>NC_054372.1:192534653-193147153 GCF_017654675.1 Xenopus laevis
CAAGTCCTACAACAATGCCAAGTTATAACAACATTAAATCCCCCTCTGGCCTCTACAAAGAGCATTGTAACTGGAAACTCCAGGAAGTAGAGTAAGAAAAGACATTGGTATTATATGCAACATTAAAACCACAAATCATGTAACACCTCACAAAAACATGTTGTTGTTTCAGAAGCAAAAAGAATAATACTCATTTAGCTCTTAATTTCCACTAGAAACCCTCAGGTATTGTGGTGCTTTAATTCTCAGTAGAATTTGGGTGGTTTCTACTATTTTATTGTGGGTTCCTCTTTCTTCTGATTAAGTGTTACTGGTGTAAGCAGCCCTTTAGAATACATTTGAGATTTTGGGACAGATTTAATTTAATGAGAAAAACTATCATGCGAAAACACCACTGTTTTTTTTTTTAAACTGGGCCTTTATGTGCTAGACTATATTGGACTTTGTTTACTGTTGAGCAAATTTTTTCACCAGACATGAATTCATGTTGAAATTCTGAACATTTTGCAGCAAAAACCTGGTGCGAAAAATTTCTCTGCAAGAAAAAAAGCCCATTGACTTTAATACATTTGGACAAAAAAGTCACTAAGACAAAAAAGTTGCCAAGACAAAAAAGTCACCACAAAAAAAACGCCCGTTGACTTTAATGCATTTGGAGTGAGAAAAAATTGTTACACGTAAAAAAATGTTGACACCAATTGACTTCAAAGCATTTCACAAATTTTTCGCAATTTCGCAAATTTTATCACAGTTTCACGAATTCTTTGGCGAAGCTGCTGTGTAGCCATGGGGGCAGCTATTCAAATAGAAGATACACAATAGATAATAGATAAACCCTGTAGAATCTCAGTGTTTACTATAGAGTTTATCTGTTATCTGCTGTGTATCCTGTACCTTTTCTCCTTGTTCAGCTTTGAATGGCTGCCCCCATGGCTACACAGCAGCTTGTTTATATAAACTATAGTAGTACTTATCTGTTATCTACTGTGTATCCTGTGCTTGAATGGCTGCCCCCATGACTACACAGCAGCTTGTTTATATAAACTATAGTAGTACTTATCTGTTATCTACTGTGTATCCTGTGCTTGAATGGCTGCCCCCATGGCTACAAAGCAGCTTGTTTATATAAACTATAGTAGTACTTATCTTGAATTGCTGCCCCCATGGCTACACAGCACCTTGTTTATATAAACTATAGTAGTACTTATCTGTTATCTACTGTGTATCCTGTGCTTGAATGGCTGCCCCCATGGCTACACAGCAGCTTGTTTATATAAACTATAGTAGTACTTATCTGTTATCTACTGTGTATCCTGTGCTTGAATGGCTGCCCCCATGGCTACACAGCAGCTTGTTTATATAAACTATAGTAGTACTTATCTGTTATCTACTGTGTATCCTGTGCTTGAATGGCTGCCCCCATGGCTACACAGCAGCTTGTTTATATAAACTACAACTAATTTCTGTAGCAAATACACCAGTTTTACCATTGCAGGGCAACAGTGCATTGTTTTTTTATTACTTTATCATATTTACATTTTTTGGGGTTACTGCTACTTTAAGTTTACTGAGACAAATTAATCCTCTCTGTTAAGATGCCTCTCAATTTCATGGGAATAAGAGTATGAATATAGTTTTGCAAATAGGTCAATGATTAATTTATTCAAAATCACGTTAGATGGAGAGAAAGTGTAAAATTCAACACCTCGTCTATGTTTACCAAAATTGATTTTCCTATTTATTTTGGCTTGTAGTGGATGAGATGTTAAATGTAACAAAAAAATAAAAGTCACGCAAATAGTAAAAAAAAAAAATCTAGTTGGTAAACATGCAGCTATTTTGAGAAGCAGAGGCAAAACTGCTTTAATGGTTCAGGGACCTATTTATTCATCTGCAGAAGAGTTTTTTCTTTCATATTATTTTATATAATTTTGACATAATAACGAATCTGTAATTGTCAAAGCAGATTTTTTTTAAAACATTATTTTATTTAATTACAGTAAACAAAAGAATTTGTATCTGTCGAAGCAGATTTTTTTTAAAATATTATTTTGTACAATTATAATAAACATAATAACAATTCTGTAATTGTGGAAGCAAATTTTCAAAATATTATTTTATATATTTACAATAAGCATAATAAGAATTCTGTAATTGTTAAAACAGTATTTTTCAAAATATGTTTTTAAATCATTACAATGAATAACAATGATGTATCTTTCGAAGCAGATATTTTAAGGTATTATTATTTTCTTAAAATATTTACAATTATATGTAACAGTATCCTTCATCTGGGCAAAACTAAAAATGCTGTTCATAAAACATTAAATTTAGTCTCATATTAGAATTTATTTCCAAGAAATAAAGGTATATTTTCATGTTTTTTTTTTTCTTAGACAACAATTTATAAGAAGTTTCTTATGACATTGTAGCCATTGTACAATATGGAATACCTTCTTTCTTATCTTTTTTGTTTTGTTGATCTACAAATAGCTTCAATTTACTCATAAATATTGCATCTTGTGTGCGGAGCTTTCGATTTGTTGAGACATCTGCCAAAGTAGGAGGCTTTGCGTCAATCCATTTTTGAAAGTCAGCTGCCAATATCAATTGTAAATGTTTGACGGCTTGTGTTTGTGTTTCTTGCTAAATTCGAAGGTTTTGTTAAGTAAATGTAGTTGATATTAAACAGTGACATTTTTGAAGGCTCTTAAAGGGATCCTGTCATCGGAAAACATGTTTTTTTCAAAACGCATCAGTTAATAGTGCTACTCCAGCAGAATTCTGCACTGAAATCCATTTCTCAAAAGAGCAAACAGATTTTTTTATATTCAATTTTGAAATCTGACATGGGGCTAGACATATTGTCAATTTCCCAGCTACCCCTGGTCATGTGACTTGTGCCTGTAGTTTAGGAGAGAAATGCTTTCTGGCAGGCTGCTGTTTTTCCTTCTCAATGTAACTGAATGTGTCTCAGTGGGACATGGGTTTTTACTATTGAGTGTTGTTCTTAGATCTACCAGGCAGCTGTTATCTTGTGTTAGGGAGCTGCTATCTGGTTACCTTCCCATTGTTCTTTTGTTTGGCTGCTGGGGGGGGAGGGAGGGGGTGATATCACTCCAACTTGCAGTACAGCAGTAAAGAGTGATTGACGTTTATCAGAGCACAAGTCACATGACTTGGGGTAGCTGGGAAATTGACAATATGTCTAGCCCCATGTCAGATTTCAAAATTGAATATAAAAAAATCTGTTTGCTCTTTTGAGAAATGGATTTGAGTACAGAATTCTGCTGGAGCAGCACTATTAACTGATTCATTTTGAAAAAAATGTGCCTCTCATTTGAGGCTTCTCTGTTGACTGAACAGATCTACCAGCCACTTGGTGCAGAAGAAGGTGCTTGTATCATTTGCTCAAATGGCGATGTATATCTTATTCTCTTACATATTCTTTCTTAAATAAAGTCTGTCAAACATATCAGGTGTTGTGTGCAAGTTATTTCCGATAAACTCATAGAACCTAAATCAAAACAGAAAGGAATGGGCAAAAGTCATTATCCACCAAGGGTTCTGCTGAGTCTTAAGTCATCTGTGTTACAGCAACTATAAATTCTCCTCTTGTCCCTCTCTTCTGCCCACCACAAAAAAGCCATGGGATGAGACTGAAGCTTTAGACATTACCCTAAACAGCCAGTCCCTGCAACTGTCCCCCACAAAACCTCTACACAAAGACAAGAATAGATGGAACCAAATCAGTAGTTTTATCCCCAGTGATAGGCATCCTGAGGCTCCCAGAAACATCAGAACCAGTGACTTTTAAAAAATCACATATTTTTCAGAATTTATTAAACCCTTAGGATGGAAAAGTCTGAATCTACAAATCCGGCATCTCAGACCTGTTGAGGTTGCATATAAGTCAATGGGAGAAGTCCCAATGATTTTTTGATGTGCACTGGGTTTCGTGCAATACCACAAAGTTTTCAACGTTTTCGGGTGGAAATTCCGAAAAAAATCGTGAAATTTGTGAAAATTGGATGAAAAAAAAATTTGTGAAAATCTAATTTTTTCCCTTAAAGCTAATTTTCGGGAAAATGTAATAATAAATAAGCAAAAAAAACCCCAGCGGATTTGATCGGAGTTTGTAGCAGAAAATATTAAGATAAATTCGAACTTTGATTAATAACCTCCCCAAGTGTATTTTTGGCATGGGGGCAGATTTACATAGGGTCGAATGTAAATCCTTCGACTTCGAATATCGAAGTCGAAGGATTTACCGCAATTCCTATGATCGAATGAAAATCATTCGATCGAACGATTAAATCCTTCGAATCGAACGATTCGAAGGATTTTAATCCATCGATCGAAGGATTTTAATCCATCGATCGAAGGATTTTCCTTTGATCAGAAAATTGTTAGGAAGCCTATGGGGACCTTCCCCATAGGCTAACATTGGCCTCGGTAGGTTTTATTTGCCGAAGTAGGGGGTCAAAATATTTTTTAAAGAGACAGTACTTCGACTATCGATTGGTCGAATAGTCAAACGATTTTTAGTTCGAATCGTTCGATTCGAAGTCGTAGTTAAAGGTCGAAGTAAGCCTATTCGATGGTCGAAGTAGCCATATTCGACCATTCGAAATTCAAAGTATTTTTTCTTCTATTCCTTCACTCGAGCTAAGTAAATGGTCCCCCTAGTGTAGAATAAAGAGAAACCGTTTTGGAAGGACAATTATTAAAATAAATTGATGTATTCAGAAAGCACATCTTCCAACCCATACAAAAAGTTTCATAAAAATAATATTTGCAATGATTTCTTTCGAAACAGAAAAGTCTAAAATAATTAAATAAATAAAACTTTCCTCTCTGGCACTAGAATATCCCTTTTCAGGGAAGAGGTTGACACTTTTGCCTTGAATGTGTCACTTTTTAATGAAAAGTTAGTCAAATAAATGACTAATTTATACAATATGCCACTTTAGCAGCACATTTAATGAGAAAACAGCTGATCTATCCTCAGGAGAGCTAGTTAATTGGAATGAAATCAGCGACGGCAGGATTTTAATATTTCTAAAAAACAAGATAGTAATTGTGTACATTCCACTTGTGTTTCATTGTTTTGGCTTAGCTGGACTTCTTTTACCGGTCATTAGTGGGAACACTGTGTTTGTCAAACCACTGGATTGTTGTGTTCACAGGGAAAGTTTACTGCAAATCAACTCTTTAATTTCCCTTATGGATTGGAAATCTGCTGTGCTACGGCCAGCACTGTATGTGTTTTCTGAGAACCTGAGAACTGGAATCAGCAGGGTCTGTCAATGAAGAACAGTCAACAGCTCCCATGACCTACACAGTTTCACAAGATACACATTACGTTTTCACAACCGGACATATAAAAGAAATATAGAACTGCTAACTAGTTAATTGCTTACTCAGTAATGCCACTATTACTCCATAATTAGCATTGAATTGCTGTTTCCTTTATGCTGGTTTGATATTGTATAAAGATAATAGGATATAACTACATCATTGAATTTTGGGGGTGCATTTTTCCCCAAGTTGTAGGGGCTTACAGACTTTGGGTGCCACTTGATGATTGCTTTGCCCACTTTCCTACAGCTCTCGCCATGACCATTATATTATGTGGACTAAGGGGCATTTGCCCAGGGCCAGACAACACAGGGGGCCTTCCATCAGACTTTGTTCTGCAAAAACATTTTACTGAAGTATCTCAGTAATGGTAGGCCCCTTAAAAAGGAACTATTGCGAAAATGAAAATTTAATACGAGCTTCAGAATAATAAAATAAGAAGTTTTATAAATATAATCAATTGAAAATTCTATGCAATTTCGGAAATAATGAAGTTTATCTTCACTATTCTTCTCTCAGCATCTGTTTCTCTTCAGATATTCATTGACCGTTGGATCCAATATATCTTATAGGGGGGCTCCTTTTCACCAAAAGATGTATTAGAGCTCTCTCGATTAAAATTACCAGCCATTATGTCGCTCTACATGCAGGATTTGTGCCAAAGTCAGTTATTTGTATGAGCGCTAATCCTTCTACTAGGAAAAGGAGCCCCCCTATAATATATATTGGATCTAACTGTCAATGAATATCTGACACCCAACTGCTGCATGAAGAGAGAATTACTACAGCAAGGGGAGGGCCAAGCTGACCTGGTGCCCTAGGCAACCCAACTGACCTCCTTGCCCCCCCCCATGCGCATGCATACACTATAACAGGTAGGGCTGCTGTGAGAGAGGGGGAGCAGTAGAAATGAAAATGAATTAGGGGTAAGCAGAAGACCCTTTAACAGGTACCTGCCCAGTACCCCCCTATTGTTGCGCCATAGGCAATGCCTAGCCCTAGTTCTGGCACTACCTACAGAATAAACTTGTGTATTGCTACGAGTGGCCTCCGCCAACTTCTCAAGGGCTTAAGCTTGTTTTTGCTTAATTTGAGTATCTAGTCTACCTTTACACTCTTTGGAATTAACCATATACAACTCTTGTCATGGTATCATCTGCTTCACGTTTGTAAGGTGTATTTTTGATGCTTCTTTTAGTTTTTTGTTTTTTGTTATGTCACTTTGCAATAATTACAAATAAAGAAATATCTGAAAAAATTCCACAGATCAAGCCAAAAAGATTCGGCCGAATACCGAACCGAATCCGAACCCTAATTTGCATATGCAAATTAGGGATGGGAAGGGGAAAACATTTTTTACTTCCTTGTTTTGTGACAAAAAGTCACGTGATTTCCCTCCCCGCCCCTAATTTACATATGCAAATTCGGATTCGGTTCGGCCGGGCAGAAGGATTCGGCCGAATCCGAATCCTGCTGAAAAAGGCCGAATCCTGGCCGAATCCCGAACCGAATCCTGGATTCGGTGCATCCCTACTTGCCTCAAGGGAAACCTTGGAATTACCTCCAGGTGAAGGTGCTGCTTGCATTTGTAAATGATACTCATTTAGTAAATGAAGGAAATTCTGTTTTATACTGTAAAAATTGCAATGAAAAAAGGAAATTCTGTTTTATACTGTAAACATTGCAATGAAAAAAGGACTTACAAAACATTCACTTTATCTGTTAGTTTTACCTTTCCGTCTAATGAGAGAAACTCAAGTGGTTCCCCACCGCTTTCCTCATATCAGAAGCAAATTAAAACTATGCATAACAAGTCCGAAGTATCCAGGTACTGAACTAGTAATAAGCTCACCCAGCACGCAAGAAAGAAAGATAATTTTAGTAACCCTGGGCTACAGATTTCCTCTGGTGGGAAATCTAAAAGACGTCTATGAATCACACAATGTAGCGGAGGAGATATAAGGATAGGCCAGTGTGTGCAATAGGGAAAAAATAATTAAGAAGATTTAACTAGAGAAAATGTATTAAAACTCTTCTAACTTCAAATATTTTTCAGTAAAGGGATTGTATTGGATTTTGGGCCTATTTATAAGGGGCTGCAGCTGGAGGTCCTGAAGTTGGAGGTCCTGGCAAAGGCTCCCCAGTGATTAGCTGCAAGTCCATTTGAATTCCAGCCAAACTCATTTTATTGACTGGGGTTGAAAGGGAACATGCCACTTTGATGCCCCTTGAACAGCTCCCAAGTTAGACATGTTGTATGAGTCAGCTATAATTTATAGCAGCTCTTCCTCAGGCTTAAGATGGTCAAACAATGGACAACCCATATTTTACTGCGACTGATTGGCCCTCAAGCCCAATGGAAGGATACCATACAAATGGTGATACATGCCTATGGCCTCCATTATATAGTTTGGTTCATTCTAGCCTACAGCTCGAGTGGTTCAAACATTACAAAATTAAGAGGATTATCAATCAAAGTAATTTCTGTGGACTATTTTATGGAAAACCTGTGATTAATATATTTGAATAAATGGTATGGCAGATTAAAATTTTTACAGGAGTCTCTTCATATCCTTTATAGATACAGTTGAATTGTACAGATGTCTTTTTAAATGGATGACATTTGATGATTAATACCCAAGTTGTGTTCATGTAGATGTCTCGCTGGTGCTGGTAGTAACCTATTGTTACATCAGTGATGGGTGAAAGAATGAAACCATGTGAATCCTATGGGGGTTATTTAACTCAGAAATTTTAGATTTTTTTTTTTTTTTTAAATCAGACCTTTAAAAAATCACGAATTTTTCGGAATTTATTCATCCACCCAGAGGATGGAAAAGTCAGAATAAGATAATCTGGCATCTCAGACCTGTCGAGGTTTCATATAAGTCAATGGGAGAAGTCCCAATGATTTTTTGATGTGCGCTGGGTTTTGTGCAATACACTGAGGTTTTCTGAGTTTTTGGGCAAAAACAATAAGAAATCTTGAGTTTTCGGGTGAAAAATCGTGAAAATCGTATGAAAAATCCAAAAAAATCAGATTTTTTTTCCGCAAAGCAGATTTCGGGAAAATTAATAATATATAAGCGTAAAAAACCAGAGCGGATTTGATCTGAGTTTGTAGCAGAAAATATTAAGATAAATTCGAAATTGGATAAATAACCTCCCCAAGTGTATTTTTGGCATGACAACAACTAGGGGCAGATTTACATAGGGTCGAATATCGAGGGTTAATTAACCCTTGATATTTGACTGCCGAATATAAATCCTTCTACTTCGAATATCAAAGTCGAAGGATTTATCGCAATTCCTACAATCGAACGACCAAAGGAAAAATTTTAATCCATCGATCGAAGGATTTTCCTTCGATCAGAAAATTGTTAGGAAGCCTGTGAGGACCTTCCCCATAGGCTAACATTGGCCTCTGTCGTTTTTATTTGCCGAAGTAGGGGGTCAAAGTATTTTTTAAAGAGACAGTACTTCGACTATCGAATGGTCGAATAGTCGAACGATTTTTAGTTCGAATCAAATATTGAGATAAATAACCCCCTATGTGTTTGTTTTTGTATCTGCTCTTCTCCCTATAATGCCAATTTAGTTTTACCTTAGTTTACTTTATTTATAAGCCATGCAAATAAATAAATAAACAGTCATTCACTGCTTAAACAAATCCTCTTGGCAACCCTGGAATATATTTTTGTACCTTGTAACAGTTTTCCATTTCCATTTATAGAGGCCTCTTTGTTTGGCATCAAGGTAACACAAGCGCTACATCGCATTTTGTAAACACATCTCCTGCACACACTATTACTGTAGGTGTTAAATTGTCATAATTCCAGGAAAATCAATTATATTTCACTAAGAACATAGAGACAGGCGTGAGCTGACTATACCACAGGCTGGCTGTAATTATATTTAGTTCTGTTTCCCAAACACTCACCCACAGATCAGCTGTCTCTTTCTACCTTGGCTTGTAGCCTTCACTGTTAGGATTCATCTTCTGCACATAGTGATTATTCTTCTCATCGCTGGAGCTGTGTTCCTGCCTTCTCAACTGTAATACAAGGCAGATAAAGAAGGATCTCTCTAGACTTTAATAACCTCTATGGTTTTCATGCATGATGAGAATTTCCCAGCGCACCTGTGACTTTGTTTCTCAATAACGGCTTTGCCTGGCAAAATAGAATAGATCCAGCCAAATACTGAACCAAATCTCAGCCTTAATTTGCCTATTCAGATTTGAGAAAAATAATCAACTTGCCTCAGTTATGGACAAATAAGGGTTTATGTTCAGTTGTACAAAGCGTTAAAGTCACATGATTTGAAGGATTTAGCTTTTCTTAAAATATTTAAGAGTCGAACGAAACAGAATTTTGCAAAAAGTGCTAGAACTGGAACATGCTTATTGGACCACAATCAATTCAGTGAGAAAAAGTTATCTCATCATCATCATCATCATCATCGAGATTCAATTCAAGGAGAAAAAACGTTTCTCCAATTTCAGTTCCAGTTCTTTTTGCCATAGATTTATAGACAGATTTTTCACTTTATAAACTGTGAGATAGGTTTTTCTGAATTAAATTGCTTCTCAAATTCGATCTCGTCCATGACTTTTCACAGATAACCCTTTTTTCTCATTGAATTGAATCTGGCCCGTTATCTCTAAAGAAATACAGCACAGCTGTAAATTTGACTTAGGGGTTTAGTTATTAAGCTCCAAATGTCTGTAGTCAGACTAGGGACATTTTTTTTACCATTTACCATTTTTCTGAGAAAAAAAATGGGGATTTATTAAAGTCCGATGGTGTTAAAAGCCAGATAAAAAAAGTATTCCAACTCAGACCTCCCGAGAACATGTAAAAGTCAATGGCAGACATCCCGTTAACAATGGGCATTTTAACGAAAAAATCGTAGCTTTCCAAATTTTTTTTAAAAAAAACATAAGATTCAGATTTTTTTCTAGCGATTTTAACGTGACTTTTTTTCCACACAAGAAAAATGAGAATTTATTGATAAATGAGAGTGAAAATCAGTAGGATTTGGTCTGAGCAGTTTTCAGAAAATAGTGAGATCTTTTCTGCTTTCGATAAATAAACCCCTAAATGTCTGGTACCCATTGGCAGACCCAGACATTTGGGTTCATTTTTTGCAAATTCTATTGAATAAATAATTGCAATGCACTTGGATGTCACAACTGTTCAATGAATATATCTAGCCCTTTGCATAATACAGTAGAACCCCCTTTTTTACACTTTCCAGGTGACCAGGAAAAAAATTGTTGTAAAATCTGGGAAAATGTTACATCAGGAAAATGTGTTGTGCATAATATATAGGTGGGGTAAGAAAAAAACAATGCTAAATGAGGGGAAACTTAATATTGTAACCTTATAAAATACAGGGACCTGTTATCCAGAAGGCTCAGGATCTGGGGTTTTCCGGATACGGGATCTGTCTGAAAATTTGTATAAGCATACCAAAAGACTACTTAAAAATTGATTAAACATTAAATACACCCAACAAGTTTTACCTCCAACGAGGGTTAATTACATTTTAGTTCGGATTAAGTACATGGTACCATTTTATTATTACAGAGAATAAGGAAATCATTGAAATATGAATTATTTGATTAAAGAGAGAGATGGCTTTCCTGTAATTCAGAACTTTCTGGATAACAGGTTTCTCGATAATGGGTCCCATATATGTACATCTTTTTTTTATCTACTGTTGCTAAGATGAAGTGGCTGATGGTATACAAACCTCAAACTCAGAAAACAATTCATCTTCATTTATTTTGACATCACTACAAAAAATACCAAATTTCATATATCTAAGTTTCTGGACTTCTTGCAGTTCTCAAGCCTATGTTGCAACACTTGTTTCCTTCCAATTATATATTGTCAATACTAACAAGCAGAACCGCCATGTATTTATTTTAGCATTCAGAACTCTGCTTTAGAACTGAAAAACAAATATGTGATTGAATGGATAATCATATTTCCGTCTAGATAGCTCAAAACAAATACATAATATGATATCATTTTATATACAACACTCATAAATAAAATCTCTCTTAAAGGGATACTGTCATGGGAAAACATGTTTTTTTCAACATGCATCAGTTAATAGTGCTGCTCCGGCAGAATTCTGCACTGAAATCCGTTTTTCAAAAGAGCAAACTGATTTTTTTTTATAGTTAATTTTGAAATCTGACATGGGGCTAGACATATTGTCAGTTTCCCAGCTGCCCCCAATCATGTGACTTGTGCTCTGATAAACTTCAGTCACTCTTTACTGCTGTACTGCAAGTTGGAGTGATATCCCCCCCCCTCCCTTTCCTCTCCAACAGCCTAACAACAGAACAATGGGAAGGTAACCAGATAACAGCTCCCTAACACAAGATAACAGCTGCCTGGTAGATCTCAGAACAACACTCAATAGTAAAATCCAGGTCCCACTGAGACACATTCAGTTACATTGAGTAGGAGAAACAACAGCCTGCCAGAAAGCAGTTCCATCCTAAAGTGCTGGCTCTTTCTGAAAGCACATGACCAGGCAAAATGACCTGAGATGCACCTACACACCAATATTACAACTAAATACACTTGCTGGTTCAGGAATGACATTTTATATTGTAGAGTGAATTATTTGCAGTGTAAACAGCATCATTTAGATATAAAAGCTACAACATAAAAATCATAACAGAATCCCTTTAACAAAGTTCAATCAATTGGGACAAATGTCAAGAAGACGTGAGCGATTTCAGTGCCGGCTAAACGACTTCACATAAAGAAGACTGGCGTTTTATCAACAAGGGGTTTTATTGCTTGTCTTTTTTCCCAGAAAATAATGACAGCCTTTTGGGCACCTTTCAGCATTCTCGGCTCCAGATAACAGATCATTATTCTCATATAGGTGTCGAGAAAAGTTGGCTAAATATATGGAAGGTTGGCGAGTACAATAGAATCTTTTTTCTGTACACTGCAAATTACTAATTGGAATCTCGCTTTCTTTAACATACAATGTAAGTACGATGGTGACGAATGTTCTTAAAAGGATCATCGATGTAAAGAGGACAAAAGACAAAGTACCTGTAATTATTCATTTTACTTTGTAAATTACCTTCATTCCACCACTGGATAATGGGCGGGGGGGGGGGAGACAATCAAGGGCTTGATTTCAAAAGAATGAATTGTCTTCATTAGCCACGTTTATCAATCACAGTTTCCAATGAGTTTCTCAAGAACAACATATACTCATGGTTTGCAATGTTAATAACTGAAGTTTAAAGTTATCCATCAAGTTAAGTTTTACTCATGACATTTGTCATGTTGTTTTTTTCAAGTTGATTATTAAAAAGGTTTAAAATGAAAAAAATAACTATGCAGTAGAAAAAAAATGACTAAATTAGCAATTATAGCTGCACCTAAACAAAGACACTAAAACATGGTATCATTGCCCTTTAACACACACACTGCCTTAGGCATGTTCCAGTATATTTGACCTGAATGTTGGATTCCACAAGTCACAGGCTTCTTAAAAATATCCCTCTAAATGAAATTCATAACTCAAGGTTACTAAAATATCTCTGTGACCTTATTACATGACTTTAACCTTTCCAACCTTCTGTAGCACTAGAAATACTTGGGTGTGCCAAGTATATAGAGTAAAGGTGGCCTTAAATGGGACATGCTGACAGCCAACGCCGGCAGCTTATTGGACAGTGTATAAGGCCCCCCCCCCGATGGGCTTCCCAGATTGCTATCTGGCCAGATGATGATCGTGCCGACTTAAAATTCCCATCGGCTCTAGGACTGCATTGGTTCTTGATGCGGTCCTCAATCTCACGCCTACATTCCTGGCTGTCAAGGTGGGGATATTGGATCCACTCATTTGGCAAAGTTGCCATCTACCCAAGCACATGCAAAAGGAGCAGTCAGCACAACTTCTTACACCTTTTTCTTTTTAGGTTGTAGTGCAGGTTCCCCAGTGGCCACTTATCACCGGTCAATATTGAAGAGATAGTAATTGAACAGCACCACTCAATTTTTGTAGACTTAAAATGCCTTTATTGCAGCCTTCTGGGCATCACAGCCTGTGATGCCCAGAAGGCTGCAATAAAGGCATTTTAAGTCTACAAAAATTGAGTGGTGCTGTTCAATTACTATCTCATCTACCCATGCACAGCCAACTCTAACCCTCATGGGTACACTCATTAGTTATTACTCACACAACAAGTGTCTGCTCCAATATAAGAGAATACTTACTTTGTTACCTTAGAGTAACTGAGGCCTTTTATTTCAGGCTTTGCAAAAGAGCATCCACCCTCTCCAGTGTAGTTCAAAGAGACATGGTCCTATGGGAATACATTCATCCCCCAGACCATAAATACTTCCTTACTTCCTTACAGCAATGGTGGTTAACTACTTCACATGCCGTTTCAAGTTTCTACGTTTTTTTAAGTTCAAATTCAGTACTTAGTGGAGTTAAAGACTGGAAGCTCTGTTGTTCAATTTTCAAATATTTTGAAAACATACCTCAAATGGCTTTATTTATATTAGGGGGGTTATTTACTATACTCAGAATGCAAAAATCAGATTCAGACTTTTCCATCCTCAGGGTTTTAATAAATTCCGAAAAATTCATGATTTTTGTTTTTCTTTTTTTTTTCTTTTAAAAAAATCATGAATTTTTCACAATTTATTAAACCCTGAGGACGGAAAAGTCAGAATCTACAAATCCAACATCTCAATGGGAGGTTGAATATAAGTCAATGGGAGAAGTCCCAATGATTTTTTTATGTGCGTTGGGTTCAGACCTGGACTAGGAGTCAAAATAGGCCCTGCCATTCCAAGTACACAGAGGCCCAAACAGCCCCCTACCAGCCCAAAACAGCCTCCTACCAGCCTACTATATGGTAACTTTCTATGAAACCATACAGCAGCCCCTCTGGCATTTGCCAGAACCAACAGATTGCCAGTCCGGCCTGGTTGGGTTTAGTGCAATACCACAAAGTTTTCGGGTGAAAATTCTGAAAAAATCTTGAAATTCGTGAAGATTGGATGAAAAATCGTGAAAATCAGTTTTTTTCCGGCAAAGCAAATTTTCGGGAAAATGTAATAATAAGCTTAAAAAACCCGAGTGGATTTGATCGGAGGTTGTAGCAGAAAATATTGGGATCAATTCGGACTTTGATAAATAAAAGTATATAAAGGTGTAGCCAGATGAAAACCATTTCAAGTGAGAAGATGGTATCATCATTTGTATGTACAGCATAGGTGATCCTGGGAAGGAAGCTGAGGTTCGATAATACAATTTTCATGGAATACCCTGTATGCTATAGCCCACATACTGGGTTTTGTGGGAAGTGGACCCACTTGAAAAAGGTGAAATAGTGTCAAGTTATAATATTTCCTTCTACTTTCTGAATTACTAGGGTAAGTTTTAAGGACCTAGTCAAAAGTAAGAAAACCAACACGAGAAGCATTATTAAAACACAAGCAAAAGCCAACTCAAGCACGACAATAAAATGGAAAGAATTATGGTATTGTTTGTCACAAGCCACCTTCCCTCTAGAGCTAATTCCAAAAGGCGATTCAGCAATGCTCCCAGCACCGCAGGAGACTGCAACCAAAAAAGACTGGCAACCTGGAATTCATTTAGGTCAGCACTGTAGGACATTCGCTGGCTGTAAGGAAGAGTTTATTTTCATGAAAATGCTTCTGTAATAATAGGAAACGTAAACAGTAAAAAGTGAGATGCAAATCAATGTGAACAGGAACGCTGCACTGTAAGCAAAGTGTTCGAATTTTGAAACGTGAACATTATTTCTAGTTAAAAGCAAATAATAAACATTACATGTGTTACAACATAGTTCCTTCTAAATGAAACATGCAGCTTCGGAGGCTGCTTCAGAAGAAAGAAGGTCTCTGTAGGTTAGGGGCAAATTTATTTAGTCAATCTTTGGAATTCAGGTTTTCTAAACTAAATTCATTTAGAATGAAAAAGTGCAGATAAATAAATATATAGAAATACATGCTCTTTGAGCTGTTCCCTCTCCACTGGGCAGTACTCCTTCCACTATTTAGTTAGTGGTTTTGATGGCTCATCAAAGGAGTTTCAAGG
The DNA here is from genome assembly GCF_017654675.1 of Xenopus laevis. Taxonomy (NCBI): domain Eukaryota; kingdom Metazoa; phylum Chordata; class Amphibia; order Anura; family Pipidae; genus Xenopus; species Xenopus laevis. The sequence goes on from NC_054372.1 coordinate 192,550,137, forward strand.
GTAAAGCTGGTCATATATGTACAGAGAAGACAATGTATGAGGATGAGACTAATCCTAACTGATATGTATCTACGATGGATATGTTAGTTTGATGATCAGGCAGGTTTAAATGTTTCATTTGCTGAAAAACCCATCTGGGCTGGCGGGGCCCAAAAAGGCTGGGGACACCCAGGTTTTTAATCACTATCCCATCTGCACAGTCAACAATGTCCTAACCACAGTAATAAGAGCATCAAGTGAGGGCAGATATAGTTCTGACATTCAGAATAAGGTAGATGTGCAAGCATCTCACCCAAGAAAGTTGATGCATTGCCCAACAGTGTAGCCCTGAAGTCTACCAGGTAGTGCACTTGGGTTCATTCAATATCTACTTGTGCTTGCCAACCCGGCAGGTGTTTCAAGGTTAAAGGTGGCTATATATGCATAAAGAAGACAGCGTATGGAGACCCACTAATCCTAGCTGATATCCATCTACTATGGGCTTGTGGGGCCCAAAAAAGCTGGCGACACCCAGATTTTACCCAGTATCATGCCTGCCCAGTCTGACTCTGGTGCCCATGTCAACAATGTCCTAAACACAGTAATAAGAGCATCAAGTGAAGGCAGATATAGTTCTAATCCTTCAAAAGAATGTAGATGTGCAAGCATCCCACCAAGAAAGTTGTTCATTGTCCAACAGTGGAGCCCTGAAGCCTACCAGGTAGTGCAACTGGGTTAATCCAATATCCACAAGTGTCTGCCAAACCGGCAACTGTTTCAAGGTTAAAGTTGGCCACATATCCATAGAGAAGACAGTGTATGGGGGCCCACTAATCCCAACTGATGTCCATTTACTACAGATATCAGTTAGTTTGAGGATCAGGCTGATGCACCATATCGGCCAGTAGACATTCCACTGTCTACTGACCAACATGGTAATGAGGAGCTGCAGCACTGCTTCAATTTTTGCTGTTCCTATTGTTCATGTTGTTTCCAGTGTATGACCACATTAAAGGTATGGATGGAACATTATTGTTAGGAAAAGCACTGTACTGGAAAAAAGTTAATTCTCACTCCACTTATTCGAAAATCCTTGAGCATTCTCGGGAATTCTTGAGTTTTTTACCATTTAAGTCAGTGGTCCCCAACCTTTTTTTTTACCCGTGAGCAACATCCAAATGAAAAAAAGAGTTGGGGAGCAACACAAGCACCAAAAAGTTTGTGAGGGTGCCAAATAATGGCTGTGATTTGCTATTTGGTAGTTCCTATGTGGACTGGCAGCCAACATGAGGCTCTGTTTGGCAGTTCACCTGGTTTTACATAACCAAAACTTGCCTCCAAGCCTGGAATACAAAAAGAATCACCTGCTTTAAAGGCCACTGGGAGCAACATCCAAGGGGTTGGAGAGCAACATGTTACTCGTGAGTTACTGGTTGAGGATCACTGATTTAAGTCAACAGGAACCTACTGCAAAGCAAGAAAACATTTGAACAGCCAATGGCAAATGCCCTAGTACAAAAACCTGTGAGAAGCATTTTGGGATGTTTCCAGCACTATCAGCACTATAGATGTGGAGAAGCAGAATTTCTCAAACCTTGACAAATGTGCCCTTTAGTGAATCATGCATGAGCCTCAAAAATGTAAGTTTGTGAGGGGTCGGGGAGTGTTATGTGCAGTGCCTTTTTAATTTATTATAACAAGGAATATAAAATATCTCATCCTCCCGGCGTTTGTGCTGCCTCTTCCATTAACTATTTTGACATGATTTGTCATGAGGCACATCATCTGCATTTTATTCCTCTATTCAACAGGCAAATTGAGCTTAAATATCTATGTTTCCTCTAAAACATGCAAAATGTGTTCTTGCTTCAAGGCAGGTGTGCAGAGAATCTCAGCGACTGGCAATGAATGTAAAGGACCTGGATGTTGGAATACTGTGGATCTTCTAATTGTCCATGGAAGAGGACAGATAATTGTTTCTGTAGGAAAAAGATTTTATTATTGATACTTAAGACTGATATGCAAACCCTGTTGATTTGAAAGGTTGGAGGCAACTACTCACAATAAGCCAGTAATTACCATAGGACTAGTTCCTGAGATAAGGAGAATAATGTACCACCTATTGTACAATAAAAATATAGTATAAGTCAACAAGGAGTTCCAGGACCATATAAAGGTACAAGGCCAAAGGCAGAGAGATATTATACAGGTCTTGAAGCCTCAAGGTGACTTCTAATATCTAGTGATGGGCAAATTTATTCGCCAGGCGCAAATTCGCGGTGAATTTGCGTGATTCGCCACCAGCGAATAAATTCGCGGAACGCCAGCGAAAATTCGCCCGAAAAAATTCGCCGGTGTCAAAAATTGTTTTCGCCAAAACGGGCGCCGGCGTCAAAAACGGGCGCCGACGTGAAAAACGAGACGCCGGCACCGTTTCGCACATTTTTCGCCGTTTTCCGAATTTCGCTGGAAATTCACACATTTTTCGGCGAATCTAAACGGCACAAATTCGTCCATCACTACTAATATCCTCATATTTCAGAACAGGGGGTACTATTTTTTTATAATGCACCTTTAATGAGTCATGTGACAGAAATGACCTCACTAAGCACTGGTAAGCACCCGATGACATCACTCAGCACCACTTATGAGGGGATAATTTACAAGATAATCATGGCTCTTGTGTATTGGAATGTTATAATGCACAGGCAGAAAGGAAGAGTGAACCAGTCTATTTACATATGTAGCCTCAAATGTGATTATGCTAAAATGGACACAGTTGTTGTGTATATTGGCACTATTCATGGGTGGATTTATGTACAGGCTCCCCTAGGCTATAGTCTAGGGCTCCAGTGGGATCAGGGGCCAATAGCTGTTTTTCAATTATTGCTATTTTCTTTTAATTTAATATTTATTTTTATTTGTGCTGCTGGGTCACCTACTGGAAGAAGAAGGCAGGAAAGGCTCGTGTCCAATGACATCACTAGCGTGTGACGAACCTGACCCGGTGTAGACCGTTTGGGTGCACGTGTGCCTGGATATCAATGTATATGGACCCAGCAGTAGCCTAGGAGGGGCCAGTGTGAATGTAAATTAGGGGCCCCACATGTCAATAATCCACCACTGGCACAATTTATTAATGAAGAAACAATCCCTTAATAATAAAAAAAAACCTCCTCGGGGGAGGAGGGAGGGGGTCTATGTAGGGTAGTGGTGTAGGGTTTTTTTTTTATTAAGGGTTTGTTTAACCTTTAAGGTTATTTACAAGGAGACATTGCATTGTGGATGAAAAATACAGCAATTTTAATCTCAAACTGCCCTTTACATGTGGCACTTGTGGTCATAAATGATCCTTCGTATTCCATTCCATCAGCATTAGGACTGGGATCTTCTGCGCACCACCACTAGGGCTGCAATCTGAAGGGCCCACTTTACGACCTCATGGACCCACCTTATGGTGTCCATCTTCCCCCCCTCCTAGCAGTGACACACGTCTTATACCTCGTTTGTGTACCTTTACTGCTGCGGACGGGTGGCTGTAAACAGGTGGGGGGGAGCCTAGGCAGCATCCATAGGGTCTGGGCCAACCTTGGTGCCCATGTCAACAATGTGCTAGCCACAGTGATTAGAGCATCAAGTGGGGGCAGATATGGGTCTGGCCCTTCAGAATAAGGTAGATCTGCCAGCATCCCACACAAGAAGGCTGGTGCACTGCCCACCAGTGTAGCCTTGGCCTTTCCCTAGGCAGGTAGTGCACTTGGATCCATCCAACATCCACAGCTGCTTGTGCCTGACAACTCTACATAGAGAACGGGATCTGGGCAAACCACTCACCCCTCATTTAGGGAAATTCAAGGAAGCAGCTATGGTGGATCTAATCCAGTACAAGGAAGATAGTAGACTTGTAGCTTGCACTGGCTCTGGTTCTGTTGGGAGAGCTTTGTGCATGGGACACCTCTTTGTTTGCACTATAACAATACTGAATGAACCTTATTTCACAAGACACCAGTGGTGTAACTAGATATTATGGGGCCCCACAGCAAATTAATTCTAGGGCCCCTACAATATCCAGAGGTTGTCCTTTTTAACCAATATATTTTGAAATTGCTCATTATAGAGCTGCGGGGTCTGCTAGTTACGCCCCTGCAATACACCAAATACAACTCAACTTCTGCAACTTCTGATACATAGTTAATGGGAAACAGACAAAAGTTGAGATATTTCCTCCTTCATCCGTCTCTTTTACCCTATTTTAATGTATCTCATCACATTTTGTCAGAGAGTTCAGCAGATTTCTTTTATCCAGGGCCCACTTACTGGATATAAATGTTTTTTAAATATATTTGCTGCCTGCTGAGGCAACACTCTGACTTGCAATTAGCAGATGCTCGGCGTCCATTGTTGTGCAGGCTTTGTCTGGGCTTGTGGGTAAGTAATGTGGCCCTGCTCGGTCGTATACAATAACAATTTGCTCATTTCTGCCAACTGGATCATTTTGTGCCGAGTGTTCAAAGACCCTGTTTTACTTTTATAGACATGATACATTAATACATGTCTGTGCAGTTTTGCTTTATTTAGGCTATTCCATTTTCAAATAACACCCCTGCTGTCACTTGGTGCTTGGTTTGTAGTTCAGCAGCTAAACGTAAGTGTCAAGGTCCAACAGTTAATTATAGGGACAAGCAAAGTCTATTTTGCCAAGGTCACTACAGTGGCCCCATCAAAAGCTCAGAGCTATAAATGCTACAATGACAATAGCCCTCTGTTATACAGATAGCTAGAATCTCAGCCATAAAGCAGGGCCGGACTGCTGCTTACAATCAGGGGCGATCCTGGACATTTTGCTGCCTGAGGCGGCCTTCCTTTTCCCGCCCCCCACCCTTCCCCACGGCACTCACCTTGTCAGCTCCGGAGGGGGTCAGGGGCAGTCTACATCACGCCGGAGGGGGTCGGGCAGTCCACGTCAATAGTGCAGAGATCACAATTGCGCTCTCTACACTAGAAGAGAAATTCGGCTCTTAGTTACCAGGAGCGGCATTTTTGAGGCGAGTGTCTCAACTTGCCTCATTGGTGGAGCGCCCCTGCTTACAATGGGGATCAGATAGGATCTGTGCAGCCACTGGGACAGAATGTTCTGTTATACAGATAGCTAGAATCTCAGCTGCCATAAAGCAGGACAGGACTGCTGCTTACAATGGGGATCAGATAGGATCTGTGCAGCCACTGGGACAGAATGTTCTGTTATACAGATAGCTAGAATCTCAGCTGCCATAAAGCAGGACAGGACTGCTGCTTACAATGGGGATCAGATAGGATCTGTGCAGCCACTGCGACAGAATGCTCTGTTATACAGATAGCTAGAATCTTAGCTGCCATAAAGCAGGGCAGGACTGCTGCTTACAATGGGGATCAGATAGGATCTGTGCAGCCACTGGGACAGAATGTTCTGTTATACAGATAGCTAGAATCTCAGCTGCCATAAAGCAGGACAGGACTGCTGCTTACAGTGGGGATCAGATAGGATCTGTGCAGCCACTGGGACAGAATGTTCTGTTATACAGATAGCTAGAATCTCAGCTGCCATAAAGCAGGACAGGACTGCTGCTTACAGTGGGGATCAGATAGGATCTGTGCAGCCACTGGGACAGAATGCTCTGTTATACAGATAGCTAGAATCTCAGCTGCCATAAAGCAGGACAGGACTGTTGCTTACAATGGGGATCAGATAGGATCTGTGCAGCCTCTGGGACAGAATGTTCTGTTATACAGATAGCTAGAATCTCAGCTGCCATAAAGCAGGACAGGACTGCTGCTTACAGTGGGGATCAGATAGGATCTGTGCAGCCACTGGGACAGAATGCTCTGTTATACAGATAGCTAGAATCTCAGCTGCCATAAAGCAGGGCAGGATGATGTTTGAGAGGAAGAAAAAGACACGGAAACAATAGCAAGCACAAGACTTAAACAGTAGACTAACAAAGGTTTTCTAGAGATCTATTAATAATGTACCTCTCACACATCCCAAACAAAATATATCATTTTCCGTTATAGGTCAGGGGGTGTCCAGCTTGGAAAACAAAAATATATATATATATATATTTCTAAACAAACAGAATTTTTCATAGGAAAAAAACAGAAAAATGACTGCCTTGAACTAATCAAGGATTGGGTGAAAGAGTGAGTACATAATAAGCAGCAGAAATTCTCTGCTGAATAAACCCTGCAGCAAGTGCTCATAAAGTCCATATTGTACTGAATGTAACAAAGTGCATGTAGGGCTCATCCCAGCGCAGTGGAAAAGTGTTTTTCATTCATGTACATACAGGTACTTTGATACATTTTTAAGATTGAGTTTGAATATAAAAGGTCTCGTTTAAAGGACTTGTTCACCTTAGTATGATGTCGAGAGGGATATTCTGAGACAATATGCAATTAATTTTAATTCCGGTTTGCAGTTTCAGCCATCTGGTTGCTAGGGTCCAAATGACCCTAGCAACTATGCACTGATTTGAATAAGAATAGTGGAGGCCTGAATAGAAAGATAAGTAATAAAAAGCAATAACAATACATTTGTAGCCTTACAGAGTATTTGTTTTAAGATGGGGTCAGTGACCCCCCAGGCCCATACCAATGCCTGCACAGACCTGTGAAAAATTTGGGGGCGGGAGGTAAGTACGTTGAGAGGGGGCCCTGGTGATTGGCCTACAAGGCTGCCTCAAAGCCTAAACTTACCCCTCTGGGACCTTGCGATATTCAGAAAGGAAATTACAGGTGTGGGACCTATTATTAATAATGCTCGAGACCTGGGGTTTTTACAGATAACGGATTATTCCATAGTTTGGATCTTCATACCTTAAGTCTACTAGATAGTCTACTAGTCCAATAAGCATTAATTATATCTTAGTTGGGATCAAGTACAAGCTACTGTTTTATTATTACACCGAAAAAGGAAATCATTTTCACAAATTTGGATTATTTGGGGAAAATAAAGTCTGTTGGAGATGGAGTTTCTGCAATTTGGAGCCTTCTGGATAACAGGTTTCAGGAAAACGGATCTTTCCATAATTTGGATCTTCGTACCTTAAGTCTACTAGAAAATCATGTAAATATTAAATAAACCCAATAGGCTGGTTTTGCTTCCAATAAGAATTAATTATATCTTAGTGTGGATCAAGTACAAGTTACTGTTTTATTACTACAGAGAAAAAAAAGAAAGAAGTTTTAAAAATGCAGATAATTTGGATCAAGTAGAGTCTATGGGAGATGGGAGACAGTCGTTCCATAATGCGGAGCTTTCTGGATAACAGGTTTCCAGATAACAGACCCCATACCTATACTAATAGTTGCATTCAGGTTCCCCGGCAGCCATGTAGTCCAGTACAGGTGTGCCTTGTGTCTCCCCCTAGTGGCTTAAGCATATATGTAAATTAACAATACATTTTATTTATTTTTGTTAAAGGCTGCTCTGATGTTCTTCAGCTTAGGAATAAAATTAGAAACCTTTCTCAAATCTTTCCTAAGCAGAAGAACATCAGAGCAGCCTCTTTCTTTCTCCTGACAACTTCCTTGACTACTTGGTGGTCAGACTGGTGGGAAAATGACCAGCAGGTGGCGCTGTTGTAACTAAATTCATTCATATTAACAGTACATGTATCCCTTAATATCTTGGAATTAAATGAAAATAAATAATGAATGTAAATGACAGAAGTGCTTAGAAAAGCCCCCTCATCAGTTTTACATTCACTTCTTTTTAAGGTTTACTTATCCTTTCACCATTTATTTGTACAAAATCAGGTGACTCATGAATTTCTGAAGAGTCACAACCATGGTTTTGCCAAGATTTTCATTTATTTTAAAGGTTTACTTATTCTTTAAGTCTTCTGGGCTCAGGTTATATATTGTATTCTATTTAATAAAGGATTCACGTAACTCTACTCTACTCTGTTGTCTCCTGGTGCAATGAATATGTGCCACAGCGAGTGGAAAATCAATCATTTCGGAGGAAATTCTATTTACTTGATTCCATAACATGCCATCGGGTCAAGCCGGTTAATGAGCAGACAGGCAAGTGTTAGCTTTGCAACTGCTAATTAAGTAAATGTCACACAAGTCCCCCGATGAGGAGAGCAGCGAGTAGGAGCCGGCGGAAGGGTCAGGCCAGCAAAGTGGCACAGATAGACTTTGCACAAACACAAAGGGGCCTTTGTACAGGGGGAATAATTCTGTCACTTCATCATGAAACAACAGCCAACGTGGAATCTTTATATAAATGTAAGTGATGTTTAATAAAGGTGAAATATCCCATAGTGCTTTTATTATAGAATCCTGCCCGGTACATCCATACAGCAAACACAGCACCTCGATATCCGATAAAAAACTGTACAAACAAAATATTATTCGTACAAGTCCCCAAAGTGCTTAAAATTTATTTTTCTCGCCTGAAACTAAATTCTTGGCAGGGACACCCAAAGTCACTTTCGTTGTCATGGGTTCCAAGCCAATTAGCAGCGGTGAAAATAACACCTGTTAAAATATTCGGCTGAAAAACAGGTGAACGCCCCCCACTCACAGATACGGGAAAAGACAAGAGAAATCAAAGTATAAATAAATATATATATATATATATATTGCCAGGTGGCAACCCTAGGCCCAAGAGGTATAGGGGGCCCTACGAGGCCCTAAATAATGAGCAATTTCAACATATATTGGTAAAAAAGGACAACCTCTGAATATGCTGGGGGATCTAATATTAATTTGCTGTGGGGCCCTGTAACATCTAGTTACACCAGTGATCAAGACTGTGTCCCATACGCAGGCCCATTAGTATCTCCTCCAGGTAATATGACTGTTCTTTATGGTAACCAGCCCATAATACACTGTGACCCCAGGACTCCTATGTGTGGAAATTACACCAATTGCATCAGGCGCATCTCCCACAAACCACATTAAAGCAGTGGATTAACTTAAAGGACCGGTAACATCAAAAATTAAAAAAATTCATTAGTATACATTAAAAAAAAAAACACCAAGACAAATTAAACTTTAAAATCAAAGTCTTTATTAAGAAATAACTTACCGAAACTACGCCTGCACTCCTCTTCAGAAACGGCAGCAATCGATCATGCGGCGCTTGATTTCTCCTCCCTGGATATCTCCTATAAGGAAGGCAGGGAGGCGAAATCGAGCGCCGCACGATGGATCACCCGATCGCTTTCTGAAGAGTTTAAGTTATTTCTTAATAAAGACTTGGCGATTTTAACATTTAATTTGTCTTGGTGGGTTTTTTTTTAATGTATACTAATAAATTTTTAAAAAAAATATTTTTGATGTTACCGGTCCTTTAAAGTTAACTATTACCATGTTATAGAATGGCTAATTCCAACCAACTTTTCAATCGGCCTTCTTTATTTATTTCTTATAGTTTTTTTGATTATTTGTCTCCTTCTTTTATTTATTAGATAAATTAGGGTCACTGACCCCATCTAAAGAAAACAAATGCAAACATTTATTGTAATTGTTACTTTTTAATACTCAGCTTTCTATTCAGGCCTCTCCTATTCATATTCCTGTCCCTTATACTGTACAAATAAATGCATGGTTGCTAGGGGAATTTGGACCCTAGCAACCAGACTGCTGAAACTGGAGAGCAGCCGAATAAAGAGATGAATAACTGAAAAACCACAAATTATAAAAATGACAACCAACTGCAAATTGTCGCACAATATCACTTTCTAAGTCATACTGAAAGTTTTAAATTTGCCTTTTTATTTCTTTTGTATAGTTTTGTGATTATTTGGACTCTTTACAGCTTTCATACGGGGGTCACTGACCCCACCTAAAAAAACAAATGCTCTGTAAGGCTACAAATGTATTGTTATCGCTACTTTTTATTACTTATCTTTCTATTCAGGCCTCTCCTATTCATATTTATGTCCCTTATACAAATCAGTGCATGGTTGCTAGGGGAATTTGGACTCTGGCAACCAGATGGCTGCAACTGGAGAGCTGCTGAATAAAAATCTAAATAACTGAAAAACCCACAAATAATAAAAAATGACAACCAAATGCAAATTGTCTCAGAATATCACTCTCTATATCACATTGAACATTCATTTAAAGGTGAACAACCCCTTTAATTATAGTGAAATTATGGGGAACAAGAATTGTGGGGGGGGAACCCGTTGCACTTACAGTTATAAATGATCCCTAGAAACTCTTCAATCCAGTATCTAGTTCATTAGTAGGGATGTAGCGAACTGTTCGCCGGCGAACTAGTTCGCGCGAACTTCGACTGTTCGCGTCCGCCGAATGTCCGCGAACGTCGCGCGACGTTCGCCAATAGGCGTTCGCGTCAAAAATCGTTCGACCATTCGATTCCTTCGATCGCTAAAATCGAAGGATTTTCGTTCGAATCGAACGATCGAAGCCATTGGATTGAATGAAATCATTCGATCGAATGGCTTCGATCGTTCGATTCGAACGAAAATCGTTCGATCGAACGATTAAAATCCTTCGATCGTTCGAATCGAACGATTTTCGGATGTTCGAAGTTCGCGAACAGTTCGCGAACTGTTCGCATTTTTTGCTGGTGTTCGCGAACGGCGTTCGCGAACACATAAACGGCAGTTCGCTACATCCCTATTCATTAGGAGTAATAAGCTGTGTTACCAGAAATCATATCCAATGATTCACTTATTCTATCCTCCTGCTGTTTGTGTTGGAATAAAACTGCTCAGCATTAAGTCTGTAATTAAAACAATTATATCATTCCACAATCAGCACTTCGGTGAAGGTTAAAACGGAAGGAAAATAACAGGCTTTTCATTCTAAATAATATCCTCTTACATAACGAAAAGCAGTTGATTCATCGTTTTCAGCCGAACTGCTAACGGGATTTGTCTCTCTAGAAATCATTTCTTGTACGCGAATCAGATCTGGGCCGACAGAGTCACAGACGGCACCGGGCGCTACAAAAAGCGGTGAGAGTGTTTGTGTAGCACAACTTTGTGTTTGTTGGGAGAAGTTAGACCAAGGCCGGACTGGGGGTAAAAAGCAGCCCGGGCAAAAAAATCAAAGCAGCCCACATGTAAACACGCGCTGGTCTTGTACTCATCCACTCATATATTGGGGTAAAACTGCAAAAAATTCATGCAGGTCATTAGTTGGATCCTGAACATATAGTATTAAAAAAGATATGGTTTACAGCACATAAACCAGAGAACAACAGGAGCAAGAAGTGCTGGATATGTACTTCAAACAACACAAATCACCTAAGTGTGATATTAGCCTTAGGGTCAAGTATGGGGGGGGGCGCTCAGAAATGACTTGTCTGCCCTGCTTCCAGTCTAGGCAGAGGTGTTTGCCCAAGTACCCAGGACTAAAATCCCTCTTTGTAGTCCTGCGCAGCAGACGAATGGTAGGGCCACCAAGAAGACTAGTTGCACCAATGGCACCAGTGTCGGACTGGGGCACCTGGGGCCCACCAGAAAACCTGAGCTTGAGGGCCTTCCTTTACTCACAAAAGCTACCAGTACTTGAAGAAAAAGTTACTTTAACACATTTCCCTCATTTTACATTTGTTTTTCTGGTCCCCTGAAAAACGTACAATTTGTGTTCTACTTTATACACAGACACACACATTTTATAAACACCAGTACTCCATTTAATTTATTTAATCAATTCATTAATATTAATAAATGATAATATTTCATGTATTTTATGAATCTATTGATAATACAATAGCCTGCATTTGATTTATTTAATTTAATCACTATATGCACCCTAGCCTAAGTACAACAAAAAAATTAGTGTACAGACAAGATAAATGACTGTGAGGAGAGCAGAGGAGGGGGGAGTTCCGGCAGTAAAATAAAAAGAAATGGGTTTTAAAAGTAAAATGAAATAAGAGAATAACCCACATAGCCTGTATGTAACTGGTGACACCAAGCAAACTATATTGCTTGGGGGGGGCATGGAAAAAACTTTCTTGGGGGGTGTCTGATTGGAGGTAGTAGCCAGTTCAGCAGCAGTCAATGAAGTAATGGGGGGGGGGAGCTGTCGGAGGATGTGTAAGTTGCCTGTGAAGGGTGCAGAGGAGGCAGCTGGACAGTCAGGAACATAATGTTTGTATCGGTTATGGGGTAGTCAAATTTAGCAGGCACGGCCCACCTGCATTAGCTGCTTCCGTCATCCTCCTCCTCCACACCCAGACATTGCTCGTTATCCACCCTTCCTTCGCCCCTCGTTGGCTCACCAGAGCTGCACAGAAATTCGGAGGCCTCTCCCTCCCGCACTTGTTCTTCCGACTGCGGATCTGTTCTTGAACTTTTAGTATTGGTGGGAGGCGGGAGCTGCTGCAGGTCACGAGCGATAGTGAAATGATCGCACACTGCCTGCAGGAGGGGAGGAGGGGGAGATGGCTAACTAGATACAATGTCCTCCCCCAAGCTAACTATTCGGACTGCTTGTCCCACTGTGTCAGGCTTCCTGAAACAGCCGGAAGTCGGTAGTGAGGGAGAGACGCTGCAGCATAGTTTCTAATCAGGATCAGAAGCGGCCCACTTGGACAAACCATAAAGCGGCCTTTCGGGCAATTGCCCGAACTGACATATTGCCAGTCCGGGCCTGAGTTAGACTCACAGCTTAAAGGGCAACTCCAAGAAACACACCATGCAGCACTCCGAATCCTGTGAAAGAGGTTCATAGTGCCAACAAACTAGGCAACGTATCAGGCCAACTCCTTTCTCAAGTCTTGAGAAAGTCCGTTGGCCGAAACGTTGCCTAGTTTGTTGGCACTATGAACCTCTTTCACAGGATTCAGAGTGCTGCATTGTGTGTTTCTTGGAGTTATACATGGGTCCCTGGCATGGGGACCAGCAGCTTGCACCCGACTAGTGCCGGACTGGGCCAGCAGGACACCGGGAAAAAACCCGGTGGGCCCCCGCTGACCCAGACCTGCTCATCCTTCTGCCTGGAACGAACTGTACTGGCGCACAAGCGCAAGCAAGACGAGTTGCACATGCATGATACTTGGCATATACGGCTTGAGGAAAGGCTGATGTAGGGCTGAAACGTCGCTGTATTTCTGTCCTATACAAGCCCTTTTGCCAATAAAGGCTTTTTAAGGAATTTTTGTGACCATGTGGTGCTGTCTATCTGGGAAAATTGAGTTTAATGTTCGGGTGGAAGTGGCTACCTGAGACGTGCACCCCTTTTGCAGTAAGTTTCCGAGTGCTGACTCCTTCTTCGAATATACGGCCAGCGAGCCAGGGAATTGGACATGGAGGGGGCCCCCCGGGGACTGCCAGGAGGGCCATTCATTTGCAGCCCCCATAGGCCCCAAAGGCTCCAGTCTGACCCTGCACCCAACACTACAAAAAGCGGTGAGTTATAGTTGACCATCGCCCACATTTGATTGTACAGCTTAAAGGGCAATTCACCTCTTTTAACAACTGTAATAACTGAAAAAAAAACACAGAAATATGTTCAAACTTTCATAACCTGCCAAATTTTGTAAAATAAACACTGTAATTAGGGGGTGTGGTCACAAAAATGGGCGTGGTCAAAAAAATTGCCACACTACGTGCACCAACTTTTTTTGTCCCTCTTTTTATTTCCAAAATGTTGGGAGTTATGCAGTCATTAGTGAAGGGCGAATTTGTTCCGTTTCGCTTCTCCAAAAAATTTCCTGCCGATTTGCAGGCGTCAAACAATATAACTCGCGCCTGTTTTGTCCAATTGCATTACAGTCAAGGGGCATGCGTTAAATTGTCGCTGGTGTCAAAATCATTGACACCAACAGAGAAAGAATAGGTTTAGAGGGTCCCACTTGCAAGAGTTTACAATCTAACAATCTGGAATAGTTGGGACCTGGGGTTTTCTGGATAAGGGATGTTTTTGTAATTAAGATCTCCCAATATTCATAAAATTAGGATTTTATGAATTCAGGTGCCTGGTGCTCCGTGAAATTTGCAGAGCTGCTATCTGGTTACCTTCCCATTGTTCTGTTGTTAGGCTGCTGGGGGGGGGAAGTGTCACGATCGGCACCCAGGGCCCCCTGGTCTCAGCTCTTGCTTCCACCTTTAGCAGGCGCCTTTCAACTCGGGAGGAGCCCTCGGCTAATTGGATGCTGCCAGGTCTTATTAAGAGAGGAGCCAAGCTAAGGGTTCTGGATGAGCAGAGGGGCATGATTGTTGGCAAAGTCTTTTGGGCAGAAGGTCACAGTTCAGGGAACAGACAGAAACCGTAGTCAAAACCAGGCCGGGTCGGTGCAGAAAGAATACAAACTAAGTCAAACAGGCAGGGGTCAAAGCCGGGAGATCAATCAAGAAGAGTCAAGACAGGCACGGGTCAGGATACAGATGTCAGAATAGTTGTTTACCAGGCAGAGGTCGGGATCACAGAAATCAGGAATAGGCAGGCAGGCGGGGTCAAACAGGAATCAGAACACAGGAATACACAGGATAGCACCAAGGAACTCTCACAAGATGAACATATAACGTGCAAGGATCTGCAGACTGAATCCCCTTTAAATAGGGTTTGAATTTCGCGACATTGCACGCTGACGTAATCACGCCAGCGCCAATGCACCTATAAAATGCGGAAGTGCGCGCCGCGCTCACCCTAGTAACTTGCTGGCTAAGAAGAGGAAGGAAGGCAGCGTGGCGGGCGTCCCCGCCAGCCCACTAGGCCACCAGGGTGAGTGTCTCTCACAGAAAGTAGGGGGTGATATTACTACAACTTGCAATACAGCAGAGCAGAGCACAAGTCACATGACTGGGGGCAACTGGGAAACTGACTATATGTCTAGCCCCATGTCATATTTCAAAATCAAATATATATAAAAAAATCTGTTTGCTCTTTTGAAAAAAGGATTTCATTGCAGAATTCTGCTGGAGTAACACTATTAAATGATGTGTTTTGAAAAAAAAACATTTTATCACATGACAATATCCCTTTAAGGTATGAAGATCCAAATTACAGAAAGAAACGTGGAAAACCCCAGGTCCGAGCATTCTGGATAACATATCCCATACCTGTATAATAGCTGTTCTTCACTTCGCAACTTCGTGGGGTGGAGCTTGAAACTGAAAAATGGGTGGGGGGGTCCCGGGGGTTCCCTAAACCCCAGAACAGCCATTCTTTTGAGCCCAACACACACTTCTGGGGGTGTCTATGGAACTAACTGAAGAGACAACATGGTAAGTCATGGTGTAATGCCCCAACTGGACTCTGGTGATGGCACCCAATCATACTTACCTTCTGTAATTAGCAGTAACAACATACATAACATAATTCATAGAACATTTCACACCCCTGTGCGCATTGAGCCATGGCTCTCCACTCTTGGATTTAAACGAGGGTCTGTCCCAAGAACATAGTTTCACTTCTTATTGACTTGTCCAAGCTGGGTTTTGAGAGGAGGTGAACTTTACAGAACAGTTCCTGAGGCCTGTTTTCTAGGGGCTGATGAAGACTACAGTACAAGATAGGGCATCCTCTTGATGATACTAAGCTTTTATTCTAGGAAGGGGATAGTGTTAACTAAAAACTACCAACCCGATAATGCATGGGTACATTTGAGAAAATATGGGGCCCTTGAACAACTGATTCTAGTATGATCGCAGCTCTAATACAGGGCCGGAACTAGGGGTAGGCAGAAGAGGCACTTGCCTAGGGTGCAAAGTTAAGGGAGTGCCAGGCACTTACCCAGAGCCGGGCCACGGCAACGGCTTAGTGTGTGCTCAATCGCGCATGCGCGAAACTTCGCGCAAGCGCATTTAAACACAAATTACCAGTCGCAGCCAGGGAGACACAGGACCGGACATGGAGTAGACGAAAGAGCAGGAACGTGCCTGGCGCCCCCTCAGCTTTGCGCCCTAGGCACGTGCCTATTCTGCCTACCCCTAGTTCCGGCCCTGCACTTACCTCTTCTGCCTGGCTGCCCCTAGTCTAGCCTGTCAGGAGAGGACTATCTCAACCATACCGACGTGTCGCTACATTTCGCACCCATACCGGCACGGGATTACCTCTCGCACACCTCCCGGCGCGTCACTACTCCTCTGACTCCTCCCGGCTTCTCCCACTCCTCCCGCGTAAGTGCATGTGTTAATTAGTTATTAATATGCCACTGTGCCTTTTTTCTACCCAATATGATCATCCCTCTCAACTTCTGAACTTTCGCCTCTTTAATAAACTTTGAGTATCAATGCGCCTTATCTGCAATGTCAGATTTTCGGCTCGCGTTTCTGCGTAGCTTTGCTTTTTTTGACTTGTTTTGATTTCTAAAAGAGCTTTGGCTGGCAGTCCTGTTACATAAGTTTACTTATTGTTCAGACTGGATAATGCCAAGAAATCATTAGAAACACGAAGCCGTTAAAAATATATGACTTTCTACTATCCTACTGGGACATTTCGGGATCACTGCACTGCTGCACTTCTCGGTAATTTTGCACAAATAGCTGAGTCCTGCTCCATGGCTACATCGCCGTCCCCCATATACAGCTGTTAATAAGCTTCTTTTAATGGCTACTTTCATGGCTTAAATACAGCCATTTGCTAATTAAACTGCGTAGTGTTTTCTTTATTGGGCAACATTGGAACATACTGTAGATAAAGTTTAGAACACAGTTCTGGGGACGAAATCCCACAATGCTGAAAAAGTGTTAAATAGCTGCTGTTATTATTATTATTGTGACTGGCATTTTGGCCCATTGAAAACAAGACCCCCTTATTTCAGATGTTACGGGGCTATAGGTAATTGTTGCTGAACAACAGATGGTCAGAGGCAGGAAACAATCCTAGGAAATGCATCTTAATGGTTTCTTTTCATGCTGTGAAAAATATATTAGATGTATGAGATCTGTTATCCAGAAAGCTCCGAATTACGGAAAGGCCATCTCCCATAGGGGTATATTTATCAAAGAGTGAAGTGAATAGTGAAGTTCCGCCACTAGAGTGAAATTCCGCCACTTCCCATTCATTTCTATGGGGTTTTTAAAGGCGTATTTATCAAAGGGTGAAATTTCACTTTCACCCATTGATAAATACGCCTTTCAAAATCCCATAGAAATGAATTTAGAGCTGCGGAATTTCACTCTAGTGGTGGAACTTCACTCTTTGATAAATTTACCCCATAGACATAATTTTCAAGATAATCCAGATTTTTAAAAATGATTTCCCTTTTCCCTGTAGTAATAAAACGTTAGCTTGTACTTGATGCAAACTAAGATATAATTCATCCTTATTGGAAGCAAAATCGGCCTATTGGGTTTATTTCATGTTTACATGATTTTCTAGTAGATTTAAGGTATGAAGATCCAAATTACGGAAAGATTCAATATCTGGAAAATGCCAGAGCATTCTGGATAACAGGTCCTATACCTGTATTTGCTTATGTTCTACAGATAACAAGTAACATATGTATTCCTTCCATCCCCCCATCCATCAAGTGTGTAGTATTTTTGGCCACTCATCTTTGTGTGCACTACCCCAATAGTCAACTAGCAGGTAGGTGGGTGTTGCTAAGACAAAAGTGTAGGGACCTATAGGATTGCTATGCCCCTATAGAGTTAATTCCCTACCTCTCTTATAGTTTTCTTATATCTGTTGTTATTGGATATAAGCTCTTGTAACAGTTCTTGTATTACACCATAAGCTATTGGCCAAGAGTGTAGTGACCCCTATCTGCCACACTGGGGGACTTCCTCTTTGGCTCCTGGTGTCCGTGAAGCTGGGTCTTCCCATTGAGCCTGGGATCACCAAGGCCCAGTAAAGCCATTTACCCCAAAGGGACCTGACACCTTTGGTGCTTGAATCGGGGACCAGGCAACCCCATGATATAGGTATAGCTAGACTAGAGAAGTTATCATCATATACTCTCTAGGAGAGTAAGGCAGATAGCAACTAGCAGCATGAGCAGCTCTACCTCCATTGAGGATTGACAGCAGGGAGTAGCTTCCCACAAGGCTTCCCTTGTTCTTGCCTTTAGTGTATCGAACTCAGTGATAGGGACCTAGGTTAGCAGAGGATTGCCTGATCTCTACAGTGATTGATCTCGATCCCCACAGAGGTAACATCGGTCTTGTGAGAATCCAGAGGCTGCTCGACTGTCAAGACTCATGGGAGTGACATCTGTTCCACTGTGATCTGTTTGACTCTTTTACAACTGCTATAACCTCAACTCCTGTGTGAATATACCTGGGGACATTTGTCTTGGACATAATAAACTACCTCTGTTGTTTCACCAAGGAACCTCCTGGCATCCAATTCGTAACTATTATATACTGCAGCCTGTGTTTTGTAGTTCTACTACACCTTAAAGGGAAATTTTCCACTTGACCCAGTTGTGTAAGTCGCAGTGTAACCCATACTCACACCGATAGCTGGACACATTAACTCCTTGTGGTCTGGATAGCCCAGATTAGCGTTACAAAAGGTTGATGTATTTTTTTTCCCCACCCGCTCGCCACCAGGGTTCCTTTATAGACCTGTGCCGACCCACCGATGATGTCACAAAAGGGGAAGGGTGAGCAGGTGCACGTCTATAAAAGTTCAACCTGGTGGCCGGCATTTGTGGGGTTGCAGGCGGGGAGAGCAGTCATAAGAGTGCAACCCACACCCGTAGGTGGCCCAGAAAGGGGGGTGCAAGGTCTGCCCGAACCAGCCCGACCCGCTGATAAACCTGCAGGTCCCACAGGTATCGACTGGCCCGCACATCACTACTTCAGATCCTTACATAGTTACATAGTTACATAGTTAAATCAGGTTGAAAAAAGACAAAGTCCATCAAGTCCAACTCCTCCAAATGAAAACATAGCCCCATACACACACCCCTCCCTACTTTCACATAAATTCTATATACCCATACCTATACTTACTATAGAGCTTAGTATCACAATAGCCTTTGATATTATGTCTGTCCAAGAAATCATCCAAGTCCCTCTTATAGTCATTAACTGAATCAGCATCACAACATCACCCGGCAGTGCATTCCCCAACCTCACTGTCCTGACTGTGAAGAACCCCCTACGTTGCTTCAAATGAAAGTTCTTTTCTTCTAGTCTAAAGGGGTGGCCTCTGGTACGGTGATCCTCCTCGCCTATCTCTTTCCAATCTTTCACAGCCCACTTCCAACAAATAGGGTGTAATGGAGACTCCTAACGGTGGTGGCACATGGAGAGATTGGTCACCAATAACAAATCTTCTCTACTGAGATTAATCTCCACAAAATGCCTTCCCGCCGGCAAGAATGTGAATCGCCGGTGGGATGGCATATGTGTCACTTCATTCTCTGAAGTTGCCTGAAGTTCTATGAGGCACCTGGTTGGTGCCAAATAAGGGCTGTGGTTGGCTATTTGGTGGCCCCTATGTGGACTGACAGCCTACAAGAGACTTTGTTTGGTAGTTCACCTGGTTTTTATACAACTAAAATTTGTCTTCAAGCCAGGAATTCAAAGAGATCTACCTGCTTTGAGGCTCCTGAGAGCAACATCCAAGAAGTTGAAGAGCAACATGTTACTCATGAGCTACTGGTTGGGGATTGCTGAGCTAGACCCTGATATTCATACATGAAACTCATCCAATAGCATAATATTTCTGCTACTTTTTCCTTTAAAAATAACCTTTCACATCAAAATAAGAACTATCTGAAATCACTTGTCACCAAGGAAGTTGGTATCATATTAGAAATGCGTGTCTGCTTTCCTCTGTCACTAGGAAGGCATCAAGATCTAGTTTAAGTAGTGCCAATCACACTCCGAGGGGTATTAAAGCCAGGTCTCAGGGTTACAATCCAATGCTTCGTACCTGCTAAGCTTTAGGAGCAGATAAAATATACACAGCAGTAAATCTCAAATCTCTAAATGACCTGATCTCGGCTCAGGAGCTTATAAGCATGCTGCGTGAAGATGCGAGTAGTATGTCTAATGATAATATATTTATAGTTTTATTCCATTATTCATTGTTTTCAGGTCTGTGCATGGAATTGTTTGCAGGCGCAATAGACACTTGCCTATTAGATCTTACAATTTCATTAGGGTGCCAAGGTCACAGTGAGGCAAAAAGACTTTACAGCTCATAAGGAGATTACTATTAGTGATGAGCACATTTTTTCGCCAGGCATGGATTCGATCTGAAATTTTTTTTCGCGACACTGCAGCAAAAATCCGCCGCGAAAAATGAGCCGCTGTGGCAAAATTGTCGACCCAAATAAAAAAAGTCGCCATGAGAAAAAAACGCCCGTTCACTTTACTACATTTGGAGTGAGAAAATATGTTGTGAAATTTTTTGCAGGTTTTTTGGTAAAGTGAAACGGGACAGATTTGCTCATCACTACTTATGATTAGACTATTCTGGACCTCCTCTTCCTTTAACTGTGGTTTAAAGGGAACCTGTCACCCTAAAATAGTTTCCCCACCAAAGGTACACGCTAGCCCAAGGATATCTGCACCGGAAGGCGCCTACCATGTTGCGTAGCGTAATACATCCCTTTAAAGGAGAACTAAACTCTAAAAATTAATGTGGCTACAAATACCATATTTTATTTACTGAACTCATTGCACGAGGCTAAAGTTTCAGCTTGTCAATAGCAGCAATGATCCAGGACTTCAAACTTGTCACAGGGGGTCACCATCTTGGAAAGTGTCTGTGACACTCACATGCTCAGTGGGCTCTGATTGGCTGTTGAGAAGCTAAGCTTAGGGCTCGTCACTAATTATCCAGCAGAAAATGAGCTTCCCTGGCTGTAATATAAGCTGATGCTACAGGTTTGCTGATTATTAAATTCTGATGCTAATTGCACTGGTTTCTGTGCTGCCATGTAGTAATTATGTGTATTAATTACTAATCAGCCTTATATTGTGACATTTCTATTCTATGTGTACTGTATATTGTGAGTGGGTCCCTAAGCTCAGTAAGTGACAGCAGCACAGAGCATGTGCAGTGAATCAGCAGAAAAGAAGATGGGGAGCTACTGGGGCATCTTTGGAGACACAGATCTTTACTGCTAAAGGGCTGTGGTTGCCTTAGGCTGGTACAGAAGCACAAAACATCATGTACAACATTTCTAGCTACTTCTTTAATTAAGTTTTAGTTCTCCTTTAAGAGCATGGTTCTGAAGCTCCCTGTGCAATATTGGTGGTGGCTGGAAGTGACTTCACCTCTTCTACATTCTATTCACTATAGTGTTTCATTACTTCTGTTTATTTCAGCTGCGCCTTAGTGGAGCATTGCCACCAAGTATAATCCTCCAATATGGGGTGCAGAACAGAGAACCAAAGTCACTTACAGCAGGGGGAGGGTTGGTGACACCTCTCAAGTAACCTGTAGACTTGTATGTTATATGTTACCTATAGCCCGAGAAGGGCCGCTAACATGTAACCAATATCCATAGGGGAAGTGACCTAAACAAAAAGTGTGAAACCACCCATAATGCTATTTAAAATAACAACATGATGACTGATATGACAATATTTTTATTCTTATGAGACAATGGAGAGCCACAAAGGGGAGCTTCAACCAAAAGAGTATGAAAACACCTGCTTTAGTATGAAGAGCAAAAGACCCCGATCGCTCCCCACATTTATGGGCTTTTGGGGATTTGAGTTTGAAGCCAACGTTATCCCATCTACAGTGTTTGTGCAACCTCCATATTATTTTGTTTTTGACTAGCAGCATGCTCCAGGCCTACATCCCTGATGTCTCTGAGGAACCCCTTTAGAATTTCTCTGAAAACAATGAACAATACCAGAAAGCATAATTATCCTACAGCTCAAACCCCCAAAACCGACAGCACATTTTAATGCCAAAAGCTGCGTAATGACCATAATATATTCTAAATTAAATTCTATTCTTGTATTCTGAGATAGACATTTTCTGCACATTTACAGAAGACAACGCCAGAAAACAAAAAGAAAAGAAAAAAACATGGCATCGACTGCAACGCCAAGACTACATCTAGTTGTGATTTGTTTAACTCCGAGCTCAGGAACATGGAGATTCAATTTTAATAAATCTTAGCTCAGGTTCTGGAACAAGATAAATCTGTCCTGTGCACTAGGGATGTAGCGAACGTCGGAAAAAAAGTTCGCGAACATATTCGCGAACTTGCGCAAAAATGCGAGCGGTTCGCGAACGGTTCGCGAACCCCATAGACTTCAATGGGAAGGCGAACTTTAACATCTAGAAAAGACATTTCTGGCCAGAAAAATGATTTTAAAGTTGTTTAAAGGGTGCAACGACCTGGACAGTGGCATGCCAGAGGGGGATCAAGGGCAAAAATGTATCTGAAAAATCTGCCTGTGTGTGCTTGGAAGAGATAGTGTAGGGGGAGAGCTGTTAGTGATTTCAGGGACAGATGATAGTAAGCTTGCTGGCTAGTAATCTGCTTGATACTGCTCTGTATTGGAGGGACAGAAGTCTGCAGGGATTTGAGGGACATTTTAGCTTAGGTAGCTTTGCTGGCTAGTAATCTACTGTTCTCTTTAAACAACTGCCATACGTTGACCTTGTAGGCATTGTTTGCCCAGTTTTTTTGGACGCAGCCACTGAAGCACAGTTGCCAGAAAAAATATGCCATATAAATGCTGAAAATAGTAATTTTTCGCCATACGTTGACCTTGTAGACATTGTTTGCCCAGTTTTTTTGGACGCAGCCACTGAAGCACAGTTGCCAGAAAAATTATGCCATATAAATGCTGAAAATATAAATTTTTTTGGTTGCAGCCACTGAAGCACAGAGGCCAGAAAAATTATGCCATATAAATGCAGAAAATATGCATTTTTTTGGTCGCAGCCACTGAAGCACAGTTGACAGAAAAATTATGCCATATAAATGCTGAAAATATAAATTTTTTTGGTTGCAGCCACTGAAGCACAGAGGCCAGAAAAATTATGCCATATAAATGCAGAAAATATGCATTTTTTTGGTCGCAGCCACTGAAGCACAGTTGACAGAAAAATTATGCCATATAAATGCTGAAAATATAAATTTTTTTGGTTGCAGCCACTGAAGCACAGAGGCCAGAAAAATTATGCCATATAAATGCAGAAAATATGCATTTTTTTGGTCGCAGCCACTGAAGCACAGTTGCCAGAAAAAATATGCCATATAAATGCTGAAAATAGTCATTTTTTGCCATATACGTTGAGTCAACGTATGGCAAAAAATTACTATTTTCAGCATTTATATGGCATATTTTTTCTGGCCTCTGTGCTTCAGTGGCTGCGGCCAAAAAAACTGGGCAAACAATGCCTACAAGGTCAACGTATACACTACTACAGCGGTGGATACGGATTACGTAAAATATATGAATGCTGCTTGAAAAAAAGTAACTCAAGTGGTTTTTCTAGAGACGGTAATATTATGGATATTTAGACAGAATGTGAACAATGTCACACAGCTAGATGGCGGGTTGAAGAAAACAGTGTGCAAATAATGCCTACAAGGTCAACGTATACACTACTACAGCGGTGGATACGGATTACGTAAAATATATTATGGCTGCTTGAAAAAAGTCACTCCGGTGTTTTTTCTGGAGACGGTAATATTATGGATATTTAGACAGAATGTGAACAAGGTCACACAGCTAGATGGCGGGTTGAAGAAAACAGTGTGCAAATAATGCCTACAGGGCAAATAATGCCTAAAAGGTCAACTTATACACTACTACAGCGGTAGTAAAATAAAAAAAAGTAAAATAAAAAAAAAATGAATATTAAAAAAAAAAATTAAAGTTGGTGCTGCTGAACTACTAGGAGCAGCAGATTAGCACACCAGTCCCACTCCCCAACACTGCTAGACTAATAGCACTGGGCTCTTATAGTAGTAGTAGTAGTAGTAGTAAAACAACAAAAAAATAAATAAAAGCAGTCCTTACAAGGACTACTGTTATTGCAGCAGTCAGCAGATGAGATCAGAAGCAGGACAGCTGCCCACTGCAGCTACATACAGAGCACTGCAGTAGAAGGTAGATTACTAGCCAGCAAAGCTACCTAAGCTTAAATGTCCCTCAAACCCCTGCAGACTTCTGTCCCTCCAATAACAGAGCAGTATCAAAACGATTACTAGCCAGCAAACTTTCAACTGTCCCTGAAATCACTAACAGGCAGCAGCTCTCTCCCTACACTATCTCTTCAGCACACACAGGCAGAGTGAAAAAACGCTGCAGGGCTTCGGTTTTTATAGGGAAGGGGAGTGGTCCAGGGGAGAGCTTCCTGATTGGCTGCCATGTACCTGCTGGTCTGGGGTGAGAGGGCAAAAAAAAGCGCCAACAATGGCGAACCCAAAATGGCGAACGTCGCGCGACGTTCGCGAACTTCCGGCGAGCGCGAACACCCGATGTTCGCGCGAACAAGTTCGCCGGCGAACAGTTCGCGACATCTCTACTGTGCACATAACAGCTGTTTAAAACATCAGGTGGAGGAGAAAAACGAGATATTCCAGATGACGCAAGAGCCAGCACAATAGAGTAATGAATCTCGGTGATTGTCAGATTCCGCAAGGTTATGCACCAGCTACGAACAAGTGAGCGGAACATGCCATGCGGAATGAGTTTAACATCTAGAACTCAGCAGGACTTTCAGTTGCAGGTGACAAGTAACTCGCAAAGTTGCAAAAAAAAAAATTAATATTCAAGGAATAAAAAATGAAGCGGGTCTTGTGGTCTACTGGGAGAGGGGCTGAGAATATGATTGAGGACAAAATCCAGGTACCACTTGATTGAAGTTGGAGCTCAGGGTAAATTAAAAACTTTGTGGGGCCATTATTTATAGGAAGTAGGAACTTGGGTCTTCAGCGGGTGGTGGAAGTTGCAACAAGTAAAGGGGTGTTGGTTGGACAATACCGATGTCTTTCCCCTATCTTGCCTTTCCATTCCATCTACAGTAGATCTTGGATGTGGGCAGTTAACTCCATGTGGACAATCTGAAGTCAACTCTGACCCCTTTGGCCCCATTGCATCTCCTACCGATGGTGTTTATAGTTAAAATGATTATTAGTAATTGGATCATTTCATCTTAAAGGTGAACTATCGTGAAAATGAAAATTTAATGTAAGCTTCAGCATACTGAAATAAGAAATTTTCTAAATACAATCAATTAGAAATACTGTACCATTTCTGAAATAATCAAGTTTATCTGTTTCTCTTCATTCTCTCTTCATGCAGCAATTGGGTGTCAGATATTCATTGACAGTTATATCCAATCTAACTAGGGGCTTTCTTTCCTAGCGATGAATTAGAGCTCACTCAAATAACTGATTCCAGTACAAACAAAATGTAACAAAATAACTGCCTTTTGCACAAATTCTGCATGTAGAGAGACATGATGTCTGGTGATTTTAATAGAGTGAGCTCTAATACATCTTCTAGGCAAGGAAGACCCCCTATAAGATATATTGGATCTAACTGTCAATGAATATCTGACACCCAATTGCTGCATGAAGAGAGAACGAAGAGAACCAGATGCTGAGAGAGGGATAGTGAATAGTGATGGGCCAATGAATTCTGCTGGGGCAAATTCGCGTAGAATTTCTGCGTTTCGCCGCTGGAAAAAGTCGCTCATATAGAAATCACAATGCGTCAACACTATTTGGAATGCCCATTGACTTTAACGCCGGCGTCAAAATTGACACGAGCATCAAAATTGACGCGGGCATCAGTTTTCGAGTTTCGCAAATATTTTAGCTAAGCAAAATGGGAGAAATTTGCCCATTACTAATAGTGAAGATTAACTTCAGAAATGGTACAGAATTTCTAATTGATTGTATTTAGAAAGTTTCTTATTTCATTATGCTGAAGCTTATATTAAATTTTCATTTTTGCAAAGGTTCCCCTTTAATTGGTCGTAAAGGGATATTTATAAGGTGTGGGGGAGGGAGGAGGCACATAAGCGTACCCACATTTTTACCTCTCCTCTCATTTGTGTATCATTTAGACATGCAAGTTAGGGAGTGGCAATGGACATAAGCCACAATGGGGCATGTTTTGCGCACTTATTGGGTTATGTAATAAAAGGCACAAAGTTTGCCCAGGTGCAGTAACCCATAGCAACCAATCAGCAGGAAGCATTTACTGGTCACCTGTTTAAAAGCAAACATCTTATTGGTTGTTATGGGTTACTGCCCCTGGGCAAACTTAGTGCCTTGTATTACATATAGGGGATAGTGCTCTTGCAATTGAATCCTTCTTTTTTTGAGCTTCTCTAAGGTGGGTATTCATTAATTTAGTCCCTTTAGTTACAAAAGGCTGGTATCACAACATGTCTTGAGTCTGGTCCTTTTCTTGTTCAATATTGTGAATTGCCGCACCTCCTTGCCTCTTCTATGATCCCTGCTTGGTGGTGCAGATCCCTCAAAACCAGGGGTCCCCAACCTTTTTTACCCGTGAGCCACATTCAAATGTAGAAAGAGTTGTGGAGCCAAATAAGGGCTCTGATTGGCTACTTGGTAGCCCCTAAATGAACTGGCAGTCTACATGAGGCTCTAATTGGCACTATACTTTACTTTTTATGCAAAAACTTGTTTCCAAGCCTGGCATTCAAAAATTAGCACCTGCTTTGAGGACACGGAGAGCAACATCCAAGGGTGCTGATGAGCTACTGGTTGGGGATCACTGCTCTAGACGGTCAGCACACGTCAGTCACATGTAAATGGATGTAGGAAAAGAGTCGCACAACACCAAGATTGTCATAGGTGGGGAGCTTGCCCTTTTATTGCCACTTCATGTGCATCAACGTTTCAGGGGGTTTTCACCCTCCCTTCATCAGGATAACAAACACAAGTGCTACCAAGGCATTTAAAACAGTGCTGGAAACACCCAATTACCCATAGTTCTTTGTGATTCCAAAGTGAGGCTTGACACTCATTTCCATCTTGTCCATTTTCACAAAAATTCAAGTCCTTCTACGGTTATATTATGTTTAAACCAAGTGTCCTTTTCAACAATTGTTTTTAAACTTGTTCAAAACGAAATAAAATATAGGATGATTTACTGGTGTATGTTATAACGTATAGTACATTTGGAATATGGTTACTTACAGCCAGCAGGGTTTTTAACCATTAACTCTATCACTCTTTATCCTTTTGGCCAGATTATCTGTGGAAAAATATATATGGTGTTGTGCGACTCTTTTCCTACATCCAATTAATGGTCATTTTCTTGAGCACCCCAATACATTATAGGCTATTCCAAACATCCTAGATGAGAAGTTGGCTGTACAGGAGATATCTTTGATCAGATCATCTTAATTTACTACTTATCTGTCAAACACTGTAAATTCTGTACTGTTGACATTCCCATACCAGTACCATTACCAGTAGGGTTGGCCCAGACCTTCTTCCCATAGTCACTGTGTTCCCGGACTTCCCTCCTCCCAGATAAATAACACAGGAGTAGGTAGACACTGGCGAGGAGAGCGGTTGAGGTGGTTTGCGGCCTGGCAGGAGACAGTGGAGGTGATGAGGAGGAGGTCCCTCCAGGGGCAGGGTGTGCGGGGCCCTTGATGCAGCAGACGCTGGCAGCCAATACAACAGATTCTACATTTCCAGGTTTTATTCTGCTCTGTGAGGCAATGCCTCCAAAATAGTAAGACTGAAGGTGCTAAATCTAAATATAAGGCTTTCCCTGCAACATTTTGTAATTGTGTAGTCCCCTCTATGGTGGCAATCCAACGTCTGACTGTGCAGAGCATCTAATACACATACTGTAGCATTACAGCTAAAGCTGCCCAGAGCTAAAGAAGAGTCTTATTTTGTCAGTAGTTGGTATTGCACTTTATTAGTACACATCGCTGCACATGTCAGAATCAGTTTTAACTTCAATTATTAGTCTCCTGTTTGGCTAAAATAAAAGAATATTCCATAAAAATTGCTACCTCAAATTCCTTCTGTAATTGTATAACAGCGGTTTATTACATATTGCTGCTACTGGGGTAATTATAATAAAAATATTTCTTCACTGCAAATAATTCCAGCTTTTTCAGTCAAATTAATGTCTTGCAGGCCCTTGGGTTAGGGTCACATCACAGAGATTAATAACGGTTTTGTCAGGCTTACCGGAGAATTAGACGATGGATCTCTCCTAGAAGACAAGGACCCACAAGCGGCTCACACAACACTGAACCCACCTGAGGATGATACAGGGGGAGCCGTGAGAGGAGAGAAGCCAGTGAGGCTAACCAGGATCGAGGTACCGGGGAGTAAGAGAGAGGTGTAGTCAAACCAGATTCGAGTTCAAGGGCAGGCAGCAAACTGCAAGAACAATAGGCAGGCTGAAGTCAGGATATGCAGCAAAGATTCAGAGTCGATAACAAGCAAGGTAATACACAGGAGTTCAATAGATCAGTTTTAGCTGGGTTTCAGGAGTAACCACGATAACCAGGCACAGGTAATATATAAAAATAAGTTTAAATACCTGGAGTCTTGGCACCCTTTCGCCAGCATCAGCACGCCTGCGCAAAGACACCAGCGTCACTACGCTCATCGCCACAGTATGCACGTTGATGTCAGTCAGGACGCGCTCCTTGTTGCGCGCCTACGTCTTGACGCCCGTGACGTCAGCGCCACCTAGAGATGCCGCGCTGAGGGAGCCCTTCAGTAAGTGTCCTTGCAGTTTTATTTTCTCTGCACACTGAATGCAATATAGATCTACAGATCTATATCTATCTCTATCTGTCTGTCTTTCTGTCTCTGTATGTTTCTATCTCTATCTGTCCGTCTGCCTGTCTTTATATCTATCTCTGTTTCTCTCTTGTTCTTTCTTTCTATCTCTATCTATGGGGCAAATTCACTAAAGTGCAAAGCGCCTAACGCTAGCGCAAATTCGCCAGCGTGACGTCATTTCTTTACTTCGCCGATTTACTAACGGGTGCTGGCGTAAATTCACTAGCGAAGTGGACCTACTCTAGTGCTACTTCACACCCTTACGCCAGGCAAAGTTGCACTATGGCGAGGGGACGTAACTAGGCTAATTCACTAACTTGCGCATTTTACTGAACGTTACCTCTTGCGCCAGACTTGCCTTCGCCACCTCAGACCAGGCAAAGTGCAATAGAGTAGATAGGGATTGCTTCAAAAAAAGTTGAAGTCCCAAAAAATGCTGGCGTCTTTTAATTTTTTAAGGGTGAGAGGCTGAAAAAGATTGTAAATTGTTTTTGGGGGCACCCTCCTTCCCCCCTACATTTCCTAACATATGGCACCTAAACTACACAGTGGGCACATGTATAGGGCAATATAACAACTTTATTTTATTTTATGAAGTTTTCCCAGGATTGTGTAGTGTAATGGATTTGCTGCTACATATACGTCCGTTGTACTTTAACTTGTCGCCATATGCAAATTAGGCATTTAACGAATTAACGATAGCGCAACTTCGCTACCGTTCGCCTCCCGGAGCGCAACTTCGGATTTTAGTGAATTAGTGGCGCCCTGGCGAAGTGTGGCGAAGCCTGCGCTAGCGCAACTCTGCAGGTTAGTGAATTTGCCCGTCTGTCTGTCTGGCTGTCTTTCTATCTATCTCTCTTTCTTTCTCTCATTCTTTCTACCTATCTCTGTCTGTCTCTATCTATCTATTTATCAATTTCTATCTATCTATCTATTTATCTTTCTATCATTTATCTATCTATCTATCTATCTATCTGTCTGTCTGTCTGTCTGTCTGTCTGGCTGGCTGTCTCTATCTATCTAACCATCTATCTATCATATCTATCTGTCTCTATCTATCTGTCTGTCTGTATTTCTATCTATCTCTCTTTCTCTCTCTCTTGTTCTTTCTATCTATCTTTGTCTGTCTGTCTCTATCTCTCTCTCTCTCTATATATTTATCTATCTATCTGTCTGTCTGTCTGTCTGTCTGTCTGTCTGTCTTTCTGTCTGTCTTTCTGTCTGGCTGTCTCTGTCTATCTATTTTTCTCTATCTATCTATCTATCTATCTATCTATCTATCTATCTATCTATCTATCTATCTATCTCTATCTGTCTGTCTTTCTATCTATCTCTCTTTCTCTCTCTCGTTCTTTCTATCACTGTCTGTCTGTCTCTATCTCTCTCTCTCATCTATCTATCTATCACTATCTATCTATCTATCTATCTATTATCTATCTATCTCTATCTGTCTGTCTGTCTTTCTATCTATCTATCTCTCTTTCTCTCTCTCGTTCTTTCTATCTATCACTGTCTGTCTGTCTCTATCTCTCTCTCTCATCTATCTATCTATCTATCTATCTATCTATCTATCTATCTATCTATCTATCTATCTATCTATCTATCTATCTATCTATCTATGAAGTAACTTGGGTAAATGGTGATATTGCTTAAAGGGATACTGTCATGGGAAAACATATTTTTTTTTCCAAAACGCATCAGTTAATAGAGCTGCTGCAGCAGGATTCTGCACTGAATTCCATTTTTTGAAAGAGCAAACTGATTTTTTTTACGTCTAATTTTGAAATCTGACATGGGGCTAGACATTTTGTCAGTTTTCCAGGTGCCCCCAGTCATGTGACTTGTGCTCTGATAAACCAGATGCCCATTGACTTTAATGCATTTGGACCAAATAGTCGCATATATAAAAATTGTCGCTTGTGTCAAAATTGAATAGTTTTGACGCCCATTGACTTCAATGCATTTCGCTAATTTTTCGTCGCTAATTTTTTCGCCCATCACTAAACAATGGAATAACCTCTGCTTTGGTTAGCACAGATTCAGTCAGGCCCCCGAGTGAAGAAAGACCTGCAGCAACACTAAAGAATTTGTTTGAAATTTGGCATAACCATGAAAAACTGCCTCTGCACAAATTAGCTCGGCATCTTTTTACAAGGCCGGCAGAGCCGGAGCACATATTGGCTGTTGAGCGCGGAGCATATTCATCTTTCCACAGATTCCCTCTCGATGTGAAGTTTATTCTCTCTCTCTCTGTGTCATTTTTATATCTGTCAATGAATAAACAGCAGAAGCCGTTTCCATTTACTGTATGTGTCCATCTGCTCTCTTGTTTGCTCAGCTGTTTGGGCAGAGCTCACTGTTTTGTCTAATGTGTTATAATCTTTTCTCAACATCCCTACATAATTGCTTTGTCTTTTGAGGCAATGGCCTGCTGATTTAGAATCACGGAAAGTTAGCCGTTTAATGGCACTGATGGTTCACGAGGCCTGACACCAGCAGGTGCAGTAAAATATTGGTATTTCCTCAATCCTTCCTAACTTTTCTATGGCTTTTTATCGGCAGTTGTTGCCTCAGCCTGCTCAGGGCGCCGGTGCTGGAGCCAGCGGGTCTCATTTAAAAGCACTATTAACATCCCTGACTTATCTGATCTTCCCAGATAATTGTGAACTTCTACACCGGGGTCCCCAAACTTTTTTACCCATGAACCACATTCAAATGTAAAAAGAATTGGGGAGCAACACTAGCATGAAAAAGTCCATTGGGGTGCCAAATAAGGGCTGTGATTGGCTATTTGGTAGCCCCTATGTGGACTGGAAGCCTACAAGAGACTCTACTTGGCACTATACTTAGTTTTTATTCAATTAAAACTTGTCTTCCCAGAACATTGTGTAATTCTATACCAGGAGTCCCCAACTGTTCTTACCCAAGAGCCATATTCAAATGTTAAATGAGTTGGGGAGCAACACAAGCATGAAAAAGTCCCTTGCGGTGCCAATTCAGGGCTGTGATTGGCCTGAGATCAGCTGTTGATGTGGTTATCTATTGATGGGACTGCCTAGGCCCCTGCTATGGTC
The DNA here is from genome assembly GCF_017654675.1 of Xenopus laevis. Taxonomy (NCBI): domain Eukaryota; kingdom Metazoa; phylum Chordata; class Amphibia; order Anura; family Pipidae; genus Xenopus; species Xenopus laevis. The sequence continues at coordinate 192,581,847 of NC_054372.1, forward strand.
CTATCTTTGGTCGGGGAGAGGCATGATTTTGCACACCACCTGCGTCATAGCAAAAGCAACCTTGCCACATGATCAGATTTTTACATGGCCTGCCTAAAGGGATTCTGTCATGATTTTTATGGTGTTGTTTTTATTTCTAGCACTTTACAAAGAATCCACTCTACCATATAAAATTGTATTCCCAAACAAACAAATTTATTTTTAGCTGTAATATTGGTGTGTAGGCAGCCGTCTCTGGTCATTGTGCCTAATTCTGTGCCAGCACTTTTTATTATTATTATTAACATGTACAATGGAAGTGCTCTCTGAAAGGCTATTGTTTCTCCTACTCAATGTAACTGAAGGAGTCGCTGTAGGACATGGATTTTTACATTTGAGTGCTGTTCTTAGATCTACCAGGCAGCTGTTATTTTGTGTCACTGAGCTGATTTCCTTACCATTGTTCTGTTGATAGGCTTCTAGGGGGAAAGGGAGGGAGGTGATATCATTCCAACTTGCAGTGCAGCAGTAAAGAGTGACTGAAGTTTATCAGAATCACATGGCTGAGGGCACCTGGGAAACCAACAACATTTAGTCTAGCTCCATTTCAAATTTCAAAATTAAATTTAAAAGAACATGTTTGCACTTTTGAAAAAAATGGATTTAATGCAGGATTGCTGGAGGAGCACTATTAACATCATAAAAACATCTTTTCATAATCTAAATTATTACATTTTTTCTAATAATAAAACAGCTCCTTGTACTTTATCCTAACTAAGATATAATTGATCCGTTTTCAAGGCAAAACAATCCAGTTAAGGTTTAATTGATTTTACAATGATTTCTTAGTAGACTAAAGGTATAGAGATTCTAATTATAGAAACACCCCTTATCTGGAAAACCCCAGATCCTGAGTAGTGATGAGGGAAAACATTCCCATAGACTCAGTAAAGTAAGTAGGGGGGGGCGGGCTACTCATAGATTTCAATGCATTTGGCAAATTTTTCTCCATTTCGTGAATTTTTAGCAAATTGAAATGGGTCAGGTTAGCCCATCACTAGTCCTGAGCATTCTGGATAACAGGTCCCGTACCTGTATATTATAATGGCAGCTTCTGGTGCCTCCGGTGGTGTAACTACCACGGGAGAGACAGGGTTTCTGACTGCTGGAAGCCTGTGGGTTTCTGCTTCAGCTTCTCAGCGCCTTCCAAAATAAAAGCAGCGACACTTAGAAAATGATGATTTATTTCTGGGCCATTACAGAATAGCACAAGAAAAAGAAGCTTCAATAAACGCTGGCGCTGAAGTTGCTTCTCTCAGTTTTATTCAATTATCTTTCCGATCATGTTTTGTTATGTTCCAGTACAATCGAGTCAATATTCATCTGTTGGTTTAATTATGTTTATCTGTAGGCAAATCTGCAGAAGATCTTCCCTCCATTCTCTATTCTGTTCCAGCCTCAGGATTCTCTATAATGATTTCTTATTTATTGATTTGGAAAGAACAAAAAAAAAAAAGACATCTTATTTACTGTATATAGGGTTTACCATACGTGATACTGTCTGTAACGAGGCAGCTTTAATTGGATGGAGAACCTCATGCTGTGACTGCGAGCCCATGCGAACAACTAATAGAAGGATGCATTATTGTGATCAAATAAATAAATAGATATGTGCATAAATATGATGAACAAATGCAGGATGGTTCCATTATTAACTTAAAACAGATACTAATAAAATATATTATGGGACAGTAACCACCTTAAACAGCCGGATAAAATAATACAAATATTAGTACCATGTACATTTTCTTGCTGAATAGAAAGTTAGGGGTCCGTTTACTAAAGTGCGGTAAATCTGACTTTAAGTTTCCGCATGTTATCGCTGAGAATATTTTTACGCCAGAATATTCGCAGCGACTAAGTTTACTAAACAGCGATGCGCTCAGAAGTCATTGCGATCACTTGCGGTAACTACATTAAGGAACCAGCTTACGTTAGCGGTAATTTTAGCGAGTTGCGAATTTTCTGGCGAAAAATTAAGTTTTTGCGAATATTTATGCTATAAAATAGTCTTGTTTTATGGCGGTTATTATGGCAATTTTTACTGTGACATTTATGGCCAGAAATGCATCTTCAAAACTCATAAACTTTATTGACTGATGATTATACCATCCGACAACATCACCAGAGTAACACCATGATGTCTGCATCATATAAACCCTTATAGCCAATAGAATCATATGAACAAGAAATGATACCAGTCAATCTCTTTGCTTCATAGAAATGCACAGTTTAATGTAGCCAATCACAATGAAACCAAAAAAGTGTAGAGGCTGACGAATCCTTGGACTGTGATGGCCGCTGACAATAATATACCTCTGAGCTGAAACTGCTGCTGTTGCACCAGATAGAAGCAGATGCCAAAACATCCCATCAGCAATAGCTACAGATCTGTCTCCTGTCAGCAAAGAATGATGGGTAAAAAAAAACATTATTATGGGATATTTCCTGCCCCTTGAGAATGTTCTGGCGAAAAATATACTTTTACGCCACTACATAGGTGGCGGTAAAAGTTTGCGAATATTCTGGCGTTAATTTTGTCTTCAGCACATTTCGCTGTTTAGTAAACCATGCGTTAATGTGTACGTAGCGTTATTTTCAGCGAATGCGATAACTGGCGAACAATTATTCTTGCGCAAGAAAATTCGCAAATTTATATTTACCGCAGGTTAGTAAACTGGCGATAACATATTTGGCGAAAATTCTGTCTATATATTGTGCGAATATTTTTAACGCACTTTAGTAAACGGACCCCTTAGATAGATAATAGGTAGACAGAGAGTGTTGCATTACTTCATTGAGCCACTGGAGACCTTTGGAATCTGACCCTACTGGTATGATTAAAGACCTTATACCTTATACGTTTGCTCACCTCCTTGCTTTAACAGGTGTTTGTAATTTGCTAATTAAGGGGCTTTATAAGCCTGTGGTAAACTATACCCCGTTGCTTGATCATTGAAGCTCCCAAGCTAGATCCAGCGTAGCACTTGTACCTGTGACTCCTTGTTCCTGTGACTCCTGTGCCTGATTCCTGCCTTGTTCCCTGTTCCTGTCCTTGTCCTGCCTGGTTCTCTGCTTCCATTAACTATTGGATCTCCTGGTATTTGACCCTCTTCTGTCTCTTTGACCATTCTCTGCCTTCAACCTGCCCCTGACCTCGGCCAGTTTACCGGACTCTCCAAGTTTGCCGCCAGTTCTGACCTTTTTGCCGATTCTTCGGATCACTCTTGCCTGCAGCCTGCCTCTGACCACTGACCCAGTAAAATGACTTTTTTTTGCAAATAACCAGTTGTGTTGCCTGTACTTTACTTTAATAAATCTTTCCACGCTACAACATGTTTCCTGTGTATCAGCACCTCAAATACTCGCTGTTTCCATGTTACACAGCACCTAGGCTCTTACCTGTAAGCCACTCACCTGTGGCCCAGCCTGACAGAGAGATAGATAGATAGATAGATAGACAGACAGACAGACAGACAGACAGACAGACAGACAGACAGACAGATAGATAGATAGATAGATAGATAGATAGATAGATAGATAGATAGATAGACAGATAGATTGATAGAGGTAAATAGATAGATAATTAGATAGAGAGAGAGAAATAGATAAATAGATAGATAGATAGATAGATAGATAGATAGATAGATAGATAATTAAAGAAAGACAGATAGAGAGAAAGAGAGAATGCGGAAGTGCTGAAAAGCTGAACAGCTGAAGTCGAAAAGACCCAAAGTCACGAAAGGAGGCGAATTTGAAGTCCTGAAGCCACGAGTTCAATTTCTCTGACCACCAATGTGTGTTTTTTTTTTATTTTTGTAATCCACTGGCCAATAATGTATTTTAATACTCTATAGGCCCCACCACCAATGTTATATAAAAAAAATATTCTTTGGGACCCCAATTTTTTTTTACTTGTAAGGGGAGCCCTGGTGCCAATGTTTTTTTGAAAAATATTCTTTGGGGCCCCAATTCTTTTTTTAACTTGTAAGGGGAGCCCTGGTGCCAATGTTTTTTTAAAAAATGTCATTTGGGGCCCCAATATTTTTTTATAACTTATAGGGGGCCCTGGTCCCCAATAGCTTTTTATAACTTGTGTGGGGGTCACCTTTTTTAGCACTGATGTCTGTGGTGTGGGTGGGATCTGGGGAGGGGCTTGGGGTCAGGGTGGGCAGGGCCCAGGGGGCCCCCAAAAAGGTTGTTGTACGAGGCCCTGTGATTTCTAATGCCGGCCCTGGGGTCACTAATATGCAGCACTGGGGTCCTAGGTTCAATTCCAACCAGGGCCCAATCCCCCAAGGAGCTTTTATGTTCTCCCCATGTCTGGGTTGGGTTCCTACAGATTCTCCAGTTTTCTTCCACATTCCAAATCATACAGGCAGGTTAAATCGCTCCTAAAAAACTGACCCCAGTTGAGTACAGGTGATAGGGGCCTTAGACTGTAAGCTCCATTAGGGCAGGGACTGATGGGAATGATGTATAATCTCCTTTAAGTGCTTCAGAATAAGCCAAGTTCCCATCACAGTACAGGTATTTTATCTCTGTTTGAAGAGTTGTCTTAGCTTGTTTACTAATTCAGGCACATTCTCTCAAGAAGATATATGATATAAATAAAGAAAAGAAACTATTTGGCATCAAGAGCAAATAGGAACGTAGGCTGGTATGCCTTTCATGCCAAGAAAAATTTTAATATGATCTGTTTGTTCTGTTGCAAATGGGCATTTTTTGCAACTCAAAAAACTTGAATTAGCACCAAATTATAATTACTTGCTAGAGAGTCATTATATATTCACTGACCCAAAGGGTGTGATTATTGTTATAGATATGCTTGGTTTGTCATTCTAGTACCTGAGCCCCCTACAGTAAATGATAAGGAGATTAGAAGTCACTGAGGGGTTGTTCTGTGACCATATAAAGGTACAAGGCTGCAGGCTGAGTTATACAGGGAACTCTGAGTATCACTCATGTATTATAAGGGATAATGTACCCCCTACTGTAAATGATAAGGATATTAGAAGTCACTGAGGGGTTGTTCTGTGACCATATAAAGGCACAAGGCTGCAGGCTGAGTTATACAGGGAACTCTGAGTATCACTCATGTATTATTAGGGATAATGTACCCCCTACTGTAAATGATAAGGATATTAGAAGTCACTGAGGTGTTGTTCTGTGACCATATAAAGGCACAAGGCTGCAGGCTGAGTTATACAGGGAACTCTGAGTATCACTTATGTATTATAAGGAATAATGTACCCCCTACTGTAAATGATAAGGATATTAGAAGTCACTGAGGTGTTGTTCTGTGACCATATAAAGGCACAAGGCTGCAGGCTGAGTTATACAGGGAACTCCGAGTGTGACTCATGTATTATAAGGGATAATATACCTCCTACTGTAAATGATGAGGATATTAGAAGTCACTGAAGGGTTCTGTGACCATATAAAGGCACAAGGCTGCAGGCTGAGTTATACAGGGAACTCTGAGTATCACTCATGTATTATTAGGGATAATGTACCCCCTACTGTAAATGATAAGGATATTAGAAGTCACTGAGGGGTTGTTCTGTGACCATATAAAGGCACAAGGCTGCAGGCTGAGTTATACAGGGAACTCTGAGTATCACTCATGTATTATAAGGGATAATGTACCCCCTACTGTAAATGATAAGGATATTAGAAGTCACTGAGGGGTTGTTCTGTGACCATATAAAGGCACAAGGCTGCAGGCTGAGTTATACAGGGAACTCTGAGTATCACTCATGTATTATAAGGGATAATAAACCCCCTACTGTAAATGATAAGGATATTAGAAGTCACTGAGGGGTTGTTCTGTGACCATATAAAGACACAAGGCTGCAGGCTGAGTTATACAGGGAACTCTGAGTATCACTCATGTATTATAAGGGATAATGTACCCCCTACTGTAAATGATAAGGATATTAGAAGTCACTGAGGGGTTGTTCTGTGACCATATAAAGGCGCAAGACTGCAGGCTGAGTTATACAGGGAACTCTGAGTATCACTCATGTATTATTAGGGATAATGTACCCCCTACTATAAATGATAAGGATATTAGAAGTCACTGAGGGGTTGTTCTGTGACCATATAAAGACACAAGACTGCAGGCTGAGTAATACAGGGAACTCTGAGTATCACTCATGTATTATTAGGGATAATGTACCCCCCTACTGTAAATGATAAGGATTTTAGAAGTCACTGAGGGGTTGTTCTGTGACCATATAAAGGCACAAGGCTGCAGGCTGAGTTATACAGGGTAATCTGAGTATCACTCATGTATTATAAGGGATAATGTACCCCCTACTGTAAATGATAAGGATATTAGAAGTCACTGAGGGGTTGTTCTGTGACCATATAAAGGCACAAGGCTGCAGGCTGAGTTATACAGGGAACTCTGAGTATCACTCATGTATTATAAGGGATAATGTACCCCCTAGTGTCAATCATAAGGAAATTAGAAATCACTGACTTCATACATACAGTACATTTATAGCTAACCACACCTGCAATATAGAAGACATCTGTTAACAATACAATTGTTTTTAATTCTCATATTTATAATGAACAAATCAGATAAAGACACTGGATTACTCTTCTCTTTCATCCGCTGTAATTGGTATACGGGAATCCTCCATGAATCACACTCAGTGTCGGCTCTCATGAGAGGGAATTTACTCTATAAAGACTTTGGCCAAGCTTGGGTCTGACCTATAACCAACAGAGATGCCTCGGAGATGTAAATAAAATTTCCCTTGTTAAAGGATAAGGAAAATCATTAATAGCTGGTGCCCACTTTCATCTCATTATGTCCTGTTTCCCATCTCATTTCCCTTGTTCCATATATTTGTGTATCGTTCTAGTGAAACACCTTCCAAACACTTTTTTTCAGTTCACTTGTTTTCAGATTGTTCACCATAAACAAAGACTTTTTTCAATCGCTTTTCATCTATTTTTTACCGTTTTCCCAAAATGTAAGTTTAAAGTTGAATGTTCGTGTCTCTGGGGTTTCAGTCTGGTATCTCAGTGATCCAGGAGCATCTGAACTGTTACAATTTGCTACATTCAATTAGGGATGCACCGAATCCAGGATTCAGCCAGGATTCGGCCTTTTTCAGCAGGATTCAGATTCAGCCGAATCCTTCTGCCCGGCCGAACCAAAGCCGAACCTTAATTTGCATATTCAAATTAGGGGCGGGGAGGGAAATAGTGTGACTTTTTGTCACAAAACAATGAAGTCAAAAATGTTTTCCCCTTCCCACCCCTAATTTGCATATGCAAATTAAGGTTCGGATTCGGTTCGGTATTCGGCCGAATCCAAAATAGTGGATTCTGTGCATCCCTACATTTAATTCATACAATTAGTTAATACATTTAGAGGCAGATTTTTCAAGGGTCGAAGTGAATTCGAGAGAATTTTCCAAGTAAAAAAATTCGAAGTAATTTTTGGATACTTCGACCATCGAATAGGCTACTACAACTTCAACCTTTGATTCGAAGTAAAATTGTTAGACTATTCGACCATTCGATAGTACTGTCTCTTTAAAAAAACTTTGACTTCAATACTTCACCAACTTAATCCTGCCGAATTGCCAATGGGGGACCTCCTGTGTGTTTTGCTAAGTTTTATTAAGTCAAAGGATTTTTTGGGAAAATAGTACGATCGTACGATAAAATCGTTCGAATCGTTCATTTCGAAGTACGATTAGAGATCGTACTACGATCGGAATATGATCATACAATGTATAAAATCGTTCAAATTCGAATGTTGGAGGACCTTTGATAAATCTGCCCCTAATTTGATACAATTAGTTGATACATTTAATAAATACGATTAGTTGATACATTTAGTTGATCCATTTCTCAGCAGTATCTGTCGAATATTAACAACTATTGTATCAATTCTAACAGCCGCCTTTAAGAGAGTGGTTCACCTTAAAATTAACTTTTAGTATGTTACAGACTAGCTAATTCTAAGCAACACTTCCATTGGTCATTATTATTCATTTTTTTATAGTTTTTATAGTAATTATTTGCTATCTTCTTCTAACTCTTTCCAGTTTTCAAATGGGGGGTCACTGACCCCATCTTAAAAACAAATGCTCTGTAAAGCTACAAATGTATTGTTATTGCTACTTTTTATTACTGATCCTTCTATTCAGGCCTCTCCTATTCATATTCCTGTCTCTTATTCAAATTAGTGCATGGTCGCTAGGGTCATTTGGACCTTAGCAACCAGAATGCTGAAACTGCATATTGGTTGCTGAATAAAAAGTTAAATAACTCAAAAATCACAAATAATAAAAAATGAAAGCCAATTGCAAATTATCTCTTCATCATACTAAAAGTTAATTTAAAGGTGAACAACCCCTTTAATGAAACTCAGGAATTCTGCTCAGCAGGGACATAGATAACAAATGCATCAACTAAATGCATCCATTTAGAACAGTTAGGGGCATATTTATCAAGGGTCGAATTTCGAATTGAAAAAACTTTGAAATTCGAATTCAAAAAGACCAACCAATATAAAGTCCAAGTTTTTTTTTTTTGGTCGAATAGGTCCGTTTTCGATCGCATAGGTCTGTATTCGGCTGAATTAGAATCATTTGAATCAAAGGGATAGCACATTCGATCAAATTTGATTCGGAAGTTTTTCCCAAAAAACTTTGATTTTTCAATGTCCACCGTTAACTCCAAATAGGAGGCCCCCCTTAGGCTAAAACAGCAATTCGGCAGGTTTTAGATGGCGAATGGTCGAAGTTGAATTTTTACAGAGACTGTACATGATAAATTTCGATATTCTAATTTTCTAATTTTTTACAAATACAAATCGAATTTGGACTATTCCCTAGTCGAAGTACACAAAAATAGCTCGAAAACTTTTTTCATTTGAAAATTCGCCTCGACCTTTGATAAATCTGCCCCTTAAAGAGTCGGCGACCCCCCTAGAGCTGCTTTAGAAGGTGAAAAATGAAACTTTACACTTATTAGAATACACAATATTAGAAAAAAAACGATCACAAATAGAAAATAGAAAGTATTTGGAAGAAATCTTTATTTCTAGTGAACTATCTGAAACCAACTGAACTGAAACAAGTATTTGAAGGAGATAAAATAAAACGACTTATGGAAATAAATACTTCAAGGCATCAGTTCAAGAATTTCTTTTGCAATAAAAGGTGCCTTTTTGCCCTTTAGTGTTTGTACAAACATGGAATATCGCACAGTTCTGCTTATATAGCACTAATCACAGATACAAAGGGCAGCACAATAAGTGTTTTCTTCTATTTAGACATTTCTCTCGCACCTTTACCCACCAATGATGGCTCCAATCTATCAACGTTATATTTATCTTCTCCGAAGCCTCCGTCTTCCATTCCGTTTGGCCCTCTGAATGCTTAATGTGCATTACAATGGCATTTTCATGAATTTCTTCATATGCTGCTGAATATCCCCAGACCTGGGGCTACAAAACAACTTGATATAGATTAGAGACCCAATTTATATTGTAGGGAATAACTAGACCCATACACTCACTTTATTATTTATATTAACAAGTACAGGTATGGGATCCGTTATCCGTAAACCCGTTATCCAGAAACCTCTGAATTATGGGAAGGTCATCTCCCATAGACTCCAATTTAATCAAATAATTCACATTTCCTTTTTCTGTGTAATAATAAAACATTAGCTTGTACTTGATCCCAACTAAAGATATAATTAATCCTTATTGGAGGCAAAACCAGCCTATTGGCGTTATTTCATGTTTATATGATTTTCTAGTAGACTTAAGATATGAAGCTCCAAATTATGGAAAGATCCGTTATCCAGACAAACCTGTTATCCAGAAGGCTCCACATTGCAGAAACGCCATCTTCAATAGACTTTATTTTATCCAAATAATCTAAATTTGAAAAAAATATTTCCTTTTTCTCTGTAATAATAAAACAGTAGCTTGTACTTGATCCCAACTAAGAAATAATTAATCCTTATTGGAAGGAAATCATTTTTAAATATTTGGATAAAATGGCATCTATGGGAGATGGCCTTTCCACATTTAGGAGGTTTCTGGATAACGGATCCCATACCTGTATATTTATTTCAGGAAAGAACAGGCGGTAGCCTTACAGTTGTTGTTAGTGCCCATGGCCATGCCTATCCCAACCTTTTCAAACCCAAGACCATGGCAACCTACATCATTAATTATACAGGTGCACCCTCCGATCTCTGACACTACTGAGGGTCTTGGGCAGGTATAATTATACAAATAAGTGATGACATCAGAAGGAGGTGGGAATGGAGCATGCTGATGTCATGGGCAGGGTAAGTCTTAAAGGGGCAGTAAACCCAAATAAAAGATTTTGCATAAGAGAGTATCATTTTGAACAACTTGCCAAATAATTAGTGTTTTAAGGGTATTTTTGTAAACGCAATTGATAGTGAGATAGTGATCAATAGTGAACTGCCTGTCCCTTACTTTTGTCTGCACTGATGGTTCTGACTATAAGTACCTTTGAACTGTGTCAGACTCTGGTATATGGGGCCCATTGGGGCTTCCTTTTCTGAGGCCCCCAACCTCAGTCATTAAGTCTGACAGCACGACATCACATGATTAGTGATGGGCGAATAAACCCGGCAGGTGCGAATTTGTGGCGAATTTCCTCATTTAGCCGCCGAAAAATAATAACCCCAGTGTCAAAACATTTTGGACGTGGGTCAGAAAAGTCACTCGCGACAAAACTGTGGCATATCAACATTATTCGAACGCCCATTGACTTTAATGCCAGTGTCAAAATTGAAGCAAGCGTCTAAATTGACGTGGGCATCAAAATTCATGTTTTGCAAATTTTTCACCGTTATGTGAATTTTGCGGGAAATTCGCACATTTTTCGGAGAAGCAAAGTGGGACAAATTCACCCATCACTACACATGAAGTTTGTGCTGCTTTGTGTTATTCCCAGTTTGGACAAAGAGCCGGTATGAGTCGAGGGGCCCCCAAGGGCCAGGATCCACGTTTTTTTTTCCCAGTATCCCACTGGCCCAGTCTGACCTTACCTTAGAAACAATATTAAACTCTCCTCCAGTCTCGACTATGCCTTGCCTTGGGTGCTCCCAATATTCTCGTTTCTGGCCTGGAGGCAAAGTTAAAGGAAAGCTGTTACAGTTTTTGTGGTACATGTAGTCAGAACCAGCAGTACAGGAAGAGCAAAGGACAGACAGAGACTGCTTTTAATAGTAATTCCATTTAAACATTAACTCAGTCTGCCTCTATGTCGCTGCTGTACCTTGAAATAGGACTTTAAAGAAATGTCTGTCTCCTGCAAGCATTTTATTTAACATAATATCTCATAAATGTAATGTCCCCACCAGGCTATTGGGTCTCTGCATGTTTTAAAGGTTTTCAGGCCTGTTTATCACTCGAGGCGTTGTACAAATCCTTCCCAGTAAGTCATTAATATGATGCTCGGAAGCAAAGGATTCGCCGGTACGTGAATGTCAATTGCCAGTTTGGCACATGCTCGGGGAATGGCATTAATATCTAAAGAATGGACTAACCTTTTTAATTAACTTTTGCTTTGACATTGTAATTCATACAATACGGAGACATAAGTCGGGACAAATAAAATGTTTCATCTTTGTTAATGGATGTGTGTAAGTCAGCGGCGCTCGTACAGGCGGGGAATGTTAAACGCTTGCAACTTAACAAGGAAAATGACATCGGAAAATGACTTTATCTGAATGCAAAATGTATGTGAATAACCTCGAGCAATGGAAGTCCTGCATAAGGTTACAATAGGCAGGTAAAGCACAGCGGAACGTTACCAAGGGTGTACCCCTAAAACTCAACATTGGGCAGCAATCTTTCAGGGGACCCTCCCAAGGGTCTACACTTACCCAGAACAGGGTTGGAACTAGGGGTAGGCAGAAGCTGACTAGGGTGCAATGATAGGGGGGTACTGGGCAGCTACCTCTAAAATTGTCTTCTGCCTACCCCTAGTCCAGGTTTGCACCCCTCTGTCTTACTGCCCTTCCTTCCCTCTGTCACCCACCCCTCCATCGCCCTCCCCTCTCTCCTGTCACTCTTCCCTCAGTCGTTCTCCCCTTCCTCTCTCCCCTCCATCTTTCTCCCCTCCGTCATTCTGCCCTCCCTCCTGTCATTCTCCCCTGTCGCTCTTCCCTCCCTCATCTACATTGCGTCCATCACCCCTGCCTCGCCTCTGTTGCACTCCCCTCCCTTCCTCATCTCTCTCCCCTCCCTCCTCCCCGTCCATCACTCACCCTTTCCTCCCCTCCATCGCTCTCCCCTCCCTCCCCTCCGTCGCTCTCCCCTTTTTGGCAGAGAGCCCAGAACATGGAGCAGCTGCACTTTAATACATTTAAAATTATCTACGATAAGCAAGGATTGTAACAATTGTAACTATTTAAGATAAACAGGTTTCTTGAGTAAACTGAGACTCACAGCTTAAAGGGCAATTTCAGCTTCATTAGCAAAACTGTTATAACACATAAAACATTGGCCTAAACTCCCAGAAATGTGTTCAAACTTTCATAACCTGCCAAATTTTATAAATGGAAATGGTCATCAGGGGGTGTGGTCACAAAATGGGCATGGTCAAAAAATTTGGCACACATAGCAGGGCTAATGTTTTTGTCTTCCTCTTCCCATTTTTCAAATGTTGGGAGCTATGCTCTTGGCCTTCATATAGAGCCGTTGTGCAGAAGCCTACCGAGCAGTATACATTTGCTAATATCACAGAGACCACTTCAAATAGAAAATAAAATGACAAAAAGCTCAGAGAAGCACCCTGAAAAGTCTACATCAATTTTTTTTTTGCGAATTTAGATGTTATATACCACCTTTCTTTTAGATTCTCTTTTAAATGTTTTACAATTCCAGCACAGTAACACATCCACCCTATAACTTAATGTCCATACAATACATACAGTAGAGTCCTGCGCGGAACCAATTTATGAGACCCGACCCGAACCCAAAACCCGGAACCCACAGCCTGTGACCCGAATCGCAACCCGCATATTAATCCACTTTGATTCGCTACCCGACCCGACCTGCAACTGCCTTATCCGCAACCCGATCTACAACCCACCGACCACCATTTAACAGGAAGTGCTATTGCTGTAAACCGTAAGTGGCCTCATCAAAAGTGGGCGGGGACAGAAACATTTTTGTAAAATTTTAAAAGGAGTAAAGTAAAATATAGACAATATAACATAAGATAAGAAATTTAGATGAGACCCCCAGCCCCACGCTCAACCCACAGACCCACGACTCGCAGACCCACATCTATACCTGCACTGAAAATTCTACCCTTATCCCACAGGGTACCCAATTTTTTTGTGGGTAACCCATTGCAGGACTCTTAACATACAGTCCAGTCTCACAATGTGACCTCCAGCATAAATTACAATAAGTGCAGTATTATTTATTTCTTTTTAAAAAATATTTATATGACCTTTGTTAAACTGCTTTTTCTGCAGCTTTGTGTCTTTATACCCCTCAGTGACTTCTAATATCGTTATCATTTACAGTAGGGGGTACATTATCCCTTATAATACATGAGTGATACTCAGAGTTCCCTGTATAACTCAGCCTGCAGCCTTGTGCCTTTATATGGTCACAGAACAAACCCTCAGTGACTTCTAATATCCTTATCATTTACAGTAGGGGGTACATTATCCCTTATAATACATGAGTGATACTCAGAGTTCCCTGTATAACTCAGCCTGCAGCCTTGTGCCTTTATATGGTCACAGAACAACCCCTCAGTGACTTCTAATATCCTTATCATTTACAGTAGGGGGTACATTATCCCTCATAATACATGAGTGATACTCAGAGTTCCCTGTATAACTCAGCCTGCAGCCTTGTGCCTTTATATGGTCACAGAACCCCTCAGTGACTTCTAATATCCTTATCATTTACAGTAGGGGGCAGCATTATCCCTTATAATACATGAGTGATACTCAGAGTTCCCTGTATAACTCAACCTGCAGCCTTGTGCCTTTATATGGTCACAGAACAACCCCTCAGTGACTTCTAATATCCTTATCATTTACAGTAGGGGGTACATTATCCCTCATAATACATGAGTGATACTCAGAGTTCCCTGTATAACTCAGCCTCCAGCCTTGTGCCTTTATATGGTCAAAGAAACCCCTCAGTGACTTCTAATATCCTTATCATTTACAGTAGGGGGTACATTATCCCTCATAATACATGAGTGATACTCAGAATTCCCTGTATAACTCAGCCTGCAGCCTTGTGCCTTTATATGGTCACAGAACCCCTCAGTGACTTCTAATATCCTTATCATTTACAGTAGGGGGTACATTATCCCTCATAATACATGAGTGATACTCAGAGTTCCCTGTATAACTCAGCCTCCAGCCTTGTGCCTTTATATGGTCAAAGAAACCCCTCAGTGACTTCTAATATCCTTATCATTTACAATAGGGGCTAAATTATCTCTTTTATATATCAAAATGTTAATCATCCTGTGCCTTTTCTGTACGACAGTTTAATTTACAATAGCTTAGATAATGAATAGGTAAGGGATTGCATTATCTGCTCCCTTGACCACTTATATATAAAAGTAATATTTACTTGGGTTTCATGCAATAAATTATTCATACACATAAAATGAGTTCCTAAGTGTTTGAACTCATACCGGAGGGATTTAATCTTGTGCTATAAGAACCAGGCTGTGTCATCTCCAACGCTTTGACTAATACGCAATGAAAAGGAACAGGACGCCTCACCAGTTCATTATGGATTCCAGACCACATGTTGCGCCTACATTGGGCAAAATGATCCCAAAGAGCAGCCGGAGATGCAGCTTGATTGTATAATCCCCCCGCCCCGGCTATTTAGCAGTCTGTACAAGCGAGGGGCTCTGATAACACTCACTTCAGGTGCTTCACTTGCAGAAAAAGATTAAGATTCGGGATTTGCTCTCAGATGCTCATTTCTCATTTCTCTCTTCTACTGAGATATGAAAAGGCTTTGGACGATTAGAATATTCAGGGGAGGAAAAAAATGAGAAAATGCTCCATCAATAAGGGATCATAAAAAATGGTTCTTATTTTGTAATTTGTCCCAATGGAAACAGCCGAATTCCACTCTCTGAAGATGAAACACATTTTAAAGGTCATGGTATAACCTTTATTGTATATTTGTACAGAGAAAAAACAAAGTCACAGGATCGAGCTGACTGGATATTATTAAAGGGCAAGAGTTGTGGATCAGAAAATCATCATCATTACTATGTAATCACAGGTGCAACATTTGCTCCAGGTCTAGTAACCTACAGCAACCAATCAGCATTTTCTGGTCTGCTGTTGTTATGGGTTACTATGCATGCATAATGCAGTTTATTTATTTCAGGGAATTGCGATACCTAGCATCCCAATGGCAACTGAGACCCATTGGGACAAGGACCTCTACTATGCTTCTATATATTACACCTGGGTACTAGGATATTAGGGGTTCTCAGATACCCAGTCTCAACTGATCATTATTGCTAATTAATCATCAATCAATGGGTTTCGAACTTCAGGCTGGATATCCCTGGAGTTTGCTTAATTCAGGTACAGACCCATCCTTCTCTATTAGGGTAGATCCAAGAGATAGTTCTAGATCACTCTACAGCTGATTTATCTTTTCTATGAGGCTGTAGATTAGGCAACCTTAAAGCTGGTTATATATGGCCCAATAAAATCTGCTGACTCAGGTCCACCAGAGCAGCCTATGGATAGAACCTTTGGGAGGGGCCTGTTCCTTTTGATATTGGGCCAAATATATGCTAGACATTTACTAGAGGGGTTTGCTGACCAGAGTGGCCCATGTATGGTACCCTTGGGAGAGGCCCGTTCTACTGATAGACTGGCTAGACATTTACTAGACAGGTTTGAGAATCCCATCACTTTGATACATTCCTCAAGGCCCCCAATATGATCAGCCCAATCAGACAATGCCCATGGGATGCTCATTTGCCAACTACTCCAAATGAGTCGATCCTTAAATTCATGACTAGCTTTAGCCTTCCTAAAACTTCAACCACATGATAACACCCATCGTGCAATTAGAGTCCTCCTCAACCTCCCCTACTTCAGACATAGACCTATCCTTCTCTATCAAGGTGGATCCAAGAGATAGGTGTTGTGTAAGTTAACTTTTCCATGGGGTCGCAGACAAGGCAACCCTAAAGCTAGTCATACATGGGCCAATAAAAGCTGTTGACTCAGGTCCACCAGAGCAGTCCATGGATGGAACCTTTGGGAGGGGCCTGTTCCTTTGACATTGGGCCAAAGATATGCATGGATCATGGCTAGAACCTTTGGGAGGGGCCTGTTCCTTTGATATGGAAACAAATATATGCTAGACATTTACTAGAGAGGTTTTGAGTATACCATCACTTTGATACATTCCTCATCCAACTAGTTCCTGTATATCAGCCCAATAAGGTGATTCCCATGGCATACCACATTGGGCAAAGATCCGCTCAGTGGCGTAACTAGATGTTACTGGGCCCCACAGCAAATTAATTTTAGGGCCCCAAACATATCCAGAGGTTGTCCTGTTTTACCAAAATGTATTGAAATTGTATATGAATTTGAGCCTCATGGGGCCCCCTATACCTCCTGGGCCCCCTGCAGCCGCAGGGTCTGCTTCCTCTATAGTTACGCCCCTGGATCCGCTCATTGGCCATCCTTGTCAAATAAGTGTATCTTTAGCCATCCCACAACTTCTATCACCCCCATAATGCAATTGGGTCCTCCTCAACCTTCCCTCTTAGAGGAGGGCTAAATAAGGGGCACATAAAGGTTGAGACACCTCTACTGGTACTAGACTAGTACTGATTTGTTTACTCAAGCAAATAAACAAAAAGAGCAGCTCAACTGCAGGAAGTTGAAGTCCAGTAAGAAATATGGTGGTTTATGAAGAGAAGACAATTAAATCATTAAGATCAGAACAAGGCGTCTGTTGAATGCATTTCTTATTTACTTCATAGCTTGTTCTATAAGGAGCGCAGATTTATATGATCAGGGTGATGGGGTCAGCAGCTTTACTGAGCGACAATGACTTCTATAATACAAATATAAAAGCATGTTTATAGAGCAATAAAGGCAGAAATACCTGTCAGAGGCAGAGAAATAATGCAGTACTGTAAGGTAAAGTGTTAGAGAATGAGCAACGCTCTTGTAATTACACTTCCCAGGTTCTGGCAGTGCCATTTTTCTAACCAGCAACTTGGAATATTGGAACAGCATCGAGATGTTTTATAGCGACGAGTTCAATCAGAATCACGCGCCACATGAGAGAAAATAATGCTCAGGGGTTAGGGAAAGAAACTGTATTTAGCTTAATGGTACGGCCACATGAACCTCCGCTCAATCCGTCACTGGGCCTTGCAGGGAAAGATCACAACGGGAAAGTGGCTGGACCAAATGAGAGAAGGTACTCAACATCATCATACCAGAGAAATAAACATCCGACAATAAGTGGCATATATTATTTATTTATTTGTTTGTTTATTTATTTATTTGTTCACAGGGTATAGTGGAAAAAGGCCCTCTTCCCTCTTATTTACCTTTTTTTTTGTTATTTTTACATAGACAGAATGATAGATAGATGATAGATAGATAGATAGATAGATAGATAGATAGATAGATAGATAGATAGATAGATAGATAGATAGATAGATAGATAGATAATAGATGGATAGAGAGAGTGAGAGAGAGAGTGAGAGAGAGAGAGAGAGAGAGAGAGAGAGAGAGAGAGAGAGAGAGAGAGATCAATAATACATAGATGACAGATAGAAAAATAGATTATAGATAGATACACATTCTACAATAAGTGGGATATATTATTTATTTATACACATGGTATAGTGAGGCCATCTTCCTCCTTTTTACCTTTTTTTACATTTTTATATAGACAGAATGATAGATAAATAATATATAGGTATATGATGATGGATAGATAGATAGATAGATGGATAGATAGATAGATAGATAGATAGATAGATAGATAGATAGATAGATAGATAGATAGATAGATAATTGATAGGTAAAATATGGATGCATAAATAGATAGATAGATGGATGGATAGACAGATACATGAATGATAGATAGATAAATAATACATAGATGACAGATAGCAAAATAGATTATAGATAGATATAGGATAGATCGATAAACAGATTATAGATAGGTAGATAGATGATAGATAGTTAAAGAATGATTGGATGGATAAATAGATAATGCATGGATGGCTAGATAAATATATGATTGATAGAAAAATTGATTATCGATAGGTAGGTAGATGATAGCTAATCGATGGATGGATAGAAAGACAGATTGATAGATCATGGACAGTTGATTTGATGGATAAATAGACAGACAGACAGATAGATAGATAGATAGATAGATAGATAGATATGATAGATAGATAGATAGATAGATAGATAGATAGATAGATAGATAGATAGATAGATAGATAGATAGATACAGTAGATAGTAGATGGAGGAATGAATAGATAGATAATGAATGGTTAGATGATAGATTGATAGATGATTGAGAGCACACACAGTTCCAGTTAAATATTTCGTTAGTTCTAATATTTAATTATTATTACTGTATACTCATCCTGTTCATTACTCACTCTTACCAGGCAGATTCCTTAGTAATCCTGATAGATTTACATCTAACAGCCATGAATTTGCTTCTATTAGTGAAAAATTTAACGTGTTGGATATACTGGATTTTGCGTTGTTGCTATTTTAGTCTCTTTTTCATACCCATCAATGCTGAATTAATTCTCTACTTTGCTGCAAATACTCAAGTACCATTCATAGCGAGAGAGAGGCACTTCACAGAGGCTCAGCCCAATACCCTGCTGTAACATTCGTATCTCTGCTAATCATGGCATTATGTAGAACATCTAGGCTACGTCGCAGGGCTACTTCACCTTGAATTTAATCTTTGCTATGATGCAGACCTTGCTATTCAAAGACAGTTTGCAATTGGCCTTTCATTTTTATTCTTTGAAATAAAATTAAATCGATAATAAAATATTTATTGAAATATGTATTTTTGTTTGTTAGTTTGTTTTGCCCCTAATTCATGTAGCTCCTTATTCATTGAATCAATATGCAGCTCCATCATTCAAAGACTATCAATCTAGCTTCTATCTATCTATTAATGATACAACAAATGCTCTGATGTCCCTTTCACCGGTAGAGCTTTTCAGAGAACACAAGGTTTCCCTTGAGATTAGAAGGAAGAGGGGGCTCATCTTAAGATGGGAAGTTTTATATAATATTTTATGGACTGTGTGAAAAGTAAAAAAAAGTTAAAAAAAAAAGTATGAAATGAATCTACAAGGACTTCAAGCTCCGTCTCCATTATGGATTTGCCTAGTGCAGTCCCATTAAGGGTATAAGTGGATATTTTATACATCCCAGGTGCATGACTTTACATTTATCAACATTGAATCTCATTTGCCACTTAGCTGCCCAGATTGCCAGTTTGTCAAGAAATATTATTGCAAGTGCCACATACTGGATGGAATTAAATGTCAAAAACTGTGGAAAAGGGGTTTAAAAAAAGTAAGTCTTTGAAAAACCAGAGGCCCACAAAACATGATCCTATATTGGTGCCACGATCACACCTAGCAATGGATACGGAGGCAACATTTTCCAGCAGCAGAAATGTCAATGGATATCTGCATTAAAGTAAATATTTTGTTTGCTTCCTTTTGTATTGCAATAGCTAGTTATAGCAATGATATTAATGCTAAGTATATATAAAAGCAGAGCAGATTCACTGTCTCAGCTGGACCTGTTAAAAATTCTGCCTTTAGCCTTTGGGAACGTTTGGGAATAGCAGCAGAAGGGCAGCTGGAAGGTGCAGGTCGGACATCCCTGGGGTGTCAAGGCTATAAGTGTGCCATCTAGTCCATCACACGACTGACAGTGTAATGTAGTTCTTTTCTCTAATATCCTACAGTCAATTCAGCACATTATTATTTGTGTCACTCCAGAAGTCAGTTAACTTATTATCTGTAGGAATGATTTGTCCTGTTTTCGTCAAAGCCTGAATCTATTTATGCCTTGGTACCTCCTGTACTGTAGATAGAACACGTCTCTATAATTCTGTCGGCAGTGGATAAAGCGTGATTATTCTGCACAACCAGTTGCCACCTGTGCCCGATGTCTGTTCCTAATTGATCGTTCTTTAAGCAAAATAACATCCACAGTGAGACAGCCTCAGCTCCACTTCCAAACTGGCTAACACGTGGTCTGCTCACATTTATTTCTACCCTGAATAGAGCACCAGGTGTAATAAAAGGCTGAAGTCCCATTGGGGATGAACAGGAGATATGAGCTAGCACTCATAATGACCTCAAATCCAAATCAATTCCATCCAGCCTTTTGGTCATATCTGCCCCCCTAAAAAACATCACAACATAAAGCAGCTTTGAACAAGAAATTAATTCCCAAAGTGTGCTCATTTGGAATAACACAGAAAGGAGAAGTAAAAATATTGTTTATCATTATTATTATTATTATTATTATGGATGGTTGGGATGGTTAGTTCAGTTACATATTATAGTGCAGATTGGCAAACTCAGGAGCTGATCCCCACTCAGGGTCACCATCTGAAGATCAGTAAAGCTGGACACTTACTTAATGATCCACTTGTTTTCAAATATTATTATGGAAGGTAATTGTTTTAGCTCAGTGCAAATGGGTGCCAAGTCAACTAAGGCTTAAGGTAACCATAGACATTAAAATTATGAGCTTTCCTGGAAAAGATGTTTCCAGGAAAGATCATTAGTTTCAATACACATGTGTAGAGCTGAATGGTCACATATACAGACAGAAACAATAGAATTCTACCTTTATCTGACAATTCAGCACTAATAATAGGCGATGTTCCAGTGCCTGATCAAAATTTTCTGGCCAGTCCGATCAACAAGCCGACCAATATCCAAATCTTCTACCAATATTGGTCAGCTCGTCTCCCACCATACACACACCAAATATCATACGAAAAATTAGTTTCATATGATAGTATCAGTGCTTCTATGGCCACCTTTACTAAATCGCCAATTTATTCTTGCCTTAAACAGAGGAGAACTATCGTGAAAATGAAAATTTAATTTATGCTTCATCATACTGAAATAAGAAACTTTCTAAATACAATTAATTAAAAATTCTACATTGTTTCTGAAACAATCAATTTTATCTTCACTATTCCGCTCTCAGCATTTGTTTCATTGGCATTCAGATATCCAATATATCTTATAGAGGAGCTCCTTTCCTAGCAGATGAATTAGAGCTCACTCAAATAACTGATTCCAATACAAACAAAATCTAACAAAATAACTGCCTTTTGCACAAATCCTGCATGTAGAGAGACATGATGTCTGATGATTTTAATAGAGTGAGATCTAATACATCTAGGCAAAAGGAGCCCCCCTATAAGATATATTGGATCTAACTGTCAATGAATATCTGACACCCAACTGCTGCATGAAGAGAGAATAAAGAGCAACAGATGCTGAGAGAGGAATAGTGAAGATAAACTTGATTATTTCAGAAACAGTACAGAATATCTAATTGATTATATTTAGAAAGTTTCTTATTTCAGTATGATGAAGCTTATATTAAATTTTCATTTTGGCGACAGTTCCCCTTTAAATAGAGAATGCATCTTTAACTGCTACTCTCTCTCTTTAGACAGTTTTCTATCCATGTCCCCACAGCATTCCGCAGACCAGCACACCTTATTAGAAAGTAGACCACATTTACCACGGTATCTTTCTACTTCCTACAGTACATCATAAAAAGTTAGTACATTTATTAGATGTGATCTATTCTTCATAAGGCTATATATAATATATATATATATATATATATATATATATATATATATATATATATATATATATATATATATACCATGAATATCTTGTAAATTATATCCTTATAAATGGTGAGTAGTGATGTAATTTGGTCTTGACACTCCTCGGTAGCTTATAATATCCTTATAATTTACAAGAGGGGGTACTTTATTCACTATATATATTAGAATTGCATGCATTTTTCCCCCAACCTGTAGGTTAGATGCTAGATAAAAAGGAGGCTGTGAAAAATAGTGGTTTGGTTAAAGTTAAACTAAGCTTTCTAGGTAACAGTGGGCATATTCCGTCAGGCCCAGGAGTTTTGTTCACATTAACTTCAATGTTTGAGTACCATGTCCTGTGTCTAACAACTTGCTTGCAGCTTTCCCTGTAAAATAACCTTTTCATACTTATACTTGGGGATTTTGGGATCATCTGAGGGGTTATTTACTATGAGCCTGGACACAAGGGTGCAGTGGCGTAACTATAGAGGAAGCAGACTTGCAGGGGGGGCCATGGAACAGGGTGGCCCGGACTGTGGGGTCTGCCTTCTCAATAGCTAGTAAAAAGAACCCTCCTACCCAGCTGCTCTCTCTTCTCGGTGAGGAAGGGGAAGCAAGTCAGATGGGAGTGGGCGGAGTTGGGGTGGGACTGGGCTGGGGTGTGGGCAGGGCAGAGGTGGGGAAGAGCTGGATGTGGGTGGGAGGATAATTAGTGATGACCCCTTAACTTAGCTTCTCAACAGCTGCTCAGAGCCCACTGAGCATGTGAGTGTCACAGACACTTTCCAAGATGGTGACCCCCTGTGACAAATTTGAAGTCCTGGATCATTGCTGCTATTGACAAGCTGAAACTGGTGCAATAAGTTCAGTATATAAAATATGGCATTTCTAGTCATATTCATTTTAAGGGTTTAGTGCTCATTTAAAGGAGAAGGAAAGGCTAAAATTAAATAAGCTTTGTTAGAAAGGTCTATATAAATATGCCAGTAAACCCTCAAAGTAATGCTGCTCTGAGTCCTCTGTCAAAAGAAACACCACATTTCTTTCCTTCTATTGTGTACTCATGGGCTTCTGTATCAGACTTCCTGTTT
Source organism: Xenopus laevis (assembly GCF_017654675.1). NCBI lineage: Eukaryota > Metazoa > Chordata > Amphibia > Anura > Pipidae > Xenopus > Xenopus laevis. The sequence goes on from NC_054372.1 coordinate 192,604,924, forward strand.
TCAGCTTAAACCTCCAGGGCTAGGGCTTGAGCATGCTCAGTTTGCTCCTCTCCCCCTCCCTCCTCCCCTCCCTGCTGTAATCTGAGGCCAGAGCTATGAGTGAGGGGGAGAGACTCAGGCAAGAACTGATGTTACATTAAGCTAATATGGCAGCTGCTATCCTAAACAAACAGAAAGAGTTTCTAGAGCTTTTTATGTTAAAGCATTCTGCAGAATACATATAGCATTCTAGCTTGCACTATTGTGGCTAACCTATTGGTAATAAACTGATTCGGTAGCTTTCCTTCTCCTTTAAGTCTACTAGAAAATCATGTAAACATTAAATAAACCCAATATGTTGGTTTTACCTCCAATAAGGATTAATTATATCTTAGTTGGGATCAAGTAGAAGCTACTGTTTTATTATTACACAGAAAAAGGAAATCATTTTTAAATTGGGTCTCTTATACCTGTAATACTAAATACCTTGATCACTTGGGATAAACTAGTGAACCATAGAATAAGCCAATGACACCACTAGAATAAGCCAATGACACCACTAATAGGCAGTCCCTCTTTGAAATAAACTTGTTATAGAATGGCTGATTCTTAGCAACTCTTCAATTGGTCTTCATTTTTATTACTTACAGTTTTTTTTTTAATAATCTGCCTACTTCTTCTGACTCTTTACTGCTTTGAAATGGGGGTCACTGACCCCTGAAGCCAAAAACTGTTGCTCTGTGAAACTACAACTTATTGCTACTTTTTATTCCTTATCTTTCTATTTAGACCTCTCCTATTCATATTCCTGTCCTTCGTTCAAACCACTGCCTGGTTGCTAGGGTAATTTGGCAGTAACCCTAATAGGGTAGAACCTAGTAACCAAAAAACTGCTGAAATTCCAAACCAGAGAAACGCTGACCAGAAAGCTAAAATATGTTAAAAACCACAGAAAACTGAAAAAATTAAAACCAATTGCAAATTGTCTCAGAAAATGTCAATATCTTTACATCATACTAAAAATAAATTTTAAGGTGAAAACCCCCTTTTAACAAATTAATTCCAAAAACATTCAGAAAAAGAAAATCTATTTAAAGATACAACTCGTTTTGATAAGTCATGCTTAGCCAAAACCACACCTCCCATACTCTTCCTCAGATTTATTCTGTCCTATTAGAACTTAAAGGAACAGTAACACCAAAAATGAAAGTGTTCTAAAGAAATTGAAAATATAATGTAGTGTTGTGCTGCACTGGTAAAACTGGTGTAATTGCTTCAAAAATACAGTTATAGTTCATATAAACAAGCTGCTGTGTAACAGTTGTTGCTTTTAAAACTCACACAACTGAAAAGCACCACCTACCCCCCAGCTAGGGTTGCCACCCAGCCGGTATATTACCAACCTAGCTGGTAAAACACCTGCCAAGGCCGGGGCCGGTATTACAAATTTACCAGCAATGTAGTTGCCGGTTAATTTGCAATACCCTTAACAAAGCTCTTTGGCCTGCCCCCAATCTGCTGTAAACTTAACTGTTCTCCTCCTTCTGGCTATCACTGTGACTTGGCTCCACCCCTTTTTTATCATGGCCTGCCCCTTTTACATCACCGCCCACCCCTTTCGCTCACGCCCTCACCACCAGCCGGTAGAAAATGTATGAAATGGTGGCAACCCTACCCCCTGCTGTGGTTTCAAGATCACCCAAGACCTCCATGTTGAAGGAACATATGAGGTCCAAATTTTAAGGGTTTTTTGTCCTTGGAAAGGGTGAATGATCTGCCCCACAATGCAATAAGCTACTTCTCTTTCTTATTAAATAGTTGGTTGAAGTTTTTTCTTAATATCAAAATAATTAAGAGGTCATTTTTGAGTGCATGGTTGCTCTAAACTGGACCGAATGGAGAGCGCATATAGACACCACTCACTTGAGAACTTGTATCCAAGCTTGTTTCTGCACTTCCACATGTTTCCCAAATCCTCTTTCCAGACTCTTGCAGTGAAACATACTGAGGCCTGGAGATACAACCACCTCAGATCTAGCAGTTGCTCCATGGTTCCTACAGGGGGTTATGTCAACAGACGCATCAGACTTGCACCCAGTCAATCTTTTGAAGGTCACTCCAGAGGTGATGCAACCCCCGCTATGGAAATGCGAGCTGTAACTTGACCAATATGTAATAATTTCCATTATGACACAAAGGTGCAATTGGGTTGGATGCAACTGTCACAACCGGTTTACCAAAACCCAGAACCAACACTAAGAGGGTTATTTGCAAAAAATCCTAATTTATCTCATTATTTTCTGAAATATACTCCGACCAAATCTGCCCAGGTTATTTCCCCTTAATTATCAATACATTTTCCGAAAAAATTCCAGTGCGGGAAAAATCTCGAAAAAAAAAATTGTGAAAATCAGACGAAAATTCAAATAGTACAAATTTTTTTGGATTTTGCTTCTGAAAACTCAGATTTTTCTGGATTTTTGCCTGAAAACCAAAAAATCTTGAAATATTTGCATGAAACCCAGGATATCTTTGGGACTTACTGTATATACAGCCTTGGCAGGTCTGAGATGCTGGATTTTTGGATTCTGACTTTTTCCACCCTTGGGGTATAATAAATCATGAAAAAAATCAAGTTTTTTTTGTTCACTAAAAATTCGAATTTTATAGTAAATAAAACTAGAATTTTTTGAGTTTTTGGCATTCAGACTTTAATAAATAACCCCCTAAGGTCCCGGCTGATGCTTTTGCCTCTAACAGTCGCCTTTCACGTCAGGAGGAACCCTTCGCTACTCAGATGCCACCAGGACTTTAAGTGAGAGGACCAAGGTGAGGGTTCTGGGCAAGCAAGGGAACCAGAAAATTTAACTGGTAGGGGGTAGGGGTAGAGTAAAGAGTAGTTGAGGAACAGGCCGGAATCCATAGCCAAACAGACAGCGCAGTACAAAATCAGGATCCAGAAGAATAGTCAGTAATCAGGCAAGGTCGATTGAGGCAGCGAATCAGCAAAGGTCAAGGGCAGGCAAAGATCAGGACCAGTAAATCAGATCATGAGCAAATTCTAGAACTCTCTCAGAATAGACCTACTGGTGGCATAACTAGATGTTACTGGGCCCCACAGCAAAATAATTGAAGGGCCCCCAAACTCTTCAGAGGTTGCCCTGTTTTATCAATATGCATTCAAATATCACGTTAGTTATGGCCTCATGGGGCCCCCATACCTCCTGGGCCCCCTACAGCCGAAGGGTCTGCTTCCTCTGTAGTTACGCCCCTGAGACCTACGTTGGGCAATGAGTCAATGCAGAACAAGGGTTATATAGGCCGCCTAATGGCTTACACTGATCGCCTGTGGCCAGACTAGCAACAAGTGAAACAGTCCATGCCAAATTACAAGGAAAGCTGTAAGAGTGAACCAGGACTTATCTGTATGATTATGTAAAGAAAGGGCAATACAGACAACCTAAAAACATCAGGTCACTGGTTCAACTCCAGGTTGGATGTTACTCAGCCACAATTACACAGAAGTTCTAGAGAACAAAAATGAAAGAAACATGCCTACTTGGTATGAAATTGCACTTTGCACACTCCACTTGTGTCCGTACGTGTTATGTGTAACTAATATGTAAATTCTTTAAGGCCACTTTAATTTTCTGCTTTTACTTGCCCTTTAATGTTTCCCCTATTGACAGATTGTTTGAGCAGAGACATATGGAAAGGCGAGACGCCCCTGCCAGGCCCCGTGGGTGAGCACATGCGGGTGACAGGATTCAGATAATATTTTAGCAGACAATGCTCGGAAAAAAAGATGCCTCTGATCAGCAGATTGAGGGAGGAAAATGTTTCCAAATTTTAACTGTGTCATGTTTTTATTAGCATGTCTAATCACTAATTAAAGACGGGAAACATCTGTGTAGCAGGGAAATAATCCTGTCTGGGGTGGGCTGCAAATGTATTCCCAAGGGAAACACAGAGAGAGACAATGTATTGGGGTTTCACTCAACGATTCTGCACAATATTCTCTCCAGCAAACGTTTGGGAGACTGTTATGCAGAATATTTGGATCTTGCCATAATTTGGATCAACGTGCCTTAAAGGAGAACTAAACCCCCCACAGTGATAAATCCCCACTGGCCCCCTCCCTGCCTCTCCCCTGCTAAGTGTTACCCCAGAATTGTGTCCCCTGTAGGATTACTGACCACAAATGCAGAGTGAGTGCAGCGGAGATTACGGGCACCATCTTTGACACTTCGGTAATCCTCATAAAGTGAGCAGTGTATCAGCGCATGCACAGCTGGAGCAGTTCCTTACAACCGTGCATGTGCCGGAAGTGATGGAAATTGCCGAATCGTCGGAAGAAGAACCGAAGATTGCCCAAAGATGGCGTCCATGTGCTCCGCTGCACTCACTCTGCATTTGCGGTCAGTAAAATTCTTGGGTAACACTAAGCAGAGGGGAAGCAAGGAGGGGGCCAGTGGGGACTTATCCACGTGGGAGGGTTTAGTTCTCCTTTAAATCTACTAAAAAATCATTTAAACATTAAATAAACCCAATAGGCTGGTTTTGCCTCCAATAAGGATTAATTATATCTTAGTTGGGATCAAGTACAAGCGATTGTTTTATTATTACAGAGAAAAGGGAAATCATTTTTTTTTTTAAAAAAATATGAATTATTTGATTAAAGTGGGCTCTACTGGAGATATATGGAGATTTCTGAATAATGGGTTTCTGCAAAACAGATCCCATACTCAATGGGGCAGATTAACTAAAGGGCGAAGTGAGCAACGCTGGCACTTTGCCAATTTACTAACGGGCGCAGGCGTAACTTCGCTAGCGAAGGAGACAAACGCTAGCTGTCATTCGCACTCTATCGCCAGGCGAATTTTCACCAGCTAAGACCAGGTGAAGTGCATTGGAGTGCATAGATCTTCCTTATTCTTCTGTTACTTACATCATATTTTTTAGTGGAAAACGTTTCTTTTCCTTTTTTCAGAGTGATAGGCTGCAAAAGTCTTTAAATATCTTTTTGGGTAACCGGGTTCTCCCCTACATTTTGTAACATATGGAACATAAACTATACACTGGGCTCATGTGTAGGGCAATATAACAGATCTATTGTCTTTATTAAGGTTCCCTGAACTTGTGTAATGTAATGTATTTGATGCAACATATACGTCCATTCAACTTTATCGTTTCCCGTTGTATGCAAATTAGCCTGAGCGAAGACCTCTAACGAAGTTGCGCTAGGGATAATTGAACACTAGCGCATCTTCGCTTTGATTGCCGAAGTAACACTAGAGCAAATTTGCCAGCGTTCGGTGCCCTGAACGCAACTTCGCATTTTTAATAAATTAGTGTTGTTTGAGCAAATTTTTGCCTGGCGAAGTGTTGCGCTGGCTGCGAAGCCGTCGATGGCGAATTTTCAAAGTTTAGTAAATTTGCCCCAATGTGTTTTTGCTGCCCCGTGTGAATGTAACACAGAGGCCAATTCAGGATATATTGTAATCATGACTAACCATGAACTTGCCTTGGCACAGGGTAAAGCTGGCATCAGATATGCTTAAAGCAATTTATGTTCTGTGTCGTTCCTGGGGAAGAACATATTTTGTGGGCTCCGGCTGAGATGGGCATTAATTGAATAATTGTTCATTTCCCTCTAAGAGCCATCTGCTGAAGTCTCGTCCCTGTCGCAGGAGGAAAGACGGACTCAGAGCTCCCCCTAGCTGAGCAAAAGCTCCAAAGCCTCGTAGAAATCTCATGGAAAAGTTGAATCCCTCTGCCTGGCTGTACCGAATCCAAATCCTAATTTGCATCAGAAAACAAAGAAGTAAAAACTTTTTTCCCCTTCCCATCCCTTATTTGCATATGCAAATTAGGTTCCGGATTTGGTTTGGTATTCGGCCGATTCTTTAGTGAAGGATTCGGGGGTTTCGGCCGAATCCAAAATAGTGGATTCAAAGCATCCCTAGTTACTTTAGCCTATTCTTTTCTTGTAAACCAGAATCATGTGGAGGAGACTGTACCATTTTTGGCTTAAAGGGGTGATTCACCTTTAAATTAACTTTTAATATGTTACCTAATGACTTATTCTAAGCATCTTTTCAATTGGCCTCCAATATTTTCTTTTTTATAGTTTCTGAATTATTTGCCATTTTCTTCTGACTCTTTAGTGAGGGTCACTGACCCCATGTAAAAACCAATGTTCTGTATGGCTACAGATTTATAGTTATTTCTATTTTTTTTTACTCTATTCCGGCTAGTGATGCGCGGGCCGGCCCAATACCCGCGTGACCCACAGGTCGGGCAGGTTTGGGCCGACCCCGCACTATTGTTCATGGGTGGGTGCGGGTTGAGCTCTTCTCCTGCTCTCCCTTTTATAGACACTGCGCTTGCCCTGCCCCTTTTGTGACATCATCGGCAGGGTGGCGCAAGTCTATAAAAGCAACCTGGAAGTCGGATGTGGGTGATCCGACCACATCACTATTCATATTCCAGTCTCTTATTCAAATTAATCAGTGCATGGTTGCTAGGGGAATTTGGACCCTAGCAACCAGATTGCTGACATTGCAAATTGTAGAGCAGCTGAATAAAAAACTAAATAACTCAAAAACCACAAATAATAAAAAATGAAAACCAATTGCAAATTGTCTCAGAATATCTCTACATCATACTAAAGGTGAATTTAAAGGTGAACAACCCCTTTAATTGTGAAGTCATGATATGCTGGTACCAGTCATATTGAGCCAGTTAAAGTATTGACTGCCCCATTATAAAACTTCCATGTTTACCTGCACCAACATGTAACACGTGGCTGGTGGGCGGCCATTACTGTAAGATACACATGCAGGGCCTTTGCTGACATGTTCACAAGTGCAATGAACTCAAACACACTTTAGTAATGAACAACCTCTTGCAGGGAGTCACACTTCAGACTGGGGATCTAGTTGCTGACAGAGGATGATCCTGTGATGACTTATTACTTCTGCAAATCTTCTCCCTCCACTTCTCTCAGACATACACACAACTGTACGAAAACCTCCAGGGCCCCTGTCCCACCGGACACACAGAGTGTCATTAGCTGTTCCAGGGAGGTCCTACTGTATGTGACTGCATGTATAGTGCCCAAGCTTTCACTATAGGTAGTGACGAGTGAATCTGTCTCATTTCGCTTCACCGAAAAATTCGTGAAACTGAGAAAAAATTTGCAAAGCTGCAAAATTTTGCTAAAACGCATTGAAGTCAACAAGCATTTTCAAACGCAACATACTTTTTACGCGAGCGACACTTTTTCTCGCTTCAAATGCATTAAAGTCAATAAGCATTTTTTCTTATGGCGATTTTTTTCATTCTAATGCATTAAAGTCAATGGGCGTTTTTTCTTATGGCGACTTTTTTCGTCCTAATGCATTAAAGTCAATGGGCGTTTTTTCTTATGGCGACTTTTTTCGTCCTAATGCATTAAAGTCAATGGGCGTTTTTTCTTATGGCGACTTTTTTCGTCCTAATGCATTTAGTCCATAGGCATTTTTTCTTATGGCAATTTTTTTGTCCTAATAGCCGTTTTTTCTTATGGCGACTTTTTTCCATCCCAATGCATTAAAGTCAATGGCCATTTTTTCTGATGGCGACCTTTTTTCTCCTAATGCATTAAAGTCAATAGGTGCTTTTTCTTATGGCGACCTTTTTCATCCTAATGCATTAATGTCAATGGCCATTTTTTCTTATGCCAATTTTTTTTGTCTTAATGGCTGTTTTTTCTTATGGCGACATTTTTCATCCTAATGCATTAAAGTCAATGGGCGTTTTTTCTTATGGCGACTTTTTTCGTCCTAATGCATTTAGTCAATAGGCATTTTTTCTTATGGCGACTTTTTTCATCCTAATGCATTAATGTCAATGGGCATTTTTTCTTATGGCAATTTTTTTTGTCCTAATGGCTGTTTTTTCTTATGGCGACTTTTTCATCCTAATGCATTAAAGTCAATGGGCGTTTTTTCTTATGGCGACTTTTTTCTCCAAATGCATTAAAGCAGGGGTGTCCAAACTTTTTGCAACAAGGGCCAGATTTGGTTTGGTGAAAATGTGTGGAGGCCGTCCATTCAGCCTGACATTCTTTGAACCATTAACATTAAATTACAGAAATCGCGTAGCCGTAGCAGTAATATTTTGGCACATTAATTAATTAATCTGCCACTTGGTCTATACAGCAATAGTGTTACCTGTCCCAAATTATTTTTTTTAATTATTTTTGGAAATGTTTTCAAATCATCATCATCATCATCATTTATTTATATAGCGCTGTCAAAATATCTTTGTTTTGTGCTCTGACTTAAGAGATTTTGTGATGGGGATTTATTTTCTGAACACCAGCCACATGTTACTATAATAACAAGCTCCAGGTCTAGCACAGTAACTTATCAGATGTCTCATTTACCATGAGTAAATATATAATATACATTACCATGTATATTGCCATGTTTTTTCTCCACTAGGTAGTCTCCATTTGCCAAATCATTTTCAAGTTATGATGTACACATTTTGCCATGTATTTATGTCAGAATTGCAATAATACTGATTCACATGTCACAAGTCATTAATGTCACAGCCATGGTCTGAGCCAATGGGGCAAAAATAAAAATAATCACTATTAAGCAAAATATATAAACACTCAGGGGCAGATTTATCAAGGGTCGAATTTAGAAGTCGTAAATACTTTGAAATTCGACCATCGAATGGCTTTACTTCGACTTCGAATGTCGAAGCTTTTTCGTTCGAACGATTATACTTTGACTTAAAAAAACGTAGAAAAATGCTGTAGAAGGTCCCCATAGGCTAACATAGCACTTTGGCAGGTTTAATTTGGCGAAGTATTGAAGTCGCAGTTTTTTTATAGAGACAGTACTTCGATTATCGAATGGTTGAATATTCGAATGATTTTACTTAGTATTGAATTAGAAGTCAAAGTCATAGTATCCTATTCGATGGTCCAAGTATCCAAAAAAATTACGATTTTTTTTTACTTCGAAAATTCCCTCTAATTCACTTCGACCCTTGATAAATCTGCCCCTCAGTTCCTGTCAGAAATGATGTAAGTTTTCTTCATATGACTCATGTTTATAATGAATTTGTGTTGTATTCCAAAAACCTGGCTTAGCCATTATTATGCGCCATATTTAAATCTTAAAGGGGGGCAGTCCATGGAAAACCATAATAAACTGCATTCTGACTGTAGCCAGTTACATTAGAGCAGGCTTAAGCAAGCGATTGATGTCACAAATTCACTTACTGCCAACTAAAGGCCGTGCATGGTTTCACAGCTCCAACCCAGCACAGCACAGTGCAGCTACTACTGCCTAAAGCAGCATACCCCCCAACTGTCCCGTTTTTCGCGGGACAGTCCCGCTTTTATCTGCCTGTCCCGCTGTCCCGGAATGTGGCCTATAATGTCCCGCTACGTCTCATCAGCTTGCACACACGCCCTGCCCACCGAAGGGCTGAACTGCCACGCAGGAGGGCGAGTCTTTAGTAACTAACGGGTTACCAGAGTCCATTCACCCCAGCTACACGCTACATGCTACACGCTAAACACACAGACACAAACCTTGTCGCTTCTCTGCACCGCTCTATAAGCCGCACGTCGGCGCAACCTGATGGATGTCGCTGGTGCAGGAAGTGATGAAAGCAACCCGGAAGTCAGCCGAATAAAGTTATAGGCAGCAGCTTGTAAGTGTCATTAGTGCATTGCATTGATGAACATGGTAATTAGGGGGTGTGGCCACAAAAATGGGCGTGGCCCTCTTTTGATTTCCAAAATGTTGGGAGGTATGTAGCAGAGCTCTCTAAAGTCCGGCCAATCGCTATTAGACGTCACTTCCTGCGTGTGGGGGTGGGGCAGGAAGTTGGATTTATAATTCTTGCTTGCAAAGTGCTGCCTGGTGGGTTAGATATAGTCTGGGGGGGAGAATTTGCGGTCGGCAAAGAGATTACGGTGAGGCTACATGGACGAGGTGAATAGTCATGAATGAGGCTGAGACAGCTGGCCAATTATTATTGATTTCATGACGGAAGCTGCAAACCGGGCCGCAACTGGCCTGCATTAAAGTCAATGGTGATCTAGGGGCCCCTATGGGTTAATCTGCCCTGCAGCTTTAAGGCCCCCACCTTTTTCTTGGAGTGATCTGCCAGGAGAGGTGTGACAACTTCCTGCTACACTGCACTATAGTGAGTGTAAGGAGCGGCCTCTTCCTCTTTCTCCTCTGGATGCTGATCCAGCTGGATGTGCTCAGGGGGACTGAGTGCAATAGGCCCAGAAGAAGTCATGTGACCAAGTCGGGGGCCAGGTAACCCCGTGAATGAGGAACAGATACACTAGGGCAGACTTGTCATAGTCTCTCTAGGAGAGAAAGGCAGAGAGGTGAGAGAGAAAGAGCAGCTGAAGCTCCAACAAGGATTTGCAGTAAGGGAGGAGCTTCCCAGAGGCTCTGTGTGTTGCCTCCAGTCAGGGACCTCAGTGAGGAGGGACTGTAGGGTACAAGCTGCTTCCTGACAACTTCCAGGAGGGAATGTGTGTGAATTCTGCAAATGCCTAATGGAGGCTCTTCCTCATGAAATGCCTGTGTCTGCTCTAGGTGAGCTGCCTGCAGATCTGTGTGACCTCTCTATATGCTGTTGCCTCAACTCCTGTGTGAGTACAAACCTGATGTCACTCGCCTCGTGCAGAGTAATAAACCTTGTTCTGTTTTATTAAGAACCTCCTGGCGCCCAAGTCTTTTGTTAGTGCACAGTAGCCTGTGGGAGTTGTAGTTACACTACACCGCACCTTTAATCTTCCATATAGCGAAGGCCCTAGCCTGAAGTGTTAGGGGCAAATTCACTATGCGCCGAAGCGCCTAACGCTAGCGTCAATTCGCTAGCGTTGTTCATTTTCGTTACTTCGCAAATTCACTAACGAACTCTGGCGTAAATTCGCTAGTGTTACTTCGCACCCTTACGGCTGGCGAATTTGCGCACCGGACGTAACTACGCAAATTCACTAACGCGCGCATTGTTCTGAACGCTACCTTTTACGCTAGACTTCCTTCGCCACCTCAGACCAGGTGAAGCGCAATAGAGTAGATAGGGATTGCTTCAAAAAAAGTTCAAATTTTTTCTAAGTCCCAAAAAACGCTGGCGTGTTTTCTATATTATGGCTGATAGGCTGAAAAAGATCGAAAATATTTTTGGGGCTCCCCTCCTTCCCCCCTACATTTCCTGACTCATGGCAACTATACAGTGGGCACATGTGTAGGGCAAAATAAAAATTTTATTTGATGTTTTGAAGGTTTCCCAGGCATTTGTAGTGATTGTACGTATTCCTCCATTGAAATTTGAATTTGGCGCCGTATGCAAATTAACCATCGGTAGCGTAACTTCGCTTCGCTTAGCGAATCAACACTAGCGCAACTTCGCAACCTTACGCTACCCCTGAGCGCAACTTCGGATTTTAGTGAATTTGCGGAGCGCTGGCGAAACTACGCCTGGTGAAGTTACGCCTGGCGCAACTACGAATCTTAGTGAATTTGCCCCTTAGAGTCACATGTAACCCACGCTCTAGTGCACCAGCTGGGGAATTAACCCCGTATGGCCCAAATGGGTGTTACAGTGACTTTCTCCAAATGCATTAAAGTCAACAGGCGTTTTTTTCTTATATTGTCAATTTCCCAGCTGCCTCAAGTCATGTGACTTGTGCTCTGATAAACTTCAATCACTCTTTACTGCTGTACTGCAAGTTGGAGTGATATCACCCCCCTCCCTTTTCCCCCCCAGCAGCCAAACAAAAGAACAATGGGAAGGTAACCAGATAACAGCTCCCTAACACAAGATAACAGCTGCCTGGTAGATCTAAGAACAACACTCAATAGTAAAAACCCATGTCAGCACTATTAACTGATTCATTTTGAAAAAAAATGTTTTTCCCATGACAGTATCCCTTTAACTTTCACTCCTGGAGTTAACATGCTTGCCACTTCTATCCTCTAGCTAGCTATATATTTATCTTATCTGTCATCCCAAGAGGAGGGATAAATCAGATTGATCTACACAATTTGCCATTGGGTCCCACGGTGGCTTGTGCAATGCTCTTGGCTTGTGAACCTTATCCATACTCCACCCATAACGAGGATAACAGGGCAGAGAGAAAGTAACGGTTCAGTTGGTGCACTTGATATAAAAGAGGCTGATAATATATGTAATATATGTATATATACAGGTGAACTTACAGCTCTGCTGCTGCTGAATAAGCTTAGCACATAATGTCAAGGTGGATGCGCTTCGCCTGGAGGAGAATCCGCTCAGAAAGCTAATTGCTACTAACACATTTACAAGGACAAAACTCTGTAGTACAAATGAGTAATAGGATGGGAGGCACCTACTAATCCTCTCTAATAAGCCATGATTTCATCTAGCAATTACAGCTTGAGCAGGTAAGAAAATGTATTGAATCTACATGTTATATTTCAAGAATGTCAGTTAAAGGCAAAGTCTACCAAATGACAGAGCAGTTATTAATTGAGTCACCTGCAGTCATTCGCACATACATTTAGATGTGGGGTTTTGCTTATCAGTCTGGGCGCAAACCAGTAAAAAGCATCATTGTAATCTAGAAGTGACATCATCAGAAGACATAATACAATGGAGATTGCTACCTGACCTGCTGATCTGACGACCTTTACACATATATGATCTCCAAGTCCTACCTACAAGCTACAAAATACATGCATTTTTGCAGGAACCTGACCCCATGCAGGACCATCCTTCCAGCATCCCCATTGGCTGTAGTTCAACAAGACTTGAAGACTCACATGTTGAACATTCCAAAAGTTCAGTTCCAAAAGGAAGCGGTCATTCTTCCACTGTATAACCAGGCTCTAGGCAAAACAAGGGTCAGTATTTCCAAAAAATATAAGATTCTTCATTCAAATCCATGGGCTTGTTTCCAGGGGGTACTGCAGTTAGGGGCCCTGTGGCACAGGGGGGGTCCTGATTTGGAAAGAAGACTTACAGAAAGTGGGCAGGTTTGGGTATAATGGGATCATATAATAATCTCTCTAATGCTTTATTTACCAGTAGGTCTTTCCAGCTGACATTCCGTTTAGAAGAAAAGAGGTTCCGCCTAAATATTCCGACTGGTCTGATTGCCATTTTGGAGTCAGGTAGGAATTTTTTCCCCCTCTGAGACAAATTGGAGAGGCTTCAGATGGGTTTTTTTGCTTTCCTCTGGATCAACTGGCAGTTAGGCAGGTTAGAAAAAGTTAAAAGGTTGAACTTGATGGACGTGTGTCTTTTTTTAACCTCACTTTCTGTGTTACTATGTACATCCTATAAAATAAGTTATAGTGCTAATATGTAATTTTATTCAAATATGAAGACTTTCCATACTGGGAACCCAGAGAATGCCTTCCCTATCCAGTGAATTAGTGATTCTGATCTACATTATAAAAATATATTTCGAATGCACTTACTGATCCTTTAGAGTTGGCCGCACATAGTCTGACAGCCAATAGGATAATAGGGGCCGTGTAGGAAGAGGTGCAAAGGTTCATTCACTTTTAGTAACCCAGAGCAATAAGTTTACTGTCTGGAAACAAACACCTGATTGGTTACTCTGGGTTTATGAAATGAATGCAATCTATTTACACATGTGGATGGTCAAATGGAGACTAAAAAGTATTTTGCCTATGCAGGGGGTATATACAAGGAGTGCAGGGGTCATAGGTGCAGCCAGATCAGAAGATCTAAGGAATGTTCAAAAGACATAAAGGGGCAAATTCACTAAAGGGCGGATTTTCGTCTGTGTAGAATTCATCACACTTCTCGCCAGACGCAAATTTGCTACAACTGCGCTAATTCAGTAAAATGCAAAGTTGCATCTCAGCAGTCGAACGCTGGTGAAGTTTCTCTAGCGTTAATTCGTCAGCGTGAGCATTTCATAGCGAACTTTCACTAACGTTGATTTCTGCCTAGCGAATCTTTGTTGGTACTCTTACACATTTACTAAGGGTCGAATATCGAGGGTTAATTAACCCTCGATATTCGACCCTCGAAGTAAAATACTTCAACTTCGAATATGGATATCGAAGGATTTACCGCAAATAGTTCGATTCGAACGATTCGAAGGATTTTAATCCATCGATAGAGCGATTTTCCTTCGATCAAAAAAAGCTTAGAAACCTTATGGGGAAGGTCCGCATAGACTAACATTGAAGCTCGGTAGGTTTAAAGTGGCGAAGTAGGTAGTCGAATTTTTTTTTTAAAGAGACAGTACTTCGACTATTAAATAGTCGAACGATTTTTAGTTTGAATCGAATCCGTAGTCGAAGGTCGTAGTAGCCTATTCGATGGTCGAAGTACCCAAAAAAAACTTCGAAATTCGAAGTTTTTTTACTTCGAATCCTTCAATCGAGCTTAGTAAATGTTCCCCCATGCGTAGGTCAATTTGAATAGGGCAGGTACATATAGGTCATATATACGTCTTTATCAGAGATGTTGGTGCAAATGCTTGAAGTGGCCACTTATTATTACACATGTCCAAGGAAGCAAAATAAAGACAAAAGAGATCCTCTAATGTCCTAGACATGAGCTCATCCTAAAACAAATGTGACATGACCCTTAAATGGTTAAAAAAAATGTTTAAATAAACATTTTTAACAGTTACAGCTTTTAAAGGCACTCCCGCGTTTTTTTTAACATTTTTATAACTTTTCGGCATACAGGATATGATGTCTCTGACATAAGATTGAGGAGGATGTAGCTTCATCTTATCAGTTCCCCAGGTCTAAGCTGGCGAAGGAAACGCTGGCGAAAGAGTTAATGTTCTGTAAAATTCGCACTATAGTGAACTTGCAGAGTAACGATTGTTTGCCTGAGCAAAATTTCGCCTGGCGATAGTGAGCAAAACTGCGCTAGCGACTGTCTCTTCCACTAGCAAATTGTCCACTTGCTACGCCTGTTAGTAAATTGGCAATGTGGATGGGATTTCTAGCGAATTTTTGCTAGCAACGACCGATTCGCACTTTAGTAAATCTGCCTCATGGAATTTAAACTTTCAGGACAAAACAAAAAATGCAGCTTGAGGGGGTCAACGCACAGTTTCCTTGCCATGAAATACCATGAAACGGGTTGTGATTAGAGGGTTGTGAACTAATAATGCTCAGCCTCTGGGTCCAGCTCAAGCCTTGTTTGTGTTACTTTTAATAACCAGACTCAGAAATTGTATTTACATGGTGCTAAAATATTTGACCGTTAAAATCTTTCTGATCGCAGGCTGGTGTTTTGGAGAAAGGTTGCAGCTACTGTATATCAGCGTCTTCTAATCATCTCGTGTGATTGGAAGAATGTCACAAAATGTCAGAGCAATGGAACTTTGTAAGATCATTACAGTCTACTGATCCCAAAATAATAATAACAGAAACACAGCGGTTCTGGGGACTGACAGCTTTTTCTGCCCAATCAGTTTGGTATCTGGTTGAACCCTCCCCCCCCCCCAAAATGTAGGTGTGGATAAGGGAATAGAAACTTTAATTCAGCCTATGAGTAAGTTGTATAATTAGGTTTTTTTTTATTTAATTTCTATGGAAACTGCATGCTTTCACACATATCTTGTCTTTCAACTGCTAGCATTGCAGGGGATTCATACAACCCTGTCTTCTTCTTAAAGAATTACATTTTAAAAGGACATACTGTATACGGGGAGAATTTAATATTGGTCGCTAATGCAAAAATCATTCGCAATTCATTCACAATGCAAATAAATGTTCACAAAGTCAAAAAATATTGCCTTTGGGAACCCTTTGCTATTTACTCTCATACTCATCCTCTGGTCAGTCCTCTTGTATTCTGCTTTTGCTTGGTCCCTCTTACTCATCATCTGGTCTGTGCTCTTTTATTCATCTTCTGGTTAGTTTTCTCTTATCCATCTATTCTCTCTAATTCATCTTTAGGTTGGTCCTCGTTAACTCATCTTCTGGTCAGTCCTTTCTTATTCATCTTCTGGTTAGTTTTCTCTTATCCATCTATTCTCTCGAATTCATCTTTAGGTTGGTCCTCGTTAACTCATCTTCTGGTCAGTCCTTTCTTATTCATCTTCTGGTTGGTCCTCTCTTACTCATCTTCCAGTTTGTCCTCTCTCATTCATCTTCTGGTCGAACTTCTCTTGCTCATCCTGTGATCTGTCCTCTTTTCATCTTCTGGTTGGTCCTCTTTTACTTTTCCTCTGGTCTATCCTCTCTCATTCATCTTCTGGTCGAACTTCTCTTGCTCATCCTGTGATCTGTCCTCTTTTATTCATCTTCTGGTTGGTCCTCTTTTACTTATCCTCTGGTCTATACTCTCTTATTCATCTTCTGATCGGTCCCTCTTACTCATCCTCTGTTCAGTGCTCTCTTATTAATCTTCTGGTTAGTTCTCCCTTACTTATCCTCTGGTTGGTCCACTCTTACCCAACTTCCAATCAGTCCTCTCTTACTCATCCTCCTGTCTGTCCTCTCTAATTCATCTTATTCATATTCTGGTCTGTCCTCTATTACTCATCCTCTGGTCAGTTCTTTCTTATCCATCTTCTGATCAGTCCCTCTTACTCTTACTGCTCTCTTATTCATCTTCTGGTCTGTCCTCTATTACTCCTCTCTTACTTATCCTCTGGTTGGAGAACAATTTATTCTCATTTACTGGGGGTAAATATCCAAAAAACAGGCTTAAGCTGCCATGTTTTTTTGCACATTGCACCCTGCCCTGCTCTGAGCAGCTGTGTGTACATGTCTAAAATGCAAGGCCCTGTACTTAATTGGAAATGCTGTATTCAAGAGGGGTAATCCAGGGTAGCCTTTCCATCTCCCATCTCCTAAATCGCACATAGTTCAATTGCATAAGTTAGGGAGCACCGGCGAGCAAAGGAACACTGTATTACCCCACATAAAGTGCTTCTGAAATGAGCACTAGTTTGCACAGTGGGGTTATGATGGGGATGAGGAATGGACCCTAGGTTTGAACTACATAGGAGTTGCCTTCCCTTTAGCCTTATTTTAGGTGTGTTGGGTAAATTTAGTTTAAATAATATCTTGAACATTTTTGCTTCTTTACCTCCTTACACTTATATGTGTGTGTGTGTTTGTGTATGTTGTTGTGTGCGTTTTTGATAAATGGGCACTTACTTATCCCAGAAGAAATGTGTTGTTGCAGTTATAAGTCTATAGGTTCCCTCTACACAACAAAACTCAGCCAAAGAGTTGTTATCAGGATGATAGATTAGACAATTACCAGGCACCAAAACCAACAATAGTGAAGAGTTCCAGAAGCTCTTCTTCCTAGGCAATTAGTTTTGTATAATCTCTTGGCAATCCTGGTGGCAGGGCTCATTCCTGGTTGAATAAAGGAAGAATCTGACAGTTTCTGTTCCAATAAAACATTGCGGCTGACACTGCAGAGAGTCAACTCGAAAGCAGTGAAAAGTATTTTCTGCCCCTGGTGTCTTCAAATGATCTGGAGAACTTGGTGACAGTTCTATTATCCTGCCTATGCTCGTTGTTTTCTTACAGACCCCTCAATGAGTCCCTTCAGGGGATTCCCATTTGCAACTGGTTGGTCATTTAGAACCTCTCTTCATAGATGGGGAAAAAAGCTAAATCGTAAATCAGTGTTGTGACAATGAAGTCAAAATAATGGATTTTATTCTCTCTTTTGGCTCATGTTCTTTATTTAATATAAACAAGCAAGTTACCAGCGCCAGTTCTCTGCAAACACAATAAGCTTGTGGGGGTGTATGAAACTAAGCACATATAAAATAATACCTTTTATAAAGATCAGTTATACCCTGTATTGCTGTCTGGACGCCAGGCACAACATCCAACATGTTGTTTATAAAGGTGTATATTGATTTAAGGATTTTTATGATGTGCATTTTGATATACTATAGATGGAGCACATTATATTGAAGTCTATTTCATAGCAGCAATGTAAAACAGAACAATATGTGGGTAAATATTGTGACATTTTTGGATTAAAAATCAATTGTAGTTCAAGTATGGGACTTGTTATCCAGAATGCTCGGGGGCCTGGGGTTTTCCAAATAAGGGATCCTTTGGTAATTTGGATCTCCATACAGGGTCGGACTGGGGGGCCCACCGGGGCTGAGGTCTCAGGGGGCCCCCCACCCATATAGCAAAGTCCCCTCTGGGCCCCCGTCATGCGCACACCCCCTCCCCCGCATGCACACGAGCGCTCGTACCCTTTTCTGCCAGGAAAAGGAGAATCACAGAAGTGGTGAAGGAGTGGATCTGGGTTGGCAGTGCCCACTGAATTTTTTCCTGGTTTTCTGTCCGCCCAGTCTGACCCTGCCTTAAAGTAACACAAAAAAAGTCTCTGTGTCTTAAAGCAACAGTAACACCAAAAAATAACAGTGTCCGAAATTAATGAAAATACAATGTACTGTTGTAAAACTGATGCATTTGCTACATAAATTCTACAATAGTTAATATAAACAAGCTGCTGTGTAGCCATGGGGGCAGCCATTCAAAGCTGGAAAAGGAGAAAGGGCACAGGATACACAGTAGATAACAGATAAGCTCTGTAGTATACAATGGGATTCTTCAGAACTTATATGTTATCTACTGTGTATCCTATGCTTGAATGGCTGCCCCCATGGCTACACAGCAGCTTGTTTATATAAACTATAGTAGTGCTTATCTGTTATCTACTTTGTATACTGTGCTTGAATGGCTGCCCCCATGGCTACACAGCAGCTTGTTTATATAAACTATAGTAGTACTTATCTGTTATCTACTTTGTATCCTGTGCTTGAATGGCTGCCCCCATGGCTACATAGCAGCTTGTTTATATAAACTATAGTAGTACTTATCTGTTATCTACTGTGTATCCTGTGCTTGAATGGCTGCCCCCATGGCTACACAGCAGCTTGTTTATATAAACTATAGTAGTAATTATCTGTTATCTACTTTGTATCCTGTGCTTGAATGGCTGACCCCATGGCTACATAGCAGCTTGTTTATATAAACTATAGTAGTACTTATCTGTTATTTACTGTGTATCCTGTCGCAAATTTTATCACAGTTTCACAAATTCTTTGGCGAAGCTGCTGTGTAGCCATGGGGGCAGCTATTCAAGCAGAAGATACACAATAGATAATAGATAAACCCTGTAGAATCTCAGTGTTTACTATAGAGTTTATCTGTTATCTGCTGTGTATCCTGTGCCTTTTCTCCTTGTTCAGCTTTGAATGGCTGCCCCCATGGCTACATAGCAGCTTGTTTATATAAACTATAGTAGTACTTATCTGTTATCTACTGTGTATCCTGTGCTTGAATGGCTGCCCCCATGGCTACACAGCAGCTTGTTTATATAAACTATAGTAGTACTTATCTGTTATCTATTGTGTATACTGTGTGTTTGAATGGCTGCCCCCATGGCTTCACAGCAGCTTGTTTATATAAACTATAGTAGTACTTATCTGTTATCTACTGTGAATCCTGTGCTTGAATGGCTGCCCCCATGACTACACATCAGCTTGTTTATATAAACTATAGTAGTACTTATCTATTGTGTATCCTGTGCTTGAATGGCTGCCCCCATGGCTTCACAGCAGCTTGTTTATATAAACTATAGTAGTACTTATCTGTTATCTACTGTGTATCCTGTGCTTGAATGGCTGCCCCCATGGCTACACAGCAGCTTGTTTATATAAACTATAGTAGTACTTATCTGTTATCTACTGTGTATCCTGTGCTTGAATGGCTGCCCCCATGTCTACACAGCAGCTTGTTTATATAAACTATAGTAGTACTTATCTGTTATCTATTGTGTATCCTGTGCTTGAATGGCTGCCCCCATGGCTTCACAGCAGCTTGTTTATATAAACTATAGTAGTACTTATCTGTTATCTACTGTGTATCCTGTGCTTGAATGGCTGCCCCCATGGCTACACAGCAGCTTGTTTATATAAACTATAGTAGTACTTATCTGTTATCTACTGTGTATCCTGTGCTTGAATGGCTGCCCCCATGTCTACACAGCAGCTTGTTTATATAAACTATAGTAGTACTTATCTGTTATCTACTGTGTATCCTGTGTGTTTGAATGGTTGCCCCCATGGCTTCACAGCAGCTTGTTTATATAAACTATAGTAGTACTTATCTGTTATCTACTGTGTATCCTGTGCTTGAATGGCTGCCCCCATGGCTACACAGCAGCTTGTTTATATAAACTATAGTAGTACTTACAGTATCTGTTATCTACTGTGTATCCTGTGCTTGAATGGCTGCCCCCATGACTACACATCAGCTTGTTTATATAAACTATAGTAGTACTTATCTGTTATCTATTGTGTATACTGTGTGTTTGAATGGTTGCCCCCATGGCTTCACAGCAGCTTGTTTATATAAACTATAGTAGTACTTATCTGTTATCTACTGTGTATCCTGTGCTTGAATGGCTGCCCCATGGCTACACAGCAGCTTGTTTATATAAACTATAGTAGTACTTATCTGTTATCTACTGTGTATCCTGTGCTTGAATGGCTGCCCCCATGGCTACACAGCAGCTTGTTTATATAAACTATAGTAGTACTTATCTGTTATCTACTGTGTATCCTGTGCTTGAATGGCTGCCCCCATGGCTACACAGCAGCTTGTTTATATAAACTATAGTAGTACTTATCTGTTATCTACTGTGTATCCTGTGCTTGAATGGCTGCCCCATGGCTACACAGCAGCTTGTTTATATAAACTATAGTAGTACTTATCTGTTATCTACTGTGTATCCTGTGCTTGAATGGCTGCCCCCATGGCTACACAGCAGCTTGTTTATATAAACTATAGTAGTACTTATCTGTTATCTACTGTGTATCCTGTGCTTGAATGGCTGCCCCCATGGCTACACAGTAGCTTGTTTATATAAACTATAGTAGAGTTTCTAAAGCAAACATGTGGCACTTGTGCAGGGCACCAATACATTATATTGTCTTTTGTTTAAAACACATTTTATTGGTATTACTGTTCCTTTAAGTATACTAAAACAATAATTTAAACAATAAATAAACCCAATAGGCTGGGTTTGCCTCCAATAAGGATTTTATTTTTTTTATTATTATTATTACAGAGAAAAAGGAAATCATTTTTAAAAATTTGAATTATGTTATTCAAATTGGCTCTATGAGGGATGTCCCTCTAATGTATCAGCCTGTACCACTGATTCAGGGAGACAATTCCACATCTTCACAGCTCTCACTGTAACAAACCCCTTCCCAGTATTTAGCCGGAACCTCTTTTCTTCTAATCGGAATGGGTGACCTCATGTCAGTGATATAAGCCGTGCTTGACGTGAGTAGCCATGCAGGACTGATACAAGCAATGGCATTACTTTCATTTTGCATTCAGATTAACTCTTCTCATAAATGACTTTTATTTATTTTCCTTGCCGGCCAATGAGCAATGTGATAAAAACAAGGATGTGCTGCAGGCGTTGTGTGCCAAAAATAAAAGCAAATTGAGCATATCTCTAAACTTGCAATAAGTAATTGCACCCTAATGAACACATTCACATTTCTCTGCTTGAGAAGGAAAGCGCTCTGGATATTTTCTCTGGGTGACAAAAAGATATATAGTGGCAGCCCAAGAGCCCATCACTCTAGCATTTAAACAGTTAATGTATTGCTGACCCAAGGGGATATTTTATTTTTATATGATGAAGTGGTTGTCAAACATTTTCAGTTCAAAAACTTGAAGGTCTAACCTATGCCAAGGGCCTACCTTAAAGGTCCCACCTTTGGCCAGAATCTCTCTTGAGGGCCCAACCTTTGACCAGAACCTCCCTTGAAGGTCTTCCCTTTAGCCATGGCCTCCCTTAAAGATCCAACATTTAGCAAGAGCCCCTGTTAGTACAGATATAGGATAATAATAAAGTATCACTCATTCAGTCATAATCTTTAGAATATCTGACTTTCCGGGCTTCAGGTGGGCCCCTCACCACCACCACTGCTCTAAGACCTCACTGCTAAATAGTAACATGGATATTTGCAGCAGTGTAACTACTGAGGAAGCAGATCCTGTGGCTGCAGGGGGGGGGCAGGAGGTATAGGGGCCCCATGAGGCCCTAATTCATATACAATTTCAATTAATAATGGTAAAACAGGTCAACCTCTAGACATTTTGCGGACTTGAAAAGTATTTTGCTGTGGGGCCCAGTAATATCTAATTACGCCACTGGATATTTGTGGTCATAAATGACCTCTTCTTACCTCAAGTAGCTCAGAGGATCCTATAAAATAGGGGTCCCCAACCTACTTTACCTGTGAAATAGCAAAAAGTCAATTAGCAGAACACAGGGTTTAAGCAGTACAAATTAAAAAAACTCACTTTTTTTGGATCCCATTAAAAACATACCTGGGCTTAAACCCAAAGATGACCAGCGCTAATGCGTTTCATGGCATCTCACCACTTCCTCAGAGGTTCCAGCTGAAGTGCTCCCTGTTTTTATAGTCTTTAGCGTTCTATTTTTACCCATGAGCCACACTCAAATGTAAAAAGATTTGGGGACACAACACAAGCATGGAAAAGTTCCTGGAAGTGTCAAATAAGGGATGTGATTGGTTATTTGGTAGGCTTTATGTGGACTGGCTGTGAGGGGCTGCAGGCTGAGTTATACAGGGAACTCTGAGTATCACTCATGTATTATAAGGGATATTGTACCCCCTACTGTAAATGATAAGGATATTAGAAGTCACTGAGGGGTTGTTCTGTGACCATATAAAGGCACAAGGCTGCAGGCTGAGTTATACAGGGAACTCTGAGTATCACTCATGTATTATAAGGGATAATGTACCCCCTACTGTAAATGATAAGGATATTAGAAGTCACTGAGGGGTTGTTCTGTGACCATATAAAGGCACAAGGCTGCAGGCTGAGTTATACAGGGAACTCTGAGTATCACTCATGTATTATAAGGGATAATGTACCCCCTACTGTAAATGATAAGGATATTAAAAGTCACTGAGGGGTTGTTCTGTGACCATATAAAGGTACAAGGCTGCAGGCTGAGTTATACAGGGAACTCTGAGTATCACTCATGTATTATAAGGGATAATGTCCCCCCTACTGTAAATGATAAGGATATTAGAAGTCACTGAGGGGTTGTTCTGTGACCATATAAAGGCACAAGGCTGCAGGCTGAGTTATACAGGGAACTCTGAGCATCACTCATGTATTATAAGGGATAATGTTCCCCCTACTGTAAATGATAAGGATATTGGAAGTCACTGAGGGGTTGTTCTGTGACCATATAAAGGCACAAGGCTGCAGGCTGAGTTATACAGGGAACTCTGAGCATCACTCATGTATTATAAGGGATAATGTTCCCCCTACTGTAAATGATAAGGATATTAGAAGTCACTGAGGGATTCTGTGACCATATAAAGGCACAAGGCTGCAGGCTGAGTTATACAGTCTGAAACACAACGAGAAATGTTTGGTATAATGAGCTGAATGCTGAACTGAAGTTGCAGACATTTCCCTTTTGAATGCAGCCCTGTGTATTTCCCACTAATAAATAACTTATCAGCCCCCTGACTCACTGCACAGGAATAAGCGATGGGATGTTTGATGTGCCCATAGGGACCGCTCTGCAAAATAACACGGAGCTCAAACAGAAAACATTGCCAGACTGATGTTTCTTTTATCAGGTGGAAAAGAAAACAAGTTATGAAAACAGTACAGAGAATGACGTGCTTGTTACATTGACCTGCTCCATTGCTATGTACAGTCTGTTGCCCACATCTCACAGAACCGGCACAGATCCATTCACGAGGGGCTTGTGCACATTTATTGTGCAAATCCAATATTTTGGGTGGGGGACAAATTATATGCAAAGGGAAACTGCACCAGCCACTAACCTCTTACA
Source organism: Xenopus laevis (assembly GCF_017654675.1). NCBI lineage: Eukaryota > Metazoa > Chordata > Amphibia > Anura > Pipidae > Xenopus > Xenopus laevis. The sequence continues at coordinate 192,628,840 of NC_054372.1, forward strand.
CCAATTATCTGAAATGCTGTAATGACCAATTGAAATAAAGTCTATGCTTAGAAATATCCTGAGCAGTACCATACATAAATCCAACTTTCTTATTCAAACTATCCTCATTAGTGAGCTGTTAAAGGGGTTGTTCACCTTTAAATTCATTTTTATTATGATGTAGAGATGGATATTCTGAGACAATTTGCAATTGGTTTTCATTTTTTATTATTCGTGGTGTTTGAGTTATTTAGCTTTTTATACAGCAGCTCTTCAGTTTGCAATTTCAGTAATCTGGTTGCTAAGGTCCAAGTTCCCCTAGCAACCATGCATTGATTTGAATAAGAGACTGGAATATGAATAGGAGAGGCCTGAATAGAAAGATGAGTAATGAAAAGTAGCAATGACAATATATTTGTAGCCTTACAGAGTATTGTTTTTTTAGATGATTAACAAATAAATAACGAAGATCAGTTGAAAAGTTGCTTAGAATTAAAAATTCTCTAACATACTAAGGGGGTTTATTTATTGAAGTCCTAATACCAAAAACTCGAAAGATTTGAGGATGCAAAAAGCCCAAATCTGAAAATACTCCATCTTCAACCTGTCAAGGTCCTGTAGAGGTCAATGGCAGATGTCCTATTTGCAATTTGAAGATATAACGGTGTGCGCTGGGTTTCGTAACGAATATCCAAACATTTCAAGTTTTCCTGCCAATTCCTCCGATTTCAAGAAAAATTCCAACTCTTCGGGCTTCAGTTCTGAAAATTTTGGATTTTTCTTGAGTCAATCCGAAAAAGTTGTGATTTTTCCTGATTTTTTTTGCGTTTTTTAATGATAAATAAGACTAAATTGCGGATACAAGTTTGGTCAGACTTTGTTTTATTTAAAATGTCAGAAAAATTCTGATTTTGATTAATAACCCCATAAAAGTTAACGTAAAGTGATACTGTCATGGGAAAAAAGATCAGTTAATAGTGCTGCTCCAGCAGAATTCTGCACTGAAATCCATTTCTCAAAAGAGCAAACAGATTTTTTTATATTAAATTTTGAAATCTGACATGGGGCTAGACATATTGTCAATTTTCCAGCTGCACCAAGTCATGTGATTTGTGCTCTGATAAACTTCAATCACTCTTTACTGCTGTACTGCAAGTTGGAGTGATATCACCCCCTCCCTTTTCCCCCCCAGCAGCCAAACAAAAGAACAATGGGAAGGTAACCAGATAACAGCTCCCTAACACAAGATAACAGCTGCCTGGTAGATCTAAGAACAACACTCAATAGTAAAATCCAGGTCCCACTGAGACACATTCAGTTACATTGCGAAGGAAAAACAGCAGCCTGCCAGAAAGCATTTCTCTCCTAAAGTGCAGGCACAAGTCACATGACCAGGGGCAGCTGGGAAATTGACAATATGTCTAGCCCCATGTCAGATTTCAAAATTGAATATAAAAAAATCTGTTTGCTCTTTTGAGAAATGGATTTCAGTGCAGAATTCTGCTGGAGCAGCACTATTAACTGATGCGTTTTGAAAAAAACAAGTTTTCCGATGACAGGATCCCTTTAAAGGTGAACCACCCCTTTAATGGGTCCTTGGTGTCTCTGCTTAGCAATTTTGCAGAGTATAACTATTTAAATTATGAGGGGTAATTTATGATGGGCAGGGTACAAAATATGAAGCAATCTGCCATTTTTTGGCACTTTGCATCTTGACCTGCAGTACAGAAAGACCTGTGGTGCCCCCAATGAATACAATGATGTCTTGATTTGTCAGCACTGTATTCATTAGGGGAAGGTGGGGAAGGCACCTGGCACAAAATGGTATTAAAGCAAGGACTCGAGTCAGTGATTTCCGTGGTTGAAAGGAACATTAACACCAAAAAATAAAAGCATTTTGACATTTTTAAAATATAATGTACTGTTGCCCTGCATCGGTAAAAGTTATGTGTTTGCTTTAGAAAGTCTACTATAGTTTATATGAATAGGCTGCTGTGTAGCCATGGGGGCAGCCATTTATGCTGAAAAAGGAGAAAAGGTACAGGTTACTTAGCTGATAACAGATCAGCTTTATAATATACAATAGGAATCTTCAGAACTTATCTGTTATTTACTATGTAACATGAAACTTGAATGGCTGCCCCCATGGCTACACAGCAGCTTGTTTATATAAACTATAGTAGTACTTATCTGTTATCTACTGTGTATCCTGTGCTTGAATGGCTGCCCCCATGGCTACACAGCAGCTTGTTTATATAAACTATAGTAGTACTTATCTGTTATCTACTGTGTATCCTGTGCATGAATGGCTGCCCCCATGGCTACACAGCAGCTTGTTTATATGAACTATAATAGTACTTATCTGGTATCTATTGTATATCCTGTGCTTGAATGGATGCCCCCATGGCTACACAGCAGCTTGTTTATATAAACTATAGTAGTACTTATCTGTTATCTACTGTGTATCCTGTGCATGAATGGCTGCCCCCATGGCTACACAGCAGCTTGTTTATATGAACTATAGTAGTACTTATCTGTTATCTACTGTGTATCCTGTGTTTGAATGGCTGCCCCATGGCTACACAGCAGCTTGTTTATATAAACTATAGTAGTACTTATCTGTTATCTACTGTGTATCCTGTGCTTGAATGGCTGCCCCCATGGCTACACAGCAGCTTGTTTATATAAACTATAGTAGTACTTATCTGTTATCTACTGTGTATCCTGTGCATGAATGGCTGCCCCCATGGCTACACAGCAGCTTGTTTATATGAACTATAGTAGTACTTATCTGTTATCTATTTTATATCCTGTGCTTGAATGGCTGCCCCCATGGCTACACAGCAGCATGTTTATATAAACTATAGTAGTACTTATCTGTTATCTACTGTGTATCCTTTGCTTGAATGGCTGCCCCATGGCTACACAGCAGCTTGTTTATATAAACTATAGTAGTACTTATCTGTTATCTACTGTGTATCCTGTGCTTTAATGGCTGCACCCATGGCTACACAGCAGCTTGTTTATATGAACTATAGTAGTACTTATCTGTTATCTATTTTATATCCTGTGCTTGAATGGCTGCCCCCATGGCTACACAGAAGCTTGTTTATGTTTATATAAACTATGGTAGTACTTATCTGTTATCTACTGTGTATCCTGTGTTTGAATGGCTGCCCCCATGACTACACAGCAGCTTGTTTATATAAACTATAGTAGTACTTATCTGTTATCTACTGTGTATCCTGTGCTTGAATGGCTGCCCCCATGGCTACACAGCAGCTTGTTTATATAAACTATAGTAGTATTTATCTGTTATCTACTGTGTATCCTGTGCTTGAATGGCTGCCCCCATGGCTACACAGCAGCTTGTTTATATAAACTATAGTAGTACTTATCTGTTATCTACTGTGTATCCTGTGCTTGAATGGCTGCCCCCATGGCTACACAGCAGCTTGTTTATATAAACTATAGTAGTACTTATCTGTTATCTCCTGTGTATCCTGTGCTTGAATGGCTGCCCCCATGGCTACACAGCAGCTTGTTTATATAAACTATAGTAGTACTTATCTGTTATCTACTGTGTATCCTGTGCTTGAATGGCTGCCCCCATGGCTACACAGCAGCTTGTTTATATGAACTATAATAGTACTTATCTGTTATCTATTGTATATCCTGTGCTTGAATGGATGCCCCCATGACTACACAGCAGCTTGTTTATATGAACTATAGTAGTACTTATCTGTTATCTACTGTGTATCCTGTGCATGAATGGCTGCCCCCATGGCTACACAGCAGCTTGTTTATATAAACTATAGTAGTACTTATCTGTTATCTACTGTGTATCCTGTGCATGAATGGCTGCCCCCATGGCTACACAGCAGCTTGTTTATATGAACTATAGTAGTACTTATCTGTTATCTACTGTGTATCCTGTGCTTGAATGGCTGCCCCCATGGCTACACAGCAGCTTGTTTATATAAACTATAGTAGTACTTATCTGTTATCTACTGTGTATCCTGTGCTTGAATGGCTGCCCCCATGGCTACACAGCAGCTTGTTTATATGAACTATAATAGTACTTATCTGTTATCTATTGTATATCCTGTGCTTGAATGGATGCCCCCATGGCTACACAGCAGCTTGTTTATATGAACTATAGTAGTACTTATCTGTTATCTACTGTGTATCCTGTGCATGAATGGCTGCCCCCATGGCTACACAGCAGCTTGTTTATATAAACTATAGTAGTACTTATCTGTTATCTACTGTGTATCCTGTGCTTGAATGGCTGCCCCCATGGCTACACAGCAGCTTGTTTATATGAACTATAGTAGTACTTATCTGTTATCTATTTTATATCCTGTGCTTGAATGGCTGCCCCCATGGCTACACAGCAGCTTGTTTATATAAACTATAGTAAAGTTTCTGAAGGAAACACACCAGTTTTACCAGTGCAGCATTATATTTTAATTATGCTAAAGCACTTTAATTTTTTGGTGTTACTATTCCTTTAACAAACTGTGGCATGCCCAGCTATAGTACATTCAAATTGAACCGAATGGCTGTAAGTCAAATAAAGGCTGTATTATGTTTATATTAGGGGGCTGATTGAAACTGGTAGGGCACTGAATGTTTGTAACAAAAAAAAAGATTTGAAAGACATAAAATTCCCCAAAAACCTTGAATTTTGCAATTTCCTATTTCTTGTCCCCATGTATATCTATTTGACTCCCTTCCCCTATATGTATATAAAAAATGTCTCCTGCACATTTATCGCTTGCGCTTTATGAAGGTAAATAATAGGGTTTGGCTCTTATTCCGTATGGGAGGCCCCCGTAATGGACGTGAAGAGCCGGGGTCATTTTTATGTGACAAAATAAAGAGCACCCTTTGGATTCCAAGTCTTCAGACTAATACTTTGTGTTTTCACCTCCTCACCCCTAGGCGTGTTATTTCAGTCTCCGAAGCAATTGCATTAAATATCCGCAGTTTTTTCTGGCAGAAAATTGCTCTTTATCTTTAATTTAAGTGCTTCCCATTCTTCCATTTGTTCAATTTGTGGCAGGTCCCTTAAGGGAACTTAAACCTGACTCCATGAACGCTCGGGAAAGTAAAGACATTTCTCTTCACATAATACAAACTATTTAGAATCCCTGTGTCAGCTTTTTTTTATTCCTTTTTTTTTTATTTCTTTCTAATTTTATTTCCCTGGGAATTGTTATATTTCACATCTAGTCTTTGTGCTGTATGTCTCTTGTTCATTGGCTCAGCACAAATCAATACGTTACTGCGAGCTCCTGTCCGGGTGTTTCTTTCCATTTCTCCCTGCGGCCAAATCTTCCTGCCTTTACCCTTCTGCTTTAATTTGTGTCTCTTCAGATCTAGTCCCCCCCTGTGGTGATCTCTAATCCCAACACTTCTGCAACCTTTAATGGCTTTGGAAAAACATATTTATAGAATAATTTTAAAGGGATCCTGTCATCGGAAAACATGTTTTTTTTCAAAAGGCATCAGTTAATAGTGCTGCTCCAGCAGAATTCTGCACTGAAATCCATTTCTCAAAAGAACAAACAGATTTTTTTATATTCAATTTTGAAATCTGACATGGGGCTAGACATTTTGTCAATTTCCCAGTTGCCCCTGGTCATGTGACTTGTGCCTGCACTTTAGGAGAGAAATGCTTTCTGGCAGGCTGCTGTTTTTCCTTCTCAATGTAACTGAATGTGTCTCAGTGGGACATGGGTTTTTACTATTGAGTGTTGTTCTTAGATCTACCAGGCAGCTGTTATCTTGTGTTAGGGAGCTGTTATCTGGTTACCTTCCCATTGCTCTTTTGTTGGGCTGCTGGGGGGAAAAGGGAGGGGGGTGATATCACTCCAACTTGCAGTACAGCAGTAAAGAGTGACTGAAGTTTATCAGAGCACAAATCACATGACTTGGGGCAGCTGGGAAATTGACAATATGTCTAGTCAGATTTCAAAATCTGTTTGCTCTTATGAGAAATGGATTTCAGTGCAGAATTCTGCTGGAGCAGCACTATTAACTGATTCATTCTGAAAAAAAAATGTTTTTCCATGACAGTATCCCTTTAAGCTAAACATGCTAAAAAAAGATTTTGTAAAAAAATATATATATATATACAGGTATGGGACCTGTTATCCAGAATGCTCGGAACCTGGGTGGTTTCCAGATCTTCATACTGTAAATCTACTAGAAAATCATATAAACATTAAATAAACCCAATAGGCTGGTTTTGCTTCCAATAAGGATTAATTATATCTTAGTTGGGATCAAGTACAAGCGACTGTTTTATTATTATACAGAAAAAGGAAATCATTTTTAAAGATTCGTATTATGGTGGGTGTATGGGGGATGGCCTTTCTGTAATTCAGAGCTTTATGGGTAATGGGTTGAACAGATCCTATACCTGTATATTATGATTTTTGTCATGAAATTTTATGACAGTTTTTAGTTATGAAAATGTTTTGTTATGAATTTTAGTATTATATCTATCATATATCTACATAACGATCTATCATCTATTTATTATCTATCATCTATATATCTATGTAGCTATCATTTATCAATCTATATATCATCTATTTATCTATCACTTATTTTAATCTATCATTCATCTATCTGTCTGTCTGTATATTATCCAGCATCTATCTATCTATCATCTATCTATCTATCTATCTATCTATCTATCTATCTATCTATCTATCTATCTATCTATCTATCCATCCTCTATTTATCAATCTATCTATCTGTAGGGGATCAGAGAAATCATTCTCCTGTCTTTCTGTCTGTGACATCATCCAGCCCAGTTATAGACTGGAAAGCCATCCGATTGGCTGGGAGAGAGGTTGTGTCTGACTTTGGAGCCATTTGTACAGGGTCTCCAACAGAGCTTAACAGGGGTTGTATGCTGCAATATCCAGCCAGAACCACTTCTTGTGTGGTGTCCGTCCTGTCCAGCGAAGGTTCCCTGAATGCGCGTCTCTTCTGGGTTCAGATATTTACGGCTTTATCCAGAAAGTGCAGAATGTGACGTCACCGGCCTGTGTGAAATTCAAATGTTTAAAGGGCCGTCTATGGGGAAATCATTGCCGAACTTAAAGGTCTTTTCTTAAGTTCCTGGGTGCAGTTCTTCTGTGTATTCCTGTTGTTACTGATCCTGCCTGTCCCTGGTTCTCGTCCTGTTTGCTGCCTGTCCTGATTATTGTCTGTTTTGACAAATCTGTTGGATTCTGATATTGTACTGCATTTCTGGTGTGTTTGACCTGGCCTGTGACCCTGACCATTCCTACGTCTCCTGCATCTATACCATATTGACTGATTGTTACCGACCTGGTCTGGCTTTTGATTTTGTTCCTTGTTTCCCATTCTACAACACCACACTTCCCTTGCTTGCTCAGAACTCTCCTTGGAGAAGGTCAAGACTTTGACTTGGCCAATCCAGAGCATCCATTTATTCGTCTTTAACCATTCTTTGGCAGACCGACTTGGGTGTCTTGTGTTTTTAGGATCATTGTCGTTGCATGACCCAGCAATTCATTGTTCCATCAATGATGGCAAGTCGTTCAGGCCCAAATGCAGCAAAACAGTCCCAGATCAGAACACTCCCACCACATTCCCATTACTGATAATAAATTAATTAAAGGAAAACTATACACCCAAAATGAATACTTAAGCAACAGATAGTTTATATCATTTTAAGTGACATATTAAAGAATCTTACCAAACTGGAATATATATTTAAGTAAATATTGCCCTTTTACATCTCTTGCCTTGAACCACCATTTCATGATGGTCTGTGTGCTGCCTCAGAGATCAGCTGACCAGAAATACTGCAGCTCTAACTGTAACAGGAAGAGATCACCTGGCCAGAAATATTGCAGCTCTACCTGTAACAGGAAGAAGTGTGGAAGCAACAGACAGAACTCTGTCTGTTAATTGGCTCATGTGACCTAACCTGTGGCTTGTTAGTGTGCACCGGGAATCCTACGATCCCGGGAGGCGGCCCTTCGTTTTTTAAAATGGCAATTTCCTATTTAGTATTACCCTACTAAATACTTGGGAGTATTACGGTGTGAGTTATAGTACTCCAATTTGGTAATCACGTAAGAGGTAATTTTAGCTAGGTGGTGTGTCACTCCTAAGGTTGAAATTACATTTTTGTTGAATTGACCCCAAAATCGTGAAATCATGAAAATCGGCAAGCTATAAGGACTCAAACTAAACTAAGGAGAACTAAACCGCACAACATAATACTCCCAAGTTGGAGAACTGTAACTCACACCAATTTTGCTCTACATAATTGTTGTTGCAAAACTGGGGGGAATTATTCAATACAACCTAGGAGATTTGGAAAATTCCTATTATTTTGATTTGACCACCTACCTGAATCATTTTTAAAAATCTTTTTTGTGTATTTATTTTGTTACATGTTGGGTTCCTGTCCGGCCATGTTTTAAATGGAAAATTTTTAAAGCAAAATTAAAATTCTTATACATTCAGATTAATTTGGTCTTCAAATGCACCTTTAATTAATTTATTATTGTTTTGTTGTCCTCAAAAGGACCTTGGGGATTTAAGGTGTGTTCCAGACCAATAAGCCACATTACCAGTGATGGGCGAATTTATCCCGTCTTGCTTCGCTGAATAATTTGGCAATATATATATAATTTGGGGGTTTAATTTCCCTTTATTATTAAGATGTATTTTTAGAGCGCCAACATATTTCACAGCGCTGTTGATGTCATATGACTGACTCTTCAGCCAATGACCCTGGAGCCAACAAAGTAGAACCTGGAGCCAAGTTTTCTTTTTACTACTTTTTCTTTTGCATGCTCTCATACAGTTCATAAAACCTTCAGAGAAAAGAAAAAAGTATAACAACTTTAACAAAATCCATAAAAAACTCTCAGCTCTCATTCCCGGCGCTATCATAACCATGCATTTCTGATAATGTAATAACCCTGGCAGAAAGTGCTTAGCAAGCAGGAAGAATAAGCCCTCAATATTCCCCACACAAGGAAGGCAACCAATCTGCAATAAGAAAATGTGAGGATAACAAATCCTCTGGATTAGATACAATACCAATTCTGTTTTATACAATCTCCCCGATAAAGCTTTCATCACATACACTGGCGCCCGCTGGTCTAATGTGCCGCGCCTCATTTTCTTCTGAAAATCTGCTGTATTCAAAATTCTCTGTATTAAACCTTATTCTAATGCTGTGCATGTTTTTAAATATACGTACCGGTATCTGTTCTAAAATATTAAGGAGGGTTAAAAAAATGCTGGGTATATTTCATATAAAAAATAAAAAATAAAAATATATATATATATATATATATATATATATATATATATATATATATAGTATTTCCTTTATCTGGAAACCCATTATCCAGAAAGCTCCAAATTACGGAATCCCATTGATTCCATTATAGTCAAATAATCCAATTTCTGTGTAATAATAAAACAGTAGCTTGTACTTGATCCAAACTAAGATATAATTAATCCTTATTGGAAGCAAAACCAGCCTATTGGGTTTATTTTATTTACATGATTTGCTAGTAGATTGAAGGTATGTTTAATTATACAGGTATGGAAACTGTTATCCGAAATGCTTGGGACCTGGGGATCTTTCCATAATTTGGATCTCCATACCTTAAGGGGGTTATTTATCCAAATCCAAATTTTTCTGATTATTTCATTTAAAAAAGTCCAACCAAACTAGAATCTGGGGATCTGGGGAAAACTCAATAAAATCTGGCTTTTTCTCTAAAAGTCTGAATTTTTCAGAATTTTGGACTAATTCCTGCACAGACCACGGAAACTTCCAAATAGGATAGGGACCTCTCCCAATGACTTATATAAAACCTCGGTAGGTCTGAGATGCCGGATTTTCGGATTCAGACTTTTTAAATACTCTGGGTATAATAAATCTGTAAAGAAAAATTCCACAAAAAATTTGGATCTCATAGTAAAAAAAATAGAATTTTTTGCATTAGGACTTTAATAAATAACCCCCTAAGTATAATAAAAAAAATCATTTAACATTAAATAAACCCAACAGGATGGTTGCACCATCAAGTATGATGTACTTTTATCATTACGGAGAAAATGAAAATGTGAATTATTTGTTTAAAATGGAGTCTATGGGGAAAATTTAATAAAGGGCGAATTGTTACTAAAGTTTGCCAGCGTGACGTCATTTCGTCACTTCGCTGTAATTTCGCTAGCAAAGGAGATAGACTCTGGTGCAACTTCACACTCTAACGCTCTGGCGAAAGAGCGTTACTACGCAAATTCACTACGTTTGTTGCTCCCAATGGCCTCAAAGCAGGTGATTACTTTTGAATTCCAGGCTTGGAGGCAAGTTTTGGTTGTATAAAAACCATGTGCACTACCAAACAGAGCCTCAATGTAGGTTGACAATCCACATAGGGACTAGCAAATGGCCAATCACAGCACTTATTTGGCACCATGCTAGTGTTGTTTTTTGGTTCTAAATGTTGCTCACGGGTTCAAAAGGTTGGTAATCCCTGAAATAAGACTTACTTGAAATTTTGTTGGCATCTTTTACTTTTTTGCAAAAGTGCGTACATTTTGTTTTGGTGCCCGGCTTCCCCCCTACATTTCCTAACATATGGCACATAAACCATACACTGGGCTCATGTGTAGGGCATTATAACAACTCTATTTTATTTTATTAAGGTTCCCTGGCCTTGTGAAATGTAATGTATTTGCTGTAACATATACGTCCATTGTACTTTAACAGAAAAATACAAGAGGTCCTCTAAACTCAAACCAAATCAGATGTAGGGACCCACAGGGTTAATAGCCCCTATGGCTTTAAATCCCTACTGGTTCAGTTCCCTGGGCGGAAGTGAGTCAGTTCATTTGCATATGGATGCTATTGACCACTTCCTGCCTCACTTTGATGTAGTGATGGGAAATGAGTGACACTTCCTCTATGCCTTCCACATTAGGAACAGGGTGATTGTCTGCTTTGAGCCTGGGCATAGGTCCAGTAAAGTAGGGAGAACAGAGCCCGTGCATGAGCCATTAGATAGTGGCTGGTGTACCAGTGCACTCCAGGGGGGAAATTTAAAAAAGGGCAAATTTTCCCCTGGGAAGGCTTCGCCACGCTTTGTCAGATGACTTGGCAGACGAAGAAAATTCGTCAGCACAAGCATTTCAAAGTGAACTTTAGCTAACGTTCACTTCTGCCTAGTGAAACTTTGTTAGTACTCTTAGGGGCAGATTTACAAAATTCGAGTGAAGAATTCGAATGTAAAAAAATTCGAATTTCGAAGTATTTTTTGGGTACTTCGACCATCGAATTGGTTAAATTCGATCGAATTCGATCGAATTCGAACGATTCGAAGTAAAAATCGTTCGACTATTCGACCATTCGATGATCGAAGTACTGTCTCTTTAAAAAATACTTCGACCACCTACTTCGGTAGATAAAACCTACCGAAGTCAATGTTAGCCTATGGGGAAGGTCCCCATAGGCTTGCCTGTGATTTTTTGATCGAAGGATTTTCCTTCGATCGTTGGATTAAAATCCTTCGAATCGTTCGACTTCGATATTCGAAGTCGAACGATTTTAGTTCCCAGTCGAATATCGAGGGTTAATTAACCCTCGATATTCGACTATTGATGAATCGGCCCCTTACACTTAGGTCAGTGAGCTTTTTTTTTTTTTCTTCACCCTTTAGTAAATTTGCCCCTAGGAATGTAAGTCAGTTAGGGGTGAGCTAAAAAGAGCAGTTTTGGAGGTGTGTCTCCCAGGCCATATTGCCTGTAGTGGAGAGGGAATCAGGAATCAATTGCATTGCCAAACTTAATTGGGCATTGCAAACCTCAGTTGCAAAAAACAGTTTGCGATTGCGAAATTTTATTACATACACTGCGAACTTCGCAAAAGTAGTTTGGTTGCAAACTATGGGGGAAGTCATTGAGGTCTTAAAATTGCACAAACATGGTCGCTAACAGGCGCAAACGTCTTTTGCGATTGTTTTTTGCAATAACAAGCATATTAAGCATATTACATTCCCCCTTTTGAGCCTTAAACTACCAAAAAAATGCCCTCCCTTGTAAACGAAACAGGGAAAAATGGATTGAGTGCAGAGGACCTCTTGTATTTGTCTGTCCTAATTGCACCCTCCCTTAATGTTTTAAAAATTATTGGTGAGCACAACTTTACCTTGTTTGTTCCAGATAACGGATCCCATACCTGTATTATTTTTATGTGGAATTGCTAGAAATTATGGAAACAGAATTCACTGTATCAGCTTAGAGGTTAGCAGCCCTAATGACATTAATGATCCAGGTTTTAAAATTTGTCCCTTGCAGCTCTCCATCTTCTGACCATATTAAGTTATCCTGCAAGGGTCATTGGCACTGCACATGCTCAGTAAGCTCTGGGCCGCTGTTGAGAAGCTAAACTAAGGGGTTGTCGGAAACCATTAAAACATTGTCAAAAGTCGCATCTGTCTGATTATTGATCAATTGTAATGCAGAATGCGCTGGTTTCTATGGTGCCATGTAATGTGAATTTGAATTGATTCCTAATTAGTCTTGCATAGGGACTTTTATATTAAATATTGTGAGCTGGTCCCTAAGCTTACGTAAGTGACAGCAGCCCAGAGCATGTGCTGGGAATCAGCAGAATAGATGGGGAGCTACAAGGGGTAGAGTGGCCATAGGACCAAAATGTCACCAGCCTACCAGGTAAAATATCAGCCAAGGCCAGTGCAATGTGTAGCCATTTTGCCCCCGGCCCACCTCTGATCCACCCCAATCCCCTCTCCTCTCATATTTCCCCCTGCCACACACTTTTTTTTTTTTTTTGCAAAATCTGCGATAAAAATCCACAACAAAAAATGCTGCAAAAAAAAAAGTTGCAGAGACAGAAAAGTCGCCATAACAAAAAACGCCCATTGACTTTAATGCATTTGCACAAAAAAGTTGCGGAGACAAAAAAGTCGCAGAGACAACAAAGACGCTGAGACTAAAAAATCGCCATGACAAAAAAGACGCTGAGATCAAAATGCCCATTGACTTGAATGCATTTGGATAAAAAAGAGTCACGGAGACAAAAAAGTCACGGATACAAAAAAAGTCGCGCACAAAAAAAAGTCACTGAGACAAAAAAGATGCTGAGATCAAAACGCCCACTGACTTTAATGAATGTGGTTAAAAAAGTTTCAGAGACTAAAAAGTCACCAAGACAAAAAAGACGCTGAGATTAAAATGCCCACTGAAAAAAAGTTGCAGCGACAAAATTGTAGCTGAAACAAAAAAGTAGCCGTAACAAAAAATGGCCACCGACTTTAATGGTAGTGGCAGACGGTGAGATTAGTCGCACAGACAAATCTCCCCTACTTCTGGCGACTAAGCTCCCCAAAATGCCTTCCCGCCGGCGATTCACATTTCGGGGAGATTAGTCGCCCAAAGGAGGGGAGATTTGTCTGTGCGACTAATCTCCCCGTTAGACGGCAGCCCTAACACGGCGGCATCTTTGGAGTAACAGATCTAGTGATCGAGTACAGAAGCTAAAGACATAAGGTGCAGCATTTCGAGTCTTATTCTTTATTGCGCTTTAATTCTTTAAACCACATTTGACTACTTTTTTTTTTTTTTTTTTGCTGTTGCTTTCAGATTTTCCCTAAGAAGCAGCAGTTTATTCGCGCCTACGAGCAGCATCTGTTGCGCTGCATTTCTGTGATTTATGGTTCTACTTGGTTGACTAAAGAGACAACTTTGACATTACTTATTGCCTCGCTGTAAATGTATCCATCTGCAACATCCAACATCCATCCAGCTTATAATTAAAGCCTTCTGAGTAATGCATCTGCTGTAAAGAATTACGTCGGATTTTGATATCGGCTCCGTAAATTATATTTGTGGCAGAAATACTGACAAGTGTTTATATTCAGGTTTATTTGATAGCGGGACAATTATTTTAAAGTTGGCTGTGAGCGGTGCCTGGGAGCATGCAGACTAATAGAGGGGAATTTGGAAGACTAAATTAGATCCCAATTGAATTCCAACAGGAATGGAAGCCACAACCAGGAGCATGAATCAAGCCGCCATTTAGGAGATTATATTAGGGATCAGCCTGGCCAAACACTGCAATTAATGCCAACATGGACCTGTCTGTAATGGATGCAAAGAAACACTAGAATTAAGTTGTTCACCTTAAGGTTAACCTTTAGTATGTTATAGGAGAAGGACAGGCCAAAAGTTAGGCACCCCCAAGTGATTTTATATACTTACCTGGGCCGGTGCTCCAATCGGCAGAAAACTGCACCAACCTGGGGTTATTCCAGCGAGCACCACGGATCGATCAGCTTCCTTGTTCTTCTTTCTTCAAATTCAAAACACATCAGTTAATAGTGCTGTTCCAGCCGAATTCTGCACTGAAATCTTTTTTTCAAAATCGAAAACAGATTTTTTTTATTTAATTTTGAAATCTGCAAAGGGTTAGACATATTGTCAGTTTCTCAGCTGCCCCCAGTCATGTGACTTGTGCTCTGATAAACTTAAGTCTCTCTTTACTGCTGTACTGCAAGTTGGAGTGATATCAACCCCCTCCCTTCCCCCCCAGTAGCCTAACAACAGAACAATGGGAAGGTAACCAGATGGCAGCTACCTAACACAAGATAACAGCTGCCTGGTAGATCGAAGAACAGCACTCAATAGTAAAATCCAGGTCCCACTGAGACACATTCAGTTACATTGAGTAGGAGAAACAACAGCCTGCCAGAAAGCAGTTCCATCCTAAAGTGCTGGCTCTTTCTGAAATCACATGACCAGGCAAAATGACCTGAGATGCACCTACACACCAATATTACAACTAAATACACTTGTTGGTTCAGGAATGAAACTTTATATTGTAGAGTGAATTATTTGCAGTGTAAACAGTGTCATTTAGAAATAAAAACGACACCATAAAAATCATGACAGAATCCCTTTAAAGTTCAGCTTTTCGCTCTACTGCACATGTGCACCCACACGAAGAAAAAAGCCGGTCGCTCCCTGGTGTTCGCTAGAATAACCCCTGACTGGTGCAGTTTTCTGCTGATAGGAGCACCGGCCCGGCGTGTGAGGTAAGTATATAAAATCACTTGGGGGTGCCTAACTTTTGGCACCCCCAAGTAAATAGCGCCTTTCCTTCTCTTTTAAAGAATGGCCAATTCTACGTAATTTTTCAATTGGCCTTTACTTTTTATAGTTTTTTTTATTATTTGCCTTCTTCTTTCTAGCTTTCAAATGAGGGTCACTGACCCTTTTTAAAAAACAAATGCTCTGTAAGGCTACAAATGTATTGTTATTGCTACTTTTTTTTTACTCATCTTTCTATTCAGGCCTTTACTATTTATATTTTATCTCTTATTTAAATGAATGTATGGTCGCTATTGTAATTTGGACCATAGCAACCAGATGGCTAAAATTGCAATGAAAACTGGAAATTATTCCTCAGTGATCCACCAGTAGCTTTAGTAAGTCAGACTCTTCCACAGACCAATGGAGTAGCCATCTCCACTTCAGTAACATAAAATAACAAGAAAGTCTGTAGTTTTATTATCGCACAATTGTGCGATAATAAAACTACACACTTGCAAAGACTCTCCAGACTTTCTTGTTATTTTAGGCTAAAATTACAAACTGGAGAGCTGCTGAATAAAAAGCTAAATAATTCAAAAACCACAAATAATAAAAAATGAAAGCCAATTGTAAATTGTCTCAGAATATCATTCGCTATATCATCATAAAAGTGAATTTAAAGGTGAACAGCTTTTTTAATTCCAGCCTGAACCTGTTAGTAATGAATGTAAGAGAACAACAGAATTAATACCAACATGGACCTTTTGTAAATGGACCCAAAAAACCCCTGGCATTAACACCAGCCTGGACCTGCCAATAATGGACACAAAGGAACCCAGAAATGAACACCAGCCTGTAATTAACAACATAACCTGCCTAAGCACCCTGTTTCTTAATATGAGGTGCCCAGAATTCATATTATGAAGGTACAGGTATGGGGACTGTTATCCGGAAACCCATTATCCAGAAAGACTCAAATTACAGAAAGGCCCTCTCCCATAGACTCCATTTTATCCAAATAATCAGAGTTTTAAAAAATGATTTCCTTTTTCTCTGAAGTAGCTTGTACTTGATCCCAACTAAGATATAATTAATCCTCAAGCAAAACCAGCCTATTGGGTTTATTTCATGTAACAATGTGTTACATATGACTAAGGGATAACTCCCGAAACGCGTTAGGTTTTTTCCAGCAGGAACTCCAATAAACCCCATTTTCAGAAGTGCCGTCTACCTTTCGAGTCTTTGTCCTGTTTACAGTGGGGACACTGTCTGACTGAGCACCTGACCAGAGGGGAGAGCGGTGAGCATGTGCGGTCCTTTTTCGCTTTTCTACCTATTGATTTTCTAGTAGACTTGAAGCATTAAGATCTAAATTATGGAAAGATCCATTATCCAGAAAACCCCCAGGTCCCGAGCGTTCTGAATAATTGTTCCTGGCAGTTATTGTCCAGCAGCACTTGCAGAACCAAGGCCAAGAAACAGGTACTTAGCGGGTTGGGGCTACACACGCTTGTACTGGATGTTAATGCCACTGGTAATTCCGCATACTGGAAGTGACACCATTTGCATAATAACCCAATGTGTGCCATTTTCCAAAAGGGAATTCTATTTTGTATCTATATTGGTTAATACCATGCAAGTTTTGGCAAACACATTTTATTGGGAAATCAGTGGCATAACTAAATATTACAGGGCCCCACAGCAAATTAATTTTAGGGCCCCCAGCATATCCAGAGGTTGTCCTTTTTACAAATATATGTTGACATTGCTCATTAATTGGGGCCTCATGGAGCCCCCTGTACCTCCTGGATTCCCCTGAAGCTGCAGGGCTGCTTCCTCTGTAGTTTCTCTTCTGATTCTGGGGGGAAAACCATGGAGATTTGAATCCAAGAATTGCACATAACACTACACTTGTGTATTCCTTAGCACAGAATAGCTTTACTTTGTTTTTATTTCTATTTTTTATTTCTGTTTTGCTGTAAAATCATCTTTTTTATATTGATCAAAGAATCCAAGCAATTTGAAGTATATAATTGCCTTCCCCTCACTGGCCACTCAGGAGCTGGGCAATAGCAGCAGCCGTGAAGATTGAGCACTCGGTGTAGGTAATGGTGTAATGGCTCATGCTCAGTTTACTCAGAATTCATATCATACGTCTGAATACAAAGTATAACAGATACAGAGAGAGGGATAGAGACAGAGAGAAAGGGAGGGTGGATGGCTGACGGAGAGTGTAAATGTGTAAATTAATATCATACTTCTGAATACAAAGAGAGAGGGAAAGAGAGAGAGAGAGAGCTGCCTTAAAAGACAAGGCGTGCAGGACCTTCTATGCCATCAGAAGACACCTGTACCACCTTAAACCACCGGTGAGGGTCTGGCTTAGAATCTTCGAAAATGTCATCACTCCAATCCTCCTCTATGGAAGCAAAGTGTGGGGTCCTGTCACTTACCCAGACCAATCCAAATGGGATACTAGTCCAACAGAAATATTCCACCTGGAATTCCGTAAGCACCTTCTTCAGGTCCACAGGAGCACCTCAAACTCTTCCTGTCGGGCTGAGCTGGGCACATTTCCCCTAATGTTTGCCATACAGAAGAGGGCGCTCTCATACTGGGCACACCTACAGAATAGCAGCCTCATGACCTACCACCATAAAGCCTGGCTGAACAAACAGACCCAGGGTAAACCATGCGCCCTAAAACAACTCAGCAGCACCCTGCCCACCCAAGACTCGCACCAACTGACAAAAGGCCAAATAACACAAAAAAGTCAAAGAGCAATATGTCTGTGACTGGAGGAACGAAATATCAAATTTCCAGAAACTTTCCATCTACCAATCACTGGGGAGACAGTACAGACTGGCCTCATATCTGGAAAGGCTACAGAACCCCAAAGACAGACAGATCATGATTATGTACAGACTGAGTGCCCATAACTTGGAGATAGAACTGGGATGGCACAGACAGACCTACAGACCCGGAGAGAACAGACTGTGCCAGCGATGTGACCAGGAGGCCATGGAGGATGAGGCTCACTTCTTGCTACAGTGCCCCAAAAAATTCTCAGCACTGAGGGACACCCACTTCCAGAGATTCTCCCATCACATCCTAGACTTCGCATCAATAAAAGAGAGGAAATGACAACAATAGCTGCACAATATGTAAGAGACTGTCATAGACTGAGAGAGACCGGACTTTCCCCTATTCCCATAAACTGCCCCCCCCCCTAACCCCACCAATTTCACCTGCTTTGGCAATGCTTAATGTAGTGGGTCCTGCCAATAAAGCTCATTTGATTTGATTTGATAGGGAGACAGACAGAGAGAGATAGGGAGGGAGAGAGAGAGAGAGAGAGAGAGGGGGGGGAGACAAATAGAGAGATAGGGAGGGTGGATGGCTGAAGGCAAGTGTAAATGTGTAAATTAATATCATACTTCTGAATACAAAGTGTAACAGGTACAGTGAGAGAGGGATAGGGGCAGATTTACTAAAGAGCGAAGTGGATAACGTTAGCGAATTTTTGCAAGCGTTGTCACCCGCAGGGACATCGCCAATTCAGTAACGCAGGCGCCAATTCGCTACCGAACAGGACAGTCGCTATTGTTCCTTATCGCCAGGCGACATTCTGCTCTGGCAAAGACCGTTACTCTGCTTTTACGCCGAATTTTACTGAACGTGACTTCGCCACCTTAGACCAGGCGAAGTGCTAAAAAGTAGCTAGACCTTCCTTAATCTTCTGTCACCTATATTATATCCTGAAAATGCATTAAAGTTCCAAAAACGCTGGCGACTTTTCCATTTTTCAAGCAGAATTGCCTGCAAAAGTCCTGACTTGAGCTTTTTTTGGCTGACGAACTTTTTTTGGGTAACCGGTTTTCTCCAGACATTTCATAACATATGGAACATTGATTTTACAGTGGGCTCATGTGTAGGGCATTATATTAACTCTATTGTCTTTATTAAGGTTCCCTGGACATTTTTAAAAAGAAGTGGTAACTTCAAGCATTTGCACCAACATTTATAATAAAGACGTCCATACAACTTTAAATTACCCGCTGTATGCAAATTGACCAGAGCGCAATATCACTAGCGGATTTTTTGGACACCACAGACTACACTATGCCACAAAAAACCTTTCTGCTTGACTTGTTAGAGATTGTACTCCATCAAAATTATTTTCTATTTGAGGACACTTTTTACATACAGCAAAGGGGGACTGCGATGGGTAGTAATATCGCCCCAACCTACGCAAAATTGTATATGGCACACCTTGAGGAGACCATAATATACACACATCCATTGTATCAACAACATTTTAAGCTTTTTTTTGCGCTATATAGATGATCTTTTGATCATCTGGGATGGCACACTTGAAAGCTTGGGTGCAGATGCGGGCCACGCTAGCCAGGTGCCCTAGGCAAGCCTTGCAGTAGCGGCGCATGCGCGAACCTGCGCGTTAACAACGAGACAGTCGGGAACCGGACTTGGGATAGGCGACAGAGCAGGTACGTGCCTGGCGCCCCCCCAGCTTTGCGCCCTAGGAACGTGCCTACTCTGCCTACCCCTAGGCCCTGCTTGGGTGAGTTTCACAAATTACTTAACACCATGGAGTCGACACTGGGATTTACCTGTGTGTCTGATAGAACAAGTCTTAATTTTTTGGATGTCCATATCACTCGGACGGGCACCAAACTTGAGACAAATCTTTTTAGAATAAAAACAGACAGGAATAATCTCCTACATTATAGCAGTTTCCACCCTAATTCACTCAAAGCTTCACTGCCCTTGTCACAATTCACAAGATTAAAGCGCATTGTAAGTAATGAGGCAGAGTATCAAGGTACTGCAGGAGAAATGAGGGAGAGATTCAAAAAGAGGGGTTATCCAGAAGGGGTAATCAAATCCAATATGGATAGGACACAGAAAAAGAGCAGGAGTGATCTGCTCGCCCCAGCCAAAAGAGATGTTAAGAAGGGTGAGCGACTGGCTTTTGTAACTATGTACACCACAGCCAGTAGGCGAGTGGGCAACATTATTCGCAAACATTGGCATTTGTTGAGACCGTGCCATCCAGACGTGGCAGCTTTTTGTGAGGTGCCCTTGCTGTCATACAAGCGAGGGAAAAGTTTGAAAGATCAGCTGGTGAAGGCTGATGTTGGAAGTAAAAAAGGCCCAAAGCAAAAGTTTTTACAAAATCCCAAATTTGGAACTTTCCCTTGTTTAAACTGCACACAATGCAAGGGCAATTGTTTTTTCCATCCGCATTCAGGGAAAAAAATATATGATTAAGAACTATTACACCTGTGAACCTACGTTTATAGTCTATGCATTGAAATACTCATAAGAGACTAGTCAAAAGATTCGGGACAGAATATCTAAACACAAATCTACTATACGTAGGGGCCTAACAGCATTACCAGTCCCTTTAGTCTTCCACACAACCAGGCACTCTATAAGTCAGCTAAAATTTCAAGTAATTGATTCAGTAGAAGAACCGAGAAGGGGTGGGAATAGATTACTTATGCTCAAGAAGCTTGAGATGATGTGGATCCATAAGTTAGACAACATTTGGCCTTGGCGCCTTAATAGAGAGTATACGCCTTCCATGTTCATTTCTTAGGTAGAAGTATGTATCCTGTATTTAATATGAGATTGTGATTGTATACTAGAAAATTTATTTTTTTCCCCCTTTTTTCAAGGTTACTGATAACAGACACCCTGAGTGCCGACATCATTTCCAGGCATATCATTATGTATCTCAGGTATGTGCTGAGTGCGGTATGCGGAATGGATATTGATTGCGCCTCAGGTGATAAATATTATGCTGTTCAAATATATTATGTATTTTCTGCAAAACATATTGGGGAACAATGTTATTTTCTTACAATATATTGGGGTATATTTTGCAAAATGAACAAGTTTTTTCAAGAGTTTACTATTATAAGATTTTATTGCAATTGGTCTTTTTATTTTTATTTTTTTCTCATATTTTTTCTCAACTTTTATTCACAGTATTTTTAATTCACTTAATATATTATGTGGACACATAATGACGGTGAGCACTAGACAAACGAGAGACATTTTATGGACTTCACTGAGATGGACTGATTTTTATAACTTTGACCATCATGGGTTAAATAGATAACATTGAATTTTTTATGATGTCACAGGAAGAGGGAGTGGCCTTTTTTTCCACACCCCCTCCTTACGCTTTAAATATGGATGTGGGAACTGTAACACTAGGCTTGATAAAGGGCCCGGGTGGCCCGAAACGTTGCCCTGTTTGAAATGTTTTGATACAATAAATTTCATGTTTGTTCAAATCTACGGTGTGCTGCTGATAACTGCTTTGACTAGCGAATTTTCGCTAGGCACAAATGAAATGCTATGAAATGCTCGCACTGCTAAAGTAACGCTAGACACCAGCGTTCGGCCCCCAGGGCCAGGCCCGGATTTGTGGAAAGGCGACTAAGGCCCGGGCCTAGGGCAGCAGGATTTTAGGGGGCGGCATGCTGCTCAACAACACCTACATTGGTTAAAAAAATTGGGGATGCACAATCCCCATTGCTCCAGTCCCGATTTATAAGAATAAAGGGGAGGGGACAGGGGGGACGAAAGGCAGTTGGCCTAGGGCTCCCGCTATGTAAATCCGGCCCTGCCCATGGCGTAACTTCGCATATTAGTAAATAAGCGTAGTGGTAGCGCATATGCGCCTGGAAAAGTAGTGCGATGTGTGTGAAGTAGTCACTGGCGACAATTCACCCTTTAGTGAATCTGCCCCTTAGAGAGAGGGGGAGAGAGAGATAGGGAGGGTGGATGGCTGAGGGAGAGTGTAAATGTCTCTAACCAGTGTCACTTATCACAGGGATATGGAGGGTTCGTAAAAAGAGAGGTCAGTACTGTATCATGTAAGGTATCCAATCTAAAACTGATAAATAGATTATAATAATAAGTTAAATAGAAGCAGAATCAATAAAATGCACAGGTATGGGATACATTATCCGGAAACCTGTTATCCAGAAAGCTCGAATTATGGAAAGGCTGTCTCCCATAGACTCCATTTTATCCAAATAATCCAAATTTTAAAAAATTATTTCCTTTTTCTGTGTAATAATAAAACAGTAGCTTGTACTTGATCCCAACTAAGATATAATTAATCATTATTGGAAGCAAAACCAGCCTATTGGGTTTATTTAATGTTTACATGATTTTCTAGTAGACTTAAGGTATGAAGATCCAAATTACAGAAAGATCATTCAGAATATCTGGTACCTGTATCAGTGAGTCCCTGACATTATGGGGCAAATTCACGAAGCGCCGAACGCTAGCGTTACTTCGCTAGCGTTTGGCATTTTCGTCACTGCGCAAATTCACTAACGAACGCTGGCGTAGTTTTGCTAGTGTTACTTCGCACCCTTACGCCTGGTGAAGTTTCGCTAGCGACGTAACTACGCAAATTCACTAACGCGCGCAGTGTACTGAACGCTACCTTTTACGCTAGACTTCCTTCGCCACCTCAGACCAGGCGAAGCGCAATAGAGTAGATAGGGATTGCTTCAAAAAAAGTCAAAAATTTTTCTAAGTCCCAAAAAACGCTGGCGTGTTTTCTACATTATGGGTGATAGGCTGAAAAAGATCGAAAATTTTTTTGGGGCTCCCCTCCTTCCCCCCTTCATTTCCTGACTCATGGCAACTTACCTAGACAGTGGGCACATGTGTAGGGCAAAATAAAATTTTTATTTGATGTTTCGAAGCTTTTCTAGCCATTTGTAGTGCTGATACGTATTCCTCCATTGAAATTTGAATTAGCCTTCGCTAGCGTAACTTCGCTTTACTTAGCGAATCAACGCTAGCGCAACTTCGCAACCTTACGCTACCCCTGAGCGCAACTTCGGATTTTAGTGAATTTGCGAAGCGCTGGCGAAACTACGCCTGGCGAAGTGCGGCGAAGTTACGCCTGGCGCAACTACGAATCTTAGTGAATTTGCCCCTATAAGAGTAGCCATGCCTAAATGCCTCACTTCATTTGAGAACAACTGCAAAATTTGGCCTGTGAAGAAAAACACACACATATATATATATATATATATTTATATTTATATATATAATATCCCTTATTATATATAGTTATAGTCCTATTCTACAAAGCTTTGCAACTTATTTGCTCCTATCATTCCCTGCCATAGTGCTTACAATAAACAAACCCAAATGAGCCATATTTTCTCCATGCAAAATGCCAAACTCGGTAAGTGAAAGTCATTTTTCTGTACTTTGCCCATTGCGTGGGGCATTGTGCATATAGTTGCAGGCCTCTGTGCTCGGTGGGCCACTAGGCTCTTAGTTTATTTTGGAGGGCATACTAAAATACTTGCAGTCCGTCCGGGTAGGGGACTATCCGGTTGGGGCTCGGGGGCAGTTTCTGGCCGCAAGTAATGTGCCAGAACCTAGGGGATGAAACCATTCCCAGGGTGGGGAGTTTTGTTTGGCGCTAGTGGCGTGCCAATGGGGTAGAAACCTATCCGGTGGTGGGCTGTCTATTGCTGCCAGTGACTAGGGAGGATGCTATCTGGGGAGGGCCCATGCTCTTGGGGGAGGCTGAGTGGGCGAAACTAATTTCCAGGCTTGAGTGAGCGCTGCTGTCAGGAAGTGTTGGGTAGTTGGACCAGCCAGACGCTTCACTTTAGCAGCAACTGGATTTAGGTCAGACTGGTCCGGACCCCAAAAACTGGCTACTTACTGCCATCCCTGACCCCAGGCTCACAACATGAGCCCACCCTAAAACAAATGTAGCATGTCCCTCAAATGGTTGTAAAAAAAATGTTAACACAAAATTATTTTATAATTAGAACTTTTGAAGGCAATCCCGCTTTGAAATATGTAAAAACACCAGTGTTTTTTAGAACTTTTATGACTTTTCGGCAAGCAGGATATGATGTCACTGACATAAGATTGACGAGGATGTAGCTTCATCTTATCAATTTGCCAGGTCAGAGCTGGCAAAGGAAACTCTGGCAAAAGAGGTAACGTTTTGTAAAATTCGCACTTCAGTGAATTTGCAGAGTAACGATCATGCGAAAGGGAGCAAAATTGTGCTAGCGACGGTCTCTTTCACTAGTAAATTGTCCTCTACGCCTGTTAGTAAACTTCCCTGCGGATGGGATTTCTGGTGAATTTTCTCTAGTGACGGCCACTTTGTCCTTTAGTAAATCTGCCCCATTGTGTTCATTCAGAGGTACAAGGTGCGGAGGGGCAGGTGGTGCAGCCCACATCAGCCCTGTCCGTGCCACTTGCTCTAAGGATGAAGGTAGTGACAGGGCTGGTTGGATTTTTGAACTGATGCTCCATGGAAAGAGCAGTAACTCCAGCAACACAATGCTGTAAAAAATGAGCACTAAGGATGGATGGATTACTTGCACCCCTTGTACTTGTACCCCTTGTACTCGCACCCCTCAGGGCTGTACATCTCCCAACATTCTCCACTGCAAGTTGTAGCAGAGCAACAATGATCTGCTGAATTATGCACCAGTGCACATATTGGCTACAGGGAATATGTCTGTATATCAAGCGTATTGGAATTGACTCTAGTCGAGCACAAATACAGGGAGAACACATTGTGAGCAATTTACCAAAATGTGCACTCATTTTCATTCATAGTGGTGCCTTGTATGCATTTTCACAGATTCCTACAAATACACCCGAATAATCCTGGGGTGTGAGCAAAGAACATACCGATTTGCATCCACATTTTGCATTCAGACTCTGCACTGCACAGCACATTATTTCAGATTCGGCTAGAGTATTCTTGAATATGAATACAGGTATCCAGAATGATTGGGACATAGGGTTTTCTGAATGAGGGGTATTTCCATAATTTGGCTTTCTAAACTTTGACTAAAACACATTTAAACATGAAATAAACCCAATAGGCTGGTTTTGCCTCCAATAAGGATTAATTATATCTTAGTTGGGATCATGTACAAACTACTGTTTTATTATTACACAGAAAAAGAGAATCATTTGTAAAAATACAGGTATTGGAGCCCTTATCTGGTGTATTATTATCCAACATGCTCTAAAAACCGGCACTCGGAGGGGTCCGCTCCAAGATCTGGCATCAGCCATTTAAAAAAATAAAAGGATCAGCTGCTTTTTTTAACAGAAACCCAAGCCAAATTCTGTGCTCACCAGAGAGTTGTTTTAATGGAATGAGATGTTTTCCACAACGACAACACTTAATAAAAATCTGCAGCAACATCCCCTGCAGTTACTGCTGTTTCTATACCTGTCTAAACCAGCCCCGGTGCCGCCTGTTCCGTTTGTTATCTTTATGTAATCTGTCATTTTCATTAAATAAGCTTTTATATTTGTCACAAGTGATTTCCTTATGCAACGTCTCATTCCCCGCAGGCTGAGATAATACTTGTTTCACGCGAGTCTTTCCAGATTGTTCCTCTTAGAAAAGTACAGGAACAATAATATCATCGGCATCTCTTTTCTTTGTATTTTCTCTGAAAACGCACTAAAAGGTGTTGACCACAACAGTAACATCAACAAAGATAAAATGAATTGAGTTTAAAATGTGTATTTTCTTTGGCACAACAACTCCACATACATTTTAGATTCACAGGTGCAATAAAAATTTAATTTACTTGGGTTCTAGTTGCGATCTTAATAACAGCAACAGAACAAACTCCCGGTGTGACTTCAAGGACAAGTACATTAAATTAATTCTGAATTCCATAGATAAGAACAAATGCATTTCAGAGAGAATAATTACCCTGATGTTGTCGGCAGCCTCACACTACATGTTTAGTCTGTATGTCTGTAATTAACTATTTGCCCTTTGTCCCAAATCCATTCTGTATACAAAACAATCCCTAATAAACAGAATTAGGGGCTGATTCATTAAGGGTCGAATATCGAGGGTTAATTAACCCTCGATATTCGACTAGGAATTGAAATCCTTCGAATATCGAAGTCGAAGGATTTAGCGCAAATTCTGCGATCGTACGATCGAAGGATTATTCCTTCGATCGAACTATAAAATCCTTCGAATCGAATGATTCAAAGGATTTTAATCCAACAATCGAAGGAATATCCTTCGATCAAAAAAACGTAGGAAAGCCTATGGGGACCTTCCCCATTACTAACATTGACTTCGGTAGCTTTTAGCTGCCGAACTAGGGGGTCGAAGTTTTTTTTAAAGAGACAGTACTTCGACTATCGAATGGTCGAATAGTGGAACGATTTTTAGTTCGAATCCTTCGATTCGTAGTCGAAGGTCGAAGTAGCCCATTCGATGGTCGAAGTAGCCCAAAAAATACTTCGAAATTCGAAGTTTTTTTACTTCGAATCCTTCACTCGAATTTAGTGAATCGGCCCCTTTATGTCTCTCATTGTATGTGAGTATTTGTGACCATACACAGAAAAAAAATATACAAACGACTTATTTCTATTAAAGAATGAGAACAAAATCTGGTTAGTGCACAAAAGGATGTCATTATATCACAGACTCCATTCTGTACATTAAAACAAGCAATCTGTCTCACAAATGTATAACCTCCATGTAACGGACTCACTTATGTGCAAAGTTACTTACAGAATGTATTATGAAAAAAAACGTGGACATAATATATAATAGTGTAACTAACTAGTGCATGTCAAGCTAGATTTGAATGACAAAAGAGATATTTGTGACAGAAATAAACAAAAGGAACACCAAGAGCCCCAATAGTGTAATATGTATTGGTAAGGGATAATGAAATAAGAGTAGATAACATATACTCACAAACCAGGGTTACCAATAGGCAACCACTGTAAAGGCAGGTGGGGAGATTTTCCTGACCCCACTCAGGATTAAGAAGTCGCTCTCTGTAGATAGAAAAAGGGTATCAACCCTTCACCCAGGGTGGACTTAGTATTGTATAAAAAGAACAGAGGCGCCAAAAGAATAAAAGGATATAAACGAGTTAAAAAACAAAAACTTGGTAATCAGAGGAGGCAGTAGTGGACTTACCTCCTCCAAGCAGACACACGACTGTAATTAAGCAGTCAAAATTTATTAACGAACTCCAATCAGTACAACGCGTTTCACGGGCTCAGACCCGCTTCTTCTTTATTGCCTGAAGAAGCGGGTCTGAGCCCCGTGAAACGCGTTGTACTGATTGGAGTTCGTTAATAAATTTTGACTGCTTAATTACAGTCGTTTTGTGTCTGCTTGGAGGAGGTAAGTCCACTACTGCCTCCTCTGATTACCAAGTTTTTGTTTTTTAACTCGTTTATATCCTTTTATTCTTTTGGCGCCTCTGTTCTTTTTATACAATTTGTGACAGAAAGCAAGATTTTATAGTACAGAATTCTTTCTTTCCACAAAATGAAAGCTCAGTTTCACAAAACAGAAAAAATATCCATTCTGTGAAAGAACACTGTCAGTCACATTCCTGAACCAATAAGAACAAAGCTTATTGCCATATAACAAACAAGATGAGAAGTTGCCAGCTCTGCTCCACATGTATTGTATGCATTTTAGGACATCCTGCGGCAAAATACCCTTCCTTCCTGCAATGTCCTATGCCTTCTGAATGGCTCATCGGGTGCTTTTACTGTCACTCATCGTCCAAATCTGCAGTCACGCCTCCGTCCTCCTCCCTCCATTCTCAGCCGTCAGTCATGCTAACTCCGCCCTCAGCCTTCGTCCCTCAGCACCCAGCCTTCAGCCCTTGGGCTGAAGGCTGAGGGCCTAAGGTTGAGGGCTGAGGAAGGAAGGGTATTTCGCCACAGGATGTCCTAAAATGAATTCCGTATACATATTTACCCCAAATCTCACCCTAACTGACCTTCAGACCTGACTTTCACATGAAGGACATTAAAATGATCTATTCTCCCCAATTCTCACAGTGAGTTTTTCCTGCCATTGCTCCAAGAGGAACAGTCCAACAATTTGTGAGCCACTGCCATAAGGTATTAAACGTGTTAGTCTGTTGGACCAGCCTGTTATCATATGAGGGGTCGTACATTGTATTGATCTATTCATTTAGTCCAAAAGCCCAAATGATTGGAAAAGCAGAAAGGGAAGGGTAACTACGGCTCCTCTTTATTTGCTTGTTTGTCAACCACTGGCCTAGATGGAGCATCAGCCAGTTCATTTCTCAAGCCTGTCCAGTCATTGAACTGATCAAAATCCATGGCACCGACATATTGGCTGGGATCATCTGGACACAATATATATATATATATACAGAAAAGCATTTGTTTCCTATACATTTATGAGTACAGGTATGGTTAGCTTAGTTTTCCAAAGAAGGGAGTGCAGAGGATTACAATTGGCATATAATACTGCTGGGCGATGTTCATACTGCTGTAATTATAAACGTTAGGTGAGTGTTAGAGAGCTGTATTCCTCATCAGTCTCATCCAACAGGATCCTACTGAACTCATGAGAATTGTCTAGGAAGTTGGCAGATCTTTTATGTTCTTTATGTACTGGGATCATCTGTGCTGATGTATGTGCTGTACGTGCTGTGCTGAAGCCGCATTTGAAGGTGGTGAAGAGAAGTGTGAGGTTGGCCCGAACCTGTCCGACCCGAGTAAACCCCATGGGTATCGGGCCGACCCGCACATCACTATTTTCTACCCGTATAAGGATAGACAAAATGTGTGCCGAGTAATAAACTGTTGCACGTTACACAACCTGTGAATTTATAAACACCTGGTCTTTCTGATAAAAAAATAGATCCAGTTACCCATATATATTTATGGTGGTTATATTGCATATGTATATTATGGGATGTTGTGATGTAATAATGCCTATTTTATTGCATTTGTATATTATGGGATGTCATTGTGATGTCATAATCGATATTATGGGATGTCATTGTGATGTCATAATGGATATTATGGATGTCATTGTGATGTCATAATGGATATTATGGGATGTCATTGTGATGTCATAATGGATATTATGGGATGTCATTGTGATGTCATAATGCACAATCACACAGGTGTTTAATGTCAAGCTGATTCCTGATCAGTTGGTGTTTAGCTGCTGAACAGAAAGCATCGCTACTGTCAGCAGCTTAATTCCAACATTTTTAGGGATTTTCCAAATCCTAAATTCTCATTCAAGAACAACTCAACTAAATTGTAAGTACTCACCTTTGTAATTGTTGAGGTGCTGTTAGTATTTAATAGTATTTCATTGAGATGTCATAATGCTGGTTGTATTGCATATCTATATTATGGTATGTCATTGTGATGTCATAATGGTGGTTATATTGCATATGTATATTATGGGATGTCATAATGCCTATTTTATTGCATATGTATATTATGGGATGTCATTGTGATGTCATAATGGCGGTGATATTGGATATTATGGGATGTCATTGTGATGTCATAATGGATATTATGGGATGTCATTGTGATGTCATAATGCACAATCACACAGGTGTTTAATGTCAAGCTGATTCCTGATCAGTTGGTGTTTAGCTGCTGAACAGAAAGCATCGCTACTGTCAGCAGCTTAATTCCAACATTTTTAGGGATTTTCCAAATCCTAAATTCTCATTCAGGAACAACTCAACTAAATTGTAAGTACTCACCTTTGTAATTGTTGAGGTGCTGTTAGTATTTAATAGTATTTCATTGAGATGTCATAATGCTGGTTGTATTGCATATCTATATTATGGTATGTCCTTGTGATGCCCTAATGGTGGTTATATTGCATATGTATATTATGGGATGTCATTGTGATGTCATAATGCCTATTTTATTGCATATGTATATTATGGGATGTCATTGTGATGTCATAATGGCGGTGATATTGGATATTATGGGATGTCATTGTGATGTCATAATGGATATTATGGGATGTCATTGTGATGTCATAATGCACAATCACACAGGTGTTTAATGTCAAGCTGATTCCTGATCAGTTGGTGTTTAGCTGCTGAACAGAAAGCATCGCTACTGTCAGCAGCTTAATTCCAACATTTTTAGGGATTTCCCAAATCCTAAATTCTCATTCAGGAACAACTCAACTAAATTGTAAGTACTTGCCTTTGTAACTGTTGAGGTGCTGTTAGTATTTAATAGTATTTTATTGAGATGTCATAATGCTGGTTGTATTGCATATCTATATTATGGTATGTCATTGTGATGTCATAATGGTGGTTATATTGCATATGTATATTATGGGATGTCATAATGCCTATTTTATTGCATATGTATATTATGGGATGTCATTGTGATGTCATAATAGAGGTGATATTGGATATTATGGGATGTCATTGTGATGTCATAATGGATATTATGGCATGTCATTGTGATGTCATAATGCACAATCACACAGGTGTTTAATGTCAATCTGATTCCTGATCAGTTGGTGTTTAGCTGCTGAACAGAAAGCATCGCTACTGTCAGCAGCTTAATTCCAACATTTTTAGGGATTTTCCAAATCCTAAATTCTTATTCAAGAACAACTCAACTAAATTGTAAGTACTCGCCTTTATAAATGTTGAGGTACTGTTAGTATTTAATAATGTAAATCTGCTAAACTGGGATTAACAAAAAGATGGTTTATTTAAAAATATATATTTGGAGTTATGGTTAGGGAATTCGCTTTGCATCCTGCAGTGTCATATGTTAATGTTAATATTGATGTTAGCTGGCAATCTATCCTTACCAGTTGTTGTGTAGTTTGCACCTCTAATGTACACTCAATTCTATTGTAAATATGGGTCGCTAAAGGTTTAGTCTAGGCCATAATTCTGCCTGTGGAACCAACACTCCAACAACATTTTTACCAACTACTGATATATTATTTCATTATTTCTAATTTGAACCACAGATCATGAATGTCTGTAACACAGCTGTGGTCTTAGCTCTGTATAACTTGTATCATGTCATTAAATGCAAATATTTCAATTATTCTATGAAATCCCGATAGACTCAAAAGTGATTTCTTTTTTTGTCTTTGCAGAAAAGAAAATGTTTACAACAGTGAAAAATCGATCTAAAATATTATGGAAATACATATGTTGTTGTTGCTCATCATCAAAGAAAACAGTAAGTCTTCCGAAAATGAATATTCACTATTAGATATCTGTAATGCGCCAGAAGCAGCGCTCTGATTCCATTACCTGCTTTATAGTAGTATTGAAACCCATGCTGCTAAATCCATCAATTGCTGCAAATATGTTAACTACATTGTAAAGTAGAAGTTCTTCGTTTCTTTTTGAAGGCAAACCAACTAATAATATATCGAATACAATGTACAATATTTGGTCTAGTAACCCATGGTAACCAGACCAGTAAATGCTGCCTTGCTATGGGTTACTAGACCTATATCAACCTTTTATTACAAGACTTCCTATTTAAGGGGCCGGAAATACACGCTCAGATTGGGGGCGATTAGCCACCCAGCGACAAATCTCCTCTTCTTCGGGGCGACTAATCTCCCCGAACTGCCTCCTGCTGACTTTAAATCTCTGGCAATTAGTGCGCTTCTTTTCCAAATTCGCCCGAAGTTGCCTCACAAGGAAACTTTAGGCGACTTCAAAAATGAAGCGCTCTGTGTGCCATCCCACCGCTGATTTAATTTCTATCCGACGGGGGGCAGTTTGGGGAGATTAGTCGCCCCTAAGAGAGACGCTTTATCACCAGGCGACTAAATTTAACAGTAGGGATTTATAGTAGGTTCTCAATACTGATTACATATCTGACATTTTGCCATAAACATCTAACATGTGTTTTTTTTTTCTTTTAATCAGACACAGAAAGAGCCAGAAGTCCGGGTAAGCAATATAAAGATCTATGTTATTATGGAGACAAAATACTGATCCATTATGGTCTTGATCCCAAAGTTGATCATTAAATGATACACCAGGCCATGTCAGTAGATTTGGGGATTGGCCAATTATTAATTATATCCCAGTCAGGGGTGAGGCCACTGATTCCCTCCTTTCCCATCAGAGCTACATAGCCCCCTATTATGATCTGATCTTGGCCAGAAATAATTGAATCAGCCAAATTCGGCTCTTCCCCTCTGTTTTAAGATACGATCATTCTAAAGTCTCCTTTTTTGTGCATGTCCAGCTTAATTTATTGGTTATAATGTAGATATAACCTACTAACACTATATTCTTTTTTAACCAGATTCCACTGGAGGATGTTACGGAGCCCATCAGCCTGGTAAGCAGTACATATATATATATATATATATATATATATATATATATATATATATATATATATATATATATATAGTGAATAAAGTACCCCCTCTTGTAAATTATAAGGATATTATAAGTTACCGAGGAGTTTCATGACCATATAAATATTTATACAGGTCATGGAACTCCGAGGTAACTTCTAATATCACACGAGCCCTTAATATTCTGTTAATTATATTCTTAAAATACACAAGAGCCATGAATATCTTGTAAATTATATCCTTATAAATGTGACTAGTGATGTCATCAGTTATAAACGGTGAGTAGTGATGTCATTTTTGTCACATGACTCACTAAAACTTGTGTATTATAATAAATAAAGTACTCCTTGCTGGAAA
The DNA here is from genome assembly GCF_017654675.1 of Xenopus laevis. Classification (NCBI taxonomy): domain Eukaryota; kingdom Metazoa; phylum Chordata; class Amphibia; order Anura; family Pipidae; genus Xenopus; species Xenopus laevis. Next base: position 192,661,526 of record NC_054372.1, read on the forward strand.
ATATAAGGAAATTAGAAGTAATCTTGGAGTTCCATGACCTGTATAAAAGCACTCGGCCTTCAGCCTCGTACTTTTATATGGTCATGGAACTCCTTGGTGACTTATAATATCCTTATATTTTACAATAGGGGGTATTTTATTCTCTACATAAACAGTGCTTAGTAACAGGGTCGGACTGGGGGCCCGGGGGCCATCCGGGACTTCTGTCCTGGCCCCCCCTCTGAATTCTCCTGGTGCACCGCCGAGCCACCGACTGCGTGCGCACTGCCCCGCCCCCGCCACCAAATGTGTGTGCACTGCCCCCCGCTGGTGCCGCACCACTGAGCATGTGCCCTTGTTTGCCAGCTCACACACATTTTTTGTGCGGTCGGTGGGGCCCACTAAGGCAAGTGCCAGGGCCCACCGGGTTTTTCCCAGTGTCCCGCCGGCCCAATCCGACCCTGCTTAGTGATGTCATCAGTTATAATTGGTACTTAGTAGTGATGCCTTTTCTGACTCACTGAACCTTGTGTATTACAATAAATATTGTACCCCCTGCTGATAAATATAAGGATACAAGAAGTCACCTTGGAGTTCTGTGGCCTGTATAAAAACTCTCGGCCTTCAGTGTTGTGCTTTTAAATACTCACGGAACTCCTCGATGACTGTTGACAAACAAATGCTAAAGTCCCCTGCTAATCATTCTCACCAGAAACATCTATAGAAAGTAGATTTATATCAGTTTTAGGTGTTTTAAAACTATCTTTATACAAATGAATTAACTCATGTGTCTCTTCTCTAAAACCAACCAGGAAATAGAAATTCCGAAGGAAGAAAAGCCCAAACCCGTTGTCGAGGAAATCGCGGAGAGGACGGAAGTAGTGGAGAAAGTATCCGAAGATTTAGGTAAGTCTGTTTTAAAACAATTCTTCAAGACTGATAGTGATAATGAGAAGTTTTTCAGGATTTCTAATTGACACTCAGCTCTGTAAGAACCAAGTATTCGGTAGTTTACTTATAAGATATTTCGAATTCTGAACATGTTGCGACTGCAAAGGATTATGTGATTAAATGCAAATATTTAGCAATATTTTATACCATCTTAGTGACTCAAAAGGGGTTTCCCTAACATAGAGAGGTTAATTGCCAAGCTAACAATATCCATTGATGTGTAGTTTTAATCTCTGCACTCAATTCTCTATTAAATATTGGTTGCTGAAGGGTATAGTCTAGGCCAGGGCTCCCCAACCTTTTTTACCCGTGAGCCACATTCAAATGTATAAAGAGTTGGGGAGCAACACAAGCATGAAAAGGTCCCTTGGGGTGCTAAACAAGGGCTGTGATTGGCTATTTGGTAGCCTCTATGTGGACTGGCAGCCTACAGGAGGCTCTGCTTGGCACTATACTTAGTTTTTATGCAATTAAAACTTGCTTCCAAGCCTGGAATTTAAAAATAAGCACCTGGTTTGAGGACACGGAAAGCAACATCCAAGGGGTTGGAGAACAACTTATGGCTTACGAGCTACTGGTTGGGAATCACTGGTCTAGGCCAAACTTCTGCCCATGGAACTAACACTCCAACACCGGCCCTTTTACTGATTTATTTGTAATCATTTCTAATTTGAACCACAGATCATGATGATCACTAACTTGCCTGAGGTTATAGAACTGTATAACTTGTATCATGTCATTAAATGCAATTAAATTAGCAATGTTATATGAAATCCCAACAGACTCAAAAGTGACTTGTTTTTTTATATACCTCCATAGGTCAAAATATCACAGAAGCGGATGAGAAACCAAACAGTGTTTTGGACTATGTAGGTGACTTGCCAGGCTGCAAAGAAGTAAGGCTTCGGAAAAGTATTATTCTCTATTACATATCTGTAAGGTGCCTGCGGCTGTAATGCTGATGGCTGCTACACATTCAATTTGAGTTTTCATTCATAACAAGTATTCAAAAACTCTATTTTGGCGTTTTATAATAGTGCTGATTCTATTACCTGCTTTATATTAGTATTTGTGCTAAAGTTGTATGAAGTTTCAGGCCATATCAGTAGATTTAGGGATTGACCAGATATCAAATATATCCCTGTTAGGGGTGAGGATCACATTGGGCCACTGTTGCAATCATTTCCCATCTACATCACCCCCTATTGTGATCTGATCTTGGCCAGATGGTGAAATGATTGAATAAGCCTAATTTTACTACCCCTATTTGGTTTTGAGATTTAATCATTTTCTAAACTCTCTTTTTTGTGCATGACCAGCTTAAAGGGGTGGTTCACTTTCAAACAACTATTTGTTTTTAGACAGATCACCAGAAATAATGACTTTTTCCAATGACTTTCCAATTTCTATGTGTAATCATTTTTCTAATATTGTGAAAAGTATAATTTTTTACCTTTTGAAGCAGCTCTGCAAGGGGGGTCGCTGATACAATAGTTGCTAATACTCCAGAGATGCTTCTGAGAAATGTATCAACTAAGGGGTTATTTACTAAACATCCGAATGCAAAAATCACGGAAAATTTGTGACATTTTTGTAATAAAATCTGACTTTGAAAAAATCACAAATTCTTCAGAATTTATTAAACCCAGAGGATGGAAAAGTCAGAATCTGAAAATCTGGCATCTCAGACCTGTCGAGGTTGCGTATAAGTCAATGGGAGAAGTTCCAATGATTTTTTGATGTGCGCTGGGTTTCGGGAAATACCCTGACGTTTTTGGAGTTTTCAGGTGACAATTACGAAAAGATTGTGAGAATCAGATGAAAAAGTCTGAAAAATTCTTGAAAATCAGATTTTTTTTCCTGCAAAGCAAATTTTCGGGAAAATGTAATAATAAACATAAAAAACCTGAGCGGATTTGATTGGAGTTTGTAGCAGAAAATATTGAGATAAATTCGGACTTTGATCATGAACCCCCTATATGTTCCAACATTGTAACAGTTTAGACTCTGCGCCTGTATTACTGAGCTGACAGACTCAAACACCAGGGACAGGAACATTCAACTTTAATCTTAGATTTTGGAAAAACAGTAAAAAATAAATAATGGAAAGTAATTGAAAAAAGTCTTTATTTCTGGGGAACAATCTAAAAACAACTGAATTGAAAAAAGTGTTTGGAAGGTGAACAACCCCTTTAACACGTTAATTATAATGCTATAACATACTTACACTAGATTTCTTTTTATTTAACCACATTACTATGGAAGATAATAGTGATTACATCTCCCAGGTAAACTGAAATAAACTGCAATGTAAAAAACAAAGATTTAAAACTATTTTTAAGCACTGCTCTACATTTAAAATGAAAAAAAAATGATTAGAGTATTTCTCTCTCTCTCTCTTGAAAAGCAACAAGAAGCACAGAAGACCTGTGAAAGCAACGACCAGGAAAGAAGAATAGAAGCTGTGGAGACACCAGAGAAACCTGTTGAGATAATCCAGGTAAGCAGGAGAGAAGTGTAAAGCATGAGGTCACTGGTGTATAGAGGCCGGTTCTATTGACATTGGGAAATTGAGCTCTACTGGCACCAAATGTCCAAAAATACCTTTGCATTGAAGGTGATGGGAATCACTGCGTCAAAGAGTTTGATTGACACGAAAATGCTCCAACATCTTCATGTGATTCAAATGCTTTGAACATGACCTTCCTGACCTATATATAGTATATCTGTTTGGAGGGTCTGTAGAACAATTAAAAATGTTTTTTAAGGGATAAACATCACATCTGACCACTGATGCTCTCCTCTCCCATCTTACCTACATAGGGCCCTTTGATCATGTCTATGCCCAGGCCCTGGAATCAGCCACATTTTGCTCAACACCTTATTGGTCAAGTCGGGCACAAATCTACTGTTTTTTAACTTCCTAATTATATTCAAGACTAATTCAGGCTTTTTCTTATAACCGTATAACACCATGACCTCCATGCTAACTATTGAAGATTCATTTCAAAAACTAATATTATACAGATTAATTAACTCATGTGTCTCTTCTCTAAAACCAGGAAACAAATATACCAAGCGCTGAATACCCTGACCCTGATATCATGGAAAGATTGGCGACAATGGATATTCAGGAGATAATATCCTATTATTTAGGTAAGCTTGTATAAAAAACACTTCAAGAAAAGGTACCAATGGCATGGAGGTTGCCTCCAGCTGTACATAACTCCCAATGGCATAAACACAGTGTATTCTATGATTAAGTAGGTTATTTACTAAACTTTGAATGCAATAATCACAAAAAATTTATATTTTTTTTTTATAAAATTGGACTTTTAAAAAAGCACAATTTTTCAGAATTTATTAAAGCCTGAGGACAGAAAATCAGAATCTGGAAATCCGACATTTCAGACCTGTCGAGAATCAAATTTTTAAAGAGACAGTACATGATAAATTTCGAAAATATAATTTTCGATTTTTTTTCAAATTCGAATTTGGACTATTCCCTATTTGAATAACACAAAAATTAGCTGAAAATTAAAATATTTTAAATAAGAATTTTCACTTCAACCTTTGATAAATCTGCCCCTAAGCATACACTGTCAGAAATTGCCATTATAATGTTTCCATGCAATGTATTTAACCTCTGGATTCATTTTGTGCCATTTTTTCCCAATAGAAGATTACTTCTTCAAGCAAACTACGGACACTGAAAGAATCATTGACGCAGACCGTGATACCGATACTCAGGTAACAGCGAATGGCTGTGGATTTGCTCTCTGAGGTTATACAGTTAATCTACAGTATATATATCATGCTATTTTAAATGTCTGTAACAAGTCTAGGTTTTATGTCTTCTTTTTCTCTAACCAATTCACTACTCTATCCTAGTACTTTTATTGAGTTTTTCTATATTGTATATTGCCATTGTTCCTATTGGCCATACTGTGACCTGATAGTGGTAGGACAGAAGGAACCCTATGTGGGCGGCTATTTATAAGATAGGTCTTCTACATCTTGACCTACCAGAGCCACTCCTCCAAAAAGAGTCCATTTGTATTGTTAGATAGGTCTTCTACATCTTGACCTGCCAAATCCACATCTCCACAAAGAGACCATTTCTATTGTTAGATAGGTCTTCTGTATCTTAACCAGTCACATTCACTCTTCCAAAAAGAGTCCATTTCTATTGTTAGATAGGTCTTCTACATCTTAACCTGCCAGATTTACTCTTCCAAAAAGAGTCTATTTCTATTACTAGGTAGTCTTGTATATCTTGACCTACCAGAGCCACTCCTCCAAAAGAATCAATTTCTATTTTAATAAAAGTCCCAATTAAAAGAGAATAGAGATCATTAAATACCAACCAATGTGGCCAGGATATTAATAAGATAATAATATCATCATCATTTATTTATATAGCGCTGTCAAGATACGCAGTGCTTTACTGCAGTTATAGCAAACAGGGAATAAATGGTGAATAACAGACAAGGATTACAGAGTACAATAGGGTTTACAAACTAAAAGGTTAGGGTACAATTGAGACATTAGGATTATATAAACACTTTGTCATTTTTGATACAGCAATGATTAATTAAGGTACATCAAATAGGCCTCTTTTTTTTTATCCAAACAAATGAATAATCACAGTTGAGTCATTTATGCTAGACAATTTTCAATCCATGAGCCCCCTGCTAATCACAGTTAGGAGTCATTTTTTTTTACTAGAAGAACCTATGCAAAGTAGTAAATTTAAATCAATTTTAATCGAAATAAACATTCATTATAAAAATTAATGAACTCGCTTGTCTCTTTTCTAAAACCAACCAGAAAACTGAATATCCTGTCCCTGCCATTGAGGAAAGTCTTCAGAACAGGGAACCTGTGAAGAAAGAATCCACTGAGTTAGGTAAGTCTGTATTAAATAAGTCTTCAAAAGTGAATTAGTACACTTTGTTCATCTTCATAAAAATTCAGTTTCTACTAAAACCCAAGTATTCTGTAGTTTACATACAAGATGCCCAATCTGGAAGTTGTTATATAACAACTCCCTACAACCCAATAGCCTTCAAACTGTCAGAAATTGTCACTAGAACTTTTCCATGCAATGTATCTAACCTCTGGATTCATTTTGTTGCAGCTGTTCCCATAAAAGATGCAGTCGGTGATACAGACAGTGGATCAGAGAGTGAATCAGACAGTGAATCAGAGAGTGACAACAAACCTAAGGTAAAAGCAAATGTTTGTGGATTATCTCTCTGTGGAATCACTATGGGGCAGATTTATCAATGGTCGAATTTCAAACGTAAAAATACTTGGAAATTCGACCATCAAATTGAAACACTTCAACTTCAATTATCGAAGTTGACATTTTTTTTAGCGAATTAGGGTATCCTGTGGTCAAATTAAAATCGAACGATTCGAAGGATTTCAGCGATCAATCGAATAATTTCAATTCGCGAAGTATTGAAATCAAAGTTTTTGTAAAGAGATAGTACTTCGATTATCGAATAGTCGGTTATTCGAATGATTTTACTTCGAATCAAAGTCGTATTATCCTCTTTGGTGGTTGAAGTATCCAAAAAAATACTTTTTACTTTTATCTGTTTCCAAAGTCTATCGTAGAATTGACACTGTTTTTCCTGTTTTGTGCCATTATTAAATAAATCAAACTAACCCAAAATCTGTTTTGTGCATCCACAGTTTCGACATATGTCACTGATACTAGCAGACCGACACATATATTTTAAAGCCAAGTTGGAAAAGGCAATTCGGGTAAGTGATATATTATTACTCTCAATTGGTTGTTTCAGATCCCAGCCTATTGGGAGTAGCAGTTTAACAAAGGCTAAATAAATGCTGATATTGAGCTGGCCTTCAATCCTGCTCTCCATTACGTTATATCAGGGGTCTCAAATTTTCTTTTACCAGTGAGCAACATTTAAATGAAATAAACAAGTTGGGGAGCAATACAAGCATGATAAAAGTTCCTAGGGGTGCCCAATAAGGGCTGTCATTGGTTTATTTGCCCCTATGTGGACTGGCAGACTACAGATGGGTCTGTTTGGTCTTTATGCCTCCAAAAGTTGCTTCCAGGGGTTGAGGGTTTTTCATGTCTGTTTATAAAAATGAATTCATGTGTTTCTCTTTTAAACCTACCAGAAAAAGAAAATCTTCTGGCTGCTACGTGCTGAGCACATCGATGAAAGCCTGCATAGGAGAGGATGGATACAGAAAATATCTTTCACATTTGGTAAGTCTGTGTAAGAAGCAGCGGTGATTGAAAACTGGGCATTTCAGGTTTCAAACAATATTATTTCTTTAGTGATATAGTTAATTGCAGCAGTTCCCACTGATACTTACGGCCCAGTACCAGTGGCATGAAAGGTGCCTCCAACTGTATCATCAGCCGCTGTTACATACGATAGACTCTCACAAACACACCTTTCAAGTCATCTCGCCTAATGTGATAAATATCAGTCTCTATTGAAGAAACAAGTATTCTGTGTCTCTATGAAGGGGTTTCTTCTTCCTGGTTGCAGTGTACAATGCCCAGTAAGACATACGTTTAAGCAACTGAGCTTGCCGAGTCATCTTAAAAGTGAAACCTTTTGTTTATTGAAGAGACTGTATGATATTCCCTAACACATAGAAGATACATTGTCAGAAGCGGGCGTCATTAGAAAATTCTGTATATTCTATTTAGCCGCTCCATCAATACTGATCGAATTTTTTTCCCCCTAACAGATGCAAAAGCGAGGGATAGTAGATATCTTGATCCAGACAGCGGATTGGAGGTAAATCCAAAGCTCAATCACTACAAGACAAAGAGCAGAGCAAGCTATAAATGTTTTATTTTATATTGTCAGCCCATTGGTGGATAGTGATACAACACTCAGGGGCAGATTTATCAAGGGTCAAATTTAGACTTCATGGGAGTTTTTATAAACTCCCATGAATTTGAGTTTCTGCAATTTGGGTGAATGGGATTGACCCACAAACTCAAATTCAAATCGAAATCGATTCGAGTTAATTTAGCGAAAAAAACTCCCATTTTCAGGAAGGCTGCAAATGACTCCAAATTGATTCCAGGACATCCCCCATAGGCTAAAACAGCAATTAGTCAGGTTTAAGGTGGTGAATGGTCAAATTTTAATTCTTAAAGGGCCAGTACATGATGAATTTCAAAATTCTAATTTTTTTTAAAATCAAATCAAATTTTGACTATTGTCTAGTAAAATTTAACTTAAAATTTCAATTGGAAATGTTAATTTTCAATTCTACCCTTGATAAATGTGCCCCTCATTTCTAAACTGTAGGACTGTAACTTTGTGTGGGGGGGATCTGAAAATAATTTTGTCAACAATCAGGCTAAATTTATGTGCAAAACCATTAAAGGAGAATTCAACCCTAAAGTTAAAAAATCCCTACCCCCTACCCTACATAGCCCCCCTTTCTCCCCCCCAGCCTAAGTGTTACAATGGACAAATGCCCCTAAGTCTTTACTTACCCCTCGGTGCAGATTCAGGCATCGGAGTTCACGGCGCCATCTTCTTCTCTTTGGAAATCTTTGGAATAAGACCGGCGTGGCGGCCCATGCGCAGTTAAAGCAATTTTCTGCTTCACAACAACTGCGCATGCGCCAAAACTCACGAAAATTGCAGAAGCGCCGGTCTCATTACGAAGATTACCGAAGCGGCTGAAGTTGTCGCCCGTGAACTGCGATGCCTGAATCTACACCGAGGGTAAGTAAAGAGTTAGGGGCTTTTGCACAGGGTAACATTTAGGCTCAGGGGAGGAGGAAGGGGGGTCTATGTAGGGTAGGGGGTTCGGAGTTTTTTAACTTTAGGGTTGAGTTCTCCATTAAGCCTGTACAGAGCACTGCCCCTGTTTGCAGGGGTGTAACTAGAGAGGAAGCAGACTCTGCGGCTGCTGGGGGCCCCAGGAGGTATAGGGGCCCCATTAGGCCCTAATTTGTATACAATTTCAATAAATATTGGTAGTGTTGAGGGTCCAGACAAACATGCTAACAATATGTTTCCAATGTATAGAATATAGCAGCAACAACTAGACCGACTTTTATCCCCCCCTGGGGAAAAGAAACAAGTCCTATGACTAATAAAAAGTTTAATATTTTTTAACAAATCTGCTGCGTTTACCTTCTATAAATAATTTTGTGCATTTATGTTTCTGTTTTTCAGCTGAAGCTTTCTTATTCTGTAAAGCCCTCACTGATCTGGTCATACCGCCATTATCCCTACTCTATTGTGGAACAAGATCAGATGATGAACAGCTATACAAACACAGACTGCTTTACAACCAAGGTGAGTACGGGCTGCTCAGGATCACTGCAACGCTCATATCATTATTAGCAATGCATGGATTTTATGGTGATACTGGGTATTGTAATTGCTTGTTATTACTGACGATTTTAATACTATACTCGACAATGGAGAAACATCCATAAAATCTCAATGCAGGGTATAAATTACAGTATGAAATTCAGGTCAGGGGGTGAAGCCTATTTCTAGGCTATAAGGTCCCATATATTCCTTGGAGTTTGCCCTCCTACCTACCTACAGTCACATGCAAGTTGATTATGATAAAACTCTGAGAAGTTTATTATTTCTGTCATGGAAAATATGCCACTAAGGGGCTGATTTATTAAGGGTTTGAATTGAAAATTAAAATTTTCTTTTATTGGCAAAACTCTCAAATTTGAATTGTGAATTATCCCAACTGGATTTGAGTTTTACTTTTAATTCGAATTTCGAGATTTATCATACTCTGACCCTTTAAGAACTCAAACTCGATTATTCGCCACCTAAAACCAGCCGAGTTCATGTATAAGTCAATGGGAGACATCCAGGGACCAATTTGGACATGTTAGTAGCCTTCTTGACATTCAAGTTTTTTTTTTCAGAGAAAAAAACTTGAATCGAGTTTAGTCTGATTTGATGCGATGTCTGTAAAACTTGTCAGAATTTTAGATATTCGATTTATTTTTATAAATAACCCCCCATTTGAATTTTGAGTATATTCGAATTTAAGAGTTTTAAAAAGAAATTCTTCCTTTAATAAATGTGCCTCTAAATGTGCTTTCTCTTTTCTAGTTTGGACTGTGCGTGAATTTAAAGAACGCGGACAAATTCTTCCCACGTTGCTATGACCTGGCGGATAAAAAAGGGAGAATGTTATTCACTGGTAAGAGCACATTAACATGCACTCAATATTCAGAATGTATATTCACATTATCTATGGAACCTGGCTTTCTTTGATCCCCAATCACAACCACAAACATCTTTGAGAGTCACTGATTTTCGGGGCATTTTCCCAAACTAGATTCCTATTGCAATTGGCAGTTTCATTTGTTTGACCATGCTCTCTAAAGCAATTATTCCATAAATTCAATATAGCTGAATTGGTGAGTTATTAGCCCTATTAGAAATAAGAGATGACATTCTTTGTTTCTTTCTCTTTATTTAGATGACTTCATGAAAACTGCAGCGTATAGTATCATAAAATGGGTTGTAAGAAGAAACAGTTCGCCTGTTCAAGCCGAAGGTAAGAAGCTCTGCCTAATTCCTGTGCTGAGCTGCCCATACACCTGGTTCATAATTCTGAAATTACAATTAGTGATGGGCGAATAAATTCGACTGACACGAATTCGCTGTGAATTTTCTCATTTCATCATCAATTTCCAATTTTCAAGATTTCTCGTGAAAATGTCATTTTCAAGATTTTTTCATGAACATGTCCGATTTTCACAATTCTTTTGTGAATTTCACTGTTCTTCCTGATACTTTACAATTTCACTATTTTTCTGCAAATTTTTTGCCATTTTGCTAGAAATTCGAGATTTTTTTCAGCGAAGCGAAACAGGAGAAATTAGCCCATCACTAATTACAATATAATTTGCTTCCACTTGTTCTCTAACCACCTCTGCTTTTTGTTATCTATTTTTTTCTAGAAACTACAAGGAACGGCTGTGTTGCACCTATTTCAGTCAATGTCATTTTAATGGCTTTTATGGTCTGCAAAATGCTCATGATTCCCTCAATAAATAAGGACATAGACAAGAAAATTAAAGCGATGGATCCCGATTGGACAGAATATTTAGAGGGATACTATCAGCTCATACAGTAAGTTGTGCCAGAATCAACCCATGGAAATGTACACTAGATATGATTGGAAGACGGGTTTTTTATCTATATAATATACAGAAAACAATGACAGTGGGCACCTCAGCCTGGAAAGCATTTTCCTGTTTATTTTTTTATTTCTTATAAATCCTGTTGTCCATAAGGACAAGTGCTGTAATCCCATTATTGCACCTTTTGGGCCCAGCACTGAACAAACTTGCTCAATCTCAACATTGTGCCGCTTCTTTGTCTGGTGCAAAGTGCAGAGTATAGTCAGGTACATGGGAGATCACTACCTGCTGCTTTTTGCCGCCCCTGGAAACCTCTCTGGTGCTGCCGCCTGAGGTGAGCGTCTCAGCTTGTCTCATTGGCGGAGCACCCCTGATAATATGTTAATTTATTCATACTGTAGATCAAAACTGTCATGTAATAAGGTGGCAGTGATTAACTCAAACTCACACTAAATGGCAACCATGTATTGTTACAGCGCCGGCGCAGAGATTAAGAATTCTGCCACGTATGCTGAACCTTGCCGCCAGGTTTTAGATAAAATTCAGGCAAAACTCCCACAGCTGGATATCGACACAGGAAGAAATATCTGGATCCTGAAAAGAGCCGCTCTCTCCGGAGGAAGAGGTAAGAAAACATAGTGACCGTGTAATCTTACGGGACGGAAAATAAGTTATTCTTAAGGGTTCCTACTAGGGATGCACCAAATCCAGGGTTCAGTTTGTGATTCGGCCAGGATTCAGCCTGGTCACCTGTTTAAAAGGAATCATCTTATTGGTTGCTATTGGTTACTGCTCCTGGGGCAAACATTGTGTTTTTTATTACATATGGGGGTAGTGATATATTATGGCTTGTGCTTACAGAAGATTGGCTAGCTGCGCATTGTAACCAGTTTACTGTAACAAACAAGATTTCTGTCTATGAAATAATATGATTGAATATTCTGACAAATTTTTTGACACACCTAATTTTTTGCTTGCAAATTTTTGCCGCAATTTATTCGCTGGTGGCAAAACCTTGTAAATGTGCCTCAAATTTGCTCCTGGTGAATTTATTGGCCCATCACTAATGATTGGCCCAGTTTAGCAGGGGAGGTCTTAGTTACAGGAAGGGTTGGCACTTCACTACTGTAATTTGTACAGATATGAAAAATACATTCTCCATATCAAAGTATCTAGTATTTCTGATGCCTAAGTAGACTGTACTTTCTTTCGTGCAGCCATACTAAATGGTAAGAAATGTAGTTGATATTTGCTGTGGTAGACTTGGAATCTCTATATTTCCGCAGTTGTCTTTCTAATGGCTGCTACTTTTTGTAGATGTTTTTTCCTGTTTAATAGAAATATTTGCTAAAATGACATTGGAACTGACTTACAGAAAGACTGACTCTGACTATACATGTGTTGTTTTTTTGCACAGATATAATTTGCATGGATCGCGTGAAAAAAATAATTAAGTTTGTTCAAAGCCATGACAGCCGTCATGTGGAAAAGAAGTGGGTGATACAGAAGTACATAGAGAGGCCATTTCTCATTTACAACACTAAGTTTGATATGCGCCAGTTTTTCTTAGTAACGGCCTGGAACCCCCTGACAATCTGGTACTATAAGGAAAATTACATTTGTATGTCATCACAACCTTTCAACTTGGAGAATCTGGACAAGTAAGTAGCTGTTCGAATGTCTTTCGCTATTTAGAGAACTCATTGGACAGCAAAGTTAAAGGGATACTGTCATGGGAAAAAATTTTTTTTTCAAAATGAATCAGTTAATAGTACTGTTCCAGCAGAATTCTGAGCTGAAATCCATTTCTCAAAAGAGCAAACAGATTTTTTTATATTTAATTTTAAAATCTGACATGGGGCTAGACATTTTGTCAATTTCCCAGCTGCCCCAAGTCATGTGACATGTGCCTGCACTTCAGGAGATAAATGCTTTCTGGCAGGCTGCTGTTTTTCCTTCTCAATGTAACTGAAAGTGTCTCAGTGGGACATGGGTTTTTACTATTGAGTGCTGATCTTAGATCTACCAGGCAGCTGTTATCTTGTGTTAGGGAGCTGTTATCTGGTTACCTTCCCATTGTTCTTTTGTTTGGCTGCTGGGGGGGAAAAGGGAGGGGGATGTTATCACTCTAACTTGCAGTACAGCAGTAAAGAGTGATTGAAGTTTATCAGAGCACAAGTCACATGACTTGGGGCAGCTGGGAAATTGACAATATGTCTAGCCCCATGTCAGATTTCAAAATTGAATATAAAAAAAATGTGTTTGCTCTTTTGACAAATGGATTTCAATGCAGAATTCTGCTGGAGCAGCACTATTAACGGATTCATTTTGAAAAAAATTTTTTTTCCCATGACAGTATCCCTTTAAATTATACCAAGTTAAATTATTTTACAAGCACAAAATATGACAGTTGTGTTGTCTTTGTTGTTGCAGCTCCATACACCTGTGCAACAGACCCGTCCAGATGCAGTTTAAAAACTGCCCAACCCGACACCCTGAGCTGCCTGAAGACAATGTATGGTCTAATAGAAAACTGCAGGAATACCTATGCATGATTGGAGCAGAAAACGTCTGGGAGGACGTGATGGTGCCAGGGATTAAGAAAATCATATATCAAACTATGCAAGTTTCTCAGAACAAAGTAACGCACAGAAAGAACAGTTTTGATATTTATGGTGCTGATTTCATGTTCAGCGAGAACTTCAATCCGTGGCTCATTGAGATCAATTCCAGGCCAGATATGAGTTCACCCACAGCAGTGACTGGTGTGATCTTTAAAAGTATTTTAGAGGACACCATAAAAGTCATCATTGATCGTAAGAAGGACCCTAACTGCGACATCGGAGCATATGAGCTGATAAAGAAACAGGTACATTATTATCAAGGGGTGAATGATAAAAGGTATTCATTATGGCAATATATAATCATAGGGATATATATAAAGGGATAATGCGGTCTGTGAAGTGGGCAGTATATTTTATAAATACAATAACAAATACAAAAACTTGCCAGGGGAAGGCCAGCTCAAGGTTACGGTGTAATTTAGTACTTGTTACTGCATGCTACCCTTCTCCTGGGAAGATCCTGCACATTAAGCCACTAGTTATCTCACCCAATCACAATTATTCCTCTGCCTCTGCCGTATCTCCAATACTTTTAACCAGCTATGCTGTTGAGCTCTGCACTGAATTAAAGCCAAGATAGAACAAACAGTGCCTCAAGTGCATCAAATTAAGACTGTAGAACACAGTATGCATTCAGTAGTGCTATATTATAATAATCATAATAAGTACTGTACATTGTAGCCAATAAATCCAGTAGATGGGTAATGATACCAATAGGTGCAGGGATTCTGCTGCAAGGTGCATTTATTAACAACACAACATGTTTGAGCTGAACAGATCTTTCTCAAGTTTATCAATCACTCGATAAAGAGCTGTTCAGCTCAAACATGTTGTGTTGTTAATAAAGGCAACTTGCAGCAGAATCTTTGCGCCTATTGGTATCATTACCCATCTACTGGATTTATTGATTGCATTGCTTTATATGGAAGCAAGGGTTCCTGATACCTGAATAAGATAAAAAGGGTAAATATACTGGTGAATATTGACTCTGTACATTGTAGCCTTTTGCATTATATCACTATGGACAGGGGTTGACATTTTTTGTACTCGGCTGGAACATTTCATTTAAGTTAAAACTTCTTGTTCTTTTGTTTGCAGCCTTAAAATGAATACCTCAGTATTCTGATACTAACAGTGCAAGGAGCTTCAACACCAAATCCTGTCTAATGTATCAATACACATATTTTTTTCTATATATATAAAAAAATATATATTTTCACAATATATCAACCCAGTAAGATCAACTTTGGCATCTTCCAACCAATAATTAGCTTAATGCCGTATGGGCCAGTGGGAGAAAAGCTCCAGAGCCCAATGCAGTGATATTGCTGGCAGCAGGGAGGGTGGGAGGAGGGCACCCTATGAAGCAGGCTCTTAATAGTAAGGCCTCCAGCATAGGGAAAAAAGCTCTGGCTGCCAGCAATTGCTGAAAGGAGAACTAAACCCCCACTTTAGCCAAAAGTCTCCACTGTCCAAAACCACAAAAATTATACCATAACTCTGTAGTATATTAAAAAAATATGTTTATTCAAATATCATGTTAAAAAGATAGGCAGGTGGTATTCCGCTGGATACCATGTACGGTCTGTATATGATTTTAACATGATTTTTGAAGCTTGAGGGTGGCATGGTGGTGCAACACTTTTTGGATTTGCCGGGCCCCGCTTAAGTCACAAAAAAACTGCTGCTGCCAATAAGACCCGAAAGGCACTGAAAAGACCAGAAACTGCCGGAAGGACCCAACGCCGCCGAAAAGACCCAAAGCCGCAGAAAAGCAGAAGAGACCCGAAGCCACCAGAATGGCCCGAAGCAGCTGAAAAGACCGAAACTGGCAAAAAGACCCGAAACCGAATAGAAGGACCCGAAGCAGCCGAAAAGACCCAAAGCTGGCGAAAAGACCTGAAGCCGCCGGAAGGACCAGAAGCCATGGAGAAGGACAACGATGCACACACATTGGCTGGGCACTTACAAACCTGCACCTGGTCCCCTCTGAGCTGTACCTACACAGTCAGCAGAGGAGAAGTCTTTGATTGGTTTATCCTGACTAAACAGAAATAAAGAGCCTTTCTAGCAAAGATGTTGTGTGCTTATTTATGGCATCAGACCTCTCATAGTCTGTTGGAAGACGTGGGAGGAATGCACACAGTTTTGTGCAACAGGAAAATGGACTCTAATAAGCAGTGGGTGTAGGGTCTCATTATTTATGTAAAGGGTGAGCCAATCTGTGGTCCTTCTGTTGTTAAACTACAACTCTCATGACTATTCGACAGCCTTTTTTGGCACTGGCAATGGTTGCCCCAGCTCAGTAGCCTTTAACCTAGCAGTTAAGGGGCTATGGCATAAACAGCCCACACTGGGCTCCAGCAAAAAATATTTTGGGAGCTTCTTTGCACCAAAAGTGTCATGCACCCTTTAAACATAAATTGTGTTTGTGCGTGTGTGGGGTGGGGTCTGCCTACCAATGGTATTTAACTTGTGTGGGGAGGACTATCCACCAATTATTTTTTTTAACTTGTAGGGACCCCCTGACCACCAATGACTTTTTATAACTTGATGGGGGATTGTTTTTACTGTTTTAGCTCAGATGAATATGTGGCTTTTTTAGTGTGGTGTGGGGTGGGTGGGATCTGGGGTGGGTGGGGTTTGGGTTGTACTGGGGGCGGGGACCAGGGGGCCCAGAAAATGTTGTTGTATGGGGCCCCATAACTCTGAATGTGGCCTTGGCTGTATTTAGCAGGACTGGGCCACATGCAGCTTCCAGTGTGACATAATAATAAAACATTGTCAACTCTTTTTTCCCCATAGACTAGTACTGCTCTCATTAAATCTCAGGCTTTGTTTACAGTGATCCCTAACCAGTAGCTCGTGAGCAACATGTTACTCACCAACCCCTTGGATATTGCTCCCAGTGGCCTCAAAGCAGGTGATTCTTTTTTGAATTCCCGGCAAGTTTTGGTTGTATAAAAACCAGGTGCACTGCCAAACAGAGCTTCAATTTAATTTGACAATTCACATAAGGGCTACCAAATGGTCAATCACAGCACTTATTTGGCACCCCAAGAACATTTTTCATGCTAGTGTTGCTCCGCGACTTCTTTCACTTCTGAATGTTGCTCACAGGTTCAAGTGGTTGGGGATCCCTGGTTTAGAGGTACAATTTCATGCACGAGCCCTAGCAGGCAGCCTCCTGAGTCTTTACCCCTGGAACATATAGATAATGATTTATATAATCTATGATGTCACTCTAGTAAGTGGAAATAATTCTGCAATCCCAGATCATGTGGAAGAAGCCAGAGTTGGGTGTGTTACATCTATGACACAGTCTGATCTAGGTAGTAAACCTGGGGCCGAACCCAAACCGTTCAAGAACACAACATAAGTATGTCCAACCTACAGAATCAAAAGCCTTTGTTTTGTCGAGAGAGGCTATCAACCTTTTGTGGCCATTAGGGGCCACTAACTGCAGATGTATATATATATGTGTCTAACATTAATTGCAGTTGTTTTATTTGGTATTAAGCCAGTTTGGACACTGTGGACTATTGATGTAACTATTTTATTTAGCCGATTAGCTAGGAGTTTGGCTAGTATTTTCTCATCCATATTAATCAGGATAAGAGGATGGTAGTAGTCCCAGCAGTCTGGATCCTTACCCTCTTTCAGTATTCAAGTAATAATTGCTAAATAAAAGGAAAGGGGGAGGGTGCCCGCATACCAGGATGCCTGAAGGGTGCCCAGCAGCTTAGGGAAGATCACATCTAGAGGAAGGACCTTAAAGGTGGCCATAGACGCACAGAGAATATCGTACGAAACGAATTTTCGTCCGATGTTCGTTGTGTGTATGGTGGAAAAAGAGCCGACCGATATCGGCAGAAGACTTGGATATCGGTCAGCTCGTCGATCGGGCTGGGCGGAAAATTTTGATCGGGTGCCTTTGAAGGGACCCAAACATCAGCCATTGCTAGTGCTGAATTGTCAGATACAGGTAGAATTCTATTGTTTCTTCCCGTATATCTACCTGTATATCTGACGATTCAACTCTACATGTGTGTATTGAAACGTACGATCTTTCTTGGAAAGATCTTTTCCAAGAAAGATCGTAATTGTCACGTCTATGGCCACCTTTATGGTCCGAAACATGTAGTGCTATGCATCTCAAATAAAATAAAAACTAATTTTTCACCAATTGCTCTCCAGTGGACCGTTTGTCTACATATCTAAATGTAGCCTATACCATGCCTATACCATGCTGCCAGGAGTCCATCCAGACCCAGGGTATTTTGGGAGGCAAACTCATCATTGCTTAATTTCTAGTTCTGTTATCCAGGAAGGCCCTCTGTCTAACGTGGGAAATGGAAGACCCACAAGATATTGGTCTATGTCCTCATTTGAGGCCCTTTGATCTTGAGAGTTACACGCTTTTAGCACTTTCCACTAGTATTAGATCTGGATCCCTTATACTCAATCCACAATAGGGACAGTCCCCTTGTAGCTGTATGGAGTATTAAGACGCACCTGAAAGGTGCAGTAGGTTTGCAAGATGGCATCCCATAGTGAACGGGGAATAGGTGGCTTCTCTGGGAGGCAAACTATGTAGATAGTAGTAGGCGTCGTAGATTAAGGGATACCTACCTCTGTTGCTACCAGAATGTGTCTAGGTCAGTTGTGAGCCAGACTTTGCCTGAGAGATCTCTCAATATTCTGTGAAGTAAGACAACTATCTGCCTGTTTGGGAATCATCAAGAAGTGAGTACGGTCATTGCTCACTACCCGAAGATCATAGAGTACTGAATGTCTCTTAACTTCCAGGAATGTGTAGCATATTTTCAGTACAGCAGGTGAATAATCTGCTAAACCTGCTTAGCCCTGTTCCATGTCAGCTGCCCCACACATTTTGCCCGCCAGTGCCATGTCTCTGTCCTGGTAATTAAAGAACCACTTTATAAAGTGTTGCGGTGGGTCTCCCGGTGGCCACCATGTACTCCAATGTGGAGATACATGTTCTGAGATTTTGTAGATCTTGCCGTAGCAGAGAAATATTTATCTCAATGGACTCAAGTTGGGCAGTGGTGAAGGTATGGGCGCTGTTGATGACAGCGAGTAGCTCTGCATGAGACTGTTTCACCTCAGAGGATACATCATCTGTAGAGGCAGTTCAATGAGAAGCAGGCACGGAGTCTTGGGCTACTGTGTGGTCCTGCTTGGGCTGCATTGAGTGCTGGATTTTGTCCAGTTTTTGCGTGCCATCAGTCCTGGAGCAGTTGTTGAGCTTCCCCATGCTGAGATGATGGGTTTGGGAGCAAGACTATAAAGATTTAGGTTGGCTATAGCTGACAGGATAGGTTTACTGAAGAGGAGCCATTCTCAGCACGTCTGCTCAGTTCGCCATCTTGGATATCTCCTTCAAAAATAAAGTTTTAAAACTTATTCTTATCAAAGGGGATTGTGTAAAGATGATTTATTCAGTTTCTCAGCCTTTTTGATATTTTGGCTGCTCTAGCTAGCAGAATAGCAGTCCCTGGTCAGTGATGGCAGAAGGTCTAGCCTAAAGGCTCCATGTTATAGCTCCCACCCTTCCCATCTATAGTCAGGTGATCCCACTGGTGTCTAATAAAAGGGCAGCCACGTTTGTGAGTTTTACTTTGAAAGCAGCAAGTAAGTTGCAGGTAAAACTAAGTCCCTTTGTAAAATGTATAATAAAGCAATAGAATTCTTAATGAATCAGATGAAAATTAAGCGTAGGACTGGCCAGATATGGGATGACTTTGACGTAGTTGTTCAACTTAAATATATTGCAATATATGGACAAACAATCCCTGTTTTGTTTAAAGGGTAAGGCATTATTCAGTAGCAGTATGCACAAAATGTCTTTGTCTTAAATATATTGATAATGGGTTGAGTGCAGAGGACTCTTGTATTTGACTATATGTGTTTTGTGGTCACAGCCTCATTGCACCCCCGCCTAATGGTTTTAAAAATTAGTGGTGAGCACAACTTTCCCTTGTTTGTTATAGCCTAAAGGCTAGTTTTGAGAAAGATGTTTATTTGCAATTGAGCAAGTTACATAGTTGGGTTGAAAAAAGATCAAAGTCCATCAAATTCAGCCTTTCCAAATGAAACCCAGCACTTACACACACCCACTGACCTATATTTACTGTACCAATATCTATATTAATTGTAGGTTTAAGTATCACTATAGCCTTGGATAACAAGCTCGTCCAAGAAATCATCCAAGCCCCTGATAAAGTCATTAACAGAATCAGCATCACAACATCATTCAGCAGGGCATTCCCCAACCTCACTGCCCTCACCATGAAGAACCACCTACTCTGTCTGCCACTAGCTGTCTATAATGTCCTCTAATGTAGATATAAAGAGTGATCATGTCCCCCCCATCCTTCTTTTCTCCAGAGAGAACAACCCCAACCTTGACAATCTACCCTAATAATTTAAATCTTCCATCCCCTTAACTAGTTTAGTTGCTGTCTCTGCACTCTCTAAAGCTCATTTATATCCCTCTTAAGGACTGGAGTCCAAAACTGCACTGCATACTCCAGATGAGGCCTCACCAGGGACCAGTGGTGGAACTACCAGGGGATCAGGGTGTGCAAGTGGGCCAAGGCCCGCACCCCCTCAGGGCCCCCCCGGCAGCCCGTGCTCCACAGAAAATGCCATACGGAGGGGGGGCGGGGCCCGGCTGCACACGGCCTGCCCACCTCTAGTTACGCTACTGCCAGGGACCTAGAAAGAGACAAAATTATGTTTTCATCCCTTGAGTTAATGCCCTTTTTATGCAAGACAGAACTTTATTTGCTTTAGTAGCCACAGAATGACACTGCCCAGAATTAGACAATTTGTTATCTACAAAAACCCCAAGATCCTTCTCATTTATGGAAACTCCCAACACACTGCAAATTAATCTGGTGGCAGGCACTCAAATAAAGGCAATCTTCTAACAAATTGTAGAAATCAAGTAGAAAAGATTTATTGTGTACTCCCAACACACTGCCATTTAGTGTATAACTTGCATTTATATTATTTTTGCCAAAGTGCATAACCTGCATTTATCAACATTGAACCTCATTTTCCAGTTTGCTGCCCAGTTTTCCAGTTTAGACAAATCACTGTGCAAAGTGTCAGCATCCTGCATGGAACCTATAGTTCTGCACAATTTAGTATCATCTGCAAAAATAGAAACAGTACTTTCGATGGCCACCTCCAGGTCATTAATAAACAAGTTGAAAAGCAAGGGACCTAGTACAGAGCCCTGCAGTACTCCACTAACAACACTGGTCCAATTAGAACATGTTCCATTTATCACCACTCTTTGTAGTCTTTTGTAGCCAGTTCTCTATCCAGGTACAATTTATAAGGTACATTCCTTAATTTAACCAGTGACCTTCTGTGTGACTCTGTATCAAATGCTTTAGCAAAGTCTAAGTAAATCACATCCGCTGCCATCCCAGAATGGAGGTCTCTGCTTACCTGCTCATAAAAAGAAATTAAGTGAACGGCACATGTTCTGTGCTGCTGTCACTTACTGAGCTTAGGGACCCACTCACAATATACAGTATTTATACAATGTAACATTAACTATACAAGACTGATTAGAAATTAATTCAGAGTCACATTACTGAGCAACATAGAAATGATTAATAATCAGCCCTGTAGCATCAGATTTTATGATATTCATTTTCTGCTGATTTCCAATGGCCCCTAAACTGGCTCCTCAATAGCAGCCCAGAGTACACTGAGCATGTGCAGTGCCACTGACACTCAAAAGATGTGCGCACCCGCTGTAATATATGGAAGAAAAATATATAAAATAAATTATGTAATTTTCTCTCCCATGAGGCCTTGCCAGCAGGATATCAATGTATTTATACACAGGAGTGGGTGCTGCCATATTGCTTAGAGAATATAGAGCAGAGAGAGAGAGAGAGTGCAGCACAGGTTTCTACAATCTTACATAGTTTAGCAGAGGAATTCCATACACATGGCTACTACACTGATAACTGTCCAAAGGCAAAAAGTGCAGCACCCTGGGCACTTAGTGGATTCCTTTCCTGCTATGGTATTGGGAATAGGAATCACTGCAACAAAGGAGAAACTATTAGAAAGGGAAGAGCTGAGCTGGAAGTAGACCTATGAAGGTGCAACAAAGATGTTTTTCTTCAAATTGCCAAGCAATACGTGTTTCCATTATTACATTATAAAAGCCATCTCTGCTCATTATACCTATGGGGCTCTGACATCACTCATTGTTTGTTTGTGCCTGACAATTAATACCTGCACTAGTAAGTCTGCCCCAGGACTTTTCCCTTTCTTCTTAGCCAAAAAGTATTCTGCAGCCCATAATCAAAATTATGTGATTTCCCCAGGGCCGAGCAGTGTCATTTAGAAATAAAAAATACATCATAAAAATCATGACAATCCTTTTAAAAATAGGTTCCTTGGTGTGTTTGTATCTGCTTGGTACTGTACTTACTGTATGTTGTGCCAGAGGCTGATCGTTCTTGTGTGTGATTGGTGGCAAAGACCATGCACTATATACTGTATTATATATATATCTCATATTCTAGAGACATTAATGTGGGGGGAATTAATGGCTCTTTATTCATGTGCCTTTATTCACGAGAAGCCTCACAAGGTTTTTTTTGTGCCTGGCTCCCAAAAGTTTGTTTTATTTATTTATTTATTTTAATTCTTAAAAGTCTGAGGTCGTGCTTTCTACACAGTACACAGTGCAAAGTGCAGGGTGCCCCGAGTCCTACTTGAAGGCATGGTCTCCAAATACTCCCAGCCCCAGTTCAAAAGATGCTGAAAGCATTGAGTCTAGGGTGAGCCGCATTATCCCCAACCCCCGGCATAAAAGGCACAGACTGGGGCAAGGGTCTTTAGTCTCTGCTTGACCTCACGGCTAGGGAGAGTCCCTTTAACTCTGGGTTCCACCAAAAGCCTGGGGCAGAGGCCAAAAAGACTATCTGCGTGAAAAAGAGATCAGAGTAAAACACGTGCATTAAAAGTGCATAAAACAAGTGCTTAGGGTACCGTGCTACGGCTCCAGCCAAATTAATACAAATTCTTGCTGGTCAAGAGGCCGGAGCAAATAATAAAAATGCAAGATGAAAGCAAAAGTTCTAGATCACCATAGTGAGTCCGGCACCCCGTGTAGGAGGCACAACATCTTGGGCTTTTAGAGGATCAAGATTCATATTCATTCCACCAAGAGAGGCTTTTACGCTGATAAGTGTCACGGTCGGCACCCAACACCAGAACAAACACCCTGCACCCTGGTCTTGGCTCGTGCTTCACCAGTAGTGTGACCGCCTTTGGGCCTCGGGAGGAGCCCTCGGCTTACTTGGATACCACCTGGACTTAAACGAGAGGTGCAAGATGAGGGTTCTGGATAGGCAGAGGGGCATGACTGTAGATAGAGTCTTTAAGGCCAAAGGTCACGGTACAAGCAGGATAGCGAATTCGTAGTCAGACAGGCAGAATCGAGGCAGGTAGATAGCAGGATCGTCAGGCAGGCAAGGGTCAAAACCGGGTAATCAATCAGATGGGATGAGGCAGAATCGGAATCAAACAACAGGCAGGAGTCAAACCAAGAAGTCAATCAGGAGGGACAGACGGAATCGGAGTCGGTTTCAGGCAAGGGTCAGGTTATGGAAGTCAGAGAAGTCAAAAGCCAGGCCGGGTCAAAACACAGAAGTTCAAAACAGAATTCAGGTAAACAGGTACTAACACAAGGCTCAGGAACCACTAGGAAACTAATCCTATCACGGGCAACGATTACAGTGTAATGGCCCTTTAAATACCCATAAGGCCTTGCGTCATTGCGCGCTGACATCACGCGTCAAGTGCCTGCGCCTTTAAAAGGAACAGAGGCGCGCCCTTAACAGAACGGCGCATCAGGGGAAGACCAGCGTGTCGGGCGTCCCCGCCGGCCCACTAGATCACCAGGGTAAGTTACTGTTACAATAAGAACATATACTACACTTATACTACGCCAAAACGACCCCCCAAAAGCTAATGCTATACAGTAGAAGAGACCATTTAGATAAAAGGTAATTCGCCCACCCCTGTCTGGTGGGTACTTACTCTTCTTTCTTTCCATACTGAGCCTAGAAAGAAGAAAAGCAAATCATTCAGAGCTTAATTTTATAATTACTAGTAGCTGGTACAGTCTTTACAGAATGGATCACAATATGGACCAGATTCAATTTGATAAAAGAAGAATATCTCTTATTTCAATTGCAGATTTCCCTACAGTACCAGATGCAATTCAATACACTATTTTATATTAATAAGTCTATGTTGTAAAAAAGTAGATCTGAATTAGAAGCTTTTACTCCTCAAACTGAATCTTGCCCATTTGTTTTCGGGGGATAAGCCATGAAATAATGTTTTCTCATAGAATTAAATCTGCTCCAATGTTTCTTACCTTAAATCTCCCCCCATCACTAGGATATTCCTACAGTGGGGTCTCTAACTCTTAGGGGATCTCTCTGTCTCTCTCTGATGGGCAATGGTGTGATTCCTATTTATGTAGCCATGTCAGTGTAACCTTTCCTGGGACCTACCTGCTACTCTGACAAACCTATTCTGTACCATCTGCCCAACAATTTGTGTGTGCTCTCTCACTCTGAGACACCTGTTCTGTTTGGGGGGGTCTCTTGTTTGAGGGAGCTGCTTTGTGTATAACCTTGAAGTTAACTGACCCCTAGGTTTTCCCTTCTGCCCTGAGAGACAGGCTTTTGAGATGCCAACCCCAGGCCTGGCCTATCTCAAAGGAGACAGGTTTAAATGGTTTCTCCTTTGGACATGTTAGGGTCGTACGCTGTTTTGCACAGTTTCACTCTAGGGTTATGGATTTTTTGGGATTTTAAATGTTGTCTCTCTTTCGGTGATATTGGCTTAGGTACCTACCAGGTGTAGTGGCATTGTGAGTTCAAGCATGATGTCTATCACACAGCCATTTTGCTTGTAGAAACATTCATATAAAGTTTGCGCTGCTCATATTTATTTGCAAATGATTGTTTTGCCCGTGCTTTTTCTTGAAAGCTAAAATATTTCACTGTTGTGCCCATCTTTCTGATTTTTGCAATTCACATTGAGAATAAATCTTCGCAAATGGCTCGCAAATGAGACGGGTGAGTGCGCCACTGTGCGAGGTTGCTGTGCGCGAAAATAGCTTTGACAGAACCTGCTTTGCGAATATTTTCTCCGCCAGTAAAGCTGTGGTGTAATTCAAATGCAGAGTGTGCAAATAAATATTTACAATATGCGATTTCTGACGTATTTAAAAAGCACTTATAGACATTCGCAATGTGAAAAACAAATTTGCTAATCTGTTTGCCCACTCTTATTCAGCTTTATAAATATAACCAGGCGCAGGGCAAATATAGTCACTGTGAGAACCAATCTGTACTGTGCGACATTTATAAATGAGTCCCAATGTGTTTGCAGCAGTTTAATTGTGTTAAAAATGGATTGAACCCAAATATGAGGAAGTTAGAAAAAACAACAAGAGTTCAGGAGAACCAGGGAGATATATACAGGGAATGTGCTTTATTTCAAAGCTGAGGAGCCACATACCAGGGGAGCAGCAAGGAGACCAAACATGGTTGCTAATCCCATTCATACAAGAGTATTGTCATTTTTGAAATGGCATCTTACAACAGCCACTATGGTAAAACAATCTGTGAAACAAGACTTCACAAGGAAACTCAGGGGAAGACACTGCACTTGGAGTTCAGTTTGTTTACAAGCCGGCAGAAAACTCTCTTCGCAGCGTTGTCCTTGTCTCGGGCGCACTATAGTTGACGTCACTAAGCCCCGCCTGATGCGTTTCGTCACTATGGACTTCCTCAAAGGCTGCTGTCATACTCACAGCGCTCTTCCTATTTACGCATAAGTGTTGTCATGGTTACGCGTTTCTCATCGCATTACTTTCTTTCGTGATCACTGCGTCCAGGCTCTTTGTGCTTACTTTTTTTCTTTTTTTTTTACATTCAAACATAAATTTCAAGGGAAACACTTTCTATTTTGGATTTGCTCCCTATTAGCATAATACATTCGGGCAATGGTTTCAAATAGCACAATATTAGTTATAATAGTCTTTTACATTGCCTTACTGAAATCTGATCCAGTCTTTCTCTTTTACATAGGGGATATGCACAACTCTATATGTAAATACCGTATATACCCGTGTATAAGCCGACCCGTGTATAAGCCGAGGTACCTAATTTACCTAAGAAAACTGGAAAAATGTATTGACTCGTGTATAAGCCTAGGGGCCCCATGTCAGATTTCAAAATGTGAATGTGACCCGGCCGCAACAATTGGGGGACACTGGGCAGGTACCTGTTAAAGGGTCCTCTGTCTACCCCTATTTCATGTTTGCCGGCGCCGCTACCCACGTGGCGGCCATGGGCGCCGCCATTTTGGGAGCGAACGCCGGCAGGGAAGGACGCGCCGCCCGGAGCTCCTGGACCTGCTCCGGGCGGCGACACAGTCAGTCACAGACAGTCCTGCTGGGGCCGCGGAAGGAGGTATGACCCGCGAATAAGCCGAGTTTGAGTTTTTCAGCACATTTTGGGTGCTGAAAAACTCGGCTTATACGCGAGTATATACGGTATATATTATTTCATAGTACAAGGGATGGTGCGTGCTAGTTGTTATGGCAACCTTATGGGCATACCCCTTGTTCTGATGGACAGGGATTATGTCCTATTATATAATAAACAGGGAACTGCACACCGGTTGCCATGGTAACTCTATGGTCTGTCATATATATAGATTATCACCCCATTTAAGGTAATTTGGCCTGTCTTTTTTGCCAATCTATATTTTTTGTCTTCTGTATTTCTCTATAGAAAGGCTCGTAGATTCACATCAATATTTAAACCTTTTGGATTTATAGTTTCCATGGCATGCATCCACCTACTTTCACATTGTAGGGTTTCCCTTATTTGGTCACCCCCTCGCCACTTTCTATTGATTTGTTCTATCCCCCAATAGGTTAAACCTTTCAGGTTTTTTTCATGACAGTCTTTAAAATGCTGTGAAACACTGTGGTTTTCTTTCCCCTTTGTGATATTCCCAATATGCTCTCTTATCCGATCCCTAAGCCTTCTATTCATTTTCCCAATGTATTGTAGTCCACACGGACACTGTAAACAATACACCACATCTTAATGCTCTGTTTCATTCTAAACTCAGTCCCATTAGTAGTGGATTTGAATGATTTTTTCTCTGAACCATATTTGCAGGCTTTACATAAATGGATAAAAACCTTCCCACATGGTTTCTTTTTGTGTCATTTTCGTTTTATCTGTGGAGAGAGAACTCTTTGTTAGGATTTGTTTAAAGTTGTTTGCACGTTTGAACACGATCTTTGGTTCATTCGGGATTCGTTTTCTCAAAGTTTCATCACACTGTAATATTCCCCAATGTTTTTAAATTATTTTTCCTATATCTGTAGCCAGGGGGTTATAAGTGGTTTCTTTTGATTCTTTTCTCCTTCTTTCTCTTTCTTTCTTATAAGATCTTGTCTATCAATTTTCATTACTTTTTCTTGTGATTTCTTAATCCATTCTTCTTTATAGCCTCTATCTCTGAACCTTTCGCTAATAAATTCAATTTGTTTGGAACTTTCTTCTGAGTCTGTGCAATTTTTTCTTTACACATTTGACTAAGGGGGATGCTCTGAATTCACGGTGGGTGGTGGTTGTTATCTGGAGCCACATAGTTGTTTCCATCCACTTCCTTGAAGTATGGTTTTTTTTTTTTTTTTTTAAATTTGTTTTTTTTTATTGAAGTCTCGTCACAGATTTAAATGTACATTCATACATTGATGTCCTCAGTGTTACAAGTTGAACATTTATTAAACAAGAATAAAAGCATTTTGAGCAAAGCCTTTTTTTTTTGCGTGTTTTCAGAGAATATGAACATATTATAGCAAACTTGGCAGTGGCGGTCACACTTATAAATTCGCCACTATTTCTGTCTGGGTGACTATGAGAGACCTCTTCTATATTTAAATCCTAATAAGTACTAACAAAACAACATAAAATAAAACATTTAGATCAGTTATGCCCATTACTGGCCCTTGTTAAAAGGGGCATTTATACGTTTTCCTTTATCTATGTGTCCGTGAATCCTGGGAGGCAGCAAGTATATCCATTTTATTCAGACCGTATTGCTAGAATAAGAGGGTTAGTTCCTCGGAGGCTTTCTAGGTCGTACCACGTGGTTCTGTAGAATGTGGAAACCATCAGTTTTCTTATGTCAGGGGGGAGACTCAGGATATAAGTGGTCCATATGTCAAAAAATTTGCTGGTATGGGATATTTTATTTATGGATGTTTCCAGCCAGTCCATGTGGAATAGGAAATGCAGTTTATTTTTTACTAAATTCATGGAGGGTGGGTTGGGTGATAACCATTCCTGTAATATAGCTTTCCTAGTAGCTGCGGCTAACCGTTCTGCAAGAGCTTTATCGGCCCTGGTGATTTGTTGGGTCTTTTAAGTTTACTAAATAGAGCCCATTCGATGTCAGGTTCGAATTGTTTTTTGGTCAATGAATGCCAATATTGATATACCTCCAACCAGAAGGTTTTGATAATTGGACATGAGCACATGCAATGAATTAGGGAGGCATCAGCTGTTGAGCATCGCAAACACGATGGGCTGGCTAGCAATCCCATTTTGAACCATCTTAGTGGGGTCAGGTAGGATTGATGTAGAATTTGCATGGGTCATGATCTGATATTGACTGGATGGTATTAGGTGCATTGAATGAGAGGGCATTTTCACAATGTCTGATGTTGAGGTTCCTGAAATTATGTCAGTCCATTTTCCAAAAGAGGTGTCATTTTCCAATGGGTCTAGGTTTGTTCTTGTAAGTTTGTAAATGTAGGATGTGGAGCGTGATGTGTTGGGTCCCTTCCATATATAGTTTAATGGACTAGATATGTCTTGCTCTGTCATCTTACGTAATACCTCCCTCGCATAGTGGGTAGCTTGTAAGTAGTTGAAATGTTGTCTGCAAAGAATCGGGTGTTTAGCGGATGCTTCCGCGTGTGTCATGACATTTAGTGTGCTAGTGAGTATGTCTCTTATGCAATAGATGTCATTGTTTCGCCAGGTAGTGAACGTATTAGATAATAGACCATTTGGGAATTGTTTATTACCAGTCCAAGGTAGATATAGGGAAAGGGCTTGTGTGGTATTTTCTTGAAGTATGTTTTAAAGTGAATGTGGTTGTTTTTTATGTATATCTCCAGGTCTAAAAAGTGTATTTTCTGTTTACTGTATGTTAATGAAAATTCTAGCTTTAAGTCATTTTGGTTCAAATTGTTGACATATGCTTCCACACTTTCAGCTGTTCCTCGCCATATTATTATAATATCGTCTATATAGCGGTGCTGCTATCGTATTTGTCAGATCCCAGATTGCCATTCAGGACCTGGTTGAGGATAAACTGTGGCAGAACGTTGTCAAACAATAAAATCCCAGAGAAGCAATAAAGATCCTGTTCTTTATAACTTAATCTTGGTACAGACGTTAAGATTGATATGGAGAAATTCCTGCATCTCTCTCCAGCATGTTTCCTGGGCTATAGAAGCTCCTCACCCCACATTAAGGGAAGGGGATAGAAATGGAATAGTGAAACAGGACAGAAAGGAGAGCCAGGTATTTCCAGGAGATGCCCAGCCCCAGGGTAACACCACACATACACATTCTGCTTGCCATTTTTCTTTGCCCGAGATAAAGCTTAATTTGCAATGAGCAAACTGTCATAATTCTGGTCTTTCTCCCCAACACAGAAAAGTATGGGGCCCTGGGCTCTGTGTATGGGAAGTATTCAGTCCTGATATTCTGGCTTCCTCGGGTCCTTTATATTGGAGCTAAAATGCATGGTATCTGAGTGTGTTATCCAAGTTCTCTGTACCTGGAAGGGGATTGCCTCCATAGAAATATTCCCATAAGCAAGACAGTTGCCATTTAATGCATTGGTCCCATTGATACAGACAGTAGTTTGAACCTGGGGCAGATAAGAGGCCATACACAGTGCTGCCCCCTTGCACACCCCAACCACTCCAACTCCTGCCTCCGGCACCCACAAGAAACATTCATGGACATTAGTAATAACAGTTTCTTTCCTTGGACAACAAGAACCCTCTATTTAGGCCAAATATCTGGTCTAAAGAGTCTACTGTGAGATAGAATCAAGCAGAATATCATGTGCCTAATACATAATGTTTAGTCCAGAGGTATCACTTGCTTCTGACAATCCTATCATGGGGTGGGTGGAGGCATTAGCTCTGTCACTTTAAGTGCGATGCCCCAAAAATCATTTTTATTTTGCTCTAAATAAATTACAGTCGGAAGGAATTATTTCCACCACATTACAGGACCTGTGTGCATTTCTCTTTTGTCATTGTATTAAGTGAGCAAATCTGGTTAACCTGTTTTTAACCATTTATAATACACAAAAGCCATGAATATCTTGTAAATTATATCCTTATAAACGGTGAGTAGTGATGTCATCAGTTATAAACGGTGAGTAGTGATGTAATTTCTGTCACATGATTCACTAAAATTTGTGTATTATAATTAATAAAGTACCCCCAGTTGAAAAATATGAGGATATTATAAGTTACCTCGGAGTTCCATGACCTGTATAAAAACACTCAGCCTTCGGCCTCGTGTTTTTATATGGTCATGAAACTCCTCGGTAACTTATAATATCCTTATATTTTACAAGAGGGGGTACTTTATTCACTATATAAAGCAATAACCAGCTATTGTGCTGCTGACGTGGCTTTTGGCACAGAAACTAAGCCCATATATTTACCCCAAATCTCACCCTAACTGACCTTCAGACCTGACTTTCACATGAAGGACATTAAAATGATCTATTCTCCCCAATTCTCACAGTGAGTTTTTCCTGCCATTGCTCCAAGAGGAACAGTCCAACAATTTGTGAGCCACTGCCATAAGGTATTAAACGTGTTAGTCTGTTGGACCAGCCTGTTATCATATGAGGGGTCGTACATTGTATTGATCTATTCATTTAGTCCAAAAGCCCAAATGATTGGAAAAGCAGAAAGGGAAGGGTAACTACGGCTCCTCTTTATTTGCTTGTTTGTCAACCACTGGCCTAGATGGAGCATCAGCCAGTTCATTTCTCAAGCCTGTCCAGTCATTGAACTGATCAAAATCCATGGCACCGACATATTGGCTGGGATCATCTGGACACAATATATATATATACAGAAAAGCATTAGTTTCCTATACATTTATGAGTACAGGTATGGTTAGATTAGTTTTCCAAAGAAGGGAGTGCAGAGGATTACAATTGGCATATAATACTGCTGGGCGATGTTCATACTGCTGTAATTATAAACGTTAGGTGAGTGTTAGAGAGCTGTATTCCTCATCAGTCTCATCCAACAGGATCCTACTGAACTCATGAGAATTGTCTAGGAAGTTGGCAGATCTTTTATGTTCTTTATGTACTGGGATCATCTGTGCTGATGTATGTGCTGTACGTGCTGTGCTGAAGCCGCATTTGAAGGTGGTGAAGAGAAGTGTGAGGTTGGCCCGAACCTGTCCGACCCGAGTAAACCCCATGGGTATCGGGCCGACCCGCACATCACTATTTTCTACCCGTATAAGGATAGACAAAATGTGTGCCGAGTAATAAACTGTTGCACGTTACACAACCTGTGAATTTATAAACACCTCGTCTTTCTGATAAAAAAATAGATCCAGTTACCCATATATATTTATGGTGGTTATATTGCATATGTATATTATGGGATGTTGTGATGTAATAATGCCTATTTTATTGCATATGTATATTATGGGATGTCATTGTGATGTCATTGTGATGTCATAATGGATATTATGGATGTCATTGTGATGTCATAATGGATATTATTGATGTCATTGTGATGTCATAATGGATATTATGGATGTCATTGTGATGTCATAATGGATATTATGGGATGTCATTGTGATGTCATAATGCACAATCACACAGGTGTTTAATGTCAAGCTGATTCCTGATCAGTTGGTGTTTAGCTGCTGAACAGAAAGCATCGCTACTGTCAGCAGCTCAATTCCAACATTTTTAGGGATTTTCCAGATCCTAAATTCTCATTCAAGAACAACTCAACTAAATTGTAAGTACTCGCCTTTGTAATTGTTGAGGTGCTGTTAGTATTTAATAGTATTTCATTGAGATGTCATAATGCTGGTTGTATTGCATATCTATATTATGGTATGTCATTGTGATGTCATAATGGTGGTTATATTGCATATGTATATTATGGGATGTCATAATGCCTATTTTATTGCATATGTATATTATGGGATGTCATTGTGATGTCATAATGGCGGTGATAATGGATATTATGGGATGTCATTGAGATGTCATAATGGATATTATTGGATGTCATTGTGATGTCATAATGCACAATCACACAGGTGTTTAATGTCAAGCTGATTCCTGATCAGTTGGTGTTAAGCTGCTGAACAGAAAGCATCGCTACTGTCAGCAGCTTAATTCCAACATTTTTAGGGATTTTCCAAATCCTAAATTCTCATTCAAGAAGAACTCAACTAAATTGTAAGTACTCGCCTTTGTAATTGTTGAGGTGCTGTTAGTATTTAATAGTATTTCATTGAGATGTTATAATGCTGGTTGTATTGCATATCTATATTATGGTATGTCATTGTGATGCCATAATGGTGGTTATATTGCATATGTATATTATGGGATGTCATTGTGATGTCTTAATGCCTATTTTATTGCATATGTATATTATGGGATGTTATTGTAATGTCATAATGGCGGTGATATTGGATATTATGGGATGTCATTGTGATGTCATAATGGATATTATGGGATGTCATTGTGATGTCATAATGGCGGTGATAATGGATATTATGGGATGTCATTGAGATGTCATAATGGATATTATGGGATGTCATTGTGATGTCATAATGCACAATCACACAGGTGTTTAATGTCAAGCTGATTCCTGATCAGTTGGTGTTTAGCTGCTGAACAGAAAGCATCGCTACTGTCAGCAGCTGAATTCCAACATTTTTAGGGATTTTCCAAATCCTAAATTCTCATTCAAGAATAACAACTAAATTGTAAGTACTCGCCTTTGTAATTGTTGAGGTGCTGTTAGTATTTAATAATGTAAATCTGCTAAACTGGGATTAACAAAAAGATGTTTTATCTAAAAATATATATTTGGAGTTATGGTTAGGGAATTCGCTTTGCATCCTGCAGTGTCATATGTTAATGTTAATATTGATGTTAGCTGGCAATCTATCCTTACCAGTTGTTGTGTAGTTTGCACCTCTAATGTACACTCAATTCTATTGTAAATATGGGTCGCTAAAGGTTTAGTCTAGGCCATAATTCTGCCTGTGGAACCAACACTCCAACAACATTTTTACCAACTACTGATATATTATTTCATTATTTCTAATCTGAACCACAGATCATGAATGTCTGTAACACAGCTGTGGTCTTAGCTCTGTATAACTTGTATCATGTCATTAAATGCAAATATTTCACTTATTTTATGAAATCCCGATAGACTCAAAAGTGATTTCTTTTTTTTTCTTTGCAGGAAAGAAAATGTTTACAACAGTGAAAAATCGATCCAAAATATTATGGAAATACATATGTTCTTGTTGCTCATCATCAAAGAAAACAGTAAGTCTTCCGAAAATGAATATTCACTATTAGATATCTGTAATGCGCCAGAAGCAGCGCTCTGATTCCATTACCTGCTTTATAGTAGTATTGAAACCCATGCTGCTAAATCCATCAATTGCTGCAAATATGTTAACTACATTGTAAAGTAGAAGTTCTTCGTTTCTTTTTGAAGGCAAACCAACTAATAATTTATTGAATACAATGTACAATATTTGACCAGGTCTAGTAACCCATGGCAACCAGACCAGTAAATGTTGCCTTGCTATGGGTTACTAGACCTATATCAACCTTTTATTACAAGACTTCCTATTTAAGGGGCCGGAAATACACGTTCAGATTTGGGGCGATTAGTCGCCCAGCGACAAATCTCCTCTTCTTCGGGGTGACTAAGCTCCCCGAACTGCCTCCTGCTGACTTTAAATCTCTGGCAATTAGTGCGCTTCTTTTCCAAAGTCGCCCGAAGTTGCCCCACGAGGAAACTTCAAGCGACTTCGGAAAATAAAGCGCTCTGTGTGCCATCCCACCGGCGATTTAGATTCTATCCGACGGGGAGATTAGTTGCCTGAACAGAGGCGATTTATCACCAGGCGACTAAATCTCGCAGAATCTGATTGTGTGTCTCTGCCCTAAGCTTAACTATAGTGCAGAGATGTGAGGGCTGAGGGCTTTAACAGTAGGGATTTATAGTAGGTTCTCAATACTGATTACATATCTGACATTTTGCTATAAATATCTAACGTGTTTTTTCTTTCTTTTAATCAGACACAGAAAGAGCCAGAAGTCCGGGTAAGCAATATAAAGATCTATGTTATTATGGAGACAAAATACTGATCCATTATGGTCTTGATCCCAAAGTTGATCATTAAATGATACACCAGGCCATGTCAGTAGATTTGGGGATTGGCCAATTATTAATTATATCCCAGTCAGGGGTGAGGCCACTGATTCCCTCCTTTCCCATCAGAGCTACATAGCCCCCTATTATGATCTGATCTTGGCCAGAAATAATTGAATCAGCCAAATTCGGCTCTTCCCCTCTGTTTGAAGATACGATCATTCTAAAGTCTCCTTTTTTTGTGCATGTCCAGCTTAATTTATTGGTTATAATTAGGGATGGGCGAATTTGACCTGTTTTGTTTTGCCAATTAAAGTCTGTGGTCGTCAAAAATTTTTTTGTCGCACGGTGAAATTGTTTTGATGCGTGTCTTTTATTTTCTGACACACGCCGCCATACAAGTCTATGGGCGTCATTTTTTTGGCGAAACAAAGCGAAAAAATTCACCCATCCCTAGTTATAATGCAGCTATAACCTACTAACACTATATTTTTTTTAACCAGATTCCACTGGAGGATGTTACGGAGCCCATCAGCCTGGTAAGCAGAGAAAACCTGTACATATATATATATATATATATATATATAGTGAATAAAGTACCCCCTCTTGTAAATTATAAGGATATTATTAGTTACCAAGGAGTTTCATGACCATATAAATATTTATACAGGTCACGGAACTCCGAGGTAACTTCTAATATCCTCATATTTTGGGGGGTACTTTATTTTTTATAATTCACAAATTTCAGTGAGTCATTTGACGGAAATTACATCAGAACTCACCGTTTATAAGGATATAATTTAAAAGATATTCATGGCTTTTTTGAAACTTGTAACTTATATCCTTATAAATGTGCACTGCCCCCCCCCCGCTGGTGTCGCACCACTGAGCATGTGCGCTTGTTTGCCAGCTCACACGCACTTCATTTTTCGTTCGGTCGGTCCAATCCGACCCTGCTTAGTGATGTCATCAGTTATAATTGGTACTTAGTAGTGATGTGTTTTCTGACTCACTGAAACTTGTGTATTACAATAAATATTGAACCCCCTGTTGATAAATATAAGGATACAAGAAGTCACCTTGGAGTTCTGTGGCCTGTATAAAAACTCTCGGCCTTCAGTTTTGTGCTTTTAAATACTCATGGAACTCCTCGATGACTGTTGACAAACAAATGCTAAAGTCCCCTGCTAATCATTCTCACCAGAAACATCTATAGAAAGTAGATTTATATCAGTTTTAGGTGTTTTAAAACTATCTTTATAAAAATGAATTAACTCATGTGTCTCTTCTCTAAAACCAACCAGGAAATAGAAATTCCGAAGGAAGAAAAGCCCAAACCCGTTGTCGAGGAAAGCGCGGAGAGGACGGAAGTAGTGGAGAAAGTATCCGAAGATTTAGGTAAGTCTGTTTTAAAACAATTCTTCAAGACTGATGGTGATAATGAGAAGTTTTTCAGGATTTCTAATTGACACTCAGCTCTGTAAGAACCAAGTATTCGGTAGTTTACTTATAAGATATTTCGAATTCTGAACATGTTCCGACTGCAAAGGATTATGTGATTAAATGCAAATATTTAGCAATATTTTATACCATCCTAGTGACTCAAAAGGGGTTTCCCTAACATAGAGAAGTTAATTGCCAAGCTAACAATATCCATTGATGTGTAGTTTTAATCTCTACACTCAATTCTCTATTAAATATTGGTTGCTGAAGGGTATAGTCTAGGCCAGGGCTCCCCAACCTTTTTACCTGTGAGCCACATTCAAATGTAAAAAGAGTTGGGGAGCAGCACAAGCATGAAAAGGTCCCTTGGGTGCCAAATAAGGGCTGTGATTGGCTATTTGGTAGCCCCTATGTGGACTGGCAGCCTACAGGAGGCTCTGCTTGGCACTATACTTAGTTTTTATGCAATTAAAACTTGCTTCCAAGCCTGGAATTTAAAGATAAGCACCTGGTTTGAGGACACGGAGAGCAACATCCAAGGGGTTGGAGAACAACTTATGGCTCACGAGCTACTGGTTGGGAATCACTGGTCTAGGCCAAACTTCTGCCCATGGAACTAACACTCCAACACCGGCCCTTTTACTGATTTATTT
Source organism: Xenopus laevis (assembly GCF_017654675.1). Taxonomy (NCBI): domain Eukaryota; kingdom Metazoa; phylum Chordata; class Amphibia; order Anura; family Pipidae; genus Xenopus; species Xenopus laevis. The sequence goes on from NC_054372.1 coordinate 192,697,919, forward strand.
GTAATCATTTCTAATTTGAACCACAGATCATGATGATCACTAACTTGCCTGAGGTTATAGAACTGTATAACTTGTATCATGTCATTAAATGCAATTAAATTAGCAATGTTATATGAAATCCCAACAGACTCAAAAGTGACTTGTTTTTTTTTACACCTCCATAGGTCAAAATATCACAGAAGCGGACGAGAAACCAAACAGTGTTTTGGACTATGTAGGTGACTTGCCAGGCTGCAAAGAAGTAAGGCTTCGGAAAAGTATTATTCTCTATTACATATCTGTAAGGTGCCTGAGGCTGTAATGCTGATGGCTGCTACACATTCAATTTGAGTTTTCATTCATAACAAGTATTCAAAAACTCTATTTTGGCGTTTTATAATAGTGCTGATTCTATTACCTGCTTTATATTAGTATTTGTCCTAAAGTTGTATGAAGTTTCAGGCCATATCAGTAGATTTAGGGATTGGCCAGATATCAAATATATCCCTGTTAGGGGTGAGGATCACATTGGGCCACTGTTGCAATCATTTCCCATCTACATCACCCCCTATTGTGATCTGATCTTGGCCAGATGGTGAAATGATTGAATAAGCCTAATTTTACTACCCCTATTTGGTTTTGAGATTTAATCATTTTCTAAACTCTCTTAAAGGGGTGGTTCACTTTCAAACAACTATTTGTTTTTAGACAGATCACCAGAAATAATGATTTTTGCAATGACTTTCCAATTTCTATGTGTGATCGTTTTTCTAATATTGTGAAAAGTATAATTTTTTACCTTTTGAAGCAGCTCTGCAAGGGGGGTCGCCGACCCTGTAAACTGTTTTAAGTGGATACATTTAGTTGATACATTTCTTATCTTTGTCCCTGCTGAGCAGAATCTCTGGGTTTCATTACAGGCAGCTGTTAGAATTGAGACAATAGTTGCTAATACTCCAGAGATGCTGCTGAGAAATGTATCAACTAAGGGGGTTATTTACGAAACATCCGAATGCAAAAATCACGGAAAATTTGTGACTTTTTTTGTAAAATCTGACTTTGAGAAAATCACGAATTTCTCAGAATTTATTAAACCCAGAGGATGGAAAAGTCAGAATCTGAAAATCTGGCATCTGGTTGCATATAAGTCAATGGGAGAAGTCCCAATGGTTTTTTGATGTGCGCTGGGTTTCGGGAAATACCCTGACATTTTTGGAGTTTTCAGGTGAAAATTGCAAAAAGATTGTGAAAATCAGATGAAAAAGTCTGAAAAATTTGTGAAAATCAGATTTTTTTCCTGCAAAGCAAATTTTCGGGAAAATGTAATAATAAATAAACATAAAAAACCTGAACGGATTTGATTGGAGTTTGTTGCAGAAAATATTGAGATAAATTCAGACTTTGATCATGAACCCCCTATATGTTCCAAAATTGTAACAGTTTAGACTCTGCGCCTGTATTACTGAGCTGACAGACTCAAACACCAGGGACAGGAACATTCAACTTTAATCTTAGATTTTGGAAAAACAGTAAAAAATAAATAATGGAAAGTAATTGAAAAAAGTCTTTATTTCTGGGGAACAATCTAAAAACAACTGAATTGAAAAAAGTGTTTGGAAGGTGAACAACCCCTTTAACACGTTAATTATAATGCTATAACATACTTACACTAGATTTCTTTTTATTTAACCACATTACTATGGAAGATAATAGTGATTACATCTCCCAGGTAAACTGAAATAAACTGCAATGTAAAAAACAAAGATTTAAAACTATTTTTAAGCACTGCTCTACTTTTAAAATGAAAAAAAATGATTAGAGTATTTCTCTCTCTCTCTCTTGAAAAGCAACAAGAAGCACAGAAGACCTGTGAAAGCAACGACCAGGAAAGAAGAATAGAAGCTGTGGAGACACCAGAGAAACCTGTTGAGATAATCCAGGTAAGCAGGAGAGAAGTGTAAAGCATGAGGTCACTGGTGTATAGAGGCCGGTTCTATTGACATTGGGAAATTGAGCTCTACTGGCACCAAATGTCCAAAAATACCTTTGCATTGTAGGTGATGGGAATCACTGCGTCAAAGAGTTTGATTGACACGAAAATGCTCCAACATCTTCATGTGATTCTAATGCTTTGAACATGACCTTCCTGACCTATATATAGTATATCTGTTTGGAGGGTCTATAGAACAATTAAAAATGTTTTTTAAGGGATAAACATGACATCTGACCACTGATGCTCTCCTCTCCCATCTTACCTACATAGGGCCCTTTGATCATGTCTATGCCCAGGCCCTGGAATCAGCCACATTTTGCTCAACACCTTATTGGTCAAGTCGGGCACAAATCTACTGTTTTTTAACTTCCTAATTACATTCAAGACTAATTCAGGCTTTTTCTTATAACCCTATAACACCATGACCTCCATGCTAACTATTGAAGATACATTTCAAAAACTAATATTATACAGATTAATTAACTCATGTGTCTCTTCTCTAAAACCAGGAAACAAATATACCAAGCGCTGAATACCCTGACCCTGATATCATGGAAAGATTGGCGACAATGGATATTCAGGAGATAATATCCTATTATTTAGGTAAGCTTGTATAAAAAACACTTCAAGAAAAGGTACCAATGGCATGGAGGTTGCCTCCAGCTGTACATAACTCCTAATGGCATAAACACAGTGTATTCTATGATTAAGTAGGTTATTTACTAAACTTTGAATGCAATAATCACAAAAAATTTAAAAAAGCACAATTTTTCAGAATTTATTAAAGCTTGAGGACAGAAAATCAGAATCTGGAAATCCGACATTTCAGACCTGTCGAGAGTCAAATTTTTAAAGAGACAGTACATGATAAATTTCGAAAATATCATTTTCGATTTTTTTTCAAATTCGAATTTGGACTATTCCCTATTTGAATAACACAAAAATTAGCTGAAAATTAAAATATTTTAAATAAGAATTTTCACTTCACCCTTTGATAAATCTGCCCCTAAGCATACACTGTCAGAAATTGCCATTATAATGTTTCCATGCAATGTATTTAACCTCTGGATTCATTTTGTGCCATTTTTTCCCAATAGAAGATTACTTCTTCAAGCAAACTACGGACACTGAAAGAATCATTGACGCAGACCGTGATACCGATACTCAGGTAACAGCGAATGACTGTGGATTTGCTCTCTGAGGTTATACAGTTGATCTACAGTATATTTATCATGCAATTTTAAATGTCTGTAACAAGTCTAGGTTTTATTTCTTCTTTTTCTCTAATCAATTCACTACTCTATCCTAGTACTTTTATTGAGTTTTTCTATATTGTATATTGCCATTGTTCCTATTGGCCATATTGTGACCTGATAGTGGTAGGACAGAAGGAACCCTATGTGGGAGGCTATTTAGAAAAATAGGTCTTCTACATCTTGACCTACCAGAGCCACTCCTCCAAAAAGAGTCCATTTGTATTGTTAGATAGGTCTTCTACATCTTGACCTGCCAAATCCACATCTCCACAAAGAGACCATTTCTATTGTTAGATGGGTCTTCTGTATCTTGACCAGTCACATCCACTCTTCCAAAAAGAGTCCATTTCTATTGTTAGATAGGTCTTCTACATCTTAACCTGCCAGATTTACTCTTCCAAAAAGAGTCTATTTCTATTACTAGGTAGTCTTGTATATCTTGACCTACCAGAGCCACTCCTCCAAAAGAATCAATTTCTATTTTAATAAAAGTCCCATTTAAAAGAGAATAGAGATCATTAAATACCAACCAATGTGGCCAGGATATTAATAAGATAATAATATCATCATCATCATCATTTATTTATATAGCGCTGTCAAGATACGCAGTGCTTTACTGCAGTTATAGCAAACAGGGAATAAATGGTGGATAACAGACAAGGATTACAGAGTACAATAGGGTTTACAAAGTAAAAGGTTAGGGTACAATTGAGACATTAGGATTATATAAACACTTTGTCATTTTTGATACAGCAATGATTAATTAAGGTACATCAAATAGGCCTCTTTTTTTTTATCCAAACAAATGAATAATCACAGTTGAGTCATTTATGCTAGACAATTTTCAATCCATGAGCCCCCTGCTAATCACAGTTAGGAGTCATTTTTTTTTACTAGAAAAACCTATGCAAAGTAGTAAATTTAAATCAATTTTAATCGAAATAAACATTCATTATAAAAATTAATGAACTCGCTTGTCTCTTTTCTAAAACCAACCAGAAAACTGAATATCCTGTCCCTGCCATTGAGGAAAGTCTTCAGAACAGGGAACCTGTGAAGAAAGAATCCACTGAGTTAGGTAAGTCTGTATTAAATAAGTCTTCAAAAGTGAATTAGTACACTTTGTTCATCTTCATAAAAATTCAGTTTCTACTAAAACCCAAGTATTCTGTAGTTTACATACAAGATGCCCAATCTGGAAGTTGTTATATAACAACTCCCTACAACCCAATAGCCTTCAAACTGTCAGAAATTGTCACTAGAACTTTTCCATGCAATGTATCTAACCTCTGGATTCATTTTGTTGCAGCTGTTCCCATAAAAGATGCAGTCGCTGATACAGACAGTGGATCAGAGAGTGAATCAGACAGTGAATCAGAGAGTGACAACAAACCTAAGGTAAAAGCAAATGTTTGTGGATTATCTCTCTGTGGAATCACTATGGGGCAGATTTATCAATGGTCGAATTTCAAACGTAAAAATACTTGGAAATTCGACCATCAAATTGAAACACTTCAACTTCAATTATCGAAGTTGACATTTTTTTTAGCGAATTAGGGTATCCTGTGGTCAAATTAAAATCGAACGATTCGAAGGATTTCAGCGATCAATCGAATAATTTCAATTCGCGAAGTATTGAAATCAAAGTTTTTGTAAAGAGATAGTACTTCGATTATGGAATAGTCGGTTATTCGAATGATTTTACTTCGAATCAAAGTCGTATTATCCTCTTTGGTGGTTGAAGTATCCAAAAAAATACTTTTTACTTTTATCTGTTTCCAAAGTCTATCCTAGAATTGACACTGTTTTTCCTGTTTTGTGCCATTATTAAATAAATCAAACTAACCCAAAATCTGTTTTGTGCATCCACAGTTTCGACATATGTCACTGATACTCGCAGACCGACACATATATTTTAAAGCCAAGTTGGAAAAGGCAATTCGGGTAAGTGATATATTATTACTCTCAATTGGTTGTTTCAGATCCCAGCCTATTGGGAGTAGCAGTTTAACAAAGGCTAAATAAATGCTGATATTGAGCTGGCCTTCAATCCTGCTCTCCATTACGTTATATCAGGGGTCTCAAACTTTCTTTTACCAGTGAGCAACATTTAAATGAAATAAACAAGTTGGGGAGCAATACAAGCATGATAAAAGTTCCTAGGGGTGCCCAATAAGGGCTGTCATTGGTTTATTTGCCCCTATGTGGACTGGCAGACTACAGATGGGTCTGTTTGGTCTTTATGCCTCCAAAAGTTGTTTCCAAGTCAGAAATCCAAAAATGAGCAGCTGATTTTAGGCCACTGGGAGCAACATCAAGGGGCTTGAAAAGCAACATGTCGCTAGATCACTGGTTGAGGATCACTGCATTACATTCTGGGTGATTACTTGACTCCCAACAGTGAGGGTTTTTCATGTCTGTTTATAAAAATTAATTCATGTGTTTCTCTTTTAAACCTACCAGAAAAAGAAAATCTTCTGGCTGCTACGTGCTGAGCACATCGATGAAAGCATGCGTAGGAGAGGATGGATACAGAAAATATCTTTCACATTTGGTAAGTCTGTGTAAGAAGCAGCGGTGATTGAAAACTGGGCATTTCAGGTTTCAAACAATATTATTTCTTTAGTGATATAGTTAATTGCAGCAGTTCCCACTGATACTTACGGCCCAGTACCAGTGGCATGAAAGGTGCCTCCAACTGTATCATCAGCCGCTGTTACATACGATAGACTCTCACAAACACACCTTTCAAGTCATCTCGCCTAATGTGATAAATATCAGTCTCTATTGAAGAAACAAGTATTCTGTGTCTCTATGAAGGGGTTTCTTCTTCCTGGTTGCAGTGTACAATGCCCAGTAAGACATACGTTTAAGCAACTGAGCTTGCCGAGTCATCTTAAAAGTGAAACCTTTTGTTTATTGAAGAGACTGTATGATATTCCCTAACACATAGAAGATACATTGTCAGAAGCGGGCGTCATTAGAAAATTCTGTATATTCTATTTAGCCGCTCCATCAATACTGATCTCATTTTTTCCCCCTAACAGATGCAAAAGCGAGGGATAGTCGATATCTTGATCCAGACAGCGGATTGGAGGTAAATCCAAAGCTCAATCACTACAAGACAAAGAGCACAGCAAGCTATAAATGTTTTATTTTATATTGTCAGCCCATTGGTGGATAGTGATACAACACTCAGGGGCAGATTTATCAAGGGTCAAATTTAGAGTTCATGGGAGTTTTTATAAACTCCCATGAATTTGAGTTTCTGCAATTTGGGTGAATGAGATCGACCCACAAACTCAAATTCAAATCGAAATCGATTCGAGTTAATTTAGCGAAAAAAACTCCCATTTTCAGGAAGGCTGCAAATGACTCCAAATTGATTCCAGGACATCCCCCATAGGCTAAAACAGCAATTAGTCAGGTTTAAGGTGGTGAATGGTCAAATTTTAATTCTTAAAGGGCCAGTACATGATGAATTTCAAAATTCTATTTTTTTTTAAAATCAAATCAAATTTTGACTATTGTCTAGTAAAATTTAACTTAAAATTTCAATTGTAAATGTTAATTTTCAATTCTACCCTTGATAAATGTGCCCCTCATTTCTAAACTGTAGGACTGTAACTTTGTGTGGGGGGATCTGAAAATAATTTTGTCAACAATCAGGCTAAATTTATGTGCAAAACCATTAAAGGAGAATTCAACCCTAAAGTTAAAAAATCCCTACCCCCTACCCTACATAGCCCCCCTTCCTCCTCCCCTGAGCCTAAGTGTTACCCCGGGCAAATGCCCCTAAGTCTTTACTTACCCCTCGGTGCAGATTCTGGCATCAAAGTTCACGGCGCCATCTTCTTCTCTTTGGAAATCTTTGGAATGAGACCGGCGTGGCGGCCCATGCGCAGTTAAAGCAATTTTCTGCTTCACAACAACTGCGCATGCGCCAAAACTCACGAAAATTGCAGAAGCGCCGGTCTCATTACGAAGATTACCGAAGCGGCTGAAATTGGCACCCGTGAACTGCGATGCCTGAATCTACACCGAGGGTAAGTAAAGAGTTAGGGGCTTTTGCACAGGGTAACATTTAGGCTCAGGGGAGGAGGAAGGGGGGTCTATGTAGGGTAGGGGCGTAGGGTTTTTTTAACTTTAGGGTTGAGTTCTCCATTAAGCCTGTACAGAGCACTGCCCCTGTTTGCAGGGGTGTAACTAGAGAGGAAGCAGACTCTGCGGCTGCTGGGGGCCCCAGGAGGTATAGGGGCTCCATTAGGCCCTAATTTGTATACAATTTCAATAAATATTGGTAGTGTTGAGGGTCCAGACAAACATGCTAACAATATGTTTCCAATGTATAGAATATAGCAGCAACAACTAGAACGACTTTTATCCCCCCCTGGGGAAAAGAAACAAGTCCTATGACTAATAAAAAGTTTAATATTTTTTAACAAATCTGCTGTGTTTACCTTCTATAAATAATTTTGTGCATTTATGTTTCTGTTTTTCAGCTGAAGCTTTCTTATTCTGTAAAGCCCTCACTGATCTGGTCATACCGCCATTATCCCTACTCTATTGTGGAACAAGATCAGATGATGAACAGCTATACAAACACGGACTGCTTTACAACCAAGGTGAGTACGGGCTGCTCAGGATCACTGCAACGCTCATATCATTATTAGCAATGCATGGATTTTATGGTGATACTGGGGATTGTAATTGCTTGTTATTACTGACGATTTTAATACTATACTCGACAATGGAGAAACATCCATAAAATCTCAATGCAGGGTATAAATTACAGTATGAAATTCAGGGCAGGGGATGAAGCCTATTTCTAGGCTATAAGGTCCCATATATTCCTTGGAGTTTGCCCTCCTACCTACCTACAGTCACATGCAAGTTGATTATGATAAAACTCTAAGAAGTTTATTATTTCTGTCATGGAAAATATGCCACTAAGGGGCTGATTTATTAAGGGTTTGAATTGAAAATTCAAATTTTCTTTTATTGACAAAACTCTCAAATTCGAATTGTGAATTATCCCAACTGGATTTGAGTTTTACTTTTAATTTGAATTTTGAGATTTATCATACTCTAACCCTTTAAGAACTTGAAGTCGATTATTCGCCACCTAAAACCAGCCGAGTTCATGTATAAGTCAATGGGAGACATCCAGGGACCAATTTGGACATGTTAGTAGCCTTCCGGACATTCGACTTTTTTTCAGAGAAAAAACTTGAATCGAGTTTAGTCTAATTCAATGTCATGTCTGTAAAATTTGTCAAAGTTTTAGATATTCAATTTTTTTTTTATAAATAACCCCCCAAATGAATTTCGAGTATATTCAAATTTAATTAAGGGTTCGAATTGAAAATTCTACTTTTTTATGGTCAAAACTCTCAAATTCGAATTGTGAATTATCCAAACTGGATTTGAGTTTTACTTCGAATTTGAATTTCCAGATTTATCATACTCATAATCATTTGATACGATGTCCGAATTTTAGTTATTCTTTTTTCTTTTTAATAATATTAAAAATTTCAATTTCAGTTGAATTTCAAGTATATTTGAATTTAATTTAGGGTTTGAATTGAAAATTCGATGTTTTTTTTATGGTCAAATCTCTCAAATTTGAATTATGAATTATCCAAACTTGATTTGAGTTTTACTTCAAATCCAAATTTCGAGATTTATCATACTCTGACCCTTTAAGAACTCAAACTCAATTATTCGCCACCTAAAACCAGCCGAGTTCATGTATAAGTCAATGGGAGACATCCAGGGACCAATTTGGACATGTTAGTAGCCTTCTTGACATTCAAGTTTTTTTTTTCAGAGAAAAAAACTTGAATCGAGTTTAGTCTGATTTGATGCGATGTCTGTAAAACTTGTCAGAATTTTAGATATTCGATTTATTTTTATAAATAACCCCCCATTTGAATTTTGAGTATATTCGAATTTAAGAGTTTTAAAAAGAAATTCTTCCTTTAATAAATGTGCCTCTAAATGTGCTTTCTCTTTTCTAGTTTGGACTGTGCGTGAATTTAAAGAACGCGGACAAATTCTTCCCACGTTGCTATGACCTGGCAGATAAAAAAGGGAGAATGTTATTCACTGGTAAGAGCACATTAACATGCACTCAATATTCAGAATGTATATTCACATTATCTATGGAACCTGGCTTTCTTTGATCCCCAATCACAACCACAAACATCTTTGAGAGTCACTGATAATTTTTGGGGCATTTTCCCAAAGGAACTAGATTCCTATTGCAATTGGCAGTTTCATTTGTCTGACCATGCTCTCTAAAGCAATTATTCCATAAAGTTTTATATCTGATTATAAAGCAAAACATACAGTAGCTGAATTGGTGAGTTATTAGCCCTATTAGAAATAAGAGATGACATTCTTTGTTTCTTTCTCTTTATTTAGATGACTTCATGAAAACTGCAGCGTATAGTATCATAAAATGGGTTGTAAGAAGAAACAGTTCGCCTGTTCAAGCAGAAGGTAAGAAGCTCTGCCTAATTCCTGTGCTGAGCTGCCCATACACCTGGTTCATAATTCTGAAATTACAATTAGTGATGGGCGAATAAATTCGACTGGCACGAATTCGCTGTGAATTTTCTCATTTCGTCATCAATTTCCAGTTTTCAAGATTTCTCGTGAAAATGTAATTTTCAAGATTTTTTCATGAACATGTCCGATTTTCACAATTCTTTTGTGAATGTCACTGTTTTTCCTGATACTTTACAATTTCACTATTTTTCTGCAAATTTTTTGCCATTTTGCTAGAAATTCGAAATTTTTTTCAGCGAAGCGAAACAGGAGAAATTAGCCCATCACTAATTACAATATAATTTGCTTCCACTTGTTCTCTAACCACCTCTGCTTTTTGTTATCTATTTTTTTCTAGAAACTACAAGGAACGGCTGTGTTGCACCTATTTCAGTCAATGTCATTTTAATGGCTTTTATGGTCTGCAAAATGCTCATGATTCCCTCAATAAATAAGGACATAGACAAGAAAATTAAAGCGATGGATCCCGATTGGACAGAATATTTAGAGGGATACTATCAACTCATACAGTAAGTTGTGCCAGAATCAACCCATGGAAATGTACACTAGATATGATTGGAAGACGGGTTTTTTATCTATATAATATACAGAAAACAATGACAGTGTGGGCACCTCAGCCTGGAACACATTTTCCTGTTTATTTTTCTATTTTTATTTCTTATAAATCCTGTTGTCCATAAGGACAAGTGCTGTAATCCCATTATTGCACCTTTTGGGGCCAACACTGAACAAACCTGCTCAATCTCAACATTGTGCCGCTTCTTTGTCTGGTGCAAAGTGCAGAGTGTAGTCAGGTACATGGGAGATCACTACCTGCTGCTTTTTGCCGCCCCTGGAAACCTCTCTGGTGCTGCCGCCTGAGGTGAGCGTCTCAGCTTGTCTCATTGGTGGAGCACCCCTGATAATATGTTAATTTATTCATACTGTAGATCAAAACTGTCATGTAATAAGGTGGCAGTGATTAAACTCAAACTCACACTAAATGGCAACCATGTATTGTTACAGCGCCGGCGCAGAGATTAAGAATTCCGCCACGTATGCTGAACCTTGCCGCCAGGTTTTAGATAAAATTCAGGCAAAACTCCCACAGCTGGATATCGACACAGGAAGAAATATCTGGATCCTGAAAAGAGCCGCTCTCTCCGGAGGAAGAGGTAAGAAAACATAGTGACCGTGTAATCTTACGGGACAGAAAATAAGTTATTCTTAAGGGTTCCTACTAGGGATTCAGCCTGGTCACCTGTTTAAAAGGAATCATCTTATTGGTTGCTATTGGTTACTGCTCCTGGGGCAAACGTTGTGTTTTTTATTACATATGGGGGATAGTGATATATTATGGCTTGTGCTTACAGAAGATTGGCTAGCTGTGCATTGTAACCAGTTTACTGTAACAAACAAGATTTCTGTCTATGAAATAATATGATTGATAGTGATGGGCGAATTTGTCCGGTTCACTGCAAAATTTTCTAATCAACAAAAAACTAGCGAAACACATTGAAGTCAATGGGAGTCAAAATTATTTTGATAGGCGTCAATTTTGAATATTCTGACACGCCGGATTTTTTGCTTGCAAATTTTTACCGCAGTTTATTCGCTGGTGGCAAAACCTTGTAAATGTGCCTCAAATTTGCTCCTGGTGAATTTATTGGCCCATCACTAATGATTGGCCCAGTTTAGCAGGGGAGGTCTTAGTTACAGGAAGGGTTGGCACTTCACTACTGTAATTTGTACAGATATGAAAAATACATTCTCCATATCAAAGTATCTAGTATTTCTGATGCCTAAGTAGACTGTACTTTCTTTCGTGCAGCCATACTAAATGGTAAGAAATGTAGTTGATATTTGCTGTGGTAGACTTGGAATCTCTATATTTCCGCAGTTGTCTTTCTAATGGCTGCTACTTTTTGTAGATGTTTTTCCTGTTTAATAGAAATATTTGCTAAAAATGACATTGGAACTGACTTACAGAAAGACTGACTCTGACTATACATGTGTTGTTTTTTTGCACAGATATAATTTGCATGGATCGCGTGAAAAAAATAATTAAGTTTGTTCAAAGCCATGACAGCCGTCATGTGGAAAAGAAGTGGGTGATACAGAAGTACATAGAGAGGCCATTTCTCATTTACAACACTAAGTTTGATATGCGCCAGTTTTTCTTAGTAACGGCCTGGAACCCCCTGACAATCTGGTACTATAAGGAAAATTACATTTGTATGTCATCACAACCTTTCAACTTGGAGAATCTGGACAAGTAAGTAGCTGTTGGAATGTCTTTCGCTATTTAGAGAACTCATTGGACAGCAAAGTTAAATTATACCAAGTTAAATTATTTTACAAGCACAAAATATGACAGTTGTGTTGTCTTTGTTGTTGCAGCTCCATACACCTGTGCAACAGACCCGTCCAGATGCAGTTTAAAAACTGCCCAACCCGTCACCCTGAGCTGCCTGAAGACAATGTATGGTCTAATAGAAAACTGCAGGAATACCTATGCATGATTGGAGCAGAAAACGTCTGGAAGGACGTGATGGTGCCAGGGATTAAGAAAATCATATATCAAACTATGCAAGTTTCTCAGAACAAAGTAACGCACAGAAAGAACAGTTTTGATATTTATGGTGCTGATTTCATGTTCAGCGAGAACTTCAATCCGTGGCTCATTGAGATCAATTCCAGGCCAGATATGAGTTCACCCACAGCAGTGACTGGTGTGATCTTTGAAAGTATTTTAGAGGACACCATAAAAGTCATCATTGATCGTAAGAAGGACCCTAACTGCGACATCGGAGCATATGAGCTGATAAAGAAACAGGTACATTATTATCAAGGGGTGAATGATAAAAGGTATTCATTATGGGAATATATAATCATCAAGAGTTCCTGATACCTGAATAAGATAAAAAGGGTAAATATACTGGTGAATATTGACTCTGTACATTGTAGCCTTTTGCATTATATCACTATGGACAGGGGTTGACATTTTTTTACTTGGCTGGAGCGTTTCATTTAAGTTAATACTTCTTGTTCTTTTGTTTGCAGCCTTAAAATGAATACCTCAGTATTCTGATACTAACAGTGCAAGGAGCTTCAACACCAAATCCTGTCTAATGTATATTTATATATATTTAAAAAATATATATATATAATATATCAACCCAGTAAGATCAACTTTGGCATCTCCCAACCAATAATTAGCTTAATGCCGTATTTGGAACATTTGCCTGTTGAAGGTGATACAGAACTGAGTTGGGCGGCCAGTGGGAGAAAAGCTCCAGAGCCCAATGCAGTGATATTGCTGGCAGCAGGGAGGGTGGGAGGAGGGCACCCTATGAAGCAGGCTCTTAATAGTAAGGCTTCCAGCATAGGGAAAAAAGCTCTGGCTGCCAGCAATTGCTGAAAGGAGAACTAAACCCCCACTTTAGCTAAAAGTCCCCACTGTCCAAAACAACAACAATTATACCATAACTCTGTAGTATATTAAAAAAATATGTTTATTCAAATATCATGTTAAAAAGATAGGCAAGTGGTATTCCGCTAGATACCATATACGGTCTGTATATGATTTTAACATGATTTTTGAAGCTTGAGGGTGGCCTGGTGGTGCGACACTTTTTGGATTTGCCGGGCCCCGCTTAAGTCAAGAAGAAACTGCTGCTGCCAATAAGACCCGAAAGGCACTGAAAAGACCAGAAACTGCCGGAAGGACCCAAAGCCACCGAAAAGACCCAAAGCCGCAGAAAAGACCCAAAGCCGCCAGAATGGCCCGAAGCAGCCGAAAAGACAGAAACTGGCAAAAAGACCCAAAGCCACCAGAAGGAGCAGAAGCAGCCGAAAAGACCCAAAGCTGGTGAAAAGACCTGAAGCCACTGGAAGGACCCGAAGCCATGGAGAAGGACAACGATGCACACACATTGGTCGGGCACTGCCGAACCTGCACCTGGTCCCCTCTGAGCTGTACCTACACAGTCAGCAGGGGAGAAGTCTTTGATTGGTTTATCCTGACTAAACAGAAATAAAGAGCCTTTCTAGCAAAGATGTTGTGTGCTTATTTATGGCCTCAGACCTCTCATAGTCTGTTGGAAGACGTGGGAGGGATGCACACAGTTTTGTGCAACAGGAAAATGGACTCTAATAAGCAGTGGGTGTAGGGTCTCATTATAATCTGTGGTACTTCTGTTGTTAAACTACAACTCTCATGACTTTATTCGACAGCCTTCTTTGCCTTTGGCACTGGCAATGGTTGCCCCAGCTCAGTAGCCTTTAACCTAGCAGTTAAGGGGCTATGGCATAAACAGCCCACATTGGGCTCCAGTAAAAAATATTTTGGGGGCACCTTTGCACCAAAAGTGTTATGCACCCTTTAAACATAAATTGTGGGGGTGGGGTCTGCCTACCAATGGTATTTAACTTGTGTGGGGAGGACTAGCCACCAATGAATTTTTTTTAACTTGTAGGGACCCCCTAACCACCAATGGCTTTTTATAACTTGTTGGGGTTTTGTTTTTACTGTTTTAGCTCAGATGAATATGTGGCTTTTTTACTGTGGTGTGGGGTGGGCAGGATCTGGGGTGGACAGGATTGGGTCTTACTGGGGGCGGGGACCAGGGGGCCCAGAAAATTATTTGTATGGGGCCCTGTAACTCCGAAGGTGGCCCTGGCTGTATTCAGCATGACTGTGCCACATGCAGCTTCCAGTGTCACATAATAAAATAGCATTGTCAACTCTTTTCTTAAACATCATTGAAAAGCACATTAAATGTACATAGTCATAGGCAATTTACATTGGGTCCCAAAGATAACTAGTACAGTCCACTCCTTCATTAGGGGGAGTCTCACAGTTGCGGGGATTCAGGTAGTGCCACATCTGGATTGGCTTCCAGCAATGGCAGCCAGATATTTTCAAACTTCCCTGGGGAATCTCTGGCGATATAATTAAGCTTAATCAGTGAGATTCTTTTGTTTATTTATTCTTTCCACAGAGGCTACTGTTGGTGGGTTGGAGCTCATCCATCTCACTATTACCATTTTTTCCCAGTAGACTAGTACTGCTCTCATTAAATCTTAGGCTTCATTTACAGTAGCTCGTGAGCAACATGTTACTCACCAACCCCTTGGAGTCAAGTTTTTGGTTCTATAAAAACCAGGTGTACTGCCAAACAGAGCTTCAATGTAGGCTGACAATCCACATAGGGGCTACCAAATGGCCAATCACAGCACTTATTTGGCACCCCAAGAACATTTTTCATGCATGTGTTTCTCCCCAACTCCTTTTACTTCTAAAGTTGCTAACGGGTTCAAAAGATTAGGGATCTCAGGTTTAGAGGTACAATTTCATGCACGAGCCCTAGCAGGCAGACCTCCGGAGTCTTTAAACCTGGGACATCTAGATAATGATTTATATACTCTATGATGTCACTCACAGTAATTTGAAATAATTCTGCAATCCCAGATCAATCCCAGATCATGTGGAAGAAGCCAGAGTTGGGTGTGTTACATCAATGACACAGTCTGATCTAGGTAGTAAACCTGGGGCCGAACCCAAACCGTTCAAGAACACAACATAAGTATGTCCAACCTACAGAATCAAAACCCTTTGTTTTGTCGAGAGAGGCTATCAATCCTTTGTGGCCATATATGGGCCACTAACTACAGATGTATATATATCTGTCTAACATTAATTGCAGTTGTTTATTTGGTATTTGGTTTATTTTGGGCTTTTTGAAAAAGCAGAAACATATAAGGGCAATAGAGAGCTGGGTACCACATGTATAGACTTTTGGTACCCACAGTGGTAAATTGAAATGGGTGGTACCATCTGGGCCTTTAAATAGGGCAACATCCCATGTGAGTAGTGCCTCACCGTGAGGTTTGAGTATGACTGAGACCTCTCCATAATAGCTCATAGCTGCTGATACTGTAGCTTAACAGGGAGTTGCAGAGGTCCATTGCTGAAGTTAAGAGAGGTATCTCATGTGGGGAGTCAAGGTGGCACAGATATAGGCGAGATAAGTGTCTCAAGTTCAAGTCAGCCTCCTGCACCGCCAATCATCAGTGCATCACACAAAAGGGGCAGTACCCTTGTAGCTGTTTGGAGTATTAAGATGCACCTGAAAGGTGCAGTAGGTTAGCAAGATGGCACCCCATAGTGAATGGACTTCTCTGGGAGGCAAACTATGTAGATAGTAGTGTGCTATGTCTTTAATAGACAGCCCAGCTCCTGATTAAGGGATACATACCTCTGTTGCTACTAGAACGTGTCTAGGTGAGTTGCAAGCCAGACTTTGCCTGAGAGATCTCTCAATATGCAGTGCAGTAAGACAACTATCTGCCTGTTTGGGAGTCATGAAGAAGTGAGTGCGGTCATTGCGCACTACCCGAAGATTGGCTGAGTACATCATAGAGTACTGATTGTGTCTCTTAACCCCCAGGAATGTGTAGCGTATTTTCTGTACAGCAGATGAATAATCGGGGAGAAGCACCAGCTTAGCCCCGTTCCCTGCTGCTCCACACATCTTGTCAGCAGACAGGATAGATTTGCTGATGAGGAGCCATTCTCAGCACGTCTGCTCAGTTCTCCATCTTCAAAAATAAAGTTTTTAATATTATTATTTTCAAAGGCGATTGTGTAAAGAAGAATTGTTCAGTTGATTACATGTTGTATTTTATTGAATTGATCATTTGTTATAATGAAAACCAATAATAACAATAAATAATAATAATAAAAAAAGAATTGTTCAGTTTCTCTTTATTTTTGATATTTTGGCTGCTCTAGCTAGCAGAATATCAGTCCCTGGCCAGTGATGGCAGAAGGTCTAGTCTAAAGGCAAGTTTTGAGAAGGATGTTTATTTGCAATTGAGCTAGTTACATAGTTAAGTTGGGTTGAAAAAAGACCAAAGTCCATCAAATTCAACTTCTACAAATGAAACCCAGCACACATACTCACTGAACTATAAATACTGTACCAATATCTATATTAATTGTAGGTTTAAGTATTACTACAGCCTTGGATAATGTGTTTGTCCAAGAAATCATCCAAGCCCATGTTAAGGTCATTAACAGAATCAGCATCACAACATCATCCAGCAGGGCATTCCCCAACCTCACTGTCCTCACTATGAAGAACCACCTACTCTGCTTCAAATAAAACTTATTTTCCACTAGTCTGAAGGGGGAGCTCTGATCCAATGATCCACATTATGGAAGAATAGATATCCCGCTAGCTGTCTATAATGTCCTCTAATGTAGATATAAAGAGTGATCCTGTTCCCCCGCAACCTTCTTTTTTCCAGAGAAAACAACCCCAACCTTGTCAGTCTACCCTCATAATTTAACTCTTCCCTCCCTCTAACCAGTTTAGTTACACTTAGTCTCTGCACTCTCTCCAGCTCATTTATATCCCTCTTAAGGACTGGAGTCCAAAACTGCCCCCATACTCCAGATGAGGCCTCACCAGGGACCTATAAAGAGGCAGAATTATGTTTTCATCCCTTGAGTTAATGCCCTTTTTTATACAAGACAGAACTTTATTTGCTTTAGTAGCCACAGAATGACACTGCCCAGAATTAGACAACTTGTTATCTACAAAGACCCCTAGATCCTTCTCATTTAAGGAAACTCCCAACACACTGCCATTTAGTGTATAACTTGCATTTATATTATTTCTGCCAAAGTGCATAACCTGCATTTATCAACATTGAACCTCATTTTCCAGTTTGCTGCCCAGTTTTCCAGTTTAGACAAATCACTGTGCAAAGTGGCAGCATCCTGCATGGAACCTATAGTTCTGCACAATTTAGTCTCATCTGCACAAATAGAAACAGTACTTTCAATGGCCACCTCCAGGTCATTAATAAACAAGTTGAAAAGCAAGGGACCTAGTACAGAGCCCTGCGGTACTCCACTAACAACACTGGTCCAATTAGAAAATGTTCCATTTACCACCACTCTTTGTAGTCTATCTTTTAGCCAGTTCTCTATCCAGGTACAAATACTATGTTCCAGGCCAACATTCCTTAAAGGAGAAGGAAACCCCCAGGGCGCTAAACCCCTCCCCCCCTCCCCTGTGCTGCCCCCCCTCCCTCCTCCCCCCTGGCCTACCTGTCCCCCTGGGCAAATGCCCCTAACTTTTTACTCACCCCTCTGCGCAGGTCCTGTCCACGGAGTACGCAGTCGCCATCTTCTCCCACGCGCGTCTTCTTCCTGCTCTGATCGGCGTTTTCTGGCGCATGCGCAGTAGGAACAGGTACCGGTACGGCTCTACTGCGCATGCGCCGAATGTCACGAAGTGAAATCGGAAAACTTCGTGACATTCGGCGCATGCGCAGTAGAGCTGTACCGGTACCTGTTCCTACTGCGCATGCGCCAGAAAACGCCGATCAGAGCAGGAAGAAGACGCGCGTGGGAGAAGATGGCGACTGCGTACTCCGTGGACAGGACCTGCGCAGAGGGGTGAGTAAAAAGTTAGGGGCATTTGCCCAGGGGGACAGGTAGGCCAGGGGGGAGGAGGGAGGGGGGGCAGCACAGGGGAGGGGGGGAGGGGTTTAGCGCCCTGGGGGTTTCCTTCTCCTTTAATTTAACCAGTAACCTTCTGTGTGACACTGTATCAAATGCTTTAGCAAAGTCCAAGTAGATCACATCCACTGCCATCTCACAGTGGATGTTCCTGGTCACCTCCTCATAGATTTGTCTGCTTTTACCAGTGATCTGGGAGCATGCGGCTCTTTGAAGTGGTTCCAGAGTGCGCTGCTGAATTTGCTGATGTACCTCCTCATAAAAGGCAATTAAATTGGTCTGATATGATCAGGCACATACACAGGATGCTGGCACAAACTTATAGTATAATGACTTGCAATGAAGTCAAAGGAGAAAGTCTGTTTGCACTTGGGGGTGCCAAATGTTAGGCACAGAGAAGCTCCCAGTCACCATCTTCCGGATCTTCATGTAGTCTTCAGGTCTCATTGCTGATTTGGTCATGCACAGTTGAAGCCAATTCCTGACTTGGCACAACTGCACATGCGCCTGCAGGTTTTGTGTCGGTAAAGAAACTATTCCCTGAATTCTCACCCACACAAATGCTACAGCGAGTTCCAAATTATTAATTATTACAAGATCCAAAAGAGAGTCATTCATAGTAGGTCTATGAATGAGCTGGAATAGAAAGTTGCCATTAAGCATATTTACAAACCTTAATATGGATGAGGTTACCTCTTCAGCAGATTTGTGCAGGGTGTTACAAGTTTCAAACAACTAAACACTAAATGTAAAAAGGGTTTTACTGGTAAAATAGCGCAATTGGCAAGAGACAAGGGTGATAAACCGAAGTAAAACCTGGGAAAACATAAGTGCAAAGGGTACACGGAAATACCATACGTGGTCAAAATTCCTCCTCCTATATTAGAAGGCATGTAAGCTTACTATAGTAAATATTGCAATACCTGTTACATCTGATTCCAATATACATGAACCATAAAATCTATGTCTGCTAGTTTGAGACATGATGGGTGTTTGCAGTTGTGAAGCAACACTTGTGTATCTCACTGTTGTTTGACTTCTGTCTGCAGAGTCTTGACCTTTGGTCAGTATGTCATTGTATGATTACCTGAGACCCCTATTATCAGTATTCCCTTCCCCCTATCTGCCTTAGGTATGGCCTTTGTAAGTACCAGGACTAGGGGTCTTGATCTTGATCTTTAATTTATATTAATAGTCCTAAATACTAGCCATTACCCGTCATGGAATAGGGTGTTCTCATTATTCTATTGTCAATATCATTATTTTATTGTCAAATAAGGGTATGTAAAAGCAGGGTTCTACTGTATTTTAAAATAAATATCACTCATGTATAAGGGATAATATACCCCCTACTGTAAATGATAAGGCTATTAGAAGTCACTGAGGGGTTGTTCTGTGACCATATAAAGGCACAAGGCTGCAGGCTGAGTTATACAGGGAACTCTGAGTATCACTCATGTATTATAAGGGATAATGTACCCCCTACTGTAAATGATAAGGATATTAGAAGTCACTGAGGGGTTGTTCTGTGACCATATAAAGGCACAAGGCTGCAGGCTGAGTTATACAGGGAACTCTGAGTATCACTCATGTATTATAAGGGATAATGTACCCCCTACTGTAAATGATAAGGATATTAGAAGTCACTGAGGGGTTGTTCTGTGACCATATAAAGGCACAAGGCTGCAGGCTGAGTTATACAGGGAACTCTGAGTATCACTCATGTATTATAAGGGATAATGTACCCCCTACTGTAAATGATAAGGATATTAGAAGTCACTGAGGGGTTGTTCTGTGACCATATAAAGGCACAAGGCTGCAGGCTGAGTTATACAGGGAACTCTGAGTATCACTCATGTATTATAAGGGATAATGTACCCCCTACTGTAAATGATAAGGCTATTAGAAGTCACTGAGGGGTTGTTCTGTGACCATATAAAGGCACAAGGCTGCAGGCTGAGTTATACAGGGAACTCTGAGTATCACTCATGTATTATAAGGGATAATGTACCCCCTACTGTAAATGATAAGGATATTAGAAGTCACTGAGGGGTTGTTCTGTGACCATATAAAGACACAAGGCTGCAGGCTGAGTTATACAGGGAACTCTGAGTATCACTCATGTATTATAAGGGATAATGTACCCCCTACTGTAAATGATAAGGATATTAGAAGTCACTGAGGGGTTGTTCTGTGACCATATAAAGGCACAAGGCTGCAGGCTGAGTTATACAGGGAACTCTGAGTATCACTCATGTATTATAAGGGATAATGCACCCCCTACTGTAAATGATAAGGATATTAGAAGTCACTGAGGGGTTGTTCTGTGACCATATAAAGGCACAAGGCTGCAGGCTGAGTTATACAGGGAACTCTGAGTATCACTCATGTATTATAAGGGATAATGTACCCCCTACTGTAAATGATAAGGATATTAGAAGTCACGGAGGGGTTCTGTGACCATATAAAGGCACAAGGCTGCAGGCTGAGTTATACAGGGAACTCTGAGTATCACTCATGTATCATAAGGGATAATTTACCCCCTACTGTAAATGATAAGGATATTAGAAGTCACTGAGGGGTTGTTCTGTGACCATATAAAGGCACAAGGCTGCAGGCTGAGTTATACAGGGAACTCTGAGTATCACTCATGTATTATAAGGGATAATAAACCCCCTACTGTAAATGATAAGGATATTAGAAGTCACTGAGGGGTTGTTCTGTGAACAAACTTTTATGTTCTGGCACCAAAGTAATTCCAACATTAATGTATGACAATCATAGTTTATTATTAACCAACAATCCTACAGCACAGTGCCCTTCAATAAGCTGGCATTCTGTTATCATTTAACCACAGAGTTTCTAGATTCGATTATTGAGAGTCACAGCAGAGAGAAATCGCTGGTAAGGTTATGCTAATGAAATCTGATTTTATTCCAGGAGCAGGTGATAATTCGATGTAGCAAAATACTCATTAACCCAGGGGTGAAAAAGAAACGTTGTTTTTTTAAAACAAATATTTGTACAGGTATGGGACCTATTATCCAGAATGCTCAGAACCTGGTGATTTCCAGATAATGTATCTTTTTGTAATTTGGATTTTCATACCTCAAGTCTACTAGAAAATCATATAAACATTAAATAAACCCAACAGGCTGGTTTTGCTTCTAATAAGGATTAATTATATCTCAGTTGGGATCAAGTACAAGTTACTGTTTTATTATTACACAGAAAAAGGAAATCATCTTTTAAATATTGGATTATTTGATTATAATGGAGTCTATGGGACATAGCATTTCAGTAATTAGAAGCTTTCTGGATAACAGGTTTCTGGATAATGGATCCCATACCTGTAATACTACGTTGTACAGCTAATCAAAACAAGGGAATCTTTTATTTCTAGCTTTGTTTTTTAATTTGTTATAAATTAGTAACAGAGCACTGTTTTGCTCTCACACTTACTATCTTCCTGATTGCCCCCTGCAGAGGCCCTCCTGCCACCACTCCAACCACATTAGCGTCTTTTCATAAAGGAACAGTAACAGCAAAAAATAAAAGCGTTTTAAAGGAATAACAGTATAATGTAGTGTTTCCCTGCACTGTCAAAACTGGTTTGTTTGCTTCAGAAACTCTACTATACTTTATATAAACAAGCTGCTGTGTAGCCATGGGGGCAGCCATTCAAGCACAGGATACACAGTAGATAACAGATAAGTACTACTATAGTTTATATAAACAAGCTGCTGTGTAGCCATAGAGGCAGTCATGGCTACACAGGAGCTTGTTTATATAAACTATAGTAGTACTTATCTGTTATCTACTGTGTATCCTGTGCTTGAATGGCTGCCCCATGGCTACACAGCAGCTTGTTTATATAAACTATAGTAGTACTTATCTGTTATCTACTGTGTATCCTGTGCTTGAATGGTTGCCCCCATGACTACACAGCAGCTTGTTTACATAAACTATAGTAGTACTTATCTGCTATCTACTGTGTATCCTGTGCTTGAATGGCTGCCCCCATGGCTACACAGCAGCTTGTTTATATAAACTATAGTAGTACCTATCTGTTATCTACTGTGTATCCTGTGCTTGAATGGCTGCCCCCATGGCTACACAGCAGCTTGTTTATATAAACTATAGTAGTACCTATCTGTTATCTACTGTGTATCCTGTGCTTGAATGGCTGCCCCCATGGCTACACAGCAGCTTGTTTATATAAACTATAGTAGTACTTATCTGTTATCTACTGTGTATCCTGTGCTTGAATAGCTGCCCCCATGGCTACACAGCAGCTTGTTTATATAAACTATAGTAGTACTTATCTGTTATCTACTGTGTATCCTGTGCTTGAATGGCTGCCCCCATGGCTACACAGCAACTTGTTTATATAAACTATAGTAGTACTTACCTGTACTTATCAATGCCGCACTACTTATCTGTAGTGCGGCATTGAAAAGAGAAGTACCCCAAGCCTGTAGTCATGTGGAGGTCAAAAAGTTTAAACCAAGCACAGCCCACCACGTATCACAGATTTATATGGCCGCACCTGACCAGCCCCTTCTCAGATTTTTGGACAGGGAGTAGATGAGCTGGGGGCAAATTTGACCTGTCACCCACCTCTGGGGTCAATTAGTTGGAGCAAATCTGCCTGAGCCAGACGGGCTCTCCTCTTCTTTCCCAAATTCAATGGGGATACTTTTCTTTTCAGTGCCTTTTGGGCAGATGTAAGTGATTAAAAAGTACTTGGGGTTCCTAACAACTGCAGCGACACTTTGTGTAAAAGAAGCATTTTCATATTTACTCAGATGACAATTTTTAAGTACAAATGCCACTGCTGATCTGCAGCCCTGACTAATGGCTTGCATTGTTTATGCAAGGGTTAAATCAGTACTGATCAGGACTAGTTCCTGTAAGGGGGTCTCACGGGCTGCACATCCCCAGTGCAACTGTTCTCTGACTCTGTCTACCATCTCACTTGCTATAAGGAGGGCAGACAAACGGCAGCCAATCTCCTCTCTTCTCCCAGTGCAGTGCCATGACCCCGCCCACCGCTGAGCTCTGCCTGGCCCGTTGTGAAAAGTTAAGAGAAAGCTAGGAGACCGGAGCCGTGCTGGGACACACACACAGCAGTAGCACGAGAGGAGTGGGAGGGGCGGAGCCATAGTAGAGATACGGTGGAGGAGCAGTCCTAGAGACCGCTGTATGAATTGAAGGTAGGGTTGCCACCTGGCCAGTATTTTACCGGCCTAGCCGGTAAAACACCTGCCAAGGCCGGGGCCGGTATTACAAATTTACTGGCAATGTAGCTGCCTGTAAATTTGTAATACCCTTCAAAAAGACCCCTCGGCCTGCCCCCAATCCCCTGTAAACTTAGCTTTTCTGACTTTGTCCCCGTCTCAGTCAAAATCTCAGTGTCGTGGCCACGCCCCTTTTACATCACGGTCCCGCCCCTTTTGACATCACGCCCACCCCTTTTTGTTCCCGCCCCCCACTGACTGGTAAAACAATTAGGAAAAGGTGGCAACCCTAATTGAAGGGAAGATTGTAATTAGGATATCGGAGCGGCCCACTTAAACAAAATATAGAGCGGCCCCTCTGGCATTTGCCCGAAAAGGCAAATTGTCAGTCCAGGCCTGCCCCCAACTGTCCCATTTTTCATGGGACAGTCCCGCTTTTATCTGCCTGTCCCGCTGTCCCGGAATGTAGTCTAATGTCCCGCTACACTGTGGGGATCTTTCGCTCTTCCTGGTGTTTTTTTATCGAAATCTCCCGAGAAGAGACTTTGTCCGTGATGTCACAAGCTCATTGAAATGAATGGAGTAAGGAAGGGCGTAGAGAGCTGAGGAGGGAGGAACCAGGGGGAGTTACAGTGACTACAGCCTTTCAGGATCATGGGTGAGAGCAAAGACACGCGATGCTGCATTCATCTGCCTACATCCTCAGCCAAAGTTAGTGCTTAGATATGCGATCTCCTAAAGAAATGTGACTTGTTAATAAAGCTCTATTATCTCCTCCGCGCTGGCAGCGTATTTCTCTCACCCCTCCTGTCACCTTCCTCAACCTTAAGGACTTAACTTTCCTACTTTAACAATCTTCCCCTCCCTCAGCCTTGAGCCCTCATTTGTCAGCCTTATAATCAGCCAGGCTC
The DNA here is from genome assembly GCF_017654675.1 of Xenopus laevis. Taxonomy (NCBI): domain Eukaryota; kingdom Metazoa; phylum Chordata; class Amphibia; order Anura; family Pipidae; genus Xenopus; species Xenopus laevis. The sequence goes on from NC_054372.1 coordinate 192,722,386, forward strand.
CTAGAGAATATGATCCTGAGAATATAACGCTGAGGAATGAGGAGACATGGCTGAGGGAGAAGATAGTTATGAGGGAGGGGGGTTGAGAGCAAACCATTCAAGCAGGAAAGGTTAGACTTGAAGGCAGAGTAAGGTGACAGTCTTCAGCCCTCAGGCTTCCGCCGACTGTCAGTTGAAAAGAGAGATCTGAAGCCTGTGGGCTGAAGCAGTGGCGTAACTACCGGGGGAGCAGGGGGTGCAATTGGGCCAGGGCCCCCCGGCAGTCACTGGATTCGGCTGCAGCCGCACGGACGATGGTGTGGGCGGGGCCCGGCTGCAAGGCCCACACCAGGGCCCGTCCCCACCTAGTTCCGTCACTGGGCTGAAGCCTGAAGGTGGAAGGCTGAGGGCGGAGTTAGCATGGCTGACAGCTGAGAAGGGAGGGTACAGGACGGAGGTGTGAGTGCAGATTTGGATGATGAGTGACGGTAAAAGCACTCGATACGCCATTCAGAAGGCATAGGACATTGCAGGAAGGATGGGTATTTAGCCGCAGGTACACAGAGGCCCACTCAGCCCACACAGGGGCCCAAACAGCATCAAAGTCATAATTTAGACCCAATTAGACCTTCAAGAAGCAAAATGGATTTTTCAACTAGGAACTAGACAACCATTGGGTCTAAATTATGACTTTAATATCTCTTGCTTTATCTAACCTTATTAAAAAAAACCTGTTTGCTTTTGCATATTTGTTTATATTTTCATATTTTCCAATTTGATATTCTTTATTGTTATACAAACATTAAACAAACCCAAGTGCAAGTGTCTGATTTATTACTACAGAGAAAAAGGAAATAATTTTTAAAAATTTGGATAGAATGGAGTCTGTGATTCAGATCTTTCTGGATAATGGGATTTTGAATTATGCATCCCATACCTGTAGTTAATGTTTCCTATGGGCAAGAAATCTCATGAAAATGCTTTCTCCTTGCCAAAACATCATAGCGATGATCCAGCTTAAAGGGATCCTGTCATCGGAAAACATGTTTTTTTCAAAACGCATCAGTTAATAGCGCTACTACAGCAGACTTCTGCACTGAAATCCATTTCTCAAAAGAGCAAACTGATTTTTTTATATTCAATTTTGAAATCTGACATGGGGCTAGACATATTGTCAATTTCCCAGCTGTCCCTGGTCATGTGACTTGTGCCTGCAGTTTAGGAGAGAAATGCTTTCTGGCAGGCTGCTGTTTTTGTAACTGAATGTGTTTCAGTGGGACATGGGATTTTACTATTGAGTGTTGTTCTTAGATCTACCAGGCAGCTGTTATCTTGTGTTAGGGAGCTGTTATCTGGTTACCTTCCCATTGTTCTTTTGTTTGGCTGCTGGGGGGAAAGGGAGGGGGGTGATATCAGTCCAACTTGCAGTACAGCAGTAAAGAGTGATTGAAGTTTATCAGAGCACAAGTCACATGACTTGGGGCAGCTGGGAAATTGACAATATGTCTAGCCCCATGTCAGATTTCAAAATTGAATATAAAAAAATCTGTTTGCTCTTTTGAGAAATGGATTTCAGTGCAGAATTCTGCTGGAGCAGCACTATTAACTGATTCATTTTGAAAACAAATCTTTTTTCCCATGACAGTATCCCTTTAATAAGAGGAAAAGAAGGCAATGTTACTGGGATTCATTTGGATTGCTGCATAGTGTATTTTAGGCAAGTGGAAGCATTTTTGGCAGATTTGTCACCAGTGGCCGGATAGATTTGCCACAGGCAACAAATCTCTGTGTGTTTGGGCTATACTATAATATATAGCAAACCAAAAGTATGACTTATCAGATTGTCTAATTAGAGAACATTCACTCCTAGGGCTCATACACAGGGGGATTATTTTCTGCATTTGATGTGCAGGTTTGAGTGTTTCATCAAGATGCAACATGCTGCATTTTCTTTCCCATACTGACACAGACGCATGTAAGCTCTGAATGCAGGTGAAATGCAACATTCTGTGTTTGGCGCTTACATGGGTCTGTGTCACTACGGGGGCCATGTAAAAGACTTGTGTGTGTTTCTTCCCGTGCTGCACTGGCTGAATGCACTGGAGCGCAGGTTTAATGCGCTTCAGGAAGAGCCATTAGTTGCTTTTAAAAATCCATATAAATGCCCAAAATGCATTTTTGCTGTTGCAAATCGCATAAAATGCCCATAAGTAAGAGCCCTAAGGGAAGTTTTTGGGGAGTGTAAGTTAAATCACCCCAAATATTTCAAATTACCTTGCAGAGATTGTGGTATATGGGCAAATGTAAGCAGCGTCATTTTGATTGTACATCTCAATGATTTCATTATCTAAAGATCATCCAGTTATTCTACTATAACCTGCTATGTATAGCCTGCGGGCAAGGAGAAAAGTGTCTTGTAAGTAAATCAGACTGAAAAACCCCAATAAGCTCATCCACATGTATCTGATCCACTTGTTGGTTTGATTACCCTCTGACAGAATAAAATGTGCACTCATGTACTTCATCTATTACATATAGTGGACTTGTACACCTATAGGCCAAGATTACTGTGTAATGATAGTTACTACACCAACATTCCCATGTTTCCTCTCAATAGTCCCCTGTTCCAGTCTGGTGCATTTGCAGTCGATACATTGCAGGAGCATTATGTACTGTGCATGCAAAAAACATGGTAGATCACATTTGTGTTTTGCATTTGCATCCTTCTCTGCACTACAAATTGCAGCAAATCTCTGCACTCCAAAGCAAAGTGCAAAAATCTGCTTCCCCCAAAGAATACCATACTACCTGCGTTTGCAGTTCAGTGGAGCCCTGTACTTTGTAACATGTTGTTTGTCAAACCCACACACTTTATATGCTGCCAGGCAAGGGCTCTATCTGCCAAGAATGTACTGGGAACATATTGATCAGATTTGCACTTCTCTCTGCATCTGTGGCTTCTGCTGCCTCTGCATAGAGTTACTAGCATGTATGAGTGAGTGGGATTAAATGTATTAGTGGGATTACATGTATGAGTGAGATTATACATATATATGGGTGGGATTATGCATATGAGTGAGTGGAATTACATATATGAGTGAGTGGGAATACATGTATGAGTGAGTGGGAATATGCAAATCAGTGAGTGGAAATATGCAAATGAGTGAATGGGATTATGCAAATGAGTGAGTGGGATTACATATATGAGTGAATGGGAATACAGATGTGAGTGAGTGGGAATACATGTATGAGTGAGTGGGAATACATCTGTGAGTGAGTGGAAATATGCAAATGAGTGAGTGGGAATATGCAAATGAGTGAGTGGGATCATGCATATGAGTGAGTGGGATTACATATATGAGTGAATGGGATTATGCAAATGAGTGAGTGGGATTACATATATGAGTGAATGGGAATACAGATGTGAGTGAGTGGGAATACATGTATGAGTGAGTGGGAATACATCTGTGAGTGAGTGGAAATATGCAAATGAGTGAGTGGGAATATGCAAATGAGTGAGTGGAATTACATATATGAGTGAGTGGGATTAAATATGTGAGTGAGTGGGAATATGCAAATGAGTGAATGGGATCATGCATATGAGTGAGTGGGATTACATGTATGAGTGAGTGGGAATATGCAAATGAGTGAGTGGGATTACATATATGAGTGAGTGGGAATATGTAAATGAGTGAGTGGGAATACATCTGTGAGTGAGTGGGAATATGCAAATGAGTGAGTGGAATTACATATATGAGTGAGTGGGATTAAATATGTGAGTGAGTGGGAATATGCAAATGAGTGAATGGGATCATGCATATGAGTGAGTGGGATTACATGTATGAGTGAGTGGGAATATGTAAATGAGTGAGTGGGAATACATCTGTGAGTGAGTGGGAATATGCAAATGAGTGAGTGGGAATATGCAAATGAGTGAGTGGAATTACATATATGAGTGAGTGGGAATATGCAAATGAGTGAATGGGATCATGCATATGAGTGAGTGGGATTACATATATGAGTGAGTGGGAATATGCATATGAGTGAGTGGGAATACATGTAGGAGTGGGATTATGCATACATGAGTGGGATTACATGTAGGAGTGAGTAGGATTACACATCCTTAATAAAGTTACAAAACAAAACTTCAAAGAAAGGACATCAGGTGTGGCTGGATATACAAATATAAATGATGATGTAGCCGATACAAAATGGCCGCCTGGTTGAAGCAGATCCTGCATTCAGGAAAACACTACAGTGAAGACTAATGGAGGGGATACAGATACTACCTGACCCAATACAGAGACAATGATGCATTTTGTGTGGGGAATATGCGCCCAATTTAATGACATGGTAAAGGTTTATAGGGTTTACTAGTAATGTATATGCTTATTTGTATAGTAAAAATGTGTTAGATTTGGGATATGCTGCGTCCTTTTGAGAACCTCAAGTAATGCACACAAGATATCAGCCAATGTAAGGGAGAAATTAACCAATGGCCTTTGAATTTATGTGACTGCTTACAAGTGCACAAGCAACCAATGAATTACAAGGGGAGGGCAGTATCAATGTCCAATAAGAACCAAGTAAGGGCAAAGCCTGAGAGTGATGATGTAATTATATAGCAAGTGCAGGTTTAAAAAAGACCGATTTTAGTGCGATCTGACAAATCCGTCAAATTATCATGAGGTTCATCAGTCAGAATAACAAGTGGTCAGGTTAGAAATGTTCATCGTTCTCAGGGAAATGTATCCATTGTCCGATTGTTTGCAGGGCCAAGCTGGCAGCTCCCCACTGGCTTCAACTAGACAATATCTCTTCATTTGCATTTCACCAAACATTGTACTTATGATTTGGATACCCCTTACACTAGCTCTCTTTAATTCTTATTCTACCAGTATCCAATACCTGCTTCTTACTATAAAATCTGCTTTAGGTTCCAACATCTTCTCACACAAAGAGAGAGCTATTGAGCAAAAGTTCTCACTATTTTCTGAAAAGAACTCTGACCAAATCCGCACAGACTTTTCACCCCTATTTATCAAAATAATTACACAAATCCGAATCCTATCTTTTTTTTTGGACTTTGAGCTCAAACCTACAATTTATCTGTAAATAACCCGAAGGCTATGATTTTTCAGAAACCCAGCACAACTCAGAAAATCTTCCGGTTATTAATGGGACATCTGCCACTGACTTTTACATGTTTTCGGCAGGTCTGAGTTGGAGTTCTTTTTTCATTGAGCTTTTTGAATTTTATTTTTACCTTTAAATGTCTGACCAGAAGAATTCAGTGCCACTGTGTCACCCTGATATGACTTCTAGAGGTATTATACATGGAATTGCCACTGGCTCCATCCTGCTTTTAGTTCTGGGGTATTATATATGGAATCGCAACTGGGTTCATTCTGCTAAATGCTTATAAATTGCATCAGTGATTGTTTTTTTCTCAGAATGATTATGGAAGAGCTAAAATAGATACTTAGCTATCTATGTATTCAGTGGTTCTCAAGTAGACTTGGTCTAAATTATGCAGGAAGTTTGCTCATAGTCTGTACAGAGGTCCCATAAAACTATGGCAGCATAGGTATTCCCTGTACTAAGCACAATTCAGCAGGAACAGCCCCTAAGTTTGCTCATAGTCTGTACAGAGAGGTCCCATAAAACTATGGCAGCATAGGTATTCCCTGTACGAAGCACAATTCAGCAGGAACAGTCCCTAAGTTTGCTCATAGTCTGTACAGAGAGATCCCATAAAACTATGACAGCATAGGTATTCCCTGTACTAAGCACAATTCAGCAGGAACAGTCCCCTAAGTTTGCTCATAGTCTGTACAGAGAGATCCCATAAAACTATGGCAGCATAGGTATTCCCCTGTACTAAGCACAATTCAGCAGGAACAGCCCCTAAGTTTGCTCATAGTCTGTACAGAGAGATCCCATAAAACTATGGCAGCATAGGTATTCCCCCGTACTAAGCACAATTCAGCAGGAACAGCCCAGATTAGAGGGCCCACGCCAAACTGGTTCCTATTGGGCCCCACAGTTGGTACGACTGGCCCTGAGACAAGCATTATTTTTTTCTTAATGATTTGTGACAGCCCCTACACCTTATGCTTCTCACAGCTGCCCAAATCTCACAGAGCATGTGCAGTTCCACTGACACTCATCTTGGGGACTGGTTTAGTTACCCTTTACCTTGGATACAGACTCCAATCCATGCATTCCATTTTTACAAATTCTTGACTGATTTTGCCTGTTTTCTAAATCCATAAACCTAACATCCTAGTGCATCAAATGACTCTTGTAGTACAGTACTGTATGAACTTTGAACAAGCAGTAGTGCATAGTGTCGTATAACATTTGATGGAACATCTCCAGTGGACAAGAGTTTTGGGACACCGGGAAAAATCCTGGTGAGTCCCGACACTCAAGGACCCACTGGCCCAGGCTGATATTGCCAGTGAGAGGGTTAGGATGTAGCTCAGGTTTTAGCTGCAATAAATGTATGTTGGATTCAAAATTGTTGTATCACTGTAGCCCTCCAAAAGTAGTACAGCTTTTCCTTTTCAGGACAAGGTCTTGACCACTTACTTTTATTTGGCAAGGTTATGTATAATCTCTCATGACTTCTTTGTGTTCTTGGAAGGTCAAAGCCTGACACGTCTTTACCCTCAGACATGGCTGGTCTCTCAGCTACACCTGGGGTCTCCTTAGCAGATGAACCAGTGAAGATACGTGCATGGGGCCTGCCACCTCAGCAGCTCATTACAATAAGAGCCTGGTTAAAGGATGAGAAAGGGGCGATATTTCAGTCAAGAGCTTTCTACATTACTACAATCGAAGGGGAAGTGGATCTAGAGGAGGCATCAGCCACTGGTGGAGATTTTCAAGGTGTTTTACCCATGGGCCTCCTCTGGTCTCTAAAGCCAACTACTCCCTTCCTCAGGCTGATAAAGCGGGATGTAATGGGAAGCCCTTTCCTTATTCACCTTGAGGTCTATCCTTACTTGGTGGTCCTTCCTTCTCCTAAAGATACTCCCTGTGCGGCACAGATCATAGAAAGATGGTATGTAACTCCTGGGGTACAACGGTATAATGTCCGAGAAGGAAGAATCAGAGGAACCCTCTTCTTGCCCCCAGGTGAGTGATGTATTTCATTTATGGCCATATTTTCTGTATTTCTATACATTTTAATATGTTTTTTCTCCAACTCTTTTTTCTCCATTAACGTTTCCATGCCTTTTTTTGTCCCCTGTCTTAACCCAAACCCAAAGAAAACTCACTCCAGAAAGTTTGCTATATTTAGGGGAGTCCCAGAAGACTAAGTAATAGGGTGTCTTGAGTCCCACAGTTCCTCCAGCAAAGAGCAGATTGGTGTGGAAATAGTTTATGTAATCTCTCTGGGGTGTAATACCAGAAGGTTAAGATTTTGTACATATGTTCTTTTTGTGGTACGCAAGAAACCATGTGAGTGGCATTGCCCCATATTTTGGGCCAGTTTTCAGCAGATACTGGTTTCGGGAGAATTTGTTCCCATTTATCCATGTATTTGTCTCTCTGCAATGATGGATCTCGGGGGGCTAGATTGTAGATTTTTGAAACGAGTCCTTTCTGGGGTAGCCCATTGGCTTCCAGAGTCTTGAATGCCGTGGGAAAATTTGTTTTGGCATTAATAACATAAGGTCCCAAAAAGTGGTAGACTTGAAAGTATTCAAACAGTCTGATTTTAACCTGTGGCTGTCTCTCTTGATTTGTTTGCAGTGGTAAGATTGTATAAGTCTATGGTTGGAGTAAATATCGCACCCTGAAGTAATGAAACTTATAGCCCACTTGGCATAGAATAGAGGTTTGGTTCCTGGCTGGAATGTTGGGTTAGCTCAACAATAATTTTTAAACCATTAAGTGGGGTGCAATTAGGCTGTGATCACAAAATTCATACAGACAAAGACAAGATGAAGATAAAACGAAGCAGTAGAATTAATCAGTTAATGAGTGTGGGACTGGCCAGACCAGGGATGACTTTGACGTAGTTGGCCAACTCAAATATATTGCAAAATATGGCCAAACAATCCCTGCTTTGTTTAAAGGGGATGGCATTATTAGAAGCTCAAGGCACAGAAAGTCTCAGTGTCAAATATGTTGATAATGGGTTGAGTGCAGAGGATCTCTTGTATTACTCTAGAACTTTCCATGTTTCCAGCTAAATAATAAACTTTTAAATAACTTTTGTCGTAGGTGAAGGTCCTTTCCCAGGAGTTATTGACATGTTCGGTGGTTTTGGAGGTTTAATGGAGTTTCGAAGCAGCCTCTTGGCCAGTCGTGGTTTTGCCAGCTTGGCCCTGGCTTACTTTGCTTATGATGATTTGCCCAAGCAACTGGATGTGCTGGAGCTGGAATATTTTGAAGAGGCAGCTCAGTTTCTGCTCAGGAACCCAAAAGTTAGTAAAATAAAATGTAAACATCTTAAAGGACAATAAAAGGCAAAAAAATAAAATCCCATTTTTACTTTCTTTAATGAAAAAGAAACCTATCTCCAATATTCTTTAAGTAAAAAATGTGTACCGTTTTTATAAGAAACCTGACTGTATGCAGTGAAATTCTCCCTTCATTTACTGCTGTGGATAGGAATTGTCAGACGGTCCCTAACTGCTGAGCAGGGAAACAATCATACTTATGTACAGCAGGGGGAGCCCCCGCCTTACTTACCAGCCATGCAGAATTCAAGCAGTTTATGACGATCCCTAAGCAGCCCAGACCACTGAGCATGTGCACTTAGTCTTAAGGTGGCCATACACGGATAGATCCGCTCGTTTGGCGATGTCGCCAAACGAGCGGATCTCCCTCCGATATGCCCACCTTGAGGTGGGCAATATCGGGCTGATCCGATCGTGGGCCCTAGGGCCCAACGATCGGATCCTAGCGTTCGCCAAACGGGCGGTCGGATCGCGGGACCGCATCAACGAACAGATGCGGCCGCGATCCGACGGGATTTTTAACCCCATCCGATCGAGATCTGGCCGACTTTCGGCCAGATCTCGATCGGGGAAGCCCGTCGGGGGCCCCCATACACGGGCCAATAAGCTGCCGACACGGTCTGTCGGCAGCTTTTATCGGCCCGTGTATGGCCACCTTTAGTCTTGCAAAGATGTTTAACAAAGTTACAAGATGGTGACCCCCTGTGGCCAACTTTGAAAGCATAAATCATTTGTTTGATTAGGCTTGTGGTGCAGTAAGTTTATGTTTAGTATACAAAATACAGCATTTCTAGCCTTATTCTATTTTAGACTTTCCTTGGCCTTTAAAGTGAAATCGCATAGCAGTTCTGTAAGCTGTTTAGGCAAGGGGAAACATATACCACATTACTGCTAACAACCATATTTTTCCCCAAAGTTCAACATCTTGAGACTGCTATGAGACTCGCCCTCATAGCAGCCCCAAACAGAAGTGGTATAATGCTTTACATGAGTCATTGGCATCAGTGAGAGAGTATTGTGGGTAGAAGCTTCCACACACTCATGCTATGTGGCCTATGTGGCTATGGAGATGCTCCTGGAAGAAAATGGACAATAGTTAAATGGTGGTCATTTTATATTATTGGGCAGCCCATTGCCCCACAAATGAATCCCCTCTTGCCAAAGTACTTTTACCCACCTCTATAATTTTCATTAAATATCTGATCAAGTGAGATCATTCCATTAAAAACACAATTTACTAACACATCCACTAATGGATGGACTTCAAAGTACAGTAGGACGTTAGTGAACCTGAAAGTCATATGCATTAATGACTTTCAATGTAAGTTTTTGTCTTTTATTCCAGGTTATAAACCACGGCGTTGGAGTAATAGGTGTGTCTAAAGGAGCGGAGATCGCTTTGGCATTAGCTTGTCATCTACCGATGGTTAAAGCTACAGTCTGCATCAATGGAACCAACGCTATTTATGGCTTCACTCTGACATACAGAGATCTATGCATGAGGGGCATTCCCTATAATTCCGGTCGGGTGGAGATAACAGATCTTGGCTTACTGTGGTCAAGGCGAGTGATAGAAGAAACAAAAGAGTCTGAACACCAGGACAGCATCTTACCCCTAGAGAAGGCAAGAGGTCCAGTGCTTTTTCTGGTGGGTGAAGAGGATAAGTCCTACAACAGCTTGAAGTTTGCCATGGAAGCGTTAGCCAGGGCAAAAGGACGAGGCAAGAATGATGTGCATCTGTTATCTTTCCCTGGGACTGGGCATCTCATAGAGCCACCAGGGTCTCCTTTATGCCATGTGTCACAACCTGCTCGAGACTCTCTTCCTGTTTGGTGGGGAGGAGAACTTGTGGCTCATTGTACTGCCCAGGAGACCTCTTGGAAGGAGATTCTTAGCTTTCTCTTTGCACATGTAGGAATCTCAAAGCAGAGTAATTTGTAGCAACTGGAAACAATTTAGGTTGTTGGATAGGTTCATGTATTTTCCCACATTGAGGACATGTGTCATCCTAACTTGTCTAGATGATTATGTATTAGTAATTCCTATGAATGCATGTTGTAGATAAAAAAAAGGACAAACATCTGATTATAGCAGTAGTCTATGCCATCAATGGTCTGATGTGGTCCTTGCCCAACTGCATTTTTAAACAAGCTGATCCCTGTGCAATGTCACTTTCCTGCCCACAACATCATCGACACGCCCCCAAGATGTAATTGGCCGTCTGGACCGGAGCTCGCAGCAGGGAAAGGTAGCAACCCTATTTGTAGCCGCATCCCCCTGTTGTAATTGCCATTATGAGGAATCCGGTTGGTAAATGGTACAAGTAGTATGTACTGAATAAGGGGCAGGCACAAGTGTTCTGCGTATGGAGAACTAAGGGCCACTATATTACAGATGTCAGCCCTCAGTGTTTCAGTTCTTTGAAGGGAAAAAATGCCACATGTGCTATGCTAGCTACTAGGGGAAATTCTGAGGAAGGGTACAGTAACTCACAAAATCTCATGTGCTATATATTACTGTTCTTTAAAGGACAAGGAAAGGCAAAAAAATAAAATCCCATTTTTACTTTCTTTAATGAAAAAGAAAACTATCTCCAATATACTTTAATTAAAAAATGTGTACTGTTTTTAGAAAAGAAACCTGACTGTATGCAGTGAAATTCTCCCTTCATTTATTGCTGTGGATAGGAATTGTCAGACGGTCCCTAACTGCCGAGCAGGGAAACAATCATACTTATGAACAGCAGGGGGAGCCCCCGCCTTACTTACCAGCCATGCAAAATTCATGCAGCTTTGTTTATGACGAGCCCTAAGCAGCCCAGACCACACTGAGCATGTGCACAGTCTTGGTCTTGCAAAGATGTTTAACAAAGTTACAAGATGGTGACCCCCTGTGGCCAACTTTGAAAGCATAAATCATTTGTTTGATTAGGCTTGTGGTGCAGTAAGTTTATGTTTATGTTTAGTATACAAAATACAGCATTTCTAACCTTAAACTATTTAAGACTTTCCTTGTCCTTTAAAGGAGAACTCCACCCAAATGCATTTGCAGAATAATATTTCCAAAAATGTTTTCCAATATACATTAATAATAAACCTTAAATTGCTTAATAGGTATTTATAAATGTATTTTATAATCTACCGTAGGGACCCATAGGATTAAGTTCCCCTATGGTCAGCTAAGTGTTGGGCCAAAATTGGATAAGGGAAGGGTGAGTCCTTTGTCCCTAAAGTAGTGTGCCCTGGCAGATTCCTGGTATGGCCAAAAGTTGTCAAATGGTCCCGGCAAGTGTCCCCCTGTGTGAGGACAGGTTGTGCTTGATAACCTGCTACATGGGAGCTACTACCTCTAACCAAAGGAGAGATATAGGGGGCAAGTAGTGTTACCTGGGGTAAAGAGCTTTTGGGACTGTGACTGGGTGTCCATCAGGAGTGGAATGTGGGACTGTGTCCTGGGTAGAGACTGTACCAGGAGTTGTAAGACCACATGGGTACCCCAGGGCAAGGTTAATATTGATTTGTAATTGTATTTTACATTTATTCAATTATATAAATAAATTCAGTTTTCTTTGCAGCACTGGTGTATTTAATTATTGTTTCCTAGTGGGGCCACTCGTATGTGTACCCCCAAATCCCACTTGGTGGAGACACTGCCATTAGGAGGAATTCCCAGTACCCTTTCATTGAGCAAAGGGGATTCAGGATCTGTGTATGGTAAGATATTGATAATGTATATCCTATGCAGGGATTTGGTAAATTAGCCACCCCCTAATTAATATTGGCAGGCAAATCCCCAATGTTATAGACGCCTAAATGCATCCTAATGGGAGACCTATTTCATTATTCTACTTTTAAGTCCCTGGTTGTTCTCACTGTGTACAGTAGATGGCACTGTGCTATAGTATAAAGGTCCTGGTAACAATGTGCACTGGGTCCATTGCTTTAGCCCTTACCAAGCAGACCTGAAGGAAATGGGTTGTTCTGTGACCATATAAAGGCACAAGGCTGCAGGCTGAGCTATACAGGGAACTCTGAGTATCACTCATGTATTATAAGGGATAATGTACCCCCTACTGTAAATGATAAGGATATAAGAAGTCACTGAGGCGTTGTTCTGTGACCATATAAAGGCACAAGGCTGCAGGCTGAGCTATACAGGGAACTCTGAGTATCACTCATGTATTATAAGGGATAATGTACCCCCTACTGTAAATGATAAGGATATTAGAAGTCACTGAGGGGTTGTTCTGTGACCATATAAAGGCACAAGGCTGCAGGCTGAGTTATACAGGGAACTCTTGAGTATCACTCATGTATTATAAGGGATAATGTACCCCCTACTGTAAATGATAAGGATATTAGAAGTCACTCAGGGGTTGTTCTGTGACCATATAAAGGCACAAGGCTGCAGGCTGAGTTATACAGGGAACTCTGAGTATCACTCATGTATTATAAGGGATAATGTACCCCCTACTGTAAATGATAAGGATATTAGAAGTCACTGAGGGGTTGTTCTGTGACCATATAAAGGCACAAGGCTGCAGGCTGAGTTATACAGGGAACTCTGAGTATCACTCATGTATTATAAGGGATAATGTACCCCCTACTGTAAATGATAAGGATATTAGAAGTCACTGAGGGGTTGTTCTGTGACCATATAAAGGCACAAGGCTGCAGGCTGAGTTATACAGGGAACTCTGAGTATCACTCATGTATTATAAGGGATAATGTACCCCCTACTGTAAATGATAAGGATATTAGAAGTCACTGAGGGGTTGTTCTGTGACCATATAAAGGCACAAGGCTGCAGGCTGAGTTATACAGGGAACTCTGAGTATCACTCATGTATTATAAGGGATAATGTACCCCCTACTGTAAATGATAAGGATATTAGAAGTCACTGAGGGGTTGTTCTGTGACCATATAAAGGCACAAGGCTGCAGGCTGAGTTATACAGGGACCTCTGAGTATCACTCATGTATTATAAGGGATAATGTACCCCCTACTGTAAATGATAAGGATATTAGAAGTCACTGAGGGGTTGTTCTGTGACCATATAAAGGCACAAGGCTGCAGGCTGAGTTATACAGGGAACTCTGAGTATCACTCATGTATTATAAGGGATAATGTACCCCCTACTGTAAATATCATGTCACACATTATGAACAGTCCCTATGTTGGGAAGGGATTCATTTGCCATTGTATGAGCACATGAGGGGAGATGGCGTTGGGCTTATGATGACAGAGTGGTGTGACAGTGCAAATAAAGCATTTAACATTATGTAATATTCACAAGAATACGGAATATTATTCTGTATATGTCCAATGTGTGACCTCAGAAACAATTACTTTGCAGGACAATGTTACATAAAATTATTTTTCTCTCTTTATTATCATAATTATAATTACCTGTATTACTCCAAACACTTAGACATGAGCTGGAACTCTGGTGTTTACATAATATTGTTATGTTAGAGAAACATTGGATGGAAAAGGCACTTGGCTCCTATAAAGCTGTATAAGTTCAGAGTTTATTTACACAGACAACAAGATCATGGAGACAAAGGTTATGGGATTTGAACGAGCAGAAGTAAAGTTGTTCTTTAAAGGCTCCTTTGCGTTTTGTTCTTGGGCCCCTATAGGAGATGATAGGTGTGCCGGGCGGGTCTGCAGGAGATCACACACATACTTATCATTGCAAAGAGCTGGACAAGATAAAAGAAACCAGAATTATTTATTTGGGTCAGTTATTCCCCTCTACCAGAACTTTGTAAAAATGATGTTGTTTCTCTTTGAATTTCAGCTTTTCTTACAGCAAAAGACACCAAGCCAGTTACATGGAGCTACACGTGTAGAACCACGAGCCACAGCATCACAAAGAAACCAAGGGACAAATTCACTAAAGGACGAAGCGCCTAAGGCTAGGGTTAATTCGCTAGCGTAGCGCATTTTCGTTAATTCGGACGCTAGCGTAAATTCGCTAGTGTAACTTCGCACCCTTACGCCTGGCGAATTTGCGCAATGGACGTAACTAACGCAAATTCACTGACGCGTGCATTTTTCTGAACGCAACCTTTTACGCCAGACTTCCTTCGCCACCTCAGACCAGGCGAAGTGCAATAGAGTAGATAGGGATTGCTTCAAAAAAAGTTAAAACATTTTCTAAGTCCCAAAAAACGCTGGCGTTTTTTCTTTTTTTATGGGGGTTAAAAGATTGAAAAAAATGTTGGGGCTCCCCTCCTTCTCCCCTACATTTCCTAACTCATGGCAACTTAACTATACAGTGGTCACATGTGTAGGGCAAAATAAACATTTTATTTGATGTTTTGAAGGTTTCCCAGGCTTGTGTAGTGCTGCTACATATTCCTCCATTGTAACTTCAATTTGGCGCCGTATGCAAATTAAGTATCGCTAGCGTAACTTCGCTTTGCTTGGCGAATTAATGCTAGTGCAACTTCGCAACCTTACGCTTCCCCTGAGCGCAACTTCGGATTTTAGTGAATTTGCGTAGTGCTGGCAAAAATACGCCTGGCGAAGTGCGGCGAAGCGGATGCTGGCGCAACTACAAATCTTAGTGAATTTGCCCCCAAAATTCAGGTATGGGTTCCTTTATCCGGAAACCCGTTATCCACAAAGCTATGAATTACGGAAAGGCCATCTGCCTTTGGCTCCATTTTATCCAAATAATCCAAATAATAAAACAGTAACTTGTACTTGATCCCAACTAAGATATAATTAATCCTTATTGGAAGCAAAACCAGCCTATTGGGTTTATTTAATGTTTACATGATTTTCTAGTAGACTTAAGGTATGAAGATCCAAATTATGGAAAGATCTGTTATCCAGAAAATGCCAGGTCCCAAGCATTCTGGATAACAGGTTCCATACCTGTACATCATTCCTGTCCCATCTGTGTGATGCAGCCAGCTGCTAAAGCCCTTAATTTGTGCTACATTCTATGTACATCTGCAGGAACAGCAGCTCGATGGCATGAATTTTAAATGTCCTGAGCACTTTTGGAATCCTTCATATTTTTAAATGGCCCCATCGGAACTGATATCTACATTTGCAAATGGATCACTAAAGTGGATGAGGACCACAATAACGTGCCGATGTGATCGTTGCCAGATGGCATCTTCAAACTTGTTAAATCAATATTTGATCACGTTTGCACAGATAGAATTCAGCCAGGCCCTCCGATGGGCCAATAAGCTTCCAACTCATAAATCAGCCCATTTATGGTCACCTTAAAGGAGAACTAAAGCCTAACTAAAGAAGTAGGTAGAAATGTTGTACATGATGTTTTGTGCTTCTGCACCAGCCCAAGGCAACCACAGCCCTTTAGCAGTAAAGATCTGTGTCTCCAAAGATGCCCCAGTAGCTCCCCATCTTCTTTTCTGCTGATTCACTGCACATGCTCTGTGCTGCTGTCACTTACTGAGCTTAGGGAGCCACTCACAATATACAGTACACATAGAATAGAAATGTCACAATATAAGGCTGATTAGTAATTAATACACATAATTACTACATGGCAGCACAGAAACCAGTGCAATTAGCATCAGAATTGAATAATCAGCAAACCTGTAGCATCAGCTTATTTTACAGCCAGGGAAGCTCATTTTCTGCTGGATAATTAGTGACGAGCCCTAAGCTTAGCTTCTCAACAGCCAATCAGAGCCCACTGAGCATGTGAGTGTCACTTTAGCCTCGTGCAATAAGTTCACTATATAAAATGTGCCATTTTTAGTCACATTCATGTTTAGTTCTCCTTTAAGCCTCCAAATCAAGGAATCAGAACATGACAGTATTAGGCATTAGAAGTATTGTTATTTTCAAGTATCTTCTGTAACTCCAGTTCCTATGAAGCTGATATAGGTTGGCACTGTACAGCTGGGCACATGGGGCACTAAGTGAATACTAATTACAGCTGTAAGGTTCCTCATTAGTGATCCCCATGGCAGCTGTTTGGGGCACTTTTTAGGGTTGTCAATGTCCCAGACTAACTGCATTGTACGTAGAACATTCCCCCTTTCTATGGTGCAGCAGCCGATCCTCAATTCATTATGAAACAAGAACGTTCCTCACTATTTAGTTAATGTGCCCTTGAGCAGGGCCAGGCCAGCTGGGCGCCCCAGGCAACCCAGCTGGCCACACCGCCCCTCCGCCGTGAGCGACCACATCAGCGCGCGCATGCGCGCCTACACAAGAGCGCACGCATGCGCGCCTACGCAAATACACGCAGCGTCACCCCATCCCCTCACAGTGAGCGCGCGCATGCGTACTGGCATATGCGTCATTCGGCATCGCATTCACTCGGCAAGAGCAGCAGCGCAAGCCGGATTCAGAGGCCCGGACTGGGGTAGGCAGTAGTGGAAGGTACATGCCTGGCGCCCCCCAAGCTTTGCGCCCTAGGCATGTGCCTACTCTGCCTACCCCTAGTTCCGGCCCTGCCCTTGAGTGTTTGTTTGTCCCTCAGCACTGGAAGGTTATAAGAGGATAACAATACGGAATTGGCAGGGAAGGTAAAATAACTTTGGCATCATGTGGAATTAGAATCGTCCTCCTCTCACCTCTACAATGGCGAATCCAAGGATGACAAACATGGAGTAGCGCAGCACTTGGTGTATCAGAGTCTCCAGTTTTGGCTCACAGCCCTAGAGACAGGAGAAGAGTCATTTCCAATGTGCATTCATGATTGTACCCAACCCATATGGGACTATGGCAAAGAAAAGGAAATGAACGACCCAACGTAAGAGAATGTAAAGCAGCGTCATTGAGAAATGGTCTCATAAAAGAAATGTAAACAGGAATAGCTTTCTATTATCTCTCTGTATAGATAGACTATGAGCAAACTGGCTGTTCCTGCTGAATTGCGCTTAGTACAGGGGAATACCTATGCTGCCATAGTTTTATGGGATCTCTCTGTACAGACTATGAGCAAACTTAGGGGACTGTTCCTGCTGAATTGTGCTTAGTACAGGGGAATACCTATGCTGTCATAGTTTTATGGGATCTCTGTACAGACTATGAGCAAACTTAGGGACTGTTCCTGCTGAATTGTGCTTAGTACAGGGGAATACCTATGCTGCCATAGTTTTATGGGATCTCTCTATACAGACTATGAGCAAATTTAGGGACTGTTCCTGCTGAATTGTGCTCAATACAGGGGAATATCTATGCTGCCATAGTTTTATGGGATCTCTCTGTACAGACTATGAACAAATTTAGGGACTGTTCCTGCTGAATTGTGCTTAGTACAGGGGAATATCTATGCTGCCATAGTTTTATGGGATCTCTCTGTACAGACTATGAGCAAACTTAGGGGACTGTTCCTGCTGAATTGTGCTTAGTACAGGGAATACCTATGCTGCCATAGTTTTATGGGATCTCTCTATACAGACTATGAGCAAACTTAGGGACTGTTCCTGCTGAATTGTGCTTAGTACAGGGGAATACCTATGCTGCCATAGTTTTATGGGATCTCTCTATACAGACTATGAGCAAACTTAGGGACTGTTCCTGCTGAATTGTGCTCAATACAGGGGAATATCTATGCTGCCATAGTTTTATGGGATCTCTCTGTACAGACTATGAACAAACTTAGGGACTGTTCCTGCTGAATTGTGCTTAGTACAGGGAATACCTATGCTGCCATAGTTTTATGGGATCTCTCTGTACAGACTATGAGCAAACTTAGGGGACTGTTCCTGCTGAATTGTGCTTAGTACAGGGAATACCTATGCTGCCATAGTTTTATAGGATCTCTCTGTACAGACTATGCGCAAACTTAGGGGCCGTTCCTGCTGAATTGTGCTTAGTACAGGGGAATACCTATGCTGCCATAGTTTTATGGGATCTCTCTGTACAGACTATGAGAAAACTTAGGGACTGTTCCTGCTGAATTGTGCTTAGTACAGGGAATACCTATACTGCCATAGTTGTATGGGATCTCTCTGTACAGACTATAAGAAAACTTAGAGGGCTGTTCCTGCTGAATTGTGCTTAGCACAGGGAATACCTATGCTGCCATAAATGTATGGGATCTCTCTGTACAGACTATAAGCAAACTAAGGAGGGTGTTCCTGCTAAATTGTGCTTAGTACAGGGGATACCTATGCTGCCATAGTTTTATGGGATCTCTCTGTACAGACTATGAGCAAACTTAGGGACTGTTCCTGCTGAATTGTGCTTAGTACAGGGAATACCTATGCTGCCATAGTTTTATAGGATCTCTCTGTACAGACTATGCGCAAACTTAGGGGCCGTTCCTGCTGAATTGTGCTTAGTACAGGGGAATACCTATGCTGCCATAGTTTTATGGGATCTCTCTATACAGACTATGAGAAAACTTAGGGACTGTTCCTGCTGAATTGTGCTTAGTACAGGGAATACCTATACTGCCATAGTTGTATGGGATCTCTCTGTACAGACTATAAGAAAACTTAGAGGGCTGTTCCTGCTGAATTGTGCTTAGCACAGGGAATACCTATGCTGCCATAAATGTATGGGATCTCTCTGTACAGACTATAAGCAAACTAAGGAGGGTGTTCCTGCTAAATTGTGCTTAGTACAGGTGAATACTCAAATGGGCTTATCATAATTGAGGCCTATGCAGACACATCAAGAGAGAAACACATCAATGGACCAGAGCAGTCCATACCTGCAGGGATTTTCATAACTGCCGAATATCTGGCCAATCTCTGATCATATTGACCAGGCAAGTAGCCCTAGTTTTAGCCCCATACAAGGGCCAATAATCAGGCTACTCTGTAGTTCAGCCAATGTTTGCCTGTGTATATCCAAATGATCACATTCGGGGAAGTTAAGGTGGCCATAGACTCCAGGATCCGCTCGTTTGGCGACATCGCCAAACGAGCGGATCTTTCCCCGATATGCCACTAAACTGCGTGGCTATATCGGGGGTAATTCAAACGTTCGGCCGTATGGCCGAACGATCGAATTACGATGCGCCAAGCGGCTCCGACGGGTCGGTCGGGTAAAAATCCAACCTTCCCGATTGATATCGTGGCCAGATATCGATCGGGAAGACCCGTCGGAAGCCCCCATACACGGGCAGATAAGCTGTCAAATTGGTCCAAACGACCGATATCGGCAGCTTTATCTGCCCGTGTATGGCCACCTTTAGGGAAAGCAATCCAGAGACTCATGCCTTCACTTCCTGGTACATATTAGTATTAGCCAATACAAAAGAGAAGTCTGGAAGGAAAGTTTTAGCCTCCCTGCAATGGCCTGAAATAAAATGTGAGCACACAAGACAAATAATCATCATATATATTTGTAAGTTACTTTTGTTACTAAATAACTGAAAGTCCCTGTCTGAACCACGCATTGTAGCATCACTGTGCATCCTCTAGCTGTGTATTGTGACATCACTTCAGTATTTGTTGCTGATCCTGGGCAGCTAAATGATACTTACCTCTGTGTAAATGTCCTTTATCTGCCCAATCACTCGCTGGCAGTCCTGGGCATTCTTCTTACAGCAACTCAGAGGCAGGGACTTGTTGTTTTTATACCAGTCTGTCTCTTCCCAGTCAGTGTAATTTTTCCTTCCACAGCACTGCAGCTGCCAGGAATAAACACAGGCGTCTGTTCATTTACACTATTTCATATAAAATCCAAGGCCCGTCCCATTATTAAAGGAGACAGTGACACATCTCCGCTTATTAAATCCTATTCCACAACCAAGGACCAGGACTGCCTAGTCTCCTGGACTTCTTAATCTTAATATTCTTGCCTAATACAATCTTTCCATCCATTTTGCATAGATTATTATAACATATTAAAGAAACAGTAACACCAAAAAATGAAAGTCTTTAAAATTAATGCAAATATAATGTACTGTTGTGCTACACTTTTAAAATTGATGTGTTTAGTTCAGAAACTCTACTATAGTTTATATAAACAAGCTGCTGTGTAGCCATGGGGCAGCCATTCAAGCACAGGATACACAGTAGATAACAGATAAGTACTACTATAGTTTATATAAACAAGCTGCTGTGTAGCCATGGGGGCAGCCATTCAAGCACAGGATACACAGTAGATAACAGATAAGCTCTGTAGTATACAATGGAATTCTTCAGAACGTATCTGTTATCTACTGTGTATCCTGTGCTTGAATGGCTGCCCCCATGGCTACACAGCAGCTTGTTTATATAAACTATAGTAGTACTTATCTGTTATCTACTGTGTATCCTGTGCTTGAATGGCTGCCCCCATGGCTACACAGCAGCTTGTTTATATAAACTATAGTAGTACTTATCTGTTATCTACTGTGTATCCTGTGCTTGAATGGCTGCCCCCATGGCTACACAGCAGCTTGTTTATATAAACTATAGTAGTACTTATCTTTTATCTACTGTGTATCCTGTGCTTGAATGGCTGCCCCCATGGCTACACAGCAGCTTGTTTATATAAACTATAGTAGTACTTATCTGTTATCTACTGTGTATCCTGTGCTTGAATGGCTGCCCCCCACGGCTACACAGCAGCTTGTTTATATAAACTATAGTAGTACTTATCTGTTATCTACTGTGTATCCTGTGCTTGAATGGCTGCCCCCATGGCTACACAGCAGCTTGTTTATATAAACTATAGTAGTACTTATCTTTTATCTACTGTGTATCCTGTGCTTGAATGGCTGCCCCCATGGCTACCACAGCAGCTTGTTTATATAAACTATAGTAGTACTTATCTGTTATCTACTGTGTATCCTGTGCTTGAATGGCTGCCCCCACGGCTACACAGCAGCTTGTTTATATAAACTATAGTAGTACTTATCTGTTATCTACTGTGTATCCTGTGCTTGAATGGCTGCCCCCATGGCTACACAGCAGCTTGTTTATATAAACTATAGTAGTACTTATCTTTTATCTACTGTGTATCCTGTGCTTGAATGGCTGCCCCCATGGCTACACAGCAGCTTGTTTATATAAACTATAGTAGTACTTATCTGTTATCTACTGTGTATCCTGTGCTTGAATGGCTGCCCCCACGGCTACACAGCAGCTTGTTTATATAAACTATAGTAGTACCTATCTGTTATCTACTGTGTATCCTGTGCTTGAATGGCTGCCCCCATGGCTACACAGCAGCTTGTTTTATATAAACTATAGTAGTACTTATCTGTTATCTACTGTGTATCCTGTGCTTGAATGGCTGCTCCCATGGCTACACAGCAACTTGTTTATATAAACTATAGTAGTACTTATCTGTTATCTACTGTGTATCCTGTGCTTGAATGGCTGCCCCCATGGCTACACAGCAGCTTGTTTATATAAACTATAGTAGTACTTATCTGTTATCTACTGTGTATCCTGTGCTTGAATGGCTGCCCCCATGGCTACACAGCAGCTTGTTTATATAAACTATAGTAGTACTTATCTGTTATCTACTGTGTATCCTGTGCTTGAATGGCTGCCCCCATGGCTACACAGCAGCTTGTTTATTCAAACTATATCTATGTTTCTGAAACAACACTAAATTATATTGTCTTTCCTTTAAAGGGGACCCGTCACCCACACCTAAAAATCTGTATAATAAAAGTCCTTTTAAAATGAATCATGAAACCCAAATTCTTTTTTTTATTAAAACAACAATACTGGTTATAAACTTAATTAAAGCTCTCAGCTGTCAATCATATATTGCCTGCCCCTCCTCTATGCCTTAGGCATAGGCCTTAGGCATAGAGGTGGGGCAGACAATTACTTTTACTTTCCATTCTGCAATTTGTAGATGTCACTGCATTCTTTACATTTCCCTTCCCGTCTCCAACATTTCATTTTGTAGCCAGTGCATTGACATGGGCATCAGGTGCCCCATTTTGGTGCATAAACAAGATTTTGGCATAATCTAAAGCTTGTCTTAATAACTGTGTCCACAAAATGGATACTGCCTGTTTCAAGCGATTGTGAATTGTAAGACTAAAAGAAACAAGATTTCAAAATTTTATTTTTGTGTAAGTGAAGTTTATTTTGCTTGACTTAACATCATAAAACAGGATTTGGAATTATCTTTTTGGGTGACAGCTCCCCTTTAAGACACTTTCAGTTTTTGGTGTTACTGTTCCTTTAAACAGGGAAACAGGGAAGTCCCTGAATATTACATGTAACTATGACATGGGCTGCAATTGCATTTCCTAATTTGAATATATTCTGCTGAGGACAACTATGTATTGTTATTGCTACTTTTTATTCCTCATCTTTCTATTCAGGCCTCTCCTATTCATATTCCAGACTCTTATTAAAATCAGTGCATGGTTGCTAGGGGAATTTGGACCCTAGCAACCAGATGGCTGAAATTGTAAACTGGAGAGCTAAAAAGCTAAATAACTCAAAAACCACAAAGTGAAAATGATTTGCAAATTGTCTGAAAATATCAATAACACAAAATAACAAAAAATATGTAAACACCCCCCAGCCACTGAACATGTCATTAGTAATACAAATAAAATGTACAACTAAATATGCATATTCTGTTATTATTATTGTCATTGTAACTTTACCTGTTCTTGGATAAAATCTACAGTTGAGCTTTGGACATCAGCCCCACTGTACTTCTTGTACAGGTTGTCCATGTTTTTTTCCAGTTCAGGGTTAATCTAAAGAAATGCCAAATCAATATTAATATATATCTGCTTCATCCGAATTAGGGATGCACTGAATCCAGGATTCGGCTCGATATTCGGCCAGGATTTGACCTTTTTCAGCAGGATTCAGGCCTAATCCATCTGCCCGGCCAAACCAAATCAGAATCCTAATCGGGAAGGGAAATCGCAAAACATGGAAGTAAAAAATGTTTTCCCCTTCCCACCCCTAATTTGCACATGCAAATTAGGATTCGGTTTGGTATTCGGCCGAATCTTTCGCAAAGGATTCGGGGGTTCGGCATCCCTAATCCAAATATTTTCTGTGTTACAAACTCTTAAAATATTTCCTTTCCATCCTAAAGTACCCACCTTATTGACATACACAAGGCCCAAGATAATGGCAGCCACTCCCGCGGCAAAGATGATGGAGATCAAAAACATGAACTGGAAATATGGGAGAAAAAAAACGTCATATTAAAAAAAATACATACATAAATGCCAATGGGAAGAACATTGAAAGTAGACTTCTTTAAAAAGAGGGACAGTCTAAACAATGAACACAAGAACCACAGAGCAACTCAGGGAAACACCACTTTCTGGTAATAGACAACCCCTTTGGGAGCCTTCAAGTGGAGATCGTCCCCCAGGACCAAATCATGACCATTGTGAGGTTTTGAAATGAAATTAGTATATTTTGGTTCATTGCATGTAGAAATATCCTTATAGTATGTCACAGACCAGCAGTTGTGTCCTCTCCTACTAAACAAAGACCACCAACTTTCTACCCACTAGACTTCAAGTCCAATTTAGTTTTAATGCTACTGTCCAGATAAACCAACACAAGTCTTTTTGTTATCTGGTACCTTTATTGTCTGGTCCAATATCCACATCTCTAATGATTCATTAATACACAGGTGGCTTCCCCTTTCCTCTCCTCTCTCCAAATCAACCACCTCTTCCTTTCCCTGCTTTTCACCAATACCTACCATTTTTGTCTGTGTTTTCTGCTTTGAGGGTATCTATTATATAATACACAAAAGCCATGAATATCCTGTAAATTATATCCTTATAAACGGTGAGTTCTGATGTCATCAGTTATAAACGGTGAGTTCTGATGTCATTTCTGTCACATGACTCACTGAAACTTGTGTATTATAATAAATAAAGTACCCCCAGTTGTAAAATATGAGGATATTAGAAGTTACCTTGGAGTTCCATGACCTGTATAAAAACACTCGGCCTTCGGCCTCGTGTTTTTATATGGTCATGAAACTCCTCGGTAACTTATAATATCCTTATATTTTACAAAAGGGGGTACTTTATTCACTATATTATCTATTATAGGTGCACAACTGAAACCCCAACTCTTCAGAATCTATAACTGCCTGGGAGCTCCTACCTGGTGGAAACTTCTTAGCCTGTGTTGCTCTTCAGCCTTGCTGGGTATGGTGTAAGACAGTTCCTGATTGGAGAGGTCTTCTCTAGTTTGAGTTCTGCTTTTCTTTTAGTAGCTCCTGGCTGGATGACCAGGTAGACACTGGTATACACCATTCAACTTTCCCTATTTTTGAGGAACAGACTAGAGCAGTGGCTTGCGAGCAACATGATGCTCACCAACCCTTGGATGTTGCTCCCAGTGGCAACAAAGCAGGTGCTGACTCTTTAATTCCTGGCTTGGAGGCAATATTTGATTGCATAAAATCAAGGTGGACTTCCAAACAGAGTCAATTGCAGGGTTGGACTGGGCTGGTGGAATACCAGGAAAAAACCCGGTGAGCCCCAGTATCATTGGCCCTACTGATCCAAGCCAGCTCCCCCTCCCTTCCTCGCCTCCTGTCTCTTCATCACAGCCACAGAGCAAGGAGGTGGTGTCTGGATGAATGTTGGGAGGGGTGCCTGCAGGACACTGGGAGGGGGGCACTTAAGGTTGCAGAGTGGCAGGCCCTGGACACCCCAGTCGAATGCTGGTCAATTTACCAATATTTTGGGCCCTAAGTCAAATTGCTGCTTGGCCCATTAACATCTAATTATGAGTTATACATGAGTTGATTGGCCAGGCATTAATTAGGGGCATGGTCTACAATGCTGGAAAATATGCTGATCTGGCCTGTTTGGAACCAAATGTGGGTTGATTTTGGACACTCCCATGGTACTCCCCAAGCAAATGTTGTTATTCCCAGACCATAATCTGAAAATGCCCCTCACCCCTCCCTGATAGGGGTTTAGCCCCTGACAGTGCATTTTTGGTCATAAGGAGTGAGAGAAGGAACAAGCCTGGGTAAGAAATGGATTAGGTAAAGTATAGACAGACTTTGGCACATCTGTTGATCTTTGATGTTACAGGGTTGGTGGGAGTTGTAGTTTTGTCTAACTGCTGTACTGACTAGCTAGATGCCTTTAAAGGACCATACTCACACATCCCAATCCGCAGCAGGATTCCTGTGTAGTGGAACAGCAGCCTAAAATCGCGATGAAGAACATGACGACGGCTATGGCAAGGATGATCACCGACGGCAGCATCACATACATGTTCCCAAGAAGGTCTTCATATTGTTTATATGTAACTATAGTGCTTATTCCAACATAGGCCAGACCCACAGAAGCCGCCTGAAAGAGAAAAGAGAGGATAAATCAGAGCATTTTTTGGTTATAGCCGTCAATTAGATGATAGTGGGTTAGTGAATGGTATGGATGGTAAGAATGTGCTTAACGGAGAAGGAAAGGCTAAAAGTAAGTAAGCTTTATCAGAAAGGTCCACCTACATATCCAAGTAAACCCTCAAAGTAATGCTGCTCTGAGTCCTCTGTCAAAAGAAACAGCACATTTCTTTCCTTCTATTGTGTACTCATGGGCTTCTGTATCAGACTAACTGTTTTCAGCTTAATCCTCCAGGGCTAGGGCTTGAGCATGCTCAGTTTGTTCCTCTCCCTCCTCCCCTCCCTGCTGTAATCTGAGCTCAGAGCTATGAGTGAGCAGGAAGTGATGTCACACCAAGCTAATATGGCAGCTGCTATCCTAAACAAACAGAGAGCTTCAAGAGCTGTTTACTCAGGTATGGTAAAGCATTCTACTGAATAAACCAGTGCACTTATATGGCTGCCTAGCTGGGTCTTAAGAGAAACAATATTGAAGCTCCCGTCCACATAACCATGTTGGATGGATGAACACATTTTATCATTGTCACCGCCTGATCTATATTTGTACATGATGTATTGAAATTACAAACACAGTTTGCTCCAGGTCTAGTAACCCATAGCAACCTATCAGAAGTGGGATTTCAAGTGGCAGACCAATATATATGCTACTGGCTGATTGTTATGGGTTACTAGGAATGGGGCACCTGCTATTACACAACCTGTCCATGTAGAACCTTACCAGGCGAGATTGACATGAACAACTTGTGTGTCACATAGTAACTGTGGTTGATAAAATACACACCAAGGTCATAGTTACAAGGATGTATTTCCTTTACCAAAACAGTTCCCCATAAAATACCACTGGATCTGTCACCCAGTATCTTAATGGGACATGTGGGGCCCCTCAGAGAACACAGTGCTATGGGCCCTCATATTACTTGCCAAAAATGTAGCATAATCCCCCCTGCTGGCACCAAGAAAGGCATAAGGTATAGGACACATCATTTGCTATAGATACTTTTAAAATTCCAAGATATTTGTAATAATTATGTTCTGCTAATATAATGAATCTTGTAATAGCAAAGTCCCCTGCTGCCCAGTTTTCTGACTGTGATTTAATGAGCAGAATGAGAACTGTTCTGATGTTGCTGTCGCTAAGGAAAACTTTACGATGGGTGAATAAACTCGCCTGGCGCAAATTTGCAGCAATGTTCTGCGTTTCGTAGACGTCATATACATTTGGTGGCGGTATAAAATTTTGGACGCGCGTCCACAAAGTCAACACTATTCAACACTATTCAAAATTGACGCGAGCAACTTTTTCGGAAGTTCATCCAAAATTGACACGGGCGTCAATTTTTGAGTTTCACAAATTTTTCACCATTTCACAAATTTCTCAGGAAATTTGTGAACTTTTCGGGAGAAATTCACCCATCACTACACTTCAGCCAAACTGACCAGCAGGTGGCACTGAGCAATTTTACATTTATTTTAAATGTAAGAAGGCGTTTCATCTTCCCAGCCCCCTATCTTCTCCATTCCTCTTCTTTCTACCCCTTCACCCAGGTTTTATTTCCCTACCTCTTCACATCGCTTTTTCATGTTCCAGGCTGATTATCCAACATAACTACCAACTGTCCTGTTTTTAGTGGGACAGTCACAATTTTGAAAGCTCAACCCGCAGTCCCGAATTTAGGGATGCACCAAATCCACTATTTTTTGGATTCGGCCAAAGTCCCGAATCCTTCGCGAAAGAATCTACCAAATACCATATGCAAATGCAAATTAGGGGTGGGAAGGGGAAAAAATGTTTACTTCCTTGTTTTGTGACAAAAAGTCACATGACTTTTCCTCCCTGTCCATAATTTGCATATGCAAATTAGGATTTGGTTCGGTCGGGCAGAAGAATTTGTCTGAATCCGAATCCTGCTGAATAAGAAGAATCCTGGCCAAATCCCGAACCGAGTCCTGGATTTGGTGCATCCCTACCCAAATTGTTACTGAAATGTCCCGACTTCCTCTTTGATCTCCTGCACTGAACAGCCAGAAAAAGATACAAAGTTTCTAAAACATTATTGGCTTTTGACAGAGAGCCCAGAATACGTGACAGGTGCTCTTGGATACTTCTGTAACAATTTAAGATAAGCAAAGAAACAATTGTAACAATTTAAGATAAGCAGGTCTCTTGGGGAATCTGTGGGTGTCTTGGAGAGTTCCATTTCCAATTGGGAAGCCCTGGGCAGAAAAAAGACAGACTAGGCCCTATTAATACAATATATTTTATATATCTTGACAGCGCTATATAAATAAATGATGATGATGATATATAAATATTTATATATATAAGAGTGGGAGATGCTGTATTGCTTTACTTTACTCAGACATTCTCTGTATATATATCTGCAGCTAAAGACCATGTTATGAAACAGAAGAGAAGTTCACCTCTTCATTCAAGTGTATTAATGTAAATACAAATTCCTGTAGAAATGAAGGGAGAGGCAGAGTTTACTGGAACATGAGTGAGGCTGAGGGGGACTCGGTGTGAATATGGGGGCGGTTAAGTCAGATGGAAGGGGGGATAGTCCATTTATTCTTTTCTTTGCAAACAAGAAACGATTTAAGTGAAGTGAGTCCGTGTGGAGGAGGAAGTGCAGATAATCAGCTTCTTAAAGGAACAGTAACACCAAAAAATGAAAGAGTTTTAAAGTAATGAAAATATCATGTAGTGTTGCCCTGCACTGTTAAAACTGATTTGTTTGCTCCAGAAACTCTACTATAGTTTATATAAACAAGCTGCTGTGTAGCAATGGTAGAAATTGATAAAAAGGCTATATAGTACAAGTTAAATAGTGGATAACAGATAACACCATTATGTTCTACAGAGCTTATCTGCTGTGTAACCTAAGCATTTTCTCATTTGAATGGCTGGCCCCATGGCTACACAGCAGCTTGTTTATATAAACTATAGTAGTACTTATCTGTTATCTACTGTGTATCCTGTGCTTGAATGGCTGCCCCATGGCTACACAGCAGCTTGTTTATATAAACTGTAGTAGTACTTATCTGTTATCTACTGTGTATACTGTGCTTGAAAGGCTGCCCCCATGGCTACCCAGCAGCTTGTTTATATAAACTATAGTAGTACTTATCTGTTATCTACTGTGTATCCTGTGCTTGAATGGCTGCCCCCATGGCTACACAGCAGCTTGTTTATATAAACTATAGTAGTGTTTCTGAAGCAAACACAGCAGTTTTACTAGTGCAGGGCAACACTGCATTTTATTTTTATTACTTTAAAACAATTAAATTTTTTGATGTTACTGGTCCTTTAAGGTCACCAGATGACCTGGATAACCCCAATACCCACTTCAGGCTTGGGGCAGACTAAGTGGATCTCAGATCGCAGAGAAAAGTAGGCAAAGAATCTGCTCCTCTGCTGCCCTAATTGATGTTCCTGCATCCGGAAGCATTGCCTCCTCTTGCGTGCAGGTAGACGCATTCACACCAGAGCAGAGACAATGTTTCCAAGTGCAGGAAGAGCAGCAGCAGCAGCAGGGGAGAGGAGTCTCAACTTGTGAGAAACACAGGCCGAGATGCACATTTGTGTGGCCTTAGCCTTAAAGGGACACTGTCATGATTTTATGGTGTTTTTCATTTCTAAATGACACTGTTTATACTTTAAATAATTCACTCTACAATGTAAAATTTCTTTCCTGAACCAACAAGTGTATTTAGTTGTAATATTGGTGTGTAGGTGCATCTCAGGTCATTTTGCCTGGTCACGTGATTTCAGAAAGAGCCAGCACTTTAGGATGGAACTGCTTTCTGGCAGGCTGTTGTTTCTCCTACTCAATGTAACTGGACGTGTCTCAGTGGGACCTGGATTTTACTATTGAGTGTTGTTCTTATATCTACCAGGCAGCTGTTACCTTGTGTTAGAGAGGGGGTGATATCAGTCCAACTTGCAGTACAGCAGTAAAGAGTGTGTCGCTAAGGAGGCAATTTCACCAATGGAAACTGGATATTGCAGTGCACTCTGGAGTCAAAGATCGCTCAGTTCAGTGTAAGATTAAAAGTATCTTTATTGTTACTTTCAATTAAAAGGAAAAAACTGTCCAAGGTCTGACGCGTTTCGTAACAACGTACTTCCTCAGAGAGCTGTGGTAAGCCAATCCATACATAATTACTTATGGGAGATTGAATATTTGAATGAATGGTGCCGTGGGTGGATCTGACCAGAACAATAAGAGCAGGGTTCAGGGCAAAATGCACCCAAACCACTTCACTTGAACGGTGAGCGGTGATTGAGGCAAGTAAACTGTTTAAAAATAGGATTGGTGGTGAATAGGAGTTTACTTGAGAAATCTGAAAAGGTGATGGACTTTTTTGTATATATTCGTACAGCAGTAAAGATTGACTGAAGTTTATCAGAGGACAAGTCACATGACTGGGGGCACCTGGGGAAAATGACAATATGTCTAGCCCCGTGTCACAATACAAAATTAAATATTAAAAAAATCTGAAATCTCTTTCAGTGCAGAATTCTGCTAGAACTGCGCTATTAACTGATGCATTTACCTGTGACAGAATCCCTTTAAAGTGCGGATCTTTTCATGTATGGGCAGCTTTAGTTGAGAAATGAGAATTTATCGACTGATTTAAACTGCCCAAGACAGAGAGAGTAATGAGCGGTACTTATTGGCCTCAAACTCACCAGCATGTATGTTCCAAAGGAAATTACTTCTTGATGTTATAAATGTTCAAAATACAATGTCCTGCAAATTAAACTGTAAGCTCTACAGGCAAGGGACCTGCTTTTACTGTGCCACTTAAGGGTGCATACATTTTGGAGCTCAGGAAGGGACCTGTGAACTGCGCCTAGACTCTAACTCAGACTCTAACTCAGACTCTAACTCAGACTCTAACTCAGACTCTAACTCAGACTCTAACTCAGACTCTAACTCAGACTACATTCAATTCCAAAGCGCCAGGCTGGGAGAGGCAAGTAGGTATCCTAAACTCCTGCCCCTAACGTGTGTAAATTGCAAGACTTATGTACACAGGAGATAGGGTTGTCAACTTTTGATAAAATTTCTACCCACCAGTGGTGGGGGCGAGAACAATATGGGCGGGCTGGGATGTTAAAGGGGGTGGAGCCACATCACGCGATGGACAGAACGCAAAGAAAAGTTTTGTTTCCAGCAGATTGGGGGTGTGCCAAGGGCTTTTGTTAAAGGAGAACTAAACCCTAAGAATGAATGTGGCTAAAATGCCATATCTTATATAGTAAACTTATTGCACGAGGCTAAAGTTTGAGCTTGTCAATAGCAGCAATGATCCAGGACTTCAAACTTGTCACAGGGGGTCACCATCTTGGAAAGTGTCTGTGACACTCACATGCAAATCCAATAAAGGGAGAAAAAATCCACAATATGCCCTCATATTATACTGCAGTGGCTCAGAAACTATTAGTCTACTTTATGCAAGAGCAGCCTTAAGGTCTGTGTCAAGGGTGAGGTAAAGGGGGTGCTGTGCTGTGGAGGCAGACGAGGGACGGGTGAGTCCTTGAGGCAGGAGCTGTTTTTTTAGTGTCAGATTAAAGCCAAGTCAATGGAAAACAGGCCTGAAATATCAATAGGGTGTATCTCCTTTAAAGGAGAACTAAACCCTAAGAATGAATATAGCATAGTAACATAGTAACATAGTAACATAGTAACATAGTAACATAGTAACATAGTAACATAGTAACATAGTAACATAGTAAGTAAGATTGAAAAAAGACACATGTCCATCGAGTTCAACCTTTTTTTTTTTTTTTTTTATTAACTACCTATCTGCCAGTTGATCCAGAGGAAGGCAAAAAACCCATTTGAAGCCTCTCCAATTTGCCTTAGAGGGGGAAAAATTCCTTCCTGACTCCAAAATGGCAATGGGACCAGTCCCTGGATCAACTTGGACTATGAGCTATCTCCCATATCCCTGTATTCCCTCACTTGCTAAACACCATCCAACCCCTTCTTATACCTATCTAATGTATCTAATAGCAACAACAAAAAAATCCAGGTTTTATATACTATAGTATATCTACTATTTTATGAACTTATTGCACCAGGGTAACGTTTCAGCTTGTCAATAGCAGCAATGATCCAGGACTTCAAACTTGTCACAGGGGGTCACCATCTTGGAAAGTGTCTGTGACACTCACATGCTCAGTGGGCTCTGATTGGCTGTTGAGAAGCTAAGCTTAGGGCTCGTCACTAATTATCCAGCAGAAAATGAGCTTCCCTGGCTGTAATATAAGCTGATGCTACAGGTTTGCTGATTATTCAATTCTGATGCTAATTGCACTGGTTTCTGTGCTGCCATGTAGTAATTATCTGTATTAATTACTAATCAGCCTTATATTGTGACATTTCTATACTATGTGTACTGTATATTGTGAGTGGGTCCCTAAGCTCAGTAAGTGACAGCAGCACAGAGCATGTGCAGTGAATCAGCAGAAAAGAAGATGGGGAGCTACTGGGGCATCTTTGGAGACACAGATCTTTACTGCTAAAGGGCTGTGGTTGCCTTGGGCTGGTACAGAAGCCCAACACATAAGGGGTTATTTATCAAGATCCGAATTTATCTCAGTATTTATAATATCAAAATTCGAACAACTCCGAATTCCCGAATGGACCTTATTTATGAAGAAAAATGCCCGAAAAAATAGGGACAACCTTCGGAGTTTCAGAGTTTTTGGACTGGATATCGGTACTGAAACCTTCTCCATTGACTTATACAGGACCTCAAGAGCTTTTAGATGCCGGGGTTTCGGAATTCTGAGTTTTTAGACCATCAGATAATACATCTCAAAAAATTCGTAGATTTCTTTTTTGTTTTGAAAACAAGAATTATTCGAAGGTTCGAATATTCGGAGCTTGATAAGTAACCCCCTTACTGTACTGCATTTCTAGTCTACTTCTTTAATTAAGCTTTAGTTCTCCTTTAAGGGTATTACAAATTTACCAGCAACTCCATTGCCCGCGGGGCTGTGTCGCAATGGGGCAGTTCTATGATGTTGTGGGGGGCGGGTCATGACATTAAGGGTGGGGCTATGACATGGAGATCGGGTATTGGCCGACTGCCGTGTCAATCATAGGGAATCCAGCCCAGTTTTCCTAATTTGGAGAAGCGGGCAGGCAATTTTGACCCAGGCAGTACGGGCTTGTCCAGGTCACAAACAGACATGTGGAAGCCAGAACTGGAAACACGCAGCTGCCCAGCGCATGCAGAAGGGGTAGTACAGGCGGGCACTAGGACCACACGGCCTAGGGGTGCCCTCACAGTAAATCCAGAACTGAGTAGAGCTACACAAATAAAAAACATACATAAACAAGGGAAGAGGTTAAAAATAAGGAAGAAGTTTTCTAATGTCAGTTAGTGTAAAGCATTGAAAGCAGAAGTGCCGGTGCCTGTGACCTATAGAAAAACTGTAGTAAAAATACACTAGAACCTCATGATAAAGAGCATTGTGCAACATTCCCTCTGTTCTACTTTCGGTTAAAGGGTAACTAAACTCTTCTCGGACCCTCATCCATAATTGGCCGTGTAATGAAAAGTAATTTTTTTCAAATTTTCAGTCTTTCCAGGGCAGCCTGGAGCCTCCTCCTATTAATACGAATGAGAGACGACAATAGAAATAAAGGGGTAAAGGAAAATGAGGATTTTATAAATAAAGGAAGCCATGTTTCCTCCCCTAGAGATACGGCGGAACAATAAATCCCTTTCCCTCTTTGCTGTATCACTCAGACACTCATATGACTTCATTGCCTTCCACTTGTCTTTACTGCACTTTGCACTTTGCGCACAATAATCACGTCACCTGCTTTGTAATAAACCCAAATGTTTCATAACTTGTGACTCTTAAATCTGCAGGCGGCTTCTCTCTGCTCTGAGCCCGATGGTTTCCACGTATCACAGAACATTTGAATGGACTGATCCGAAGGATAAGGATAGTTGTGGGCTTATCAGAGCCATACAAGAGCAGTCGGTCAAATTTCAAATAATTTTCATGTAGACATTGATAATCTAAGCCCATTTGTAGTGATGGGCGAATAAATTCGCAATTACCACGTTTGGCTACCATCGCAATTGGCGTGAAAATTCGCTGGTGAAAATATGCCGGCAACAAAAGATTTTGGACGCACATCGGAAAAGTCGCTCGCGTCAAAACCATAGCGCTTCAACATTATTCAGACGCCGACGACTTTAACGATGGCGTCAGAATTTAACGCGTTTTGCCAATTTTTCACAGTTTTGCGAATTTCGCAGGAAATTTTTTCGGCGAAGCGAAACGGGACAAATTCGCCCATCACTACCCATCTGCAATTGGTTTACATTTTTATAGCATTTCTAGAGTTGCCACCTGTTCTGATTTGCCCAGTTTTCCAAATAAGGAAACCCCAGGCAGGATCTCCCATGATTGATGACAGCCAATCGCTGATCTTCCATGGTATAGCCCCCACCCATGTGATGTAGCACGCCCTTTTCTCCCATCATTACAAAGTACTAAAGTGAATGTGAACATTCTCTTTAAAGGGGAAACATTGCAAAAATGAAAATTTAATATAAGCTTCCTCATACAGAAGTAAGAAAAAGCTAAATACAATCAATTAAACATTCTGCATTGTTTCTGAAATAATCAAGTTTATCTTCACTATCCCTCTCTCAGCATCTGTTTCTCTTCATTCTCTCTTCATGCAACAGTTGGGTGTCAGATATTCACTGACAGTTAGATCCAATATATCTTATAGGGGGGGGCTTCCTTTCCTAGCAGATGTATTAGAGCTCCCTCAAATAACTGATTCCAGTAGAAACAAAATGTAACAAAAAAACTGCCTCTTGCACAAATTCTGCATGTAGAGAGACATGATGTCTGGTGAGTTTAATAGAGTGAGCTCTAATACATCTTCTAGGCAAAAGGAGCCCCCCCTATAAGATATATTGGATCTAACTGTCAATGAATATCTGACACCCAACTGCTGCATGAAGACAGAATGAAGAGAAACAGATGCTGAGAGAGGGATAGTGAAGATAACGGTACATGATTTTTAATTGGTTGTATTTAGAAAGTTTCTTATTCCAGTGTACTGAAGCTTATATTAAATGTTCATTTCCGTGATAGTTCGCCTTTAATAATTAATAGTAATTAGAGCCAATGCTGAACTGAGCTGATCACTGTGCCCAGACTGTGCCAACAACTTCAGCGTCCCTTTGCCGGCACATAATATGGCACTATGAGTTAACTTGGGAGTCTCATACATTTCACTTTGCTGGAATTTCCTCCCTTTGACTGGATTCCAGTTACTACGGGGCCTGGGGCAGGTCATGCTTCTGTGGCCCCTCACCAGGGATTAACACTTGAGCCAATCAGATCTCATTCTGGGGCTCCCTTTCTGGAATCTCATGTGACTATTTCCTGACACGGCTCAGAGGAATGCTCAGAATTTGCACGTGGAAGGATATAAAACGCCTTTATTATCTGAAAGGAAGAAGTGTCACAAGAAGGTTGCCCACGGGGGAGGCGAGGGGATTATAATATCCCTGAGTCACAGTCACAAACAGGAACATCTGGGCACCTTTTAATACCATTTTCCTGAATCCCAGGGATAAAAAGGATTTTTTCCCCCAATATAAGGAATTATTGTTTGGTTTCCACTGTGAGGAGACCGACCCATTAAAGGAGAAGGAAAGGCTAAAACTAAGTAAGCTTTATGAGAAAGATCTATATAAATACACCAGTAACCCTCAAAGTAATGCTGCTCTGAGTCCTCTGTCAAAAGAAACACTACATTTCTTTCCTTCTATTGTGTACTCATGGGCTTCTGTATCAGACTTCCTGTTTTCAGCTTAAACCTCCAGGGCTAGGGCTTGAGCATGCTCAGTTTGCTCCTCTCACCGTTTCCCTTCCCCCTCCCTTCTCTTCTCCCTGCTGTAATCTGAGCTCAAAGCTATGAGTGAACAGGGAGAAACTCAGGCAGGAAATGATGTCACACCAGGCTAATATGGCAGCTCCTATCCTAAACAAACAGAGAGAGTTTCTAGAGCTGTTTACTCAGGTATGGTAAAGCATTCTACTGAATAAATATAGTGTTATAGTTTGCACTATTGTGGCTAATCTATTGCTAATAAACTGCTTCGGCAGCTTTCGTTCTCCTTTAAATGCACAGTACAAGGGCCCAGTACAAAGGCTCATTATTGCTTCTATCTGCACAGAATAATACTCAGCATTGTTATACTCTGAAATACATTAAAAGAAATATTCCGCTCTCTGTACTTAGCTCTGAAATTCAGAAGCAGTCATATACTCCAGCCTGCGGCACCAGGGATTGGACTGATACGCACCACAAAACCCGCAACAATTTTGTCTCACTCCAAACGCATTACGGTCAGTGGAGGCTTTTCTAGTAGCTGCGACTTTTTTTTACAAAAATGCATTAAAGTCAATGGGCATTTTTTTCTTATGGCGACAATTTTGCCATGGTGACACTTTTGTCAAGGGAAATTTTTTTGCCGTGGATTTTTGCCATGGTTTTGCGAACAAATTCTCAGATGCCGAAGTGCGGAATTTCAAATTCAGTCATCGTTATGGGGCAGATTTACAATAGCATAGTCATAAGGACTGTGCAGAGGAAAGGTCTCCACAGATTTTTTAGAGAAGATGTCTGCAAATGAAGAGTAGCAGGAAGGTAACCCTTCCACAGACGTTGCAGCAAGAACCTGGGAAGATTTTAGACAAGATACCTCACAGCCTACACCCCATTGAAGGATTTTGTTAGTAACCCAATCAACTGTGAGATTGTGTTTCTCTAGCCAGATGAGGCCTAGATTATTTAAAAAAATTCAAATTTTTGTGTACTTCCACTAGAGAATAGTTATTTGAAAATTTCGAAATATCGAAATTTATCATGCGCTGTCTCTTTAAAACTTCGACTTCGACCATTCGCATCTAAAACCTGTCGAATTGCTGTTCTAGCCTATGGGGGACCTCCTAGAACCTAGCTGGAGTCAATTGGTGGACTTGGGGGGGTGGGGGGAACTTCGATTCGTACATTTTGAATACGCTATTCGATTGAAGACAGACCTATTCGGGCAAAAAAAATAAAAAAATTTAATTTGAATTCAAAATTCGAACCTTGATAAATCTGCCCCATTATATGTGATAAATATATAGAATTACAATTTTGGTTCACTATAGAGAACTACAAGTTTTCAGGTGGAATTCCCCTAATTAAATAGAGAGAAGAACAATGTTCAGCAGGAGATACAGGCAAAGTGTTGCAGTCTGTCCCAAAACAGCAATTTTTATAACAGGGTTTCCCTACAATATGATTAACAGAGCTCACATGCCGACCAATAGGGATAAGTAAGAGCATGTGGGTTCATTACTGACCCCCATATCTGCTTATTAGCAAAGGAGTGATAAGTAGCCTGGGGGAGTGGATCGGATTTGTAATTTACCTTTGTGCCTCCTTAACTAATGTCACTACTCCATGTGTTTCCAGATTTACAATACACTTAAATGTATTTCTTTTTACTGCCAATTTGGGCATCCGTGATCCAAGTGCTCCAGGTATGTAATACTTAATGTTTATTCTTAGGAAGTCACTTTTATTAACACAGAATTGGCACAATTCCAGGGAACAGCCATCATATATATCACAATGGACCTATCATCTTGCCCCAGATTATAACAATTTTGATAAAGCAGAATCCAAAATGCAAACACTAAGGTGCAGCTCCTCTTGCAGATACAAGCGGCTTCACAGCTGGGTCAAGTTGTTGCTATGGGTGACTTCAATTATCCAGACATTGACTGGGGTAATGGGGTTGCTAAGACAGAAAAAGCTAGTAGGTTTGTAAATATGCTGAATGACAACTTTTTATTCCAGCTCGTTCAAGAACCTACTAGGAATAACTCTCTTTTGGACCTTGTAATAACTAACAATACTGAACTCATCTCTAACATTTGTGTGGGTGAGGGGCATTTAGGGAATAGTGATCATAACATGGTCTCCTTTGAGATTCTGTTGCAGAAGCAATTTTATAAGGGAAGAACTAAAACACTAAATTTCAGACGTGCAAACTTTGACAGTATAAGGGCATCTCTGTAACATATTAAGTGGGAAATGCTTTTCACAGGGTTCAACACAGAACAAAAATGGGAAGTCTTTAAAATGCTGCTTGATAAATATACTTGTCAGTATATTCCCCTTGTAAGCAAGGAACGTCGTTGCAAAGCAAAACCTTTTTGGTTCAATAGAAGCGTTGGTGTTGAGGTGGGTAAGAAAAGACGTGCTTTTAAGGCTTTCAAGTTAGCTGGTACAGCCAAAACATTTATAAGGTACAAGGAGGCCAATAATTAATGCAAAGAAGCTATAAGGCAAGCTAAAATTGATATAGAAAAGGATATTGCAGCAAGCAGTAAAAAAAAATCCAAAATTATTTTTTAAATATGTTAATAGTAAAAAAAAATGACCCTTACTATCAGAGGGGGGTCAGCTGGTTGATGAAAACAAAATAAAAGCGCAGATTCTGAACTCATATTTTTCATCTGTCTACACAAATGAGGAACCAGTAAGTGAAGGTTTCCTTCTTAATAGTCCCAATTCTAGTAATACAACTAATGATGCATGGTTCACACATGAAGAAATTCAAAAGAGACTAGAACATGTTAAGATTAACAAAGGTCCGGGGCCAGATTGTATTCATCCCAGGGTAATTAGCGAGCTTAGCTCTGTGATTGCCAAACCTCTTTACTTAATTTTTCAGGATTCAGGATTCATTGAGATCTGGAGAGACTGGCGAATTGCTAATGTGGTGCCTCTATTCAAAGGATCCCGTTCTCAGCCTCAAAACTATAGGCCAGTTAGTCTGACGTCAGTGGTAGGAAAGCTTTTCGAAGGGTTAATAAAGGATAAGATACTGGACTTCATAGCAAATCATAATACTATGAGTTTGTTCCAGCATGGTTTTATGCGTAATAGATCTTGCCAGACTAACTTAATTTCTTTTTATGAGAAGGTAAGTAGAGACCTAGATTCTGAAATGGCAGTGGATGTGATTTACTTAGACTTTGCTAAAGCATTTGATACAGTGTCACAAAAAAGGTTACTGGTTAAATGAAGGAATGTTGGCCTGGAACATAGTATTTGTACGTGGATAGAGAACTGGCTAAAAGATAGACTACAAAGAGTGGTGGTAAATGGAACATTTTCTAATTGGGCCAGTGTTGTTAGTGGAGTACCGCAGGGCTCTGTACTAGGTCCCTTGCTTTTCAACTTGTTTATTAATGACCTGGAGGTGGGCATTGAAAGTACTGTTTCTATTTTTGCAGATGATACTAAATTGTGCAGAACTATAGGTTCCATGCAGGATGCTGCCACTTTGCACAGTGATTTGTCTAAACTGGAAAACTGGGCAGCAAACTGGAAAATGAGGTTCAATGTTGATAAATGCAGGTTATGCACTTTGGCAAAAATAATATAAATGCAAGTTATACACTAAATGGCAGTGTGTTGGGAGTTTCCTTAAATGAGAAGGATCTTTGTAGATAACAA
The DNA here is from genome assembly GCF_017654675.1 of Xenopus laevis. Lineage (NCBI taxonomy): Eukaryota > Metazoa > Chordata > Amphibia > Anura > Pipidae > Xenopus > Xenopus laevis. The sequence goes on from NC_054372.1 coordinate 192,761,687, forward strand.
GTTGTCTAATTCTGGGCAGTGTCATTCTGTGGCTACTAAAGCAAATAAAGTTCTGTCTTGTATAAAAAAGGGCATTAACTCAAGGGATGAAAACATAATTCTGCCTCTTTATAGATCCCTGGTGAGGCCTCATCTGGAGTATGGGGGCAGTTTTGGACTCCAGTCCTTAAGAGGGATATAAATGAGCTGGAGAGAGTGCAGAGACTAAGTGCAACTAAATTGGTTAGAGAGAGGGAAGAGTTAAACTATGAGCGGAGACTGACAAGGTTGGGGTTGTTTTCTCTGGAAAAAAGGCACTTGTGAGGGGACATGATTAGACTTTACAAGTACATTAGAGGACATTATAGACAAATAGCAGGGGACCTTTTTACCCATAAAGAGGATCACCGTACCAGAGGCCTCCCCTTTAGACTAGAAGAAAAGAACTTTCATTTGAAGCAACGTAGGGGGTTCTTCACAGTCAGGACAGTGAGGTTGTGGAATACACTGCCGGGTGATGTTGTGATGCTGATTCAGTTAATGACTATAAGAGGGACTTGGATGATTTTTTGGACAGACATAATATCAAAGGCTATTGTGATACTAAACTCTATAGTTAGTATAGATATGGGTATATAGAATTTATGTAAAAGTAGGGAGGGGTGTGTGTATGGGGCTGGGTTTTCATTTGGAGTAGTTGGACTCGATGGACTTTGTCTTTTTTCAACCCGATTTAACTATGTAACTATGTAACTATACTATACCTGCTATCCCACAGTCCCACTCCCTTCCCAGAGACTATTATCCACTGTTACTATAGACACCATCTCTCCCTACTATACCTGCTATCCCACAGTCACACTCCCTTCCCAGAGACTATTAGCCCACTGTTACTATAGACACCATCTCTCCGTACTATACCTGCTATCCCACAGTCACACTCCCTTCCCAGAGACTATTATCCACTGTTACTATAGGCACCATCTCTCCCTACTATACCTGCTATCCCACAGTCACACTCCCTTCCCAGAGACTATTATCCACTGTTACTATAGACACCATCTCTCCCTACTATACCTGCTATCCCACAGTCACACTCCCTTCCCAGAGACTATTATCCACTGTTACTATAGACACCATCTCTCCCTACTATACCTGCTATCCCACAGTCACACTCCCTTCCCAGAGACTATTATCCACTGTTACTATAGGCACCATCTCTCCCTACTATACCTGCTATCCCACAGTCACACTCCCTTCCCAGAGACTATTATCCACTGTTACTATAGGCACCATCTCTCCCTACTATTCCTGCTATCCCACAGTCACACTCCCTTCCCAGAGACTATTATCCCACTGTTACTATAGACACCATCTCTCCCTACTATACCTGCTATCCCACAGTCACACTCCCTTCCCAGAGACTATTATCCCACTGTTACTATAGACACCATCTCTCCCTACTATACCTGCTATCCCACAGTCACACTCCCTTCCCAGAGACTATTATCCACTGTTACTATAGACATCACCTCTACCTACTATAGCAGGTGAAGATGGTGTTGGAGTTACTGTTCATCTCCCCATGTGTCATCATAACATTAGTGTTCTAATAACAATGAAAACTATCAGTAGTAAAAACACAAACCCATGGCTCTGTACAATAGAAAAACCCAAATCTTTTCTAAACCAATTCCTGGAAATATTTAGGCAGAATCCATTACAGAGAGACACGGTCCTTTAAGAGACTTACCAAAAAAATGAGGCTGACCAAGAAGAGGAAGGTTTTGGAAGTGAATAGGGCAATACCCATGGTGCTGCTGCGTCAGTGCTGGATATAGAGAGAGAGAATAACTAACACTCCTCGCTGCTCTGCTCCTCTCTCCTGTGACTGAGCTCAGCATGATCTACACCCTCCCCATAGAGTCATATGCTCTCTACTCACTCCTATTCTCTCACAGTCCTGGCACAGCGCCGCCGGCTGGTGGGGAATGGTCATTTCATGTTGATTTTTTTATAAGAAATGCAGAGCAGTTATTGAATCTAGTAAAGGGGTTGTTCACCTTTAAGTAAACTGTTAGTATGATGTAGAGAGGGATATTCTGAGACAATTTGCAATTGGTTTTCATTTTTTATTTATTTGTGGTGTTTGAGTCATTTAGCTTTTAATTCAGCAGCTCATCCCTTTGCAATTTTGGCAATCTGGTTGCTAGGGTCCAAATTACCCTAGCAACCATGCACTGATTGGAATAAGAGACTGGAACATAAATCTGAGAGGCCTGAATAGAAAGATGAGTCGTTAAAAAAGTAGCAATAACAATACATTCGTAGCCTCACAGAGCATTTGTTTTTAGATGGGGTCAGTGACCCTCTTTTAACAGCTGGAGAGAATCAGAGGAAAACGGCGAATAATGAAAACACTATACAAAATAAATAATGAAAACCAATTGAAAATTTGCTGAGAACTGGTGATTCTATAACTTTAAGGTCAACCACTCCTTTAACTGGAAACCCATTTTTCAGAATGCGCCAGAAAACAGCATTAGATACACCTTAAACTCCTTAGGACTCCTTAACAAATTCAAGTGCAACTGCTAAAGGCTAAAATGGATGTAAAAATGAGAAAGGTAGTTGCACCCCGTTGGCCTGCTGGTACGCACATCACACTGACACAAGGGAACCCAAAAATGACGGTCAGCCTGGTACTGGCGCAACAATTGCTTTGGAATTCTGGGAGAAACACTGAATTGTTGGTAGAAAATATTGAGTCCAAAAATTTCATTTTGCGCTAAGTTTATAAGCAAGGCTTTTAGTGCAAAGGCATAAATTATATGTAGATTCATGGAGTTGTGTTTCCAACATTTCTATTATAAAATACATAAGTAATATAGTACATAGTAAGTCAGGTTAAAAAAAGACACACGTCCATCAAGTTCAACCTTTTAACTCTATATATAACCTGTCTAACTGCCAGTTGATCCAGAGGAAGGCAAATAACCCATCTGAAGCCTCTCCAATTTGCCTCAGAGGGGGAAAAATTCCTTCCTGACTCCAAAATGGCAATGGGACCAGTCCCTGGATCAACTTGTACTATGAGCTATCTCCCATATCCCTGTATTCCCTCACTTGCTAAACACCATCCAACCCCTTCTTATACCTATCTAATGTATCAGCCTGTACCACTGATTCAGGGAGACAATTCCACATCTTCACAGCTCTCACTGTAAAAAAACCCTTTTGAATATTTAGCTGGAACCTCTTTTCTTCTAATCGGAATGGGTGACCTTGTGTCAGCTGGAAAGTCCTACTGGTAAATAAAGCATTAGAGAGATTATTATATGATCCCCTTATATATTTATACATAGTTATCATATCACCCCTTAAGCGCCTCTTCTCCAGCGTGAACATCCCCAATTTGGCCAGTCTTTCCTCATAGCTAAGATTTTCCCTTTACCAGCTTAGTTGCCCTTCTCTGTACCCTCTCTAATACAATAATGTCCTGTTTGAGTGATGGAGACCAAAACTGTACGGCATATTCTAGATGGGGCCTTACAAGTGCTCTATACAGTGGAAGAATGACCCCCTCCTCCCGTAACTCTCTGCCCCTTTTAATACAACTCAAGATCTTATTTGCCCTTGATGCTGCTGACTGGCATTGCTTGCTACAGCCAAGTTTATCATCTACAAGGACTCCAAGGTCCGTCTCCATAATGGATTTGCCTAGTGCAGTCCCATTAAGGGTATAAGTGGTTTGGATATTTTTACATCCCAGGTGCATGACTTTACATTTATCAACATTGAATCTCATTTGCCACTTAGCTGCCCAGATTGCCAGTTAGTCAAGATCCTGTTGCAAGTGCCACATCCTGGATGGAATTAATTGGGCTGATAATTTTGTGTCATCTGCAAACACTGATACATTACTTACAATCCCCTCCCCTTAGTCTTTAATGAACAAGTTAAATAAAAGTGGACCCAATCCCTGAGGAACCTTACTGCAAGTACAGAATAAATAAGTAAAACCCATATAGATGGAATGGAGTATCTGCAGAAAAGGTGCCACAGAACAATACTATATATTACACATACATAAAACACATGATATATATGATACACAGTTGTGCATGTGTAAAGGGCAAGTGTTATAGGGCTCCTGTACACACTCAATAATACCACAATTTATTTAGTGTCAATGCCTAAAGGGGTGATGAACATTATAGAAGTGAGTTGGCCGATATGAGAAAATAAATGGATTATAAAGGGCATATAGACTCTAGAGATTGCTGAGGGCAGCAGAATGGCTGGTGATTGTATCTGGGGATGGACAATAGTTTATTGGTTGAGAAATAACTGGGACGTTATTGTTCCTCTATCTGACCTGGAGAGAACATTGAGCTTCACTGGAAACTCTGCTGTCATATGACTGGCATATGAGCTTTACTTGCCTGAACACACATGAAATATCTTATTCCCAACATTCTTTACTGGATAATTGGGGCATTATAGGCTTAGTAGGCATTACGTACTTGCTCAAGCCACATCCTATTCCAGCTGCACCCCCTGTGTCTCCTAAGCTCCGTGTATAAGAATAACCTTAATTCTAATTAGTCATTTCTGGGGCATATTTCAGTATCAGTTGATTACAGCGTGCAATACCACTTCTCACCACATGACTTCACTCCACTAGGTGGCAATAGAACAGCAATAGAACAGCACCAGGATTGAATTCACAGGGTGATTGCAATAGAATATCCTGCAATTGAGTGGATAGCAGTGTTTTCATTGTCATTATAAAGACTGTTATAAAGCTTGGCTAGCCATGCAAGGAGTAGAACACACAAACTGAGAGCTCCCTGCTAAATTCCTCTAAAGCCCTAAAAGTAGCAATAATTAGCCTTTTTTCTTTTACATTGGCTTGGGCATAAAGTAGCGGCTACAGTATGGTGAAGAAAAAACATCGGGATCTACTTCCTATGATGTCTCCATATCTACAGCGCACACCAGCTCCAGAACGACACGCGGAGGCCCAAGATGGCGTCGTAACAAGGAATATGCAGGTGAGTCAAGGGTCCCCGTTTGTTGCCTCATTTTCATCGGCAGAGGATTCCCGATGTCCTCAGCAGTCACCGCAAGGTCAGCAATCCTTTCAGCCTGAGTCAGCACAGGCAGAGAATCCTGTTTAGGGATGCAACGAATCCAGGATTCGGTTCGGGATTCGGCCGAATCCTTCTGCCAGGCCGAACCAAATCCGAATTTGCATATGCAAATTAGGGGTGAGGAGGGAAATAGTGTGTTTTTTTGTCACAAAACAAGAAAGTAAAAATGTTTTCCCCTTTCCATTTTCGGATTCGGTTCGGTATTCGGCCGAATCTTTCAAGAAGGATTCGGGGGTTCGGCCAAATCGAAAATAGTGGATTCGGTGCATCGCCAATCCGGTTACAGCGTAATTTCTTACAGTCACTTTGGCCAAGAGCAGGGAGGTGAGGTTAGTAACACAATGCCTGCAAGAGAATAAAATCCCGTACCGGTGGGGCTACCCGTTTAAGCTGACAGTTACTTTCTGTGGTCAGACTCATACAGTACAACACCCAGCCAACGGGCATAAACTACTTGTTGCTCTGGGACTTAAGCAAACTACACCCGCTCTGCACCTCGGCATTTACCCACAAGTGCATCACGGAATCCACAATGGACCAAGGTGGTCCCTCCTCGTAAATCCGATAACCTACAACCTCACACACCGCCAGCAAGGGTAACTTGGACTTCCCTACGCCATGGATCTAAAACCATGGAGATACCCAGTGATAAGTCTGGATCCATGAGGGATAAAGATTTCTTCACAATACTTAAAGGGATACTGTCATGGGAAAAAGTTTTTTTTTCAAAATGAATCAGTTAGTGCTGCTCGAAATCCCCAAGCCATGTGACTTGTGCTCTTATAAACTTCAGTCACTCTTTACTGCTGTACTGCAAGTTGGAGTGATATCACCCCCCTCCCTTTTCCCCCCCAGCAGCCAAACAAAAGAACAATGGGAAGGTAACCAGATAACAGCTCCCTAACACAAGATAACAGCTGCCTGGTAGATCTAAGAACAGCACTCAATAGTAAAAACCCATGTCCCACTGAGACACATTCAGTTACATTGAGAAGGAAAAACAGCAGCCTGCCAGAAAGCATTTCTCTCCTAAAGTGCAGGCACAAGTCACATGACTGGGGGCAGCTGGGAAATTGACAATATGTCTAGCCCCATGTCAGATTTCAAAATTGAATATAAAAAAATCTGTTTGCTCTTTTGAGAAATGGATTTCAGTGCAGAATTCTGCTGTAGTAGCGCTATTAACTGATGCGTTTTGAAAAAAACATGTTTTCCGATGACAGGATCCCTTTAACAGCTAACACTTACAGACTTTGGAGTTTATTTTTGTATTTTTTCGTACTTCACCCCCGACCACAGGAGCCTGACTTGCTCCCACAGGCTCAAGTGACTACGAACTTTTGAGCTAATTTTCACAAGGCCGAACTTTACCAAACAACCCAACTACGGTGAAGTGTTATTGAATTCGCTGTGGCCTCTATATTACCTTTTACTCTTTCTGCTAATGTTTTGGCTAAATAGTTTTCTATGTTTGCTGCTATTACATGTGTTGTTTTTACGGCAATGTTATGTACAGATGGTTACTGTAATATGGGATGAGTTAAGCTATTGGATTTACACAATTCAGATGGGTATAAACGCTGAGGATATCAGGAATCATTATAGCCACGGGAAATGGGCATATTTTAGGGGAGACGTTTGGCATGACAATATGATTACATTTAGCTACTCGCTTATTAGTCAAAAATTGTACTTTTTACTTCTCTGAATCGCAAAGGGTTAAACTCTATAACTAAACGTTTATTGACATTAAAAGAACTTAAACGTCAAAAAACAGACATTGCCTTATTACAGGAGACCCATTTTGACAAGTCCCAGCCTCACAGGATATTTTCTACACAATATCCTACACCAGTGCTGTCCAAGTTCTGTGGTACCGAGGGCCAAAATTTTACTGGCCTATGTGGAGGAGGGCCGATAATGGAAGTCAGTGTTGGCCACTCCCCCTTTTAAACCACACCTACTGTAAACCACACCCATGTTACCACAAGAACTTTTAAGATCATATCCACATTAACGGTGGTAGCACACCAAAAAACCAAATGGTTGGTGCTCACTGCAGGGAAATCCCTCATCACTCATGTGAAAAATTTAAGTCTTGTTAAAACATCCCCTTAAATCCATATGCCTCATCCTCCCCTGTGGATAAAACAACAACCCCCCAACACATGATTAAACACCGTAGGGGCCCTTAACAACAATTTCCAAATGCTAATAACCCCAAGAACAAACCACTAACAGGCTTACATCCCACAGGTAGCATAGGGCAAGCAGAGAATGGCACACACAAGCAGCACTGGGCAAGCAGAGAATGGCACACACAAGCAGCACTGGGCAAGCAGAGAATGGCACACACAGGGAGGCAGGGCCGGGCCAAGGTATTTTTGCACCCAATGCAAAGGTTTCAATCAGTGCCCCCCCACCCAGTCCTGCATTACCATTTCCCACCTTACCAGTCATATAGCCCCCTGTACCTGTGCCAGCACCTATCATATTGCCTCCATTTGTATCTATGCCAATGGCAGTCAATCCCTCAGATTGTCCCCAGGCCCCAATCTGTACCTGTGTCAGCATAAGACAAAACATCCATCATATTTATACCGCTAATCTGTACCTAAGACAGCGGCAACCAAAATAATCCATCATATTGCCCCAATTTGTATATGTTCCAGCAGTAGCCAAAAATCCATCATATTGCCCTCAAATATCTGTGTACCTGTGCCAGCATGTAAGAAGGTGATTGGGTTGTGTGCATGAAAACGTGTATTGTATGTGTAAAGTGAATGTGAGTGTTGTAAAAATGTTGAAATGATTGAAAGTGTTAAATGTAAGTGATTGGAAGTGTTAAATGTTTTGGAGACTGTAATGTGTAAAATGCACCACAAGGTGGCAGTGTTGTCATGCAAATGAATGGTAAAGATTTCATGTGGTGAACTGGGGAAAGGCACATGCACTGCTGGTTAAATGGTTGAATGTTAAGGGGATGGTTAATTAGGGATAGTATTTAAAGGGGTGAAACACAGTAATGGGTGTTCAGTGGATGCATCTGAAAAAAAGTAGATAGTGACACCTTGGACCATTAGAATGGGTAGCCAAGACCCCAACGAGGAGTTAGTGGCTTAGGAGCCAAGGCTTTGCCAGTGAGGGCTGAAGTGTTAGGGGGAACACGAACATCGTGAAGGAGGGGCGCAAGAAAAATCCTATCTGGAGTAGGCCATAGGGGCATAGGACGTATGCCGGACTGGTAGGACCAGAAGGTGGAAAATTCCTATCCTAAAAGGTCAGCGGTGCACTGCTGTGGTGTCAGCCCGACTGAAGTAGGAAGGTGGTAAGTCGCATTGGAAAGGGGTGTTCCTGTGTCTCCAGTGATTTCGTGTGAGGGGTTCGTAAAAGGAAGTTATTGCTCTGCAAGGAAGGGAGTAAGTGAAACCCATGGGACTGTACAAAGTTAATGGATACTGGAAAGCATTACCAATAAAAGTTCTTCATTTTTGTGATTTTACCATCGTGTGGATATCCATCATTCCAGTGAAGGTTGGTTGCCATGGTGATGGCGGGCATTAACCCTTAACCCCCCTTACAAGCAGCCACCATATTGCCCCATGTACCTGAGCCAGCAGCAGCCAATCCCTTATATTGCCCCCAATCTGTACCTGTGCCAGCATCAGCCAAAAATCCACACTATTGCCTCTATATATGTACTTGTGCCAGCAGCAGCCAAATATCCATTATATCATCTGTTTACCTGTGCAAGTAGCAGCCAAGATATTGGCCACAAATATGTACCTGTGCCAGCAGCTGCCAAATAGGAGTTGGGGAGTGATTGTCTGGAACAGGGGGTTTATAAAGTTGAAAAACTATTAAAGGCCAAGCAAATCAGGGTTTAAAAAAGAAAGGAAATTCCCCTTAAAAGTGCCCCCCCATGATTGTGCCCTAGGTTGGTGCCTACTCTGCCTGCCCCTAGTTCCAGCCCTGCAGGGAGGGAAGGCAGAACAGAGCAGGAGACAGGGAAAGCTCTCAGTCTAATATGTACTACATACAGTGACACAGGGCTGGGGCCCCATTAGCATTTTGTATAAAGTGTGAACAATGTGGGCAGTTTCAGTCTGGGTCTCAGGTAGAACAGTACAGGGGCTTTAGGGGAGTGAACAATACAGGGGGTTACAGTCTCAATTTGAGGTTTAAACAATGCAGGGTGCAGTTTATCTCAAATACAAAAGGGGGGTTGTGGGAGCACTCACATTGCTAAGTAGAAATATATAGAAGTATAAGGGAAGTGCTAATGACATAACCAAATGGGTCAGTGCACATTCCCTGGGCCCCTGTCTAAGTAATTCAGTAGATATGCAAATGCATGTGTTCACAAAGACAGGGGTTTTTAGTTACAAAGTTATGATCATAAAGTTGAAAAGCCTCCATACCATGTCAAGGTAAACCCCATATGAAGGTCCCTAACTTGTTTACCTTCAGTCACAGTATTGAGGATCCTGTGCCTCTCTGCACAATAGCATAATATGCATAATAGCATTAGTTGAAGTAGAAGTCTGCTGAACCTTGGTTTCTGTCTGAGGGCTAAATCCTCCCCCGCTGCTAACTTGCAGCTTTTAAGTGAGAGTGATTTTTAAAAAAGTATATTTTGAAAATGGTAAATTATAATAATGGCTATTATGCAGAGAGGCACAGGATCCTCAATACTATGACTGAAGGTAAACAAGTTAGGGACCTTCATATGGGGTTTACCTTGACATGGTATGGAGGCTTTTCAACTTTATGATCATAACTTTGTAACTAAAAACCCCTCTCTTTGTGAACACATGCATTTGCATATCTACTGAATTACTTAGACAGGGGCCCAGGGAATGTGCACTGACCCATTTGGTTATGTCAGTAGCACTTCCCTTATACTTCTATATATTTCTACTTAGCAATGCGAGTGCTCCCACAACCCCCCTTTTGTATTTGCAGTTTATCTCTACAGTGATACCTTTCAAAGCTTACATATGGTAAACAGACACAGCATCTGGGGGGGCAAAGAAGGGGGGTCGTGGGCCGCCAGTTGGACAGCCCTGTCCTACAGGATATTATCCCTCCTCAGATAAGAAAAAGCCGGGAGTTGCCATTATTGTTCATAGAGATTTCCCTCTACAGGTGACACAAACAATCAGTGACCCACAGGGACACTTCTTAATCTTATTGGGTACCATTGCAGAGGTTTCCTTATTGATAGTTAATATTTATGCGCCTAATAGAAGGCAGATACGATTCCATAAAAAAAATTTCAAGAAAATTTCGACTTTTCACGCAATGCATACAGTTATTGGAGGGGATTTTAATGTTGCAATTTAACAGATGGAGGATAGATCACATATGGGCATATGGGCAAACAATTTACATATTATTCTGCAGCTCATAAAGTGCATTCTCGGATAGACATTTTCCTGGTTTCCCAATCCTGCCTTATTATCCCCGGTTCACTCGCCGGTTCAATTATCCTTCAATTTAACCAGATGCCCTAAAAGAGAACCGCAAAGAGGCTTCCAAAGCGATAGAGAGTTCACTGAAGGAATTTTTTTGTATTAAGCAAAACGAAAAACTCAGAATTTACAATTGAATACGCTCCTTGATCAACTACGGTCAAGTGAACTACAATACAATCAAGCTAAATCAGAGGTTTTACTTAAACGCACATTAGCAATTCAAACGAGCTAAGTGAGATTAAACAACGAGAGGTGGAAAAACTTTAATATGGACCAGGCAATTGTTTTACGACTTTCGGACAGATCTCGATCGGTGAAGCCCATCGGGGGCCCCATACACGGGCCAATGAGCTGCCGACACGGACTGTCGGCAGCTTTTATCGGCCCGTGTATGGCCACCTTTACAGTCTCTAAATAGGGAGATCCCAATAGAAGAAATTTCCGCAACTCTAAAGAATTTGCCGATTGTTAAAGCTCCTGGCCCAGACGATTATACGCATAAATATTATAAACATTTTCAGCATATTCTATCCCCTTATCTATTAAGACTGTTTAATGACTACCTTATGGGCCCACCAATCCCTTCGTCAGATCTCACTTCCTATCTTACATTGATACCAAAAGAGGGTAAAGACCCAATATTTTGCTCTAATTATAGGCCAATTGCATTATTAAATTCCGATTTGAAATAATATGCTAAAATATTAGCTAACCGCTTAGCATTACTGATGCCAAAATTGATTCATGCGGATCAGGTAGGCTTCATCCAGGTGAGACAGGTTGGTGATAACACTAGAAGAATTATAAATACTATAGATTTAATACGATAGCAAAATCAAAAGGCTCTGATTCTAAGCCTTGACGCAGAACAATCATTTGACCGGCTAGATTGGTCATCTATGTTTCAATTACTCAGTCATCTGAATCTTGCCGGCCCATATATGACAGCCTTGAAGGTGTTGTATAGTACCCCAAGTACATATCTGAAATTGCCTGGTCAATCAAATAAATTAAAATCTCAAATGGCATTTGACAGGGTTGCCCTTTATCCCCCTTATTATATGCATTAAGCATTGAACGCCTTGCAGCAAGTATTAGGAATGATCCAGAGATAAAGGGAATTGGGGTTGGATCAGTACAACATAAAATAGCATTATACGCCGACGATGTCATCTTAACTATTCCCTCACCATGTTCCTCTTTATCTCATTTACATGATAAATTAGACCTGTATGGCACTTTGTCGGGTTATAAAGTAAACGTGTCCAAAACTGAGGCTATGCCGATGTTTTTGCCGGAAGTCATGATATCAGTGCTCCGATCTCATTATAAATATAACTGGAAAGCAGATAGTATATCTTATTTGGGTATTAAACTGACCTCACGTTACGAAGTAAAACTCCCAAACATGACTGCCCTTTGTAAAAATGTATAATAAAGCAATAGAATTCTTAATGAATCAGATGAAAATTAAGTGTAGGACTGGCCAGATATGGGATGACTTTGACGTAGTTGTTCAGCTTAAATATATTGCAATATATGGACAAACAATCCCTGTTTGCATTTTTCAGTAGCAGTAGCACAATATGTCTGTGTCTGTGTCTGTGTCAAATATATTGATAATGGGTTGAGTGCAGAGGACTCTTGTATTTGTCTATATGTATTTTGTGGTCACACCCTCATTGCACCCCCACCTAATGGTTTTAAAAATTGATTTCCCTTGTTTCTCACGTTACGAAGACCTCTTTGCCAAAAATGATATCCCATTAACTCAGAAAGTCAAGGCTAGTTTGAATAGCTGGGGCACCAAACCATTTTCGTGGTTTGGAAGAATTGCCGCGTAAAAAATGAATACCTTCCCGAAATTGCTATATTTATATGAAACTCCCCCTGTTCCCAAGCCGGTCAGCTATTTTGTCCTTTTTATGCGAAAATAAAAAGCATAGAATAAACAAAATGACGTTAACTACATCTACTACTCAGGGTGAACTGGGAGTACCAGCCTTACAGCATTATTATGAAGAGGCTCAACTTTGCCAGATTTTAGCTTGGTCCGATAAGATGCCTAAAGCAATATGGGCACAGATTGAAGCCGCTCAATTTACCCCATACAATCCTAATGCATGGTTCTGGTCGTATCAAACCAATGTTTTACCTAAGATGCCAATACTAAAGGCAACGGCTCTTTCCCTGGATGTGTGGAAGAAAGACAGAGGTAAATATAAGCTTAATTCAAGATATTCGCCCTTAACGGCTATTTTGAACAACTCGCAGTGACATTACCCCAGGGTAACCTAGGAAACCACAACTGCCCATTCAGGGTTTATGATATGATAGACCAAAAGGCAAGAACATTTTTAACTTATACACAAGTAAAATAACTATATACAGATTTTCAATTACCCTGGTATATGTACTTTCAAATTAGGCATTTTGTACATCCGTTTTTTAGAGAGCTCCAAGCTTCCCCAATTACATCATTCCAATCACTAGCGCTAAAGGGCTTGCCTCAGAAGGGAATTATTTAAAAAATATATAAAATCATTAATGAACCCCCCTTTACTTCTGGGTATAAACATTCATACATGAGAAAATGGGAAACCAATATTGGAATGGAAATTTCCCTTGAAGACTGGTCACGCATATGGCTAAATGCTAAAAGGGGGATCACTTGCACTAAGCAAAGGGAAAATATTTATAAAATAATGATGTTCTGGTTTTTAACCCCAGTTAGGCTACATAACATTTTTCCCATCACACCAGAGATGTGCTGGAGAGGATGTGCAACACCGGGGACTTTGTAACATTTATTTTTGGATTGCCCATTAACAGCGCCGATTCTGACTAAGGAGCCGCCTGAGGCGGCTCCTGCAATGCCGCCCCCCCTCACCAACTTACGTGTCGGGAGGGGAGGCAGAAACACTATTGCGGAGAGCACAATTGCGCTCTCTCGCAATAGTACAGCCGAATTTCCGGTTCAAAAACCGGAAATTCGGCTCTTAAAGGTGCAGGAGCGGCTTTCTGCCGCCCCTGGAATCCTTTCAGGCCTTTGTGGGCAGAGATTAAGGTTCTATTAGAGCAACTTATACATGATGTGGCCCAGATAGATATATGGACCTTTTTACTTGGAAAACCCCTAGATGGTATTCCTAAGCATACCCAATTGCTGGTTAACCAGGTGTTAACAGCAACACGTATAGCAATTGCGGCCAAACTCCATACCCACCAGAGCAGAAATTGAACACAGAATAGAGAATAATCAGAGGTTTGAATATAATATTTTTTAAATCCAAGACAAAGTTGCAGGGTACTTAAAGATATGGTCAGTATGGGAATTACGCCATCTCTAGCGTTTATGTAACAGGATCATTAGGGGTTAAACGCAGGATGTAGCAATTATATAATGAATTCATACCATGCTGAATCATATAGTGGTAATACACTGGGATATGGAAAAATATGGCGAGAAATGCAATGGCATAGATTGGTTAGAATTCACTTTAGATAACGCATGAAGACAATTGTATAAGTAACCGCTGTTCCCTAAACGAATACTGATACATGATGGTTGTAAAGAAACAATGTCATCACTGTACTTTATTTTATACATTGCTGTAAAGAATTTCTTTTCTTTTTATTGTTGTCTCTTTTTTTCCTTTCTGTACATTTTCATTATTACTTTGGAAACTTACAAAAAGAATTTAATAATCAGCCCTGTAGCATCAGTTTATATTACAGACCAACCTCATTTTCTGCTGGATAATTAGTGACGAGCCCTAAGCTTAGCTTCTCAACAGCCAATCAGAGCCCACTGAGCATGTGAGTGTCACAGACACTTTCCAAGATGGTGACCCCCTGTGACAAGTTTGAAGTCCTGGATCATTGCTGCTATTGACAAGCTCAAACTTTAGCCTCGTGCAATAAGTTCATAAAATAGTAGATATACTATAGTATATAAAACCTGGATTTTTTTTTGTTGCTATATTCATTCTTAGGGTTTAGTTCTCCTTTAAAGGAGATCCACCCTATTGATATTTAAGGCCTGTTTACCATTGACTTGGCTTTAATCGGACACTAAAACAAAGCTCTTCAGACTTCAGATGCCCATTTGGTGGTCAGACATTTCTGTTGGGCACTATAGATTTGGTTCATTATGTTCGTTATAGAGTTAAAAGAAAACATGGGGATAACTGTCAGGGTCAGGGACCTTTGGGTTTCTGGCTCTGTGCCTTAACCTTCGGGCCAGGTGAGCAGCCAGCAGGCTGGCTCACTATTTATTACCTGGTCTTTGAATCCTTAGCCCAGCAGCAGTCCTCTGGGTTGGGGTCAGCCAATTGGGAATGACCCTGCCCTTCCCTTGATCCTGCCTTGTCCTTGTACCTTTCCTTACGTGAACCTTGTCTTGCCGGACCTTGCCTTGCCTTGTCTGACCTTGCTCCTGCTCCAGCCTTGTACCTTGAACCAGTCCTTGTTCCTGCTCCAGTCTTTGTTCCTGCTCTAGTCCTTGTATTTGTTCCTGTCCTACACCTGCTCTGTCCTGCTCTTACCCAGTTTGCTACTGTTGCTGCTACTACCTCTTTGTTCTGACTCTTCGCGCTCTTCACCCTGTTCCTGCCCTTTCCATTCCTGTAGGCACATACAGCTCCTGCCTCAAGGACTCACCCTTCCCTCGTCTGCCTCCACAGCACCCCCTTTACCTCACCCTTGACACAGACCTTAAGGCTGCGCTTGCATAAAGTAGACTAATACACTGCAGAATAATATTGTGGATTTTTTCTCCCTTTATTGGATTTTTACAGCTTGCACAAAAAGAAAGAAACACACAGGGTCAAAGACTTTGACAGTTTGGTGATATTGTTATTTATTCCTATTATCTGATGAACAGTTTTTCACAGCAACTGAAGATTTGTATGAAGAAATCGACATATGGGTTTGTTATGGACTTGTGTTACCTGAGCCTGTTAGGCTGCAAATCCCCACAGCAGTGGTTGGTGTAACCAATCAGATGTTTGGTGGGAGGGACATTTTGTATTTAACTTGTTGTACACTGTTTGGCTAACACACACTTCATAAAGAGCAAGAGCTCGAAACATGTGGTGTTAATAAATACGGCACCATTTGCAGCAGATTCGCCTGTGCTTGTTTGTATCTATACCTACATTTTGAATTTCGATTTTTCTCTCCCTGTATACGTGCTTACAGGACTGGAGATACAGAATAAAAGGGCCCCAGAGTTTCAGGATGGCTACTAATATCTGTCTGTAATGCAATATTCCTCATAGAACCCCCTCTTGTGCTTCAGTCGCCAGGTCAAATGACCTCTGTGCTCTACTCTACAATGTCATTTTGAGAGCCCCAATTCAGCCCCTGATGCTTTATCAGCAGTTATAGGCAGTTACCAATTGAAGACTCAAAGCAAGGAGCACCAAGGATCTCTGGAAGATCTCATAGGAGTAAGAGAAAAGACAAATCTGGGTTCATTGACATGGGAGGTGAGTCAGTTGTGTCAGCTAGTGTAAGGCCTGATGAAAATGAAGTAGAAACAGGTATAGTTACCAGCTTGTACACCCTGGCTCTCCAAATCGTATATTGCCCGGTACCCAGCCGAGAAGGCTTCGGAAACCCACAAACTTCAGAGTAAGTAATTCCACCGGCACATAAAATACAGCAAGGGTTGTCCCTGCTTGCAACTAAGACCTGTGTGCCGGTGGAATTACTTACTCTGATGAAATGAAGGTAACATCCTATAAATAGGAAATTTGTGACAATGGGTTTGGAAGAGGTGAGGCTTGAAAAGGATTTAGGATTATATTTGGAGTTGAGGAGAGCTACAAAGAAAGTGGTTAGATGAGAATAGAATAAAGAAAACCCCAGTGAGCAAGAAACAAGTACCATACAAGCCAAGAATCAGATATGTCAAGGCCCACCGCTCTGAGGAGTGTTAAGTTACCCATATAGAAACCCTCTAGTCTTTCTGCAGATACTGATCAGTCTATGAAGAGAACTAGAAGGTCTTTGAGTAGTGAGGACCCTAGACATGAAGCTGTTGATATGAGAAGACTGCAGGAGTTGTAGGGCATCAATGCAGATCCTTTACCATTAAGAAATTAATTATCATGTTCAGTGGTCTCAGATTTATTTGTAAATGTAATGACTCTGGGAATATTTATTTGTCTGACCCTTTTTATTCTCTGCAATACTGGCTCTGACTCTTGAAACTGAACTCCTAGATTGCCATTTTCAGGAACCAGTGCCAACATTTGTCTTATTTTATGGCCATTCCTTGTTTCTATGAGAACAAAAAGGCTAAATGGATGGAATAATAGATTATAGTATGTAAAGAAATGAGACTAGGAGAATAGAGTTAGGAGAGGATGAATAATAGTACTGAGAGTGGCCCCGGTTCTAAGGTTTTGTGGTGGGCCCCTGGTGTCCCAGTCCAACACTGTCTAGCATAAAGAAACTTGGGGGATCCCAGACTAATTTTTAAAAGATATTGTTCGCCTTTGAGTTATCTTGTAATATGCTGTAGAGAGTGATATTGTGAGCATTTTCATTGCGAGGGTCCAAATTACCCTAGAAACCATGGACTGATTTGAATAAGAGACTGGGATATGAATAGGAGGCCTGAAGATAAGTAATAAAAAGTAGCAGTAATATATTTGTAGAGTAGAAGAAGAAGGCAAATCAATCAAAAACTATAAAAAAAAAGTTGCTTAGAATTAGCCATTCTACAACATACTAAAAGTTAACTTAAAAACAAGAAAAGTTGGTCTTCTAATGGATATCATCATATGAGGTTTATGTTTCAAGTCTGCAGGATTTGTTATGTGTAAGAAATTAATTATTGCCCCACGTGGAGCTTTATAAACCTGACAGTTTAACTACGCTTGGTTGGCTGAGGAGGATTAGCAATATATGATTATAGCTGTTAAATGAAATTGATCTTTTTTCTATTCTTTGCAATTGAGTTGTACCTGTGATCTCCCAGGTCTTTCTTGGTGGCATTAACAGCGATATTTCCATTTTATTAGCTTTACGTGTTCCAATTACCTTCTGGTTCCTCCCCATTGTGCAAGTTATGGCACCTGCAAAGAGAAGATATTGCTTAATGCCCACATTTATGCAAATTAATATGTTTAAATGTTCTTATTGTTTCTCTCTTGCTTTACTGTTAATGAAGTGGAGTTTCTTTTCCAAGGTTATACTCTGTGGGAAGATATGAGTGCTGGGGTGGGGGATAGCGGATGGAAAGAGTTTTTCCAGTGAAAGCTCCTGTATATGTTGCAGCAGAATATATTTCGGGAACTTTGAAATGTTAAGATTCTCTGAATATTCCTTGTGGCACAGTCCTGTTTAATCATTGCAATGACCGGCACCCATTTGGGGACTAAGATAGATGGGAAGGCAGGGTCCAGGGCCTCTTCCTTAAATATGTATATCATTCATTGTAAAGAAATCAAAGGAACAGTTTAGTGTACAAATAAAAACTGGGTAAATAGACAGGCTGTGCAAAATAAAAAATGTGTCTAATATAGTTAGTTAGCCAAAAATGTAATGTATAAAGGCTGGAGTGACTGGATGTCTAACATAATAGCCAGAACACTACTTCCTGCTTTTCAGCTCTCTAACTCTGAGTTAGTCACTGACTATAAGGGGGGCCACATGGGACATAACTGTTCAGTAAGTTTGTAATTGATCCTCAGCATTCAGCTCAGATTCAAAAGCTACAGTTTTGTCCCATGTGGCCCTTCGTCAAGTCACTGACTTGATTGGTTACCAGGCTACTGCCTGGTAACCAATCAGTGGAAAGCAAGAGAGCTGAAAAGCAGGAAGTAGTGTTCTGGCTATTATGTTACACATCCAGTCACTCCAGCCTTTAAACATTACATTTTTGCCTAACTAACTATATTCTAAACATTATTTATTTTGCACAGCCTATCCATTTACCCAGTTTTTATTTTCATACTGAACAACCACTTTAAAGCTTTAGGAACCAGGAGCAATTTGGGCCTGCTAGGATGGCAGAATCCAACTGCCCAAGGGCCGGATGTCAAGTTTCTGAACCCCTAGCCCCCCAAACACTCGCACTCAACAGCCTGCTCACCCTGCTCCGCCACCCTGCTTGCACCCACCCCAACCTCCACCCCACATGTGCTCACAATCTTTGCACCATTCTGCTTTCCCTGCTTCTTTGAGACCATTGCAATATCTTCCACTGGATAGTGGGCGGAGATTCAATCAGTGGTCAAAATCTACTGTTCAATCCCCAGTGGTGATGTGGCCAGCAGGCAGTATGCCACCACCCAATTTTTGCCACCCTAGCACTGGGCCTTTGTTGTCTGCCCACAAATATGGGCCTGATTGCCTCATTTTCCCACAAATCTAGCCACCTGTTATACCCCTCACTTCTCTGGGGGACCCAGAAAGACTATAAACTGAGTGGGCTGCATTCTGTAACACTGGGGAGAGAGCTCATTGCACTGTTGTGTTGAGAACTCAATATCATCATATAAATATTTCTTTAGAGAGACTCACCATGTGGATGAAGAGGCTCAGGTGCTCTGCAACAAGCCTTCAGCATAAGGGAGCGGACATCACCGTATTGTTTTGTAGGGTAGGCACTCAAAGAGCAGTCCTCCAGGCAGTGGTTTTAAAAACAGGTATTTTATTGATGTACAAGCGTGGATCACAGCCTTATGCGTTTCGTGTTCTCACAACACTGAGAACTCAGTCATGTCTAAAACAGAGGCAGTGGTATTGAACATGAGAGGATAGCAGAGAGTGTGTAACTGGGTTGGGCTTCTGCTGGTGGGTAGACTGGGAGCTCCTCTTGAACATCCACTAAAGAGTCACAGTTTGGGAATTCCTACTGTAGTAAAATGATGGGGTCCTATCCCCGGTACAGAGGGATGAATAATTTGCAGGGTGTAAAGACAACAAATAGGAAGTGTTTGGAATGCATTCTAAAACCACATGTCATTAGTTGGAAGAATAATGGGAGTATTTCATAGTTTGGGCCCGTGGGGTCTAGTACAGTGGCATGATTGACATACAATGCTTCCTATTTGGTCAATAGTTTTGGGAAGGCTCTTTCTTATCTCTGCATGGCAATACCTCATATGTAAACACAAGCTCCCTACAGAATTGGAAGAGAAGATGTTAACTGGTCTGTGCCTGACCTACTAGAACCCTGAATGTGAGCCAGGCCTGATCTCCAATAACAAAGTCCAACCTCACTAATGCTCATGTGGCTGAATGGGAGCAATTCCTTTCAGTTTGTCAACATCTATTGCGAACCTTCCTAGAAGAGTTTTGTTTCTACCCAAGGGCAGTCGCTCCAAGCAGAGCAACTACCTTAGAGTAGAAACTAGGGCATCCATGTACATGGTCCAGGACACCCGTAGGGACACTAGGAAGAGACAGGAGATGGACAGGAGATGGTGATGCTCTCAGACATATAGATGCAAGGCGAAAACTGTACTCAATACAAAATATGCAATTGTAGGGACCCATAGGATCAATGGCCACTATGTCTTGAATTCCCTACCAGTTACCTTGTTGCAGTCACAGGTGTAGTTAGTGTACAGTAACCTCAGGCACAACACAATCCATGTATCCGCCCTGACGCGCATTTCGCCCGAAAGCTTCATCAAAGGGGATACTACCTCATGTGCTGTGAATATTATCAACCCTGTGGCTCTTTGGTTGAATAAAGCCTGCTGTTATTTTGTTTGCAGAGAACCCCTGGCCTCTATTTTCTAGTATTTTACATATTGTGGCAGTGTTTAGGTGTAGTTCAACAACATCCTCACGCATGCTCTTTCATAGCAAAGGCCGATTTTGAAGAAAGAGAGTGTAAAGCTCTACTAGACCCATGATCTACTCTACTAGCTAGTTTTAAGCCAAAATAGGGCTACGCAATTAAAATAAAACTTATATGCAAATTTTTTATTTTTCCCAGAAAGCTGGGGTTTTTTTGGGCACCATAAACTGTTTGCAAGCTTAAAAAAATTATAATCAAGTACCTAGGGGCATATTAATTCGAAAACTTCGAAATTCAAAAACTTCGAATTCAAAAAGACCAACCGAAATTAAGTCAAATTTTTTTGTTGTTGAAATAGGTCCGTATTCAGCCAATTCGAATCATACAAATTGAAGTAGTAGCCCATTCGATCGAATTCGATTCAAAGTTTTTCCTCAAAAAAACTTTGATTTTTTAAAGTCCACTAATTGACTCCAAATAGGTTCTAGGAGGTCCCTCATGGGCTAAAACAGCAATTTCGGCAGATTTTAGATGGCGAATAGTCGAAGTAGAATTTTTAAAGAGACGATACATGATAAATTTCGATATTCTAATTTTTTAATTTTTTTCAAATTCAAATCGAATTTGGACTATTCCTTAAATTCAAAAATAGCTTGAAATTTGAATTTTTTTCATTCGAAAATTCACCTCGATCTTTGATAAATCTGCCCCCTAGTGTTTCCTTATCTAAATGATGGGCCATGGAAACAGTAGTGGGTGTGTGATGCACAGATGTTCATAATAGGCCAGAAATCCCGGGCAGGTATAAAGTACCATAAGTCTATGTGTATAATCATCACTTTAAGCCCCAAAATATGGAAGTAGTGATGGGCCAATTTATTCGCCAGGCATTCTGGATTGCAGATCTTTCTGTCATTTCATCTTCATACCTTAAGTCTACTAGAAAATCATATAAACATTAAATAAACCCAATAGTCTGGTTTTGCCTCCAATAAGGATTAATTATATCTTAGTTGGGATCAAGTACAAGCTACTGTTTTATTATTACACAGAAAAAGGAAATCATTTTTAAAAATTTGGATTATTTGGATAAAATGGAGTTTATAGGAGACGGCCTTTCCATAATTTGGATCTTTCTGGATAACGGGTTTTCGATTAACAGATCTCATACCTGTACATGAAATCACTCGCTCTCTCTTGCAAAGGAAACCCATGTAGTAGCAATGTTATAAATAACTAGAGATTATTGGGAATAAATAGATTATTGGAATAAATAGATTATTGGGAATTGGGGGAATTCTCCAGTATGAATAACAGCGGGGGAGATGACAGATAACAAACAACAGCAATTAGGCAGATAATCAGATTGTGGATCAGGAGTGAGCAGATGAAATGTATGAATTCAGCTTTGAATAAAAACAGATGGTTCCTGCTATGTGTAAAATCTGTCAGTTTTCCATTCACTTGGTGCTGCCAGATGCTGTTGCTACAGGCTTGCCGAATGGCTCCTAACTATGAAACAGAGCCGGGCCAACCCAGCCAGTCACTCTAGGCAACCTGGGCAGCCACGGCGTCGGCTGAGTGTCAAGCGCGCATGCGTGAAACTGTGCTCAAGTGCGGATGTGTGAAAGCGCATTTGCGCAAAAAATACCAGCCGCAGTTGGGAGAGACGGAACCAGACATGGGGTAGGCGAAAGAGCAGGTACGTGTCTGGCTCCCCCTCCAGCTTTGCGCCCTAGGCACGTGCCTACTCTGCCTACCCCTAGTTTCGGCCCTGCTATGAAATGATATGCGATTAATGCATCTGTATTTAACACTTACTTATCATCTAATTCTGTTCTGTTTTTTTCCCCCCCGGGATTGTCGGCTCTTATAGGCAGATAGTGAGGCCCCAAAAACTGCTCAACAACCACAGTATTGCCCTCACTTTAATCTTTTGTACTCTACCGGCAAGTACTATAAGGTATTAAAGGGATCCTGTCATCGGAAAACATGTTTTTTTCAAAATGAATCAGTTAATAGTGCTACTCCAGCAGAATTCTGCACTGAAATCCATTTCTCAAAAGAGCAAACTGATTTTTTTATATTCAATTTTGAAATCTGACATGGGGCTGCCCCAGGTCATGTGACTTGTGCCTGCACTTTAGGAGAGAAATGTTTTCTGGCAGACTGCTGTTTTTCCTTCTCAATGTAACTGAATGTGTCTCAGTGGGACCTGGATTTTACTATTGAGTGTTGTTCTTAGATCTACCAGGCAGCTGTTATGTTGTGTTAGGGAGCTGTTATCTGGTTACCTTCCCATTGTTCTTTTGTTTGGCTGCTGGGGGGGAAAGGGAGGGGTTGATATCACTCCAACTTGCAGTACAGCAGTAAAGAGTGATTGAAGTTTATCAGAGCACAAGTCACATGACTTGGGGCAGCTGGGAAATTGACAATATGTCTAGCCCCATGTCAGATTTCAAAATTGAATATAAAAAAATCTGTTTGCTCTTTTGAGAAATGGATTTCAGCGCAGAATTGTGATGGAGCAGCACTATTAACTGATTCATTTTGAAAAAAAATTTTTGCCCATGACAGTATCCCTTTAAGTACTTTAAGTGGCATATTTATCAAGGGTCGAATTTGAAAAATTTCGAAATTCGAATTCAAAAAGACCAAACAAAATTAAGATGACGTTTTTGACGTTTTTGATCGAATAGGTCAGAATTAGAATCGTACATATCTAAGTAATAGCGCAATCGATCGAATTAGAATCAAAGTTTTTCCCAAGAAAACCTTTAATTTTTCCACCAAAAGTCCACCAATTGACTCCAAATAGGTTCTAGGAGGTCCCCCATAGGCTAAAACAGCAATTTGGCAGGTTTTAGATGGCGAATGGTCGAAGTAGAATTTTTAAAGAGACAGTACATGATACATTTCGATATTCGAATTTTAGATTTTTTTTAAATTTGAATCGTATATCTGAGCGATTCGTTTTCTGAAGTTATCTTGTGAGGCAACTTATGCGGATTTGGAAAACGAAGCTCTCTGAGTGCCAACCACCGGTGATTTACATTCTAGCTGGCGGGACGCAGTTTGGGGAGATTAGTCGTCCCGAAGAAGAGGAGATTTGTCGCCGGTCGACTAATATCCACAAATCTGCCTGTGTGCCCTGATCCTTAAAGGACAAGGAAAGTTAAAATAGAATAAGGCTAGAAATGCTGTATTTTGTATACTAAACATAAGCATGAACTTGCTGCACCACAAGCCTAATCAAACAAATGATTTATGCTTTCAAAGTTGGCTACAGGAGGTCACCATCTTGTAACTTTGTTATACATCTTTGCATGACCCTGACCCTGCGCATGCTCAGTGTGATCTGGGCTGCTTAGGGATCGTCATAAACAAAGCTGCTTGAGTTCTGCATGGCTGGGAAGTAAGGCGGGGGCTCCCCCTGCTGTTCATAAGTATGATTGTTTCCCTGCTCAGCAGTTAGGGACCGTCTGACAATTCCTATCCACAGCAGTAAATGAAGGGAGAATTTCACCGCATACAGTCAGGTTTCTTCTAAAAACGGTACACATTTTTTAATTAAAGTATATTGGAGATAGGTTTCTTTTTCATTAAAGAAAGTAAAAATGGGATTTTATTTTTTTGTCTTTTGCCTTTAAGGCACTATAGAATAGCGGAGTTGTTCTTTTTGTTTGATTTGATTTCCTTTAAAGGAGAACTAACAAATATTAGTAGAAATGCCATATTTTATATACTCCACTTACTGCATCAGCCTGAGGACAAGGCCAGACGTGGTGTTTTTACGTTGCGTTTTTAAAAAAGCTCAGTCGGGCGTAAATACGCATAATCTGCACTACTACTGAAACTAATGGAAAACGCACTATGGCAATTCTCACAGGGCGCTTGCAAGCTGAAATCTGCCACGGGACAACAGTATTGCCGTTTTTTTAGCAGAAACGCCAATACATCAAGAAACTACCAAATCCATAGACTCTATGGGATCTGCAAGTCTGAAACCACATTTACGTAAATACGCAGCATATTTTAAATATGGCGTCCAAATTCATGTGAGATAAATGACGCATATACGTTTTTATGGCTGGTGATATAAATCATTGTGACGATCATTCCTGCTCCATTTTGCATGTAAATAGTTTTTCTATTTCTAAATAGCTTTTCTATTTTCTTTTTTCAGCCAGCGGAATTATGGGGAAGGAGAACAATGAGAAGTGCATGTTGGGAAACGAAACCTACGTGCTGAAAAACGCATGTTGACGGTAGCGTGTGGTTTCAGCGGCGTATTTACGCCCGACTGAGCTTTTTTAAAAATACAACGTAAACATGCAATGTCTTGAGGTTCAGCATCTCTATAACAGTAATGATCCAGGCCTACAAAGTTGTGCCCAGGAGCTCCCCATCTTGGATTCTGTTAGGAGTGTCGGTGGCACTGCACATGCTCAGTGAGCTCAGGGCAGCTGTTGAAAAGTTAAACTTAGGGGTTGTTGCAAATGATCAAGGAGACAATGAAATGTATCTGTCACACAAGCTGATGCTACAGTGCTGGCTATTAAATTCTGATGCAGAATTCACTGGTTTCTGAACTACCCAAAGAGGCTGACTTCCAGGGTTCAGCAACCACCCTAATATGTTTTTATCTCCCATTCCTCTGGGGGATGATCCAGGCACTGTAGTGAGTCTGGGTCTGAGATCAGAGTAGTCAAACAGCCAGGCAGGGTCAAACACAGACAAGAAGCTTTTCAGCACAAGGTATAAAGCACCAGGAGCAAAACCTATCACGGGCACTGAATACAAACTGAAGTCCCTTTAAATACAGTTTGAATTTCGCGCCACTGCGCACTCACAGCAGCCCGCATGCGCAGAAAAACCAGGAAGAGGTGCACGCGCATGTCCTAACAGACAGGCGCCTGCAAGGAAGCAGTTCGAGCAGGGCCGGAACTAGGGGTAGGCAGAGTAGGCATGTGCCTAGGGCGCAAAGCTTGGGGGGCACCTGGCACGTACCTTTAAGTGCTGCCTACCCCTGTCCAGTCTGCCGTTCTGTTCCGTGTACGCATGCGCTCATGCACCTATCTGGCATCAGGGTTGCGTGCGTCCTGTTCTATGTGCGCATGCGCCTATCTTACAGCAGGGTGGCGTGCGCTGTGAGACTGCTTCCAGCATGCATGTGTGCGCTTAAGTATGCGCGCGGTCACATACGCGCACGCACAGTGAAGGGGGCGACGCAGCTGACCACTTGCCTGGGGCGCCTGGCCCATTTGGCCCTGCCGCTGAGGGGGTGGCAGGCGTCCCTGCCGTCCCCCCACTAGACCACCAGGGTAAGATTTTATTACAGGCAGGCAGAGTATGACACACACAAGGAGCATAGGGCAGGCAGAGTATGGCAAACACAGGGAGCAAAGGGCAGGTAGAATAAAGTAGGAGACAGGAACCTATCAGGACTATAAGATGGACAGTTCATACTGAGCTACATACAGTGACACAGTGCTGGTGCCCCTCCAGAAGTTTTTATGAGTTTCAGTCTGGGTCTGAGGTGTGAACAGTACAAGACTTTAGGATGTGAACAACAGAGGTGTCACAGGTGTGAACAATACAGGAGTTTATAGTCTGAATTTGACATGTAAACAATGCAGGGGCCAATAAATCTCAGTACTGATACCTTAAAGCTTACACAAGATAAGGAATCACAGCAGTCAGACCTTCATGTGGGGGGGTCGCGGGCCTGATTAGAGTAATTAAAGTCCTTCTCTCATATACTATTTTACACTACACTCTAATAATAATCTCTGTCCTGCATGTCACTTGCATATGCAAACTAGGGCAGTGAAGGGTAACAGAAATATGATATATAAGGATTTGGATTAGATTCGGTCAGATTCGAAATTTTTATACGCGCGCCTATTTGGTCCAAATCATTAAAGTCAATTGGCGTCCGAATAATTTTGATGTGCGAAAATTTTTATGCGTGCCCCCAAATTCTTTTCGCCGGCAGTGAAATGCGTATTTCGCCACGAATTTGCACCTGCCGAATTTATTCTCCAATCACCACTGATCATGTGTGCTGCCCTTTAATAAAAACCTACATTCAGCATGTCACTTATGTCTTATAACAAATCCATATACTGCACGTCAGTACATACCTTCCAACATTTAGGAAATAGAAAGAGGAACAAAGAGATTTGCCGCGCCACGTCCATTTTTGTGGCCACACCCCCTTAACACACCATGTTAATTTTATACAATTTGGCAGGTTATGAAAGTTTGAACACATTTCTGTGGTTTTAATGTTATGACAGTTTTGATAATGAAATTGAATTGCCCTTTAAGCTGTGAGTCACAGTTTACCCCAGAGACCTGCTTATCTTAAAATGTTACAATTGTTTCTTTGCTTATCCTAAATAGTTACACATATATTGAAGTGAATGTATTCTGGGCTCTCTGCCAAAAGCCATTTACATTTTAGAAACATTGTATCTTTTTCTGGCTGTTCAGTGCAGGATATCAAAGAGAAAGATTGTTTCAGTAACAATCCGGGACTGCGGGTGGAGCTGTCAAAATCGGGACTGTGACTGCATGCCACAAAAGAAATATATAGCCCTGAGCCAATTTGCACTGACAGATCCAGCCACAGGTTAAATATCACATGAGAGCAATAATATGTCATTGGTTTGCCAGGCAGAGGCCACTGCTGACCCAAAGCAAAGGTCTGCTCAGGTGAGCCCTCTGGTAGTGCTGAGAGTTGTAGTTTAACGGGAGAGTGACAGGAGTTTAGAATGTGAGCACAGCCGCATTATGCTACAGGGAGAGAGTTATGTTTCTCATTCCTTTCTAGCAAGTGTTCCGTATTCCTTTCCATAAGTTATGCGCCGTGACAGTGGGAAAGTGTAGAATCCATCAGCAGAGAATATGATAGAAGATAAAAATGCTTTGCTTTATCTAATCTGCCATCTCCTGGTGCTTTACAGCTTCACGTTTCATTTCATTTTTATATGTTTGCTTTTTTTTCTTTTTATACATTTTTTTTTACATCTTGCAAGAAAACAAATAAAGAGGATTTAGTTGCCCTTGCGTCTCTTACCTGCTCTGACATTGGGTTTATTGCTGGGCCCTGTTCTTCCCTTCTCCCACAGCTACAGACACTTGGGGGCACATTTACTATGGGTCGAATATCGGGGGTTAATTAACCCTCGATATTCGACCATCGAAGTTAAATCCTTCGACTTCGAATATCGAAGTCGAAGGATTTACCGCAATTCGTTCGAACGAACGATAGAAGGAAAAATCGTTAGATCGAAAAGATGAAATCGTTCTAATCGAACGATTCGAAGGATTTTAATTTCCAGAAATTGCCAGGAAAGCCTATGGGGACCTTCCCCATACGCTAACATTGGTGCTCGGTAGGTTTTAGGTGGCGAAGTAGGTGGTCGAAGTTTTTTTTTAGTACTTCAACTATCGAAAGGTCGAATAGTCCAACGATTTTTAGATTTGAAGTCGTAGTCGAAGTAGCCAATTCGATGGTCGAAGTAAAAAAAAGTAGCAAAATAAATACTTCGAAATTCGAAGTATTTTTTATTCTAATCCTTCACTCGAGCTTAGTAAATGTGCCCCTTACTGTACATACAGTAGGTACAAGGCCAGGCCCCACATTATTATTAGTAGTTGGTCCAAGCAGGTAAAAATGTGGGTTGCAGGCATACCTCCCAACTGTCCCGTGGTCCTGTGGCCTATGGTCCCGGGTTTCTTACTGAAATGTCACAAGTTTCTCTTTGATTTCCTGCACTGATGCCAGAAAAAGATACAAAGTTTCCAAATCTTAATTAAAATAAGAGACTTTTCGGCCGACAGCCAAGAACATTGAGCAGCTGCACTTTCATACATTTGTAACAATTTAAGATAAGAAAAGAAACAATTGTAACTATTTAAGATAAGCAGATCTCTTGGAGAAACGGACTCACAGCTTAAAGGGAAACTAAAGTCTAAAATAGAATAAGGCTAGAAATGCTGTATTTTGTATACTAAACATAAACATGAACTTACTGCATCACAAGCCTAATCAAACAAATGATTTATGCTTTCAAAGTTGGCTACAGTTGGTCACCATCTTGTAACTTTGTTATACATCTTTGCAAGACCAAGACTGTGCACATGCTCAGTGTGGTCTGGGCTGCTTAGGGATCATCATAAATGATCAAAACAGCACAAGTCAAATAATATCTGCCAGAAGCCGATACAGCAAGACTGATTAATAATCAGAATATACAGACTGCACTGGGTCCTGTGTTGTCATGTAATCTAATGTGGATTTTATAGTTTTTGGATTGTTTAATACAAACTTTCTCCAACTCTGCAGAACCAGTGGCTGCAGCAAAATAACCCTCCAAATAGAATCCCAGTTTATCTGTTTAAATCTGGCTCCATGATCTTTGTCCCTGCAGCTGGAGTTGGAAACAGTAAAGGGGATGTAAAGGCAAAAATAAAATCCAATACAAATCTCTACACAGTCGCCGACTGCTCTACAGGGAAACAAACAAAGCTGCTTGAGTTCTGCATGGCTGGGAAGTAAGGCGGGGGCTCCCCCTGCTGTTCATACGTATGATTGTTTCCCTGCAGAGCAGTTAGGGACCGTCTGACAATTCCTATCCACAGCAGTAAATGAAGGGAGAATTTCACTGCATACAGTCAGGTTTCTTATAAAAACTGTGCACATTTTTTAATTAAAGTATATTGGAGATAGGTTGCTTTTTTTTTTGAAGAAAGTAAAAATGGGATTTTATGTTTTTGCCTTTACATATCCTTTAAGCTGCAAATCACAGTTTCCCCAAGAGACCTGCTTATCTTAAATTTTAACAATTGTTTATTTGCTAATTTTAATCTTAAATTGTTACAAATATATCTAAGTGCATTTGCCACATATTCTAGGCTCTCTGCCAAAAGCCAATTAAGTTTCATAAACTTTAAAATCTTTTTCCGGATTTTCAATGCAGGAGATAAAAGAAAAAGTCTGGACATTTCAGTAACAATCCGGGACTGCAGGTTGAGCTGCCAAAATCGGGAATGTCCCGTGAAAAACGAGACAGTTGGGAGGTGTGCCATAGACTTCAATTAATTAATTAATTCACATTTAAAAAATTAATAATTTCATGTTTCTCTGTAATAATAAAACAGAGGCTTTTATTTGATCCCAACTGAGATATAATTAATCCTTATTGGCGGCTGAACAATTCTCCGGAAAAACTCACATGCATTCTGGATAAAAGGTCCCACACCTGTAGTGATGCCATCAGTTATCACCAGTGCATTGTGATTCTTTTTACAAGAAAAGAAAAAAATGTTTATTATAAATAATCTGCAGCCTCTGTTCTCTGCCTTTACATATATTCTGCCACAAGGTGGGGCTAGCTCTCCACATAATAATTCCACTTGTACACTAAATATAGAAGGTATTTTGCCCGACGAATGGGCTTGGGTGCTCTGAAAGCTTGCCATTTTTATTTATTCAGTTAGCCAATAAAAGGTATCACCAAACTTTAAAGTTTCTGCACTAAATATAAAAGGGAAAGCCGACGTATATATACTGCATCCGGCACCTCTGTTGTTTGCCAAGTTTCCTTTCATTCACCTATCTACCAGCAGCGGTATAGAAAAGGAAATAGCCAATCACAATCTGGAAAATTTAAAGGATAAGTAAACCTTTAAAATAAGTGAATGTAAAATTGATGAGAGTGCTACTCTAAGCATTTTTGTAATTGACATTCATTTTTTTTCATTCCAAGATATGTGCTGTAATTAAATTAATTTAGTTACAACAGCGCCATCTGCTGGTTGTCAGGAGAAAGAAAGAGGCTGCTCTGATGTTCTTCTGCTTAGGAATAAAATTAGAAACCTTTCTCAAATCTTTCCTAAGCAGAAGAACATCAGAGCAGCCTCTTTCTTTCTCCTGACAACTTCCTTGACTACTTGGTGGTCAGACTGGTGGGAAACTGACCAGCAGGTGGTGCTGTTGTAACTAGGGATGCACCGAATCCACTATTTTGGATTCGGCCAAACCCCCGAATCCTTCGCGAAAGATTCGGCTGAATACCGAACCGAATCCGAACCCTAATTTGCATATGCTAATTAGGGGTGGGAATGGGAAAACATTTTTTACTTCCTTGTTTTGTGACTAAGTCATGCGATTTCCCTCCCTGTCCCTAATTTGCATATGCAAATTAGGATTCGGTTCAGCTGGGCAGAAGGATTCGAATCCTGCTGAAATAGGCCGAATCCCGAACCGAATCCTGGATTCGGTGCATCCCACGTTGTAACAAAATTAATTAAATTAACAATACATGTATCCTTTAATATCTTGGAATGAAAAAAAAAATGAATGTCAATTACAAAAGCACTTAGAATACTTTCTTGTTCTGCCAAGGGCCGTATTAGCAGGAAATCTGAAATCCACTTTCAATTCCCACGTAATCTTTACCAGCAAAGCTTCGTAAATAAATTGGAAGTTTTACAAGTTTAAACAGTCACAAGTGCATCTGGCGGGAGGCGAGTCGATACATTCTTATATGTAAAGCACTGCGTATCTTGACAGCGCTATATAAATAAATGATGATGATGATGATATGTGGAAATGTGTGCAGCGGCACAATGGCAGCAAAATAGAAGTTATAAAATAGAAGTTTCAAACAGAGCCACTGGCTATACAGGGTTACACGGATATTGATCGCTGCACAACTGGGAAATGGTTTTGATATTTTAAGCTCGCGGCTTGTTTGTCGGCAGGTTTGGCTGTGGATGTTGATGTTTCTAAGGATCCCTTGAATCACTCATTATGCCTTTTCCTTAACCCATGAAGCAGACAAGGAGTCAATAAGGAATAATTCTGGCTGTGCATGGAAATTGTCATCGGCAGCACCGGTGTCATTGGGATGCAACATGCTGAGCCTCCTCACGTAGGGGCTTATTAGGAACATTTTGGTGTACAAATTCTAATGAATTGATTCATATCCGTATGCTTGGAAACATATCCAAGTACTGATCACCAGATCCTGCAAACACATGAGGGACAGGGCAGCCTAGAAAGGACCAACATCCCCTGCACTCTCTCTCCTGCCAAGGGGGTTGCAGTAACATGACCTGGAAGGGGACCCCAACATTTTTTTGCATGGATGCACAGGAAAGTGAAGTTATGTCACTGAATTTATCAGTGTGTATCCCCATGAATCATTGCCAGTGTAGAGTTGAGTGGAGTTGGTGCAGTTAGTGTCCCAGTGGAGTTGGTGCAGTTAATGTCCTAGTGGAGTTGGTGTAGACAGTGTCACAGTGGAGTTGGGTTGGTGTTGTGTCCCAGTGGAGTTGGTGCAGTTAATGTATCAGTGGAGTTGGTGTAGACAGTGTCACAGTGGAGTTGGTGTAGACACTGTCCAAGTGGAGCTGGTGTATACAGTGTCCCAGCGTAGTTGGTGTAGATAGTGTCCCAGTGGAGTTGGTGCAGTTAATGTCCCAGTGGAGTTGGTGCAGTTAATGTTTCAGTGGAGTTGTTGTAGACACTGTCCCAGTGGAGTTGGTGAAGATAGTGTCCCAGTGGAATTGGGTTGGTGTCGTGTCCCAGTGGAGTTGGTGCAGTTAATGTGCAAGTGGAGTTGGTGTAGACAGTGTCCCAGTGGAGTTGGTGTAAATAGTGTCCCAGTGGAGTTGGTGTAAATAGTGTCCCAGTGGAGTTGGTGATAGTGTGCCGGTGGAGTTGGTGCAGTAAGTGTGCCAGTGGAGTTTGTATAGATAGTGTCACAGAGGTGGGAGTTCTTACACTGCCCCTTTCCAAGTGGATTTCACAATTTTCACAGTCAGCAGCCTCACCTCCAAAATACTTTAATGTGATGCACGTCCAACGGTTTCCAACCTCAATCCTTTCATCAATTCAAATTGTAGTAATAGACGGCACCAATCATTGGTTTGTTTTCTTAAAATGCCTTTATTGGGACATAGGCTCTGACCCCAAACACCCGGCAATGTTTCAGACCTCTCACGGTCTTTTCTCAAGCCACCACCGTGAGAGGTCTGAAACGTTGCCGGGTGTTTGGGGTCAGAGCCTATGTCCCAATAAAGGCATTTAAGAAAACAAACCAATGATTGGTGCCGTCTATTACTACAATCCTTTCCAAGTGGATGTCCAGAGTGATACATAATCCTGAGTCATTGCATCATAAAAAGGACAGTGATTGTCACTGAATGAGATATTGGGCAAAATGGATGTGGATACGGCAGATCATGGGGTTGTCACACATGGTCTATTTAAATGGCTATGTTTTAGATTGAGGCCCCTTCTACTTGGGGGTAGAGTAGTACTAGGCACTGCACATAGTATAATACCTAGTGCATTTAGCTAATTTGCTACCACTGCAGCCTCCTGCAGGTTATCTTTCACAGTCATCTCCATCCTCCAACTAAATCACAGCTTGCAGGGAGTTACTCAGGATTGCAGTTAAAGGAGATAATTCGCTGAGTAAGGAGACATAACCGGGGCTAATTGGTGTTCCTAGCAACGTGTCATTAGGGACCCCTGCAGGACTGACAGCCTTATTATGATAGAGAGAATATGAAGAGTCTCATTTATACCGCACAACGCAAGCTGGGCTTTATTGTTTAGGAGCTGGGTGGATTGCTCGCAATATAAAAGAACCCCCTGCCTTAGGGGTGATATAACAAAGGAATGTTCTCTATGGGGCTACGTTCTACATCAGCTGTCTCCCCTTTTATCCATTCGAATATTAGACATTCAAATTTTTTCTTAACCTCCCTGTGGAGTATATTTGAATTAAAAAATTTCTCATGAAATCTAAATTCCACCTTTGATAAATGGGCCTCTAATAGATTACTTGTTCTAGCGTAGACAAAATGGGTGCCGTCAGGATGAGAACCGTAACAACAACGATGAGGGGAATAGGCGCTGCCAGGATGAGAACCACATCAACAACGATGCAGTCATCAGCCCTAGGGGAAAATCAAATCTGCCCAATCATCATCTGGCTGGTTTTTGGCCAGGGAAGCCCAGGCCTGGATTTGTGGCAAGGCCACATAAGCCTGGGCCTAGGGCGGCAAAAAATAGGGGCGGCATGCCGCCCAGCCGCATTATGGGGACGTGTGTGTTCCCATTCAATTACACCAGCTTCGCCGGCATGCTGGGAAGGGGAAGTGTAGGCGGGCGCTAGGACTGCACAGCCATCTGGTCGGACCGCGCAGCCTAGGGGGCGGCCAGCAAAGAAATCCGGCGTTGGGGAAGCCCGTTGGTGGGCCTCATACACAGGCAGATAAGGTGCGGAATTGGTCTAAAGGAGGCCTTTAGAGTACTCAGTTGCAACTTAATGGGAGTTCCAGGTACTCCTGTGATTTCTGGCATACGATTTTACACCTAGATGAGGGAAACTGCACAAGGTTTATTTATAAACAAGGTTTATTTTCCCTTGACTTTGTCAGGAAAAATTAAACCTTTCGACATTATCCATCTATATTACTGGGAACACGAGTCAATGACGAGCACAACACAGCGCCACGTGAAAGATGCCTTTTGTTTTCAGAAACTCTTGCTATTAATAAGTCATCGTAGAGACAAGAATAAATCCTAGAATCCGCGGGTAGAATGATCCTCCTGCTTCTATAATCAGAGGAACAGCTCCGGCCCATTTGTCAGCGGCGGCGCTGATGTGTTTTTTTCTTTGCCTTTCGAGAGAAGAACTGCTGAGAGTTGAAGTTTTACTGACAATTTCAGTGTTATCAATGCTCACAGTCTATTACATGATGGAAGCATGTTTAGAAGTGATGGCTGCCAAGAGCCCCCAACTAATGTCTCCATCACTTCTCCTTTGGGAAACATACCCTGCAAATATATTTATATCTTAAGTATCACTATGCTTTTTGGTTTCTAGGGTCATTTGCAATAATTAACCTTGGAGCAAAGTAGATCAAACAAACCATAAAAGACCAGTGAATATTAACCCAGCTTACCCGTAAATACATTTGAGGTTAGTTAGAATGACAGAGATAGACGGTTCCACTTGTTCCGGCTGCAGTCAAGACATACAGATTGAAAAAATCTGGAGGAGACTACACAGCTCATTTCCGTGCACATTTTTGTTCAGCGGGGTCATCACTGCCGGCTCTCCATAGTGAGCAGCATTAATAACGGCATCGGCATGCGGCTCACTTGGCACAATCCTGTTGTCGCTATTGATGCAACCCAAAAAGTACTGCAAACAAAAAATTCCAATGGCACACAGGACTTATGCAACACCTTTTAGTGTTTATTGCGGCGTGAGGTGCATGCTTGACAAAGGGGCCCGCCCCGAAACGCTGCATTGCACTCCGCAATAAACACTTAAAGGGATACTGTCATGGGAAAAAAAAAAAATTTCAAAATGAATCAGTTAATAGTGCTGCTCCAGCAGAATTCTGAACTGAAATCCATTTCTCAAAAGAGCAAACAGATTTTTTTATATTAAATTTTGAAATCTGACATGGGGCTAGACATATTGTCAATTTCCCAGCTGCCCCTGGTCATGTGACTTGTGCTCTGATAAACTTCAATCACTCTTTACTGCTGTACTGCAAGTTGGAGTGATATCACCCCCCTCCCTTTTCCCCCCCAGCAGCCAAACAAAAGAACAATGGGAAGGTAACCAGATAACAGCTCCCTAACACAAGATAAAAGCTGCCTGGTAGATCTAAGAACAGCACTCAATAGTAAAAACCCATGTCCCACTGAGACACATTCAGTTACATTGAGAAGGAAAAACAGCAGCCTGCCAGAAAGCATTTCTCTCCTGAAGTGCAGGCACACGTCACATGACTTGGGGCAGCTGGGAAATTGACAAAATGTCTAGCCCCATGTCAGATTTTAAAATCAAATATAAAAAAATCTGTTTGCTCATTTGAGAAATGGATTTCAGCGCAGAATTCTGCTGGAACAGCACTATTAACTGATTCATTTTGAAAAAAATTTTTTTCCCATGACAGTATCCCTTTAAGGTGTTGCATAGTAGTTACATAGTTAAATTGGGTTGAAAAAAGACAAAGTCCATCAAGTTCAACCCCTCCAAATGAAAACCCAGCATCCATACACACACCCCTCCCTACTTTTAATTAAAATTCTATATACCCATACCTATACTAACTATAGAGCTTAGTATCACAATAGCCTTTGATATTATGTCTGTCCAAAAAATCATCCAAGTCCCTCTTATAGTCATTAACTGAATCAGCATCACAACATCACCCGGCAGTGCATTCCACAACCTCACTGTCCTCACTGTGAAGAACCCCCTACGTTGCTTCAAATGAAAGTTCTTTTCTTCTAGTCTAAAGGGGAGGCCTCTGGTATGGTGATCCACTTTATGGGTAAAAAGGTCCCCTGCTATTTGTCTATAATGTCCTCTAATGTACTTGTAAAGTCTAATCATGTCCCCTCACAAGCGCCTTTTTTCCAGAGAAAATAACCCCAACCTTGACAGTCTCCCCTCATAATTTAACTCTTCCCTCCCTCTAACCAGTTTAGTTGCACTTAGTCTCTGCACTCTCTCCAGCTCATTTATATCCCTCTTAAGGACTGTGTGCCATTGGAATTTTTAGTTTGCAGTACTATTGGGAGGCGGCCGGACCTCCACCAGTGAGCACCAGGCATCTTTGTTTAGCCAAAGAAGGTAGGGTGTGTGAGGGCCTAAACTTTTTGTACCCAAAAAGTACTGCCATGGGTTCGTAGTGTCAATAGGTGCACGATTTATCAAAGCAGGTTGGGAGGTACATTGCTGCTTACTGCAAGTATGAACGGCATCATTGCCCTCATGATTTTGCATCCATTTTAGTGCCTTAAATCCAATTTTTCTGTATCTTCCAAAACTGCACACAGGCCTATAGTTATTGAATGGTGAAAAAAAAATCTGCTACAAGAAAACTCTAAAATCCTCCTCAAGGAAGTAAACTGTGCAGTTTCAGGTAGATTGTCCTTTTCACCCAAAATGAGCCCCCAGAGTTAAAGTATCAGCAGACTGGGTTATTGGTCTAGACTAGACAAACCAACTACAGTGATGGGATCACAGAAATATCTGTTCAGATGGTCTCCCACGATGCTCACAACAGATACACCAATCGTAGAGCAGTACCGTGGAAATCCGTCAACTGCCAGGCCATATTGGTGCTTGTTTCACCAGTTTAAATTCATATAGTTGTTGCCTGAATTGTAATAAAGTTTTTTCCTCTGAGCTCCATTCCCTTCTCGCCCCGTATAGCGATCTAAGTTGATATCATGGATTGCATCGGGCACTGGGGAACCTGTTTTACCTGTCAAAAAGAAACGGTTTTTCTAGAGGATCCCAAGCTCTGGCAGGGTGCCCGGTTGGCTCGCCCATTGTGCATAAAAGCTTGGCTGCTTTTCTAGATATTATAGGAAAGCAATAGTTGGCTGATACACTATAACCTTTTTATAAGCCACGCTGGGCCTACCCTCTTTATGGAGGAATTTGATTTGAAAGCTGAATTTTCCTCCATTACTTTGTTCCTTATATAAACAGATAATCATTAGTGTGCACACTATTATGCCTTGGTAGATTGGCAGGTATACTAGCGGGAGTCGTCTCATTGCTTTTCTGCTATGTAAATGTCTCAGTACTGTATAAACAAGGAATAATAATCAGCATAGGAAGAGGCTTTTTATAGCTCATAAGGGCTCCTTTACACATAGTTTTAAAGGAGAACTAAAGCTTAAGTAAAGAAGCTAGGAATGTTGTACATGATGTTTTGGGCTTCTTTACCAGCCCAAGGCAACCACAGCCCTTTAGCAGTAAAGATCTGTGTCTCCAAAGATGCCCCAGTAGCTCCCCATCTTCTTTTCTGCTGATTCACTGCACATGCTCTGTGCTGCTGTCACTTACTGAGCTTAGGGACACACTCACAATATACAGTACACATAGAATAGAAATGTCACAATATAAGGCTGATTAGTAATTAATACACATAATTACTACATGGCAGCACAGAAACCAGTGCAATTAGCATCAGAATTGAATAATCAGCAAACCTGTAGCATCAGCTTATATTACAGCCAGGGAAGCTCATTTTCTGCTGGATAATTAGTGACGAGCCCTAAGCTTAGCTTCTCAACAGCCAATCAGAGCCCACTGAGCATGTGAGTGTCACAGACACTTTCCAAGATGGTGACCCCCTGTGACAAGTTTGAAGTCCTGGATCATTGCTGCTATTGACAAGCTCAAACTTTAGCCTCGTGCAATAAGTTCACTATATAAAATATTGCATATTTAGCCACATAAATTTTTAGGGGTTAGTTCTTCTTTAAAGACAAACACTGGCCGGTCAGATTAGTGAATAAAGCTGGCCATAGACGCAAAGATCCCAAAGTACGAATCATCGTACGATCGGACTTTCCCATCTCCCGACCTGCCACTAACCATTCCGATCAAATAAAGAACAAAAGAACAGATCAGCCAATGTTCTGCCCCTGACAGCAATCGTACGAAAGTTATGTCCGACAAATCGATCGGCAACACATACAGAGATATTACCCGCAGCCGACAGAAATCTTTTAACCTGTCCGATCTACCAAACGACCGATCTCCGCCAGACGAAAAATGTCGGGACTCTCCACACACGGTCTGAAAATTGTACAAATCCTCGATTCGTACGATCAGATCTTTGCGTCTATGGAATCGAATCCTCGATTCGTACCATCAGATCTTTGTGTCTATGGCCAGCTGCGTCTATGGCAAGCTAGCTGGCCATATACGCAAAGATCCGATGGTACGAATCGAGGATTCCTATGATTTTTGGACCATATGTGGAGAGTCCCAACATTCGGAGTAGATTGGTCGTTTGGTCGACAGGTTAAAAGATTTCTGTCGGCTGCGGGTAATATCTCTGCGTGTATTGACGATTTTCAGAGGGAGACTATCACTAGCTTTTGTAGGACATAAATTTCGTACAATTGCTGTCAGGGGCAGAATAGGATTTTTGTGTCTATGGCCAGCTTTAGTCCTGCTGAAATCTCATGTTAGTTTGGACTATATGAGCACAGTTGAGCAGATTATGCCTGGTCACAATTGCAGTCCCAACTGCCTAAGCCACAATGAATAAACATTATAGTATGTCAGTGGATGCCAATTCGGCTGTACCAATAATAATGAGCACCTCGATAGCCGTCTCCCAGACCAAAGCGCCATTATTACTTACAGTTAGGTCCATAAACATTTGGAGAGAGAGAATTTTTTTTCTAATTTTGGTCCTGTACATCACCACAATGAATTTTAAATGAAACAACTCAGATGCAGTTGAACTGCAGACTTTCAGCTTTAGTGACGGTGTTAAAAAAAGGCTTTAGTTCCTCATATTTTTATGCAATCTTTTTGTTCAACCCACTGAAATAAAGCTGAAAGTCTGCAGTTCAACTGCATCTGAGTTGTTTCATTTAAAATTCATTATGGTCATGTACAGAACCAAAATTAGAAAAAAGGTGTCTCTGTCCAAATATTTAAGGACCGAACTGTATATACCAGAACCCTACCCGCCCATATCTGACCTCACCAGAGCTGGCAGACATACAGGTATGGGATCCATTATCCAGAAATCCATTCTGGATGACAGGTCCTATACCGGTGTAAATAAGAGGAAAGCAGACAGCTGGAAGAGCAACTGTGACTGTGCCAACTTGACAGGTGAGTGAGCCGTAGGTGGGTACAGCCCCACACAGCACTAGTACCAACCCATATCGTTTTAAATAAGTCACAAAAAATATTCTAACTGCAATCAGAATGGAGAAATGCTCTCTGAAATAGGTTATGCCTAGGGACGATTTGCCCATCACTATCATCCAATGGAAAATGGTGAACCCTTGCACATTTTGCACAGACTGGGGCCTTTTGTACCAGCAGCAGGGAAAATATCCCATCAGCCTAACAAGGCAATCTCTGCCGCTTACCTATAACAAGGCCATGTGTGTTTACAGCAAGAACATCAATTCATGGGTCGGCTTGTGATGACTAATACACTTGCACGATGATCAGAAGAACGCGTATGGAAAATCTATACAGGGGCAGCCGATGATGCCATGACAACAGAAAAATGGCACCAAAATAGAAACATTTCAGGCTCAGTATTCAACGATTCTCCTTATATACTGTATAGATTAAAATAAAATATACCTTATTAACAAACATAGCGGCAAGTTCACTAAAGGGCGGATTTTTGCATGCAAGGGCTCCGCCACACTTTGCTCCGCTTCCCAGGCGCAAATTTGCAAACACTATGCTAATTCACTAAAATGCAAAGTTGTGTCTCAGCAGCTGAATGCTGGCGAAGTTTCTTAGGTGTTAATTCGTCAGCGCGAACTTTCGCTAACGTTTGTTTCTTCCTAGCGAAACCATCCCATTGTTCTTAAAACCCCTGGCATTTTTTCATATTTTAAAGCGGGATTGCCTTTAAAGGAGAAGGAAAGGCTTGGTGCCAAATGTTAGGCCCCCCGAGTGATTGTATTGATTTACCTGCGGCTGCGCATGTGCATTAGAGTGAAAAGCTAATTGCGCATGCGCTTGCCCTGGGAAATTTGAAAACAGAAGAAGATGGAAATGGATTGCTCCGTGGTGCTCACTGGTTTAACCCCGGGTCGGTGCAGTTTTCTGCTGATAGGAGAACCGGCCCGGGGTTACAGGTAAGTCAATACAATCACTTGGGGGTGCCTAACATTTGGCACCCCCAAGTGCACCAAGCCTTTCCTTCTCCTTTAAAGGCAATCCGCATTAAAATATGAAAAAATGCCAGTTTTTTTTTTTATGGCTTTTCGGCATACAGGATATGATGTCACTGACATAAGATTGAGGAGGATGTAGCTTCATCTTATCAATTCGGCAGGTCTAAGCTGGTGAAGGAGACTCTGGCGAAAGGGGCAACATTCTGTAAAATTCACACTTTGGTGAATTTGTGGATTAATGGAAAACCATGTAGTGCTGAAAACTGGTGCCTCGCAGCACTGGGATCATGAGTTTGAACCCAACCCAATAAGTTTTAGGTTCTCCCCTAGTTCCTGATCCTAATAAGTGCTGAATGCATGCAATAGGGACAATTACATTGTACCTAATGGGGTACTGTCCCCAAAATATATCAAATTAATAGTGCACATTGCACTGAATCCATTTTTCGAAAGAGCAAATTTTTTTTATATTTAATTGTGAAATCTGATATGAGGCTAGACATATTGTCAGTTTCCCAGGTGCCCCCAATCATGTGACAGTAACTCTTTACTGCTGCACTGCAAGTTGGGGTGATATTACCCCCCCCCACCAGACCATCAGCAGAACAATAGGAAGTAAACCAGATAACAGCTTCTTGGTAGATATAAGAACAGTAAAAATCCAGGTACTAATGTGACACATTCAGTTACATTGAGTAGGAGAAACAACAGCCTGCCAGAAAGCAGTTCCATCCTAAAGTGCTGGCTCTTTCTGAAAGCACATGACCAGGCAAAATGACCCGAGATGGTGCATACCCACCAATATTAGAACAAAAAATGCACTTGTTGGGTTAGGAATTAAATTTTACATGGTGGAGTGAATTATTTGAAGTGTAAACAGTGTAGTTTATAAATAAAAACTACACCATAAAGATATCATGACAGAATCCCTTTAATTTTTACAAAAAAAACTATGGCAGAAATATTGCACATTACTGTATGTTTTGAGGTACTATACCAGTCCAATGTCCCCCACAGAAGGGAAGGATCTGCAGCTGGTGAAGTAAGTTCAGTATCTAAATTATGGCATTTCTAGCCATTTTTGTTTTAAGAATTTGGTCCTCCTTTACCAACACTTTACTCTGCAGTAGAATGGAACATTAGTAATGTTGCACACATGGAAGATTTGGGTTTTGTCAACATTACTCCATACCATTGCACAGAACGAGAAATACAAGTAGCAGTGCTTGGCAGATTCTTCTCTATAGTTCTTTTGGGAATTTCCAGTTCAACTGAGAGGCAGTAAAGGTGGCCATACATATAAGATTCGCTCTTTTGGCGAGGTCACCAAACGAGCAATCTTTCCCCGATATGCCCACCAATGGCAGGGCAATTTTGGTTTTATCCGAATGTTTGGTCCTAGGGCCAAATGATCGGATTACATGAAGGAAATGGGCGCCAACGGGTCGTAGGGCCACATCAACTAACCGATGCGGTCGTCAATTGCAGGAAAAATCAAACCTGCCCGCAATTATCTGGGTGATTTTTGGCCCATCGTTCGGGCAGACCCATCAGAAGCTCCCACACACGGTATATAAGATGCTGAATTAAGCCTAAAGGACTGATATCGGCAGCTTTCATCTGCCCATGTATGGCCACCCTAAGGCATAATTTAAAGGCACTTCTACACTAGACAAAAAGCATGGTGCAAAAAATGCCAAGAATTCTTCACCATTAGCCAAAAAAAGGTAAAATATAGTAAAGTATATAAAAATACACCTATGATCTTTTTGCAGAATATGTTCCAGATATCAAGACTTGGTATTAGCAACGAATTTGAATTTGGCAAAAATAAATATGGTGGTTTGGAAGAACATCAGCAGGGCAATTTTTTCAGTATGTAATGCCAATTTGACTATGCAAATAGGGGTTCAACCAAATCCACATTGAATAAAATCCCAAAAAGGTGGATTTGGTGCATCCCTACTTATATATTAATTTCCTCTTCCTTAAATGCTAAATTCAGGAGCCGCTTGAAATTTCACTTTGGAGTGACAAGAGAGACCCAAAATAAAACCAAATGAATTCCAATTGATTATACACATTTTGTAAACATCAAACCTGCCTTATTGTATGCGCAAGCATATGACAAATCCCCAACATTGGTACAAAAAACAACACGGAACAGTTATCTCAAATATAAGTTAATGGAAACAAGTCTTTATTAACTTTTAATATCCGAAAAATAAAACTCTTATAATTCTCTTTACAGCAAATATATAATATCAGTGCTTTGGCCATAATAAGTTAAAGGCCCTTTATCATAAAATATATGTTTTTTTTTTAAACCTTTACTCATACTGAATTTATATTCCCTATTATGTTCCTACATATACATAACAAAAATG
This sequence comes from Xenopus laevis, assembly GCF_017654675.1. Lineage (NCBI taxonomy): Eukaryota > Metazoa > Chordata > Amphibia > Anura > Pipidae > Xenopus > Xenopus laevis. The sequence continues at coordinate 192,804,190 of NC_054372.1, forward strand.
TAGTAAAGTTAGCAAATACTAAACTATGTTGATACTGTATATCATCATCCTAGCTTCTGTGGTATATATATATTTATATATAAATAGTACACGCAGCTAATATAATAGGTTAGTTTCTTGGCTTTGTTAGTTGCCGTGTACAATGCGAGATAATATAAAATACATGCTTGGCGAACATTCGTGCGTACTTGCTACAACGGCAGCTACAGGTTAAAAGGTTCAATACTGACATAACTAGTCTACAAGCAATTAGCAGTAAAGGTTTGCATTACATTATAATGTGCCATCAAGGCAATTCATATACTGAAAAAAAACAAAAAAAAAAAACAAGTCTTTTGTAAACTTTTTTTTTTACGAAATGTAACTTCAAGTGGAAATAAAAATAAAGATTTTTTTTATATATATCTATATATATTTACTCGTCAGTACACAGACTTTACAACTTCAATTTGTGTTACCGTGGAAAATAAAATTACCTTGAAAAAAAAAACGTTTCAAAAATATTACTAGAAAATCCAGAGGGAGCGGGAGATCCCATTCTGCATATTTGATGCAAGCACTTTAAAACGTACTGAAAGACGTAAACGAAAGAAATCCACAGGCTGAAATAAAACATCAGTGGGGAGCCAATGCCGAACAGCGATAGACCAGGGACTTAGAAATGCCCAGCCCTCAGATCTTCTACGCTCTACTGTAAGTTTCATGGGTGCAAAGCCTCTGAACCTAGTCTATCCCTTGCCCAAATTAAAAGTAGTGTTCGAGTCGTGGGTGGCTCATAAAATTCACATTTACAATTAATTTAAATTTTGTAAAATCTTAACGATAAACTTCATCAGACTAAACAATGGAATGTCAAATCCGCTATATTAGCCAGAGCTTGTGCATTTGAAGGCCCACGATTATCGTACTTATAACCGTATCATTTGAACTCACACTACAGTTGGTAGTTTTGTGTTTACAAGAGCTGGGTACCCCATGGTAGTTTTGCAGTTAAGATCAGTGACCTGCTCGTACGCCAGAATAGCAACATAACTAAGCAATATAGTCAATAATGTTGCATTAGATTGATTAGAAGTGTACCTATTGTCGTATTATTATTATTATCCTTTGTGATAAAGGAATATAAAAAGGCAGTGAAATATCTCTTAAAAAACTGTTGTTTGTTTGACGTTTGCTCTCTGTAAACATAACATTCTATACTAAGAATGTAAACTAGATCTGTAAATCATAATTTACCATATACTAAACACCAAGAAGCCTCCTCTAAACCAGCCTCCTTATCCAACAGCTGATATCCACCCTCAATTATAGTGGGGGTAGCAGCAAATTTACAACTGTAGCCTAACGTCTGGTCTCCTCCATACACTAGTGTGGGTATGTGTATGTCTGCACAATTAGGAGTGTATCTGGATTGCCTGATTGACCTTAGACTGGCACACAGGACACAACGGTAAATCTTTCTCACAGATCTTGTTGGCACAGTCCATGCAGAAAAGGTTGTGGCCACACGGAACAAGGGCAGCAATAACCTCATTGTCAAAGCAGATAACGCAATCGTGCTTCCGTCTCGTCTCAGGCGGCGAACTTGAGGTGGATCCGCCGTTGGAAGAAGAGTAGCTGTTGCTGCCGTTGGAGAACGCAGGGATGTAGATAGGATGACCGGCCTCGCTTGTGCTTGAAAGGTCACTTTTTGTTAGGGAATATTCCAGACTCTCAGGAAAGGTTGGAGACAGACTTCCTCTACGCCGAGATTTTGTGCTGGCATCACCACCGTAAGCAGAGGGGGGATTTCCTGTTTCAAAGGGCGCCCAGATGGTTTCAGAAGATGACGGTATTGAGTCCAAAGCAGATGCATCACTTAGATCTTCTGATCCCACAGCGGGCATGGTTTCTCCAAACCAGAAAGTGCCTGTGCTGAAGGGACTTGAAGGACTAAAATCAGCCAATCTACTATTTCCAAAAAAGGATTCAGTGGAGCCACTACCCAGAGAACTAGAGCTATCATTTCTGTAGTTGGAGATTCTGTTCATTCTGCTCCGTCCGGGAGCAGTTGGATGCGCACTTAGCCACGCAGAAGCCAGGTTTCCAGTTTCAAAACTCACGTCGGTACCGTTATAGTGGAAATCATTTTCTTCATTCAACTCTATGAAATTGCCAGTGCGCATGGCTATGTGCATTTCGATTTCTTCACGTGCGCGATCTACATTCTCTGGCATCCCTGTTACTTCGAAGACTGGCTCTTTATCACGGCTTGGAGTGACTATATAAGTGTGTGTCTGTTGCTGTATACGTTTAATTGTAGCTCCCTTTGGACCAACAACAAGGCCGACGACCCGATAAGGTACCCTGACCTGAACTGTAGTTTGACCTGGTATGTTTGGGGCACACTGTACGGTGCCCACAGAGGGGGCATTTTTGTTGCGAGATGCTCTTATCATAGAAAAGTGTTCGGCAGCTGAAAGGATTTCCCTTTTAGCCATGGCTACATCCTCTTTTCTTCCAGTAACCACAAATACTGGCTCTTCCCCGCGGACCGGTGTCTTTATGTAAGTGTTTGTCTTGGCCCTCAGAGCTTTGATTTTGCAACCTGCGTATAGAACAAAAAAAAAAAATGTTAAAATACATTCCTTGAAAATGCTAAGATGCTACTTAACAATTTAAGCTGTAGAATAGTTAAACTGCATATCCCGCTAACAAACCATGGAGAAAACTGGGTTGTGTAAGAACGAAATCTTTTAAATATCTGCAGAACGTCAGCATAAAATAATACAGTAATATGCTATATAGGGCGTCAAGGCAAACAGCCTTTCTTTGGAGCCCACAGCCACATATATCATTTTTACATTAAATACTAGAGATGCACTGAATCCACTATTTTGGATTTGGCAGTTCCATAACTAGACATCCTTACAGTCCAATGGGAATGTGTAGGTGTAGGTGTGACTTAAGGACACTAGAAGTGAAAGGGCAGTGGAATCCAACTTAGACCTCTAAAGGGAGCTTCAACATTTGACAGCCCCCTTAAGTGTTAAAGTGGCCATAGACGCACAGATAATATAATAGGAAACGAAATCCTAGGAAAGATTGTATTTGTAACATAAATGGCTATTTTTAGATCTTGCTCTAATTGGCCTCTAAGAATCTGTCTTGATTTCCCCTACAAAGGCTCTGAGATCAACAGTTTGGGAACCACTACTCCAAAGCAGGCATTTAACCTGTGGCTCTTGTCGAAGGGTAAGGGCACACGGGCAGATTCGAGGAGATTAGTGCATCCGGCGACAAACCTCCTCTTCTTCGGGCGACAATCTCCCCGAACTGCCTTCCCGCCAGCTAGAATGAAAAATCGCCAGCGGGATGGCACTCGCAGTGCTTCTTTTTCAGAAGACGCCCAAAGTTTCCTCGTGAGCCAACTTCGGAAAATGAAATGCCGCGAGTGCCATCCCGATGGCGATTTTTCAGCGTGAAGGCAGTTTGTCGCCCTGAAGAAGAGGATATTTGTCGCCGGGGCAACTAATCTCCCTGAATCTGCCCGTGTGCCCTTACCCTAACAAGTAAAGCCAGATACCCATCGAGCTGGATTAAATATCCCACCATACCAGCAATGGGTGTTTGCTGACAGGGCATAATGGGAAGCCAAAGTTATAGGTCCACCACCCCAAAGGAATCCTGATAATCCTTTGTGCCTTTACACTTTACAGATCAGCTCATTTGAGTGTGTTGTTTATTTTATCTCAAGGAAGAATCCTCTCAATGTTCTAAAATGCAGATCTTGCATAGATGGCACTTTAGAACACACATACTTGCACATGCTTTCCATTGCATGATATAACTTGAATAACTGTTAAAAAAAATGTGAAAACTGATCTGTGCCTCAAAAATACAGCACTTCATTAAAACTCTGCAACACGTGAAATATGCAATGAATGCAATAAAACTGTCAAATATCCAGTAAGAAATAAACATAAAAATGTAAAATCATTGCTCTGTGGCTTGAAGCTGATCCTAAAGGAAGCCATAGACCCGCAGATATTATCGTACAAAATGAAGATTTGTAATGTATTGGGTGCTTGTATTGCGGGATACAAGCTTACCAATATCGGCAAAAGACTTGGATATAGGTTGGCTCATCAATTGGCCAGATCAAAAAACTTTGATGAACACTGGCCAGGGTTTACTGAGGCATCGTCAGATACAAGTAGAATGCTATTGTTTCTACCTGTGTATCTGATGATTCAGCTCTAAAAGGTGTCCATACACGGACGGGCAGATTAAAGACGGCGATATTGGCCCTTTAGACCAATTTGGCATCTTATCTGCCCTTATGTGGGGGCTTCCGACGGGCCAAAAATTGGCCTCATATCCATCTGGCAGTTTCGATTTTTCCCGCAATCAAGGACCGCATGAGATAGTTGATGCAGTCCTTCTACCCGTCGACGCCCATACTCTTCAGTGTAATCCGATCGTTTGGATTAACCTATTATCGCCCTGCCGTTAATGGGCATATCGGGGAAAGATCCGCTCGTTTGGCTCCCTCACCAAATGAGCAGATCTTATAGTGTATGGCCACCTTAAGTGTCTGTACTGAAAACAAACAATGGTCACAAGAAAGGCCGCAATTGTTAAGTCTATGGCCACCATAACCCATCAAAAATAGATTTCATTGCTTTCTATGGTGTGAATTACATGGTCTATAAATTGCAATTACTCTCAACCCAAGGAAAAAAACAGAACCCCTTTTCCTGCCCACTTGCATGGTGCATTCCTACACCAGGTCCTAAAAAACAATCCACTCGAGAGTGGAGAGATACTAATGTGTAATATTGTACAAAGTAGTGTAGCTTTGCACTTTACAATTGGTTCCACAGCAGCTCTGATAACATCAAGTAAGTAGGTAAGTAGGGTTGCCACCTTTTATAAAAAAAAATTACTGGCTGGCGGGGGGCGGGGCCTCAAAGGGGCGGGACGTGGCGTCAAAAGGGGTGGGACGTGACGTCAAAAGGGGCGGGCCACGCCACGGACGCAAGAAGAGGCAAAAGAAAAGGTACGTTTACAGGGGATTGGGGGCGGGCCGAGGGGGTCTTTTTAAGGGTATTACAAATTTACCGGCAGTTACATTGCCGGTAAATTTGTAATACCGGCCCCAGCCTTGGCAGGTATTTTACCGGCTAGGCCGGGTGGCAACTCTACAAGTAAGTGATGTCCTGTTGTCATGCTTTGTGCCTAAATCAATACAGTATTAACTACAGGTACGACTGCTTCTTGAATGAGCTCCAAGGGGTGGGGGCAATTCTGTTCTATTTAGTGCTCTCACACTTGTGTATCTCTCATTCCTTCCCCCACTTTATGGCTGAGGTTTTACTTGTTTACCAAGTATCAAGGCATGATTCTTCTATTTACTCCACTGCCTGTAAGCGATTTAGCGAAGAAGATGGTAGGTTTGGCACATTCCTAAAACATACAAAGAATGAACAATTTTTAAAACTAAAAACAGAAAATAAAAAACAGAACTTTTGCAGGTTCTTTAAAATAGTGAGCTAAAAACAAAACAAAGACAAAAACCCAAAACGGAGTCAGTATAGATAAAATGATGCACAAAATCTTTTATGAAGGACTCGAGACTCTAAAATCTAATCAATAATAATAACCTATGCACATTAGGGTTAGAATGGGCCTAAAGGGGGTAAAAAAACCACTCAACTGCCTGGTTTGTGTGATGAAATGTCACCTGATGTTAAGGATTCAGTACGGCGACACACTCGGATTCGGCAATTCCAAATTCTGCTGTAAAAGGCCCAATACCAAACCGAATTATGGATTAGTTTCATCCGCAATAGTTACCCCATTATGGTATATACAGGTTAACGGTTATCCAGAATGCTCAGAACATGGGGTTTTCTGGTTAACGGATCATTCTGTAATTTGTATCTTCATACCTTAAAGGATCAGTAACAAATTTTTTTTGTATAAAAAAATTTTTTTTGTTAGTATAGAACGAAAAAAACCCACAAAGACATATTAAACTTTTAAATGCTAAGTCTTGATTAAGAAATAACTTACCGAAACTCAGCTTGCGCTCCTCTTCAGAAAAGGTGACACGGCGATGATCCATTATACGGCGCTTGATTTCTCCTCCCTGGCTATCTCCTATAAGGAAAACAGGGAGGAGAAATCTAGCCCCGCACGTTGGATTGCCTTTTCTGAAGTGGAGCGCAAGCGGAGTTTTGGCAAGTTATTTCTTAATAGAGACTAAGCGATTTCAACGTTTAATTTGTCCTTGTGTTTATTTTTCAACTTTTTTTTTAAATATAATTGATGTTACTGGTCTTTTAAGTCTACTAGAAAATCGTGTAAACATTAAATAAACCCAATAGGCTGGTTTTGCTTCCAATAAGGATTAATTATTTCTTAGTTGGAATCAATTACAAGCTACTGTTTTATTATTAGAGAGAAAAATGTACACTTTTTTAAAAAAAAAATCGTAATTATTTAAATGTAATGGAGTCTATGGGAGACCCTCTCAGTAATCTGAAACCTTCTGGATAATGGGTTTCCGGATAATGGATCCCATACCTGTAAATAAAGGCCAATTCCATTAGAAGTCTATGGTGGCTCATGTCGGACAGAGAAATAAAAACTAAAAATAAAAAAAACAAAGGACTGATTACATGTGAACAACTTCACTCTGTACACAATGGGCCAAAGTGAAGCGATTCCAACCCCTCCCAGAGGCCAAGGCATCACAGTGTGGGTGTAACAGGGCAAAACCTTTTGAAATAAATAACAAAAGAGGCATAAAGGTCTATAAAGGCCATTGTCGCCTTCTCCATTACAAACCTGAGTGGAAACGACAAGCCTTTGTTTTGTCAGCTCTGCATTTATACCCAGCCACCTTTGCACCATTATCTTATTATTGCACATACTTGGGAAAGAAATCAATGCGCTGCTGCATATTTGGTTTCCCGTTGGTGACAGATCGCATCACGTGCAACACATCTCACTCCAGCATGCATTATGCATGGGATTTTAAGATCTTGATATTTCCCCAAACACAAGCGAGTTGATTTCTAAGGTCATTAACAAAATGAATGCAGGAAACAACGTGCCGTGTAAGTAGCCCGCTCACGTGGCCAAAAGGGGGGGGGGGGTGCTCTCACTTCAGGCGTTAGTGTTGTTTAGTCTCTCTAGGGGCTCGTTTGTGGCCGATTATCAAAGTCAGTGCTAGAGGCATTCGCCGACCCACAACCTCTCTACTTTGTGCACATTTTGTACAGACAGGGACTCGCTCGTTTGTTTAGTACATTGTGCAGGGGGCCACTATTGTTTATGGTGGCACCGCTCACTTCAGGCCTTACTCCGAGCACCGTTAGTAAAGGTATGGGACCTGTTATGCAGAATGCTCAGGACCTGGGGCTTTCCGGATCTTTCCGTAATTTGGATCATGCCTTAAGTCTACTAGAAAATCATGAAATAAACCCAATAGGCTGGTTTTGCTTCCAATAAGGATTCGTTATATCTTAGTTGGGATCAAGTACAAGCTACCAAACGAGCGGATCTTTTCCCCTAAAGGCGGGGCGATAACGGGTTAATCCGATCAGTCGGCCCTAGGGGCAAACAATTGGATTATAACGAAGGAAATGGGCAACGACAGGACAAGGACCGCATCAACTAGCCGATTCAGTCCTCTATTACATAGAAAAAAGCAAACCTCCCTGATCAATATCTCGCTGATTTTTGGCCACGGATTGATCGGGAAACCCATGGGAAGCCCCCATACACAGGCAGATAAGATGCCGAATTGGTCTAAAGGACCCATATCAGCAGTTTTAATTTTCTGCCCGTGTATTGCCACTTTTAGTCCAGAGAGACCCAAATTGTTTTTCGAACCACCCACACAACGTTATAGCAAAGTCTTTTACTTTACGCAATCTTTTCCTGTGAACTAGCAATTTGCAACCTGTGCTTCTAAATTTATGGGGGGAATACGGCAGCTGTAGTTTGTAAAAACAAAAGGGGGTTCGATTATTCTTAAATACGGATATATACATATGAACCCTATGGATTATTCTGCTAGGTTCCTCTCACAAATGTAACATATTTAGCCTTTTCTGTCTGCTCACTCCACCTAGTAGGAAATATAAAGGCCTTTCCCACTGTGAAGACGCCATATACTGCCCAATGTGTGACCAACGGAGCTGCAGGCTTAAAGGGGTGGTTAGTATGTTATAGAATGGCCAATTCTAAGCAACATTTCAATTGGCCTTCATTATTTATAGGGATGCACTGAATCCAGGATTTGGTTCGGGATTCGGCCAGATCCTTCTGGCTGGCCAAAACAAATCCTAATTTACATATGCGAATTAGGGGCGGGAGGGAAATCGCGTGACTGTTTGTCACAAAACAAGGAAGTAAAAAATGTTTTCCCCTTCCCACCCCTAATTTGCATATGCAAATTAGGATTCGGTTCGGTCCGATCGAAAGATTCGGGCGTTCGGCCAAATCCAAAATATTGGATTCGGTGCATCCCTAATTATTTATTTTTTTATAATTTTTATTTGTCTTTTTCTTCTGACTCTTTCCAGCTTTCCAATGGGGGTCACTGACCACATTTAAAAAAACATTTGCTCTGTAAAACTGCAAATGCATTGTTATTGTTACTTTTTAGTACTGGACTATCTATTCAGGCCTCTCCAATTTATATTCCAGGCTCTTATCCAAATCAGTGTATGGTTGCTAGAGGAATTTGCACCTTAGCAACCAGACTACTGAAATTGGAAACTGGAAAGCTGCTGAATAAAAAGCGAAATAACTGAAAAATAATGAAAACCAATTGCAAGTTGTCTCAGAGTATCCCTCTCTATATCAAACTAAAAGTTAAAGGGATACGGTCATGGGAAAAAACATTTTTTTAAAATGAATCAGTGAATAATGCTGCTCCAGCAGAATTCTGCACTGAAATCAATTTCTCAAAAGAGCAAACAGATTTTTTTAGATTCAATTTTGAAATCTGACATGGGGCTAGACATATTGTCAGTTTCCCAGCTGCCCCCAGTCATGTGACTTGTGCTCTGCTAAACTTTAGTCACTCTTTACTGCTGTACTGCAAGTTGGAGTGATATCACCCCCTCCCTACCCCCCACCCCAGCAGCCCAACAAAAGAACAATAGGAAGGTAACCAGATAGCAGCTCCCTAACACAAGATAACAGCTGCCTGGTAGATCTAAGAACAACACTCAATAGTAAAAACCCATGTCCCACTGAGACACATTCAGTTACATTGAGGAAAGGAAAAACAGCAGCCTGCCAGAAAGCCTCTCTCTCCTAAAGTGCAGGCACAAGTCACATGACCAGGGGCAGCTGGGAAATTGACAAAATGTCTAGCCCCATGTCAGATTTCAAAATTGAATATAAAAAAATCTGTTTGCTCTTTTGAGAAATGGATGACAGTGCAAAATTCTGCTGGAGTAGCACTAATAACTGATGCGTTTTGAAATAAACATGTTTTCCGATTACAGGATCCCTTTAATTTAAAGGCGATACCGTACAAGCGGCAATACAGGTGTAAGGCCACATTGGCTTGTTCTGTTTCTCTGGACTGAGAGCCAGAACAATCAGAACTTTAGGAAGTGAAAAGGAGCTGCTGTCTATGGTCAACATCAATTAAACGTGGGCAGTTTAACTTTCTCTGTCTCCATTAGTAGTTGTGAGTGCATGTGGGTGGCCAGGGGTTGTTTTATGCCCTTATCCCCCAGATTTGCACCCAGGGACCATCATCTGCCACTAGTCAACCTGGAAACGAACTACTGGGGCACAGTGCTGCCGGCCTCAGGCATAACCAAGAGGGTAGGTGCCACTTACAGTAGCAGAGCCTTTTTTTCATTAGGAATAGCAGCTCCCTATAACTTCCAGGGATATGAGGGGAGTATTGTGCATTTAACTCATTATTAGCACCTCACACCCATAATATGACGGTCTCCTTGCGGGCGGTTGTATGCACTCCATCCATCCAAATTGGCCTACTAATTTAAAGCCCAGGCGTGTTTTGAAAGTACGAACTAGCCAAGGTACGGATTTGCGCTACTTTTTGGGCCTTTAGCTGGTTTGTAATTAGGAAACCAGCCAAAGTTTTTTCTTACCCTGATGTACCAAGCCTGCGTCTCCCAATGCATGTTGGGTAATGTAGTTTTTGTTTATCAACTTGCCAACTTTAATGTAAGACTGCAATATCCAGCATGCAATTGGGCCGACTTGTGTAGAAGATGGGAGTTACCAGATTTTGGGCACTATACCCCCGTCTCTCTTTCCGGTGACTTTCCTTAATTTCGGACAATTTTGGGGCAAAAATCTGCTGGCCACCAAAATGTCTTGAGGTTCACCGTAAAAAGCATGGGTGACGGAACTCAAAATTTGCAATATAAAAACAATGTACCTACTATTATGGGGGGGGGGGGTCCTTTCTCCCACACCTACAACACATCATAGACTACTAAATCTGGCCTCAATGGGGTTTACGAACGCTGGGAGACCTGCTTAAAGAAAGAAGTCAAATTCCCAGGAACTAAATAAAACATATTCACACCCAAGAGGTTCTCCCCTGGTTCTCACACTTCCAACTGAGGCAGGCAGTAAGAACTCAATTCCAAGGAAACATAACACTCACAACTAGTAGTATAGAATCAACCCTTAGAGCCACCTCCACCAAGAAGCTGGTTACCACACTTTACTCCCACCTACCCACTATAAACCCCCCATTTAACGCTGCATGCGTAACCTGGTGTAAAGACATCTCCAGAGATCTGGAAGAAGATGACTGGGAAGAGGCAACAGATTGGGCCTATGACTACTTAGTCTCCACCTGAGACAGACTGATCCAATTCAAGCTGCTACAGAGACTCCACCTAGCCCTACTTCAATAGTTTCCTATGAACAGACGGGACTCACCTCAATGTCCCAAGTGTAATGCCCCAGAGGCAAATTACCTACATCTTATCTGGTCCTGCCCGCGAATCCAAGAGTTCTGGTCTCAAGTTCTCACATACACCCAGGAAAAAATGTCATTGCTAAAGTAATAACTCCTAAGGTATGTCTCCTGGGTGTAGTTGAGGAGGTTACACCAAGGGCCGCCATGAGAATTCTCTTTAGCACCCTGCTGTTTTATGCCAGGAAATGTATCCTTCTGAACGGGATGTCCCCCCAGCCCCCTACACTCAATTCAACACTCCCAGTAATACAAATTACTTATGCTGACAGGGGTTGCCCCTAAAAATATAACTTGGTATGGTGTGGTGAGACTGGCTGAACGCTACGGAGGACCTCTTACCCCCAGGGATGCTGGACGAACAGGGTGTAGAAACCCGTATCACTAGAATTCATTTGGACAATAGGTTCAGAGCCCAGGCCACTGAAGGAAACTAAGGAATTACCTGGGGATTTAAGACTCAACGTGTACGGAAACCTCCAACTGTGTATAAACTACGCTGAGATGACTAGACATGTACAAGGAACCATCAATGTTTATTGTTTGTTTGTTATTGTTGCAAAACGAAAAATAAAAACCTTTAAAGAAATAATGTGTAGAGGTTGACCACTTTTACCAATATTTATAGACGTATATGAATTAGGGCCTTATTGGGCCCCTATACCTCCTGGGCCCCCTCTGTAGTTACGTCCCTGGTGACGGGCGAATCTGTCCTATTTTGCTTCATGGGAAAATTAGTTAAACAGTAAAAAATTCAAAAAGGCTTATTTTCACATCAATTCATTAATTTCCTTAGAATTTTTTTCTCTGCACATATTGCGCTATTTTTGGGCTACTTTTGAAGTGCCTCTTGGCTAGTTTTGGGCGTGTTTTGTAGCCGACTTTGGCTGGTTTTCAGAATTAAGAGAAACATTCAGTGTTGCTACTGGGATTCCAAAGCTCTCTACGAGTTTTCAGAATTAGACCTGACTGCCATCCTAGGAAACTGGCGGAATATGGATAAGGCTTTGGAGTCCGCTCAAGTTGGCAGTTTTGCATGCGACTCCCCCAGGGAAACCCAGGGACACTAGTGATGGGCGAATGTGTCCCGCTTCGCTGAAGAATTCGCGATTTTCCCTCGAAATGGTGAAGAATTTGCGAAAGTCAATGGGAGTCAAAATGATTTTGATGAGCGTCAATTAGGGGGCCTGCGCCAATTTTTCTACGCGCGCCTATTTTGTCCAAATGCATTAAAGTCAATGGGCATCTGAATAATAACTGGGCGGATTTTTTGCGGCAAATTTTCATCACAGTGCCGAGGATTTATTCGCGGCAGTTCACAGCGAATTGGTGGCTGGTGAATGTATTCGCCCATCACTAATGGAACCCCCTTATCACTATCCACCCCTATAAGTAGCCACCAGTCCCAGTGTGAGCCCCCCAGTACCTCACAGCCCCCCAGCCATTAGCAGCCCATGCGGAGCCCATTGGAGGGCGGGGCTTAAAGGCCTGGTCAGCTTTCCCGGCTCCCTATTGGAGAGAAGAGCAGCAGCCATGTGTATTCAGCCCCTGTCTCCTCACATACTCACCCTGCCGCCCCACAATCTCCGCCACATGCTCAGAGCTGGGCACGGGCACTAGTTCATTGGTATTGACGCTCTTCCTGCGGCCCGACTGCTCCGCACTCCCCGGGGGGAACCCGGCCTGACACCCCGCACCGCCCATCAGCAGAGCCGCTGCCTCCTCCGCAACCTCCTCCCCGGGCCTTTCCTCGTCCTCCTCCTCCTCCAGGCTCAGCGCGGCCAGACTCAGCCTCATCTCCTCGGGCTCCAGCAGCAGCAGCTCAGCCCCGGCTCTCCAGGAGGCTCCTCCCGGCATGGTGGCGGCACAAAGAGCTGAGGGAGGCGCGGCCGGTCAGTGGCGCCTCTTCCCCCGGACACACAACCTCATCCTGCCGCAGCCCCGCTACTCACAAGTCCTCGTTAATGTCTGACACACAGGGCCCGGCCGTTCGCCTTTTTTTTCCTCTCCTTATTACTCTCTTTGTTTCCTCCGACTCGAGCGGCCACACCCCTATTTCCCGGCCCAGAGACTAAGGAAGCACAGGATTGGCTGGCGCAATGAGCGAACGGATAATGTCGTTCCCTGATTGGTTGTTAATAAGATTGGTTTCGCTAGCAGATGGCTATGAGGAAAGAAGGCGCACACCTAGCCTGGGAAGAGGAAGTCTGGGATTTAATGGGCGGGGCCGAGTGACGTCACCGTGCTATAACTAAAGAGGATATGGGCGGGAAAAGTGAGCTCATTCTTCCTCTGGGCAGCGTGAGGGGATAACGAGTCTCGCGATTAATAACTTTATTACCGACAAGCATTACCAGTGTTATAGGTGGAGCCCAGGGTTGTCAGGTCTAATTTTCTAAACCAACCAAAGTCAACTACAAAACCAGCCCCAAACTAGCCAAGAGGCACTTCACAAGTAGCCCAATATAACACGACGTGTGCAGTGAAAAAAAAAGAGTCTTAAAAAAATAAATGAAAATATGTGAAAATACGACTTTTTCAATTTGCACATTTTTCCGTGAAGCAAAGTGGCAAAGCTTCACCCCCTTCACAAGGAGCATAATAACTACAGAGGGGGGCTCAGGAGGTATAGGGGCCCCATGAGGCCTGAATACAAATACCATTTCAATAAATAACTGGTAAAACAATTCCACCTCTAGACATTTTGGTGGCCAGCAGATTTGTGCCCCAAAATTGTCCGAAATTTAAGGAAAGTCACTGGAAAATGCGAGAATACTGAGCCCAAAATCTGGTAACTCCCGTATTCTACACAAGTCAGTCCCATTGCATGCTGGGTGTTGTAGTCTTACAGTAAACTTAGCAAATTGTTAAACCAAAACTACATTACCCAACTTGCACTGGGAGACGTAGGTGTGGCCCATTAGGGCAAGAAAAACCTTTGACTGGTTTCCAAAGTAAAAACAAGCCAAAGGCCCAAATCCGTACATTGGCTAGTGTGTACTTTCAAAACCCACCTGGACTTTAAATTAGTAGCCCAATTTGGCTGGAAATCCGCCAACCTGGCAACCCTGGGTGGAGCGGACATTTAGGGGCAGAAGTGAATTTTCGAATGAAAAAAAAAATCCAATTTCGAGCTATTTTTTGTGTACTTTGATTCGAATTTGAAAAAAATGTGAATTATCCTGTTAACTTCCCATTGTCTTGTTGTTAGGCTGCTGGGGGGAGGGGGGGGTGATATGTTATTTTTCAGCTAATGAAGTGTAGGAACCCATAGGAACATGGCCCCTATGGCACGGTTGTTCACCTTCAAACACTTTTTCCAGTTCAGTTGGTTTCAGATAGTTCACCAGAAATACAGTCATATGAAAAAGTTTGGGAACCCCTTTTAATTCTTTATAATTGTGTTTATCATTGGCTGAGCTTTCAAAGTAGCAACATCCTTCTTATATATAACATGGCTTATGGAAACAGTAGTATTTCAGCAGTGACATAAAGTTTATTGGATTAACATGAAATATGCAATATGCATCATAACAAAATTAGACAGGTGCATAAATGTGGGCACCCCAACAGAGATATTACATCAATACTTTGTTGAGCTCCTTTTGCAAATGTAACAGCCTCTAGCAGGGCCGCTCCGGCCATGAGGCAAGGTGAGAATCTTGCCTCAGGCGGCACGGAGCGGCCAGTTACCAGGGGCGGCAAAAAGCCGCCTCTGGTAACTTTAAGAGCCGAATTTCCATTTTTTAAAACGGAAATTCGGCTCTTCTAGCGCAGCGAGCGCAATAGCGCTCACTGCACTAGCGATGCGGCCCCTCCTCCACCCGCTCCGACGCTGGTAGTTAGAAGAGCGGAGCAGGAGGAGGGGGCGGCATTGGGGCTGCTGCCTCAGGCGGCAGCAGCCCCTGAAACGTGCCTGGCCTCTAGACGCCTCCTATAGAGGCTGTTTCTGACCATTTGGCCATACAAAATCTCTCCAGTTCAGTTAAATTTGATGGCTGCCGAGCATGGACAGTCTGCTTCAAATCATCCATGATATTCAAGTCGGGGGACTGTGACAGCCATTCCAGAATATTGTACTTGTCCCTCTGCATAAATGTCTTTGTAGATTTCCAAGTGTGTTCAGGGGTCATTGTCTCTGCGTCCCTACCCCTGCGTAACTTCAACTTTGTGACTGATGCTTGAACATTATGGTGAAGAATTTGTTGATATTGGGTTGAATTCATTTGACCATTGACATTAACAAGGGCCCAGTAGTCCCTGAACTAGCCACACAGCCCCACAGCATGATGGGACCTCTACCAAATGTGACAGTAGGTAGCAGGTGTTTTTCTTGGAATGCGGTGTTCTTACTAATTTTTGTCTCATCAGTCCAAGCACTTTGTTCCAAAATGACTGTGGCTTGTCTAAATGAGCTTTTGCATACAACGGCGACTGTGTTTGTGTGAGTGCAGAAGGGGCTTCTTTCTCATCACCCTGCCATACAGATGTTCTCTGTTCAAATTGCACTGAATTTTAGAATGATGTACAGATACACCATCTGCAGCAAGATCAGGTCTTTGGAGGTGATCTTTGGGTTGTTTCACAATCCTCCGCATATGCCGCTCCTGTATTCTTCTTGGCCTGCCAGACCTGGGTTTTACAGCAACTGTGCCTGTGGCCTTCCATTTCCTGATTACATTCCTTACAATTGAAACTGACAGTTTAAACCTCTGAGATTTTAAACAGTTTTGTGGGTATCATGTACTTGCCTGTTCTACTGGATTTTTATAATTCAGATTTACAGGCTATAATTTTTGGGGGAGGATTGAGAAAGTCAATAGTATTGAAGTGGTTACACCGCACACCTGGAACTTTACTCACTTTTTCTGCTTAAGCGGTGCTGGTTATCCTCCGGCCTGACGAGGCCCTCCAATAGAAGCAATTTCAATTATGGATCCGCACACACCAATTTTCTGCAGTTTTCTTTAATTTTTATTCACCACCAATATCAACGTTTCGGGGGATATCCTGACGAAGGGAGGTTGTACCCCCCGAAACGTTGATATTGGTGGTGAATAAAAATTAAAGAAAACTGCAGAAAATTGGTGTGTGCGGATCCATAATTGAAATTGCTACTATTGGAGGATTGAGAAAGTCAGTTTAGTTTGCAGAAAAGGCAATACTGACTATGGGGCAAATTCACTAATGGGCGAATTTTCACCTGCGAAGGCTTCGCCACATTTCATGCCACTTCATCAGCTAATTTGCTACCACTACTCTAATTCACTAAAATGCGAAGTTGCGTCTCTGCAGCAGAACGCTGGCGAAGTTTCACTAGTGTAAATTCTTCAGCGCAAGCATTTCATTTTCATTTCTGCATAGCGAAACTTCGTTAGTACTCTTACTCTTAGGTCAATTTGAATATATATATCTTTATTAGAGATGTTGGTGCAAATGCTTGAAGTGGCCACTTATTATTACACATGTCCAAGGAAGCAAAATAAATAGACACAAGCCCACCCTAAAACAAGTGTGGCATGCCTCTCAAATGGTTAAAACAAAAATTTTTGATAATTAGCTTCATCTTATCAGTTTGCCAGGTCTAAGATGGCAAAGTAAACTCTGGGGAAAGAGGTAAAATTCACACTTTCATGGATTTACGGAGTAACAATCATTTACTTGAGCGAAATTCCGCCTGGAGATAGGGTGTAAAACTGCGCAAGCGACAGTCTCTTTTGCTAGCAATTTATCCTTTACGCCTGTTAGTAAATTGCCGATGTGCCTGCGGATGGAATTTCTAGCGAATTTTCACTAGTGACGGCCACTTCGCCCTTTAGTAAATCTACCCCATAGAGTCTAGTGGCACATGGGGTATGGCTGTACACTTAAGGTGGTCATACACGTGCATATTTTAGCTTCCCATGTATGAGTGTTGAAATGGGCCTACCCGATCCATATCAGCCTAATAATTGTCCAAAATCGATAAGGCATGTTTAAAAAAATTTCTTGGGGTGATGACTGTATTGGCTTGTTGATGGGGTCCTCACCTCGAAGGCCTGTATCCCCTTCCTTGTGATCAGCATAATATTGTCCACCTCAAGGTGGGCATATCGAGGAAAGATCCTAACATTTGGCCTCCATTATTTGCCCAAATTTCTACCCCACTTCACATTTGTAGTCGTGAATGAATGCACAAGAGGCCTGTTCTTACAGCAGGGTCGGTCAAAAGTAGGTGTAAAGTATTGAAAGGATTGGGCTGAGCCTTGCATCTCAGTGGTAGCAAAAGGCAAAACCACCACTGATCCTAGGGGGTTGCACTTCATATTTGGTGTTTTGGGGCATCTCGTTTTGTAGAAGTTATTTGCATGTCGATAGGGTTTTTGTTGTTGGATGAAAATTTAGATAATGTATAAAGAAGTACAGACAGAGTTAAATGTAGAAGTGTAAACAGGGACACATTTAAATGAAAGCTTTTAAACAGGTTTATGTTGTATTTAGGGTACGCAGGAGAAAGACTGACATACAAATTAAAAAAAGATGACAAAGACATAAGTTAAACAAGTAAGACTCTTGTAAACAGCATTCCATTAGCGCAAGGTAGGAATAACAAGCCGTACAGAATGCGCGAGTCTTAATGAGCAATGGAGCTCGTTATAAATAAACTTGATGAAAATGACAAGCAGCCAGAAGGGGCTTAATATGCAACAAAGAGACAGCTTGAAAAAAGTACGTCTGGCTGAATCACAGGGGGGTGATCTTGAAAGAAACAAACTGCAGAACTGACTAAAATATGGCAACAAGCAGCAGACTGATCAGGTTGGTTAGTGGGACATGCCAGTGCAGGATGGAGGGGGGCACAAGGTTAAATAAGGATTTGTATATTGAGGGATGTATATGAGCATTCATTCTGCATTCTGCTTGCACTCTTAGCCAGATGGAACAAATAATGTTCTGAGTAACATTTCCCTAATACCCACAAAACAACAAACCCTTCTGCCTTTATTTTTAGAGCACCTCTTGGGCACTAGAGAGGGTAACCCTGAATATGTATCCACATATTCAGACACCCTTATACTGTATGTAGATACTGGGAACCACTAAGGAATTCACAAGGCAGACTCGGACTGGGCCATCGAGACACCGGGAAAAAGCCTAGCAGACCCAGACCGGCTACCTGCCTGCCTAGTAATCTCCTCCCGGCCTCTATTGCAACCGCAATGAGTGAAGGTAAGGCTTGTGGCTTGGGCAGAAGCCCTGGGGATGGGGTTGTGGTGCCCCTCTGATGTGGAAGCCCCAGACCAATGCTGGCAAAAGGCATAAAAGATGTGGGTAATATAGAAACCTCTAAGCACTTATGTCTATAAGCAGATTGTCAGTGTTGTGGACTACATGCTGAACTGTTTCACGTGTAGTTGTGTACATTAGGAGCTCAGTGTTTCACCAATGAAAAAAACAGTGAAATGTAACAATGTTTAGTATCTCTATAGGAGAATTCATTTTCTGAAACCTGATGAGCAAGCCTCACTTCTCAGAATGTAAGCTGGCCATGAATGACTGGCCACATACTGATCTGATGTCTGATCTAATGTCTTAACACTTCTATAACTGACTGGCCTGCAGGTGGATTCATTGTAATGTGCCCCTATACTAATCCAGGTGGTCGGTGGCCTCATATGTATATGCATGCCATAGGTCAGACTTGCTTTCCCACTATAGCTGATCATCTGTAAAAGATCACAGTTTTACTGTCAGCCTAATTGGCTTTTTAGGAGGGGATCTCATATAGACCAGTAATCATAAGTGGTACATTAGTATGTGCAGGGGAAAGGTCCGGCATTTTTTGTAACTGCAGAGATCCATGAAGAGGGTTCTCCATGATAGGGAATGGACTCCCTAGAGCAGTGGTCCCCAACCAGTAGCTCGCGAGCAACATGTTGCTCACCGACCCCTTGGATGTTGCTCCCAGTGGCCTCAAAGCAGGTGCTTATTTTTGAATTCCCAGCTTCAAGGCAAGTTTTGGTTGCATAGAAACCAGGTGTTCTGCCAAATAGAGCCTCCTGTAGGCTACCAGTCCATGAAGGGACTACCAAACAGCCAACAACAACCCTTAATTGACATCCCCATGGAATTTTTCATGCTTGTGTTGCTCTCCAACTCTTTTTTACATTCAAATGTGGCTCACGAGTAAAAAAAGGTTGGGGACCCCTGCCCTAGAGAGTATGATGGACTCTGAGAGTTTGGTTCTGATACTGGATGCCCATGAGGACTTTGGTGTCCAGTGTCCTATTAAACATTTTGACATCCAGAATGTCTCCTTCTGGCCCTGGACTACCTAGAGAACATTGCTCCCACAGTGCTGAAAGTTGGCTGGGTAATCTCAGGAAGGACAACATTTCTAAGCTGTGGCATGGTGTCCCTCTCTTTTCTACACCGTGTGCCCCTTCCTTTTCTAAAATCAAACATCCCCCTGTTGCTTGTCCCCATTCTGGCTCACTCAGCCCCTACATTGGCCGTGTCCATATGCCCCCCCTTGCAGTAAATTGCATCAGCAATTTGATTTGATAGGGTCGCAGGTTAGTCTTTTAAAAATGTCCCCAGTGGTGACATACATGTCCAGATGGTTGTCATTTTGGACGAAAAAGGCCAGCTTCAGTCTTACCCCAGAAAGAAGGAGTTATGGAACCTGTTATCCAGAATGAGCGGGACCTGGGTCTTTCTGGATAATGAATCTTTCCATAATTTGGATCTTCATACCTTATGTCTACTAGAAAATCATGTAAACATTAAATAAACCCAATAGGCTGGTTTTGCTTCCAATAAGGATTAATTATATCTTAGTTGGGATCAAATATAAGCTACTGTTTTAGAATTTGGCTTATTTGAATAAAATGAGGTCTAGGAGAGAAGGCCTTCCCATAATTTCTGGATAACGGATCCCCTATACACACACACAAGCAGATGGTTCTGTTCACAATATTAGAAGCATGCTGTGAGCATTCATTCTGGAGAGGTGTTATTGTACAGTTTTTTATTTTTATCGTATATAATGAAGTGATTAATGACTGAATAAGGGTTATTACATCTTCTTCTTTGCGTCCAGCTCATTTAAATTCATGAACTTCATTGTCTTCAGCAACTACTGAAGAAGATTATGTGGAAAACGTGTCTTTTCAATAATGTGAAATCTGCCCATGATTATTAAATAGCTAACTGCCACTCATTTTGTGGAAATGTATATTTTATTATAGGTAAATCTTGCTTCCTAGATGTTTATTTATATATTACTTGTCACTGTGTTCCATTGTTGACATAGTGGCGGTTTTCCTTGTGTACTGCAGCCAGAAATTTATATTACGTGTTTGTAAAGCAGTGAAAGATACAGTATTTTGTAGACACAGTAATGATGAAGTTTAATTTATCATTTAGTCAGTAGATGGCAGCAACCCCTCAGTTTGGCCACATACTGGTATTCCCCCTGGGAAGTGTATAATATGGAGGAGGTCTGAGGCCTTATTAGTGTGTAGAGAGGGTGGAAAAGCCTTTTTGGCATTGAGTGAACATTTGAGAAGCCTGTAGAAGTTATTTTTCAAGCCCAGGCTCTGCAATGTAAGGACGACTATTGTGTAGGGCTTGTTGAAGACAGAAGGGCCCTTTAATAGCTCAGCTCAGAAGGCAGCTGTGGCCCCAGGTGAGGAGGTGAGTGTGGGCTAGGGTTGCCACCTGTTTTTATACCAGAAGAGTTCAGTTTTTCTAAGGCCTGTTCGGATCTTAACTTTCTGTTCTTAACCTTCAGCCTTGTGAAACCCGAACAATAATCTGGCCAATAAATGAAAACCAACTAAACACCAAGATACTCACCTCGACATGGCTTAGTTATTATCAATTGCAGATAATTTCTTGTTATTACAGAAACATAAATAAGCAAATCAATTAAAAAATAAGAAATATTTTTTTCTAAATGAGCATTGCTGTGTTTAAGAGCTTTCTGAATAACTGATTTATGTATAATAGATCCCATACCTGTAGTTAAAGGATTAGTCTTACTCGTCGGGCAGAATAGATAGAGGTAGGGTTTCTGTCCCATTTAAAACATTTCTAAAACTGGAGAGAAATCCAGCCAGTTAGATATAAGTGATGCAATAACCCTGACCCAGGATCATAACTCCACAACATCATTGTGCCTGGCTCTGATGTCACCATGCCCACCCCAACATCACTGCTCCACCCCCAATGCTATCTGCCCCACCCCGTTTGTTCAGGTTTAGCCACCAGCAAAGGTGGCAACCCTAGTGTGGGGTGGAGCCCCTGTGGTTAAGAAAGGGAATACAGAATAAAGGATTTAGGTTAGTCCTAGGAACCTGAGCTGATGCATGAGAGGTAGCATGAGATTGTGCAACAAATGACACTCAACAGGAGGAACAACATCCCTGGGGGAACCCCCCTCAATAGCCTCCAGCAGCATTGTCTTAGGTATTTAACCCAAGCCACATGTGCAACGAGGGAAGAGATAGAGAGAAACAATAAGATGTTGATGAGTTTAAAGACTATATAGTTGGCCACCAGAGATGACATTGGCTGGGATTCAATTTATTCACATTTAAGAAGGTCTGCAACGTTGATTCGTACGATCGGATCTTTGCGTCTCTGGCCAGCTTAAGGGGCAGATTTACTAAGGTTCGAATGGTAAATTCGAATTTGAATTTTTGAGTTGGATTTTTGGTCAAAACTCACAAATTCAATTTGGGAATAATCCAAACTTGACTTCCAGATTTATCATACCTAGACCCTGATAACAACTCGAATTTGATAGTACGCCACCTAAAACTTGCTGAGTTCATGTAGAAGTCAATGGCAGAGGTCAGTTGACCCATTTGAAGATGTTAATGGGCTTCCTGACTTTCAAGGTTTTTTTCCGGAAAATAACTCGATTCAAGTTCCTTCTAATTCTATTCCAATTCGATTCATATTTTTGGGTCGTTCCTATTTGATCATCTCCTCCTAGCTGTAATCTTGCATCAGTTAGCTTTTAGCAGTCTCTTAATAATGTGCTTAGCTATAGTTCAACTACTACAAGGTGGTTTAGCCAGAGATGTGGGACTGATCTAGGGTTGCCACCTGTCCTGATTTCACCCAGACATCCCGGTTTTTGGAAGAGCTGCCGGGTGAAAAGTCCAGATTTCTAAATTAGGAAGTCCGAACAGGACACTGAAGTAAATGACAATCACTGATTGCCACATAATCAGTCATGCCCCTGATGTCACCTGCACCAACCTGCCCCCTGTCCATTTCTGCCGAAAAAAAGGGGCAACTCTAGACTGATCATATGCACATATATTCTGTATAGTATAATGATTGGGTCTTATTAACAGCCACTCATAATACATATATAGTATTTTCCTTAGTGTGAGTGCAGATTTTTGCAACAAGACTGCTGCTGAACTCCATCCACCAGTCGGTCACTCAGCTGCTTTACTGAGCCACATATACCAGATTAATCCATATGGGAAACATTCACACATGGATATGCTCTGCTAACTCACAAACTGTTACACTGCTTTTGACAAAGCTGCCATAGTGATAAAATTGAAGTTATGTAGAAGTTAAACTATAGCTAACTATGTGACCAAGAAACTGCTTATAAGGCCCACACATTGTACTATACAGACTGTGTGTGAGTCACCAGGGTCTGGAGTGGCTGAATAAAGGTGGACATACGATCGGATCAGATGAACATCACCCAGTGGCCATACTGGGGCAAGATCTGCTCATTTGGCAACATCTCCACTCCAGACAATGGGGACTCACACACAGTCTGTATAGTATGATGGGTAGACCTCATAAGCTGTTTCTTGGTTTACATAACTTCCATTTCATCACTATGGCAGCTTTGTCAAAAGCAGTGTAACAGTTTGTGAGTGAGCAGAGACTACTCATGGGTGAAGTTTTCCCATATGGATTAATCTGGTATATGTGGCTCAGTAAAACAGCTGAATGAACCACTGGTGGATGGAGTTCAGCAGCTCAGTCTTGTTGAAAAACTCTGAACTCACGCTAAGGAAAACACTATTTTTCTAATTATATTATTGTATGACATGCACCTGGATTGCTGCTGGGCAAGAAACTGCGCAGATTTGACAGTATTAATTATACAATGTCCCTTATTAGTGATGGGTGAATCTGTGGCGCAAATTCTTGAAACGGCGAAAAAATTTTTTTGATACGTGTCAATTTTGACCGAGCTACAATTTTTATATGTGCAACTATTTGGTCCAAATTCATTAAAGTCTATGGGCGTCTGAATAATTTTGACACTCAATAATTTTTATGCACGCGACAATTTTTTTGCCGGCTAATTAATGTGCTTGTGCAGCGAATTCGTGTCTGGTGAATTTATTCGCCCATCACTATCCCTAATCACCAAGGCTACACATTATACTACATAGACTTTACTACATACAGTATGACTACCGTTGCCATGTTTGTTTAACCACAATGCAGAATGTAGGTGAGATGTCTGACACAACTGCTTCCAATGCATTACAATTTGCACAATTATATTTGTGCTCTGACACTAATCAGACCCAATTGCTCTTTTCTAATTCTGGGTGTCGTCATTACTGATGTGACATGCGTGTGACATGTGAACAGTTGTGCTCTCTGCACTAGTGTTGTGCCCCCGCTCTCATGTGAAAGGGTTAAGCACTGGGCAGGTATGGGGGACGGCATCATAAGACCCCTGTTATAAATAAATGTAAAGCATTGTGCAGCTTGTTGCTTCTATATAAATAAATGATGTTCCCCTAAAATTGCCCCTGCCTAAATGACCCCTTTGTTTGCACACAGTACTTAGGAGTGACTGCTCATATAACCTACACATCATACTGTCTAGGGTTGCCACCTTTTAAAAAAACAAAACACTGGCCAGTGGTGGGGGTGGATAATAAAGGGGCGGGCCGTGACGCAAAGGGGGGTGGGGCCGGCGTTCAGCGACACAAAAATGGGCGGATCCACATCGCAGAAGCCAAAGGAAATGTACGTTTTTACTGGAGGGCAAAGGCTTTTGTAAAGGGTATTACAAATTACCGGCAGCTACATTGCCAGTAAATTTGTAATACCGGCTAGGTCGGTAAAATACCGGCCGGGTGTCAACCCTTGATCGGTCCCATGTCTCTGGCTAAAACCTATTATGTAATAGTTGAATTATAGCTAAGCACATTATTAAGAGACTGCTAAGAGCTAACTGGTGCAAGATTACAGCTAGGAGGAGATGTTGGAGCCTAACAATCATATACAAAACTGACTCTGAGAGTTTGTCAGACATCATTGAAGGGATATTAGACCCATTATCATGATGGGTTAGGCTGCAAGTTGATGTGTTATAAACTGGCTGGTAGTCAGGTCCAGATTGAGAAATAAAATAGGCCCTGGCATTTCAGGCACATAGAGGCCCACCCAGTCCCCACCAGCCCACTAAATACTGACTTTCTATGGCACCTTATAGCAGCCCCTCTGGCATTTGCCAGAACCCACAGATTGCCAGTTCGGGCCTACTGGTAGTGGATTAAATGATTCTGTTGTGTTAGTTCAGGCAAAGCATCCAGACAAGCACAGGGACTTCTGGACTCAGTGGTGTAACTAGATATTACTGGGCCCCATAGCAAATTATTTTTCAGGCCCCCAAAATGTCTAGAGGTTGACCTGTTTTACCAATATTTATTGAAACTGTATATGAATTAGGGCCTCATGGGGTCCCTATACCTCCTGCCCCCCTGCAGCTACAAGGTCTGCTTCGTCTGTAGTTACCCCCCTGCTTCTGGTACATTTATTACAACATGGCAGGTAGGTGTGACCTGCCCCATTATTGCTCTCAGCTTAGACAGGAAGAGGGAAACAGGAACAGGAGTGAATCATAAGACAATGGCCAAACAGGAGGAATGCCCTTAACCAAAATGGCCACACAAGCAGGTTACTACAATAAGAATAGCCATATCACCTCCCTCCATTTTCAGCCGTCAGTCATGCTAACTCTGCCCTCAGCCTTCAGCCCAAGGGACATTTTCTAATTGGACCAGTGTTGTTAGTGGAGTTCTGCAGGGCTTTGTACTAGGTCCCTTGCTTTTTAACTTGTTTATTAATGACCTGGAGGTGGGCATTGAAAGTACTGTTTCTATTTTTGCAGATGATACTAAATTGTGCAGAACTATAGGTCCCATGCAGGATGCTGCCACTTTGCACAGTGATCTGTCTAAACTGGAAAACTGGGAAGCAAACTGGAAAATGAGGTTCAATGTTGATAAATGCAGGTTATGCACTTTGGCAAAAATAATAAAAATGCAAGTTATACACTAAATGGCAATGTGTTGGGAGTTTCCTTACATGAGAAGGATCTTGGGGTCTTTGTAGATAACAAGTTGTCTAATTCTGGGCAGTGTCATTCTGTGGCTACTAAAGCAAATAAAGTTCTGTCTTGCATAAAAAAGGGCATTAAATCAAGGGATGAAAACATAATTATGCCTCTTTATAGGTCCCTGGTGAGGCCTCATCTGGAGTATGGGGGCAGTTTTGAACTACAGTCCTTAAGAGGGATATAAATGAGCTGGAGAGAGTGCAGAGACTAAGTGCAACTAAACTGGTTAAGATTTAATTTATTAGGGTAGATTGTCAAGGTTGGGTTTGTTCTTTCTGGAGAAAAGAAGGTTGAAGGGGGACATGATCAATCTTTATATCTACATTAGAGGACATTGTAGACAGCTAGTGGGAGATTTATTTTTCCATGAAATAGATCATTGGACCAGAGCTCCCCCTTCAGACTAGAAGAAAATAACTTTTTTTTGAAGCAGAGTAGGTGGTTCTTCACAGTGAGGGCAGTGAGGTTGGGGAATGCCCTGCTGGATGATGTTGTGATGCTGATTCTGTTAATGCCTTTAACAGGGGCTTGGATGATTTCTTAGACGAGCTTGTTATCCAAGACTATAGTGATACTTAAACCTACAATAAATATAGATATTGGTACAGTATTTATAGTTCAGTGAGTATGTGTGCTGGGTTTCATTTGTAGAGGTTGAATTTGATGGACTTTGGTCTTTTTTCAACCCAACTTAACTATGTAACTAGCTCAATTGCAAATAAACATTCTTCTCAAAACTTGCCTTTAGACTAGACCTTCTGCCATCACTGGCCAGGGACTGATATTCTGCTAGCTAGAGCAGCCAAAATATCAAAAATATATATTTTTTTATTATTATGTATTGTTATTAGAATCTATCCTGCTTGCTGACAAGATGTGTGGAGCAGCACGGAACGGGGCTAAGCTGGTGCTTTTCCCTGATTATTCATCTGCTGTACAGAAAAGACGCATTCAGAAGTAAAAGGAGTTGGGGAGTTGGCCTTTGGTAACCCCTATGTAGATTGTCAACCTACATTGAAGCTCTGTTTGGCAGTGCACCTGGTTTTTATACAACCAAAAATTTGACTCCAAGCCTGGAACTCAAAAATAAGCACCTGCTTTGAGGCCACTGGGAGCAACATCCAAGGGGTTGGTGAGTAACATGTTGCTCACGAGCTACTGGTTGGGGATCACTGTAAATGAAGCCAAAGATTTAATGAGAGCAGTACTAGTCTACAGGGAAAAAATGGTAATAATGAGATGGATGAGCTCCAACCCACCAACAGTAGCCTCCGTGGAAAGAATAAATAAACAAAAGGCTCTCACTGATTAAGCTTAATTATATCACCAGAGATTCCACAGGGAAGTTTGAAAATATCTGGCTGCCATTGCTGGAAGCCAATCCAGATGTGGCACTACCTGAATCCCCGCAACTGTGAGACTCCCCCTAATGATGGAGTGGACTGTACTAGTTATCTTTGGAACCCAATGTAAAATGCCTATGACTATGTACATTTAATGTGCTTTTCAATGATGTTTAAGAAAAGAGTTGACAATGCTATTTTATTATGTGACACTGGAAGCTGTATGTGGCACAGTCATGCTGAATACAGCCAGGGCCACCTTAAGAAATTACAGGGCCCAATACAAATAATTTTCTGGGCCCCCTGGTACGACCCAAAGTCCCACCCACCCCAGATCCTGCCCACCCCACACCACAGTAAAAAAGTCATATATTCATCTGAGCTAAAACAGTGAAAACAATTACCATTGGTAGGCAGACCCCACCCCCACAATTTATGTTTAAAGGGTGCATGACACTTTTGGTGCAAAGGTGCCCCCAAAATAATTTTACTGGAGCCCAATGTGGGCTGTTTATACCATAGTCCCTTAACTGCTAGGTTAAAGACTACTGAGCTGGGGCAACCATTGCCAGTGCCAATGGCAAAAAAAGGCTGTCGAATAGAGTCATGAGAGTTGTAGATTAACAACAGAAGGACCACAGATTGGCTCACGCTTTACATAAATAATGAGACCCTACACCCGCTGCTTATTAGAGTCCATTTTCCTGATGCACAAAACTGTGTGCATTCCTCCCACGTCTTCCAACAGACTATGAGAGGTCTGAGGCCATAAATAAGCACACAACATCTTTGCTTGAAAGGATCTTTATTTCTGTTTAGTCAGGATAAACCAATCAAAGACTTCTCCTCTGCTGACTGTGTAGGTACAGCTCAGAGGGGACCAGGTGCAGGTTTGTAAGTGCCCAGCCAATGTGTGTGCATCGTTGTCCTTCTCCATGGCTTCGGGTCCTTCCGGCGGCTTCAGGTCTTTTCACCAGCTTCGGGTCTTTTCGGCTGCTTTGGCTTCTTCTGGTGGCTTTGGGTCTTTCTGCCAGTCTTTTCGGCGGCTTCGGGTCCTTCCAGCAGCTTCTGGTCTTTTCAGTGCCTTTTGGGTCTAATTGGCAAATCCAAAAAGTGTTGCACCACCAAGCCCCCTTCAAGCTTCAAAAATCATATTAAAAACATATGCAGACCATACATGGTATTCAGAGGAATACCACTTGCCTAACTTTTTAACATGTTATTTGAATAAAAATATTTTTTTTAATATACTACAGAGTTATGGGATATTTTTTGTGATTTTGGACAGTGGGGAGTTTTGGCTAAAGTGGGGGTTTAGTTCTCCTTTCAGCAATTGCTGGCAGCCAGAGCTTTTTTCCCTATGCTGGAGGCCTTACTATTAAGAGCCTGCTTCATAGGGTGCCCTCCTCCCACCCTCCCTGCTGCCAGCAATATCACTGCATTGGGCTCTGGAGCTTTTCTCCCACTGGCCGCCCAACTCAGTTCCCAAATCACCTTCAACAGGCAAATGTTCTAAATACGGCATTAAGCTAATTATTGGTTGGGAGATGCCAAAGTTGATCTTACTGGATTGATATATATATAGATTTTTTTATATATATATATATATATATATATATATATATATATATAGAAAAATATATATGTATTGATACATTAGAGAGGATTTGGTGTTGAAGCTCCTTGCACTGTTAGTATCAGAATACTGAGGTATTCATTTTAAGGCTACAAACAAAAGAACAAGAAGTATTAATTTAAATGAAAGTTCCAGCCGAGTACAAAAAATGACAACCCCTGTCCATAGTGATATAATGCAAAAGGCTACAATGTACAGAGTCAATATTCACCAGTATGTTTACCCTTTTTATCTTATAATATATCAATACTGAATGCATACTGTGTTCTACAGTCTTAATTTGATGCACATGAGGCACTGTTTGTTCTATCTTGGCTTTAATTCAGTGCAGAGCTCAACAGAGAAATGACAGCCAAATTCTGAGACTCAATGGGACTTATCTGATATTGTATTCAGCATATCTGGTTAAAAGTATTGGAGATACTGCAGAGGCAGAAGAATAATTGTGATTGGGTGAGATAACTAGTGGCTTAACTTTGCTTCTATAGAGCCCAATCTGCAGGATCTTCCTAGGAGAAGGGTAGCATGCAGTAACAAGTACTAAATTAAACTGTAACCTTGAGCTGGCCTTCCCCTGGCAATTTATTGTATTTATAAAATATACTGCCCACTTCACAGACCGCATTATCATTTTATATATATCCCTATGATTATATATTCCCATAATGAATACCTTTTATCATTCACCCCTTGATAATAATGTACCTGTTTCTGTATCAGCTCATATGCTCCGATGTCGCAGTTAGGGTCCTTCTTACGATCAATGATGACTTTTATGGTGTCCTCTAAAATACTTTCAAAGATCACACCAGTCACTGCTGTGGGTGAACTCATATCTGGCCTGGAATTGATCTCAATGAGCCACGGATTGAAGTTCTCGCTGAACATGAAATCAGCACCATAAATATCAAAACTGTTCTTTCTGTGCGTTACTTTGTTCTGAGAAACTTGCATAGTTTGATATATGATTTTCTTAATCCCTGGCACCATCACGTCCTCCCAGACGTTTTCTGCTCCAATCATGCATAGGTATTCCTGCAGTTTTCTATTAGACCATACATTGTCTTCAGGCAGCTCAGGGTGTCGGGTTGGGCAGTTTTTAAACTGCATCTGGACGGCTCTGTTGCACAGGTGTATGGAGCTGCAACAACAAAGACAACACAACTGTCATATTTTGTGCTTGTAAAATAATTTAACTTGGTATAATTTAACTTTGCTGTCCAATGAGTTCTCTAAATAGCGAAAGACATTCCAACAGCTACTTACTTGTCCAGATTCTCCAAGTTGAAAGGTTGTGATGACATACGAATGTAATTTTCCTTATAGTACCAGATTGTCAGGGGGTTCCAGGCCGTTACTAAGAAAAACTGGCGCATATCAAACTTAGTGTTGTAAATGAGAAATGGCCTCTCTATGTACTTCTGTATCACCCACTGCTTTGCTGCAAAAACTCTGTCATGACTTTCAACAAACTTGACTATATCGTCCACATGATCAATGCAAATTATAACTGCAAAAAAAACAACACATGTATAGTCAGAGTCAGTCTTTCTGTAAGTCAGTTCCAATGTAATTTTTAGCAAATATTTCTATTAAACAGGAAAAAACATCTACAAAAAGTAGCAGCCATTAGAAAGACAACTGCGGAAATATAGAGATTCCAAGTCTACCACAGCAAATATCAACTACATTTCTTACCATTTAGTATGGCTGCACGAAAGAAAGTACAGTCTACTTAGGCATCAGAAATACTAGATACTTTGATATGGAGAATGTATTTTTCATATCTGTACAAATTACAGTAGTGAAGTGCCAACCCTTCCTGTAACTAAGACCTCCCCTGCTAAACTGGGCCAATCATTAGTGATGGGCCAATAAATTCACCAGGAGCAAATTTGAGGCACATTTACAAGGTTTTGCGACCAGCGAATAAACTACGGCAAAAATTTGCCAGCAAAAAATCCGCATGTCAAAAATAAAGTCAGAATAGTCAAAATTGATGCCTATCAAAATAATTTTGACTCCCATTGACTTCAATGTGGCTCGCAAATTTTTTGCTGTTTCAAAAATTTTGCAGTGAACGGGACAAAGTCGCCTATCACTACCAATCATTTTATTTCATAGACAGAAATCTTGTTTGTTACAGTAAACTGGTTACAATGCACAGCTAGCCAATCTTCTGTAAGCACAAGCCATAATATATCACTATCCCCCATATGTAATAAAAAACACAATGCAAATGAGCAGTAACCAATAGCAACCAATAAGATGCTTTCTTTTAAACAGGTGACCAGGAAATGCTGATTGGTTGCTATGGGTGATAAGAAGGGAAGCAAACATTGCTCCTGATATTACATAACCCAAAAGGCAAAAAAAGTCATTTTTCTGGTGCAACAAAGGGAGGAAAACAGAGCAGGACCTTGTTCATAACATAAATGAATATATAAATCATGTCTGACCCAAAGAACACTAATGGTAAAAGTAGTAACTAGGAATGGACTGAATCTACTATTTGGGATTCGGCTGAATCCTTTGTGAAAGATTAGGATAAATACTGAACCGAATCTGAATCCTAATTTCAATATATGCAAATTAGGTACGGGAAAGGAATGTTTTGTGACAAAAAGTCACTTGATTTCCTTTCCCCCACCCTAATTTGCATATACAGATTACGATTCAGATTGGCCAGGCACAAGGATCATCTGAAAAAGACTGAATCCTGGCCGTATCCCCAACTGAATCCTGGATTCGGTGAATCCCTAGTAGGAACCCTTAAGAATAACTTATTTTCTGTCCCGTAAGATTACACAGTCACTATATTTTCTTACATCTTCCTCTGGAGAGAGCGGCTGGTTTCAGGATCCAGATATTTCTTCCTGTGTCGATATCCAGCTGTGGGAGTTTTGCCTGAATTTGATCTAAAACGTGGCGGCAAGGTTCAGCATACGTGGCGGAATTCTTAATCTCTGCGCCGGCGCTGTAACAATACATGGTTGCCATTTAGTGTGAGTTTGAGTTTAATCACTGCCACCTTATACATGACAGTTTTGATCTATAGTATGAAGGAATGAACCTATTATCTAGAACTGATCAACGGTAGAGTCCGTATAGCTTGTCTCAGTCTGGGAGTTCTAAAAACACTGTACTGTATCAAGGTAATAGGGCTCATTAATTAGATCACAGGCAATGGTCAGAACGTATAAAAACAGACACTCAGTGGGAAGGGTTGATTGGTGCAGACTCGCTTATTCAGTCAAGTCAAAGCAGCAGGTAGTGATCTCCCATGTACCTGACTATACTCTGCACTTTGCACCAGACAAAGAAGCGGCACAATGTTGAGATTGAGCAGGTTTGTTCAGTGCTGGGCCCAAAAGGTGCAATAATGTGATTACAGCACTTGTCTTTATGGACAACAGGATTTATAAGAAATAAAAATAGAAAAATAAACAGGAAAATGCTTTCCCACTGTCATTGTTTTCTGTATATTATATAGATAAAAAACCCGTCTTCCAATCATATCTAGTGTACATTTCCATTGGTTGATTCTGGCACAACTTACTGTATGAGCTGATAGTATCCCTCTAAATATTCTGTCCAATCGGGATCCATGTCTTCAATTTTCTTGTCTATGTCCTTATTTACTGAGGGAATCATGAACATTTTGCAGACCTTAAAGGCCATTAAAATTAAATTGACTGAAATAGGTGCAACACAGCCGTTCCTTGTAGTTTCTAGAAAAAAAAAAGATAACAAAAAGCAGAGGTGGTTAGAGAAAAAGTGGAAGCAAATTATATTGTAATTAGTGATGGGCTAATTTCTCCTGTTTCGCTTCGCCGAAAAAAATTCTCGAATTTTCCACAAAATTTGCAAAATTCGCAAAACTGCAAAAAATTTGTGGAAAAATAGGGAAATCTGACATGTTCACGAAAAAATCTTGAAAATCTGACATTTTCACGAAAAAGCTTGAAAATCGGAAATTGATGACAAAATGTGAAAATTCACAGCGAATTCATGCCAGGCGAATTTATTCGCCCATCACTAATTGTAATTTCAGAATTATGAACCAGGTGTATGGGCAGCTCAGCACAGGAATTAGGCAGAGCTTCTTACCTTCTGCTTGAACAGGCGAACTGTTTCTTCTTACAACCCATTTTATGATACTATACGCTGCAGTTTTCATGAAGTCATCTAAATAAAGAGAAAGAAACAAAGAATGTCATCTCTTATTTCTAATAGGGCTAATAACTCACCAATTCAGCTACTGTATGTTTTGCTTTATAATCAGATATAAAACTTTATGGAATAATTGCTTTAGAGAGCATGGTCAGACAAATGAAACTGCCAATTGCAATAGGAATCTAGTTCCTTTGGGAAAATGCCCCGAAAATTATCAGTGACTCTCAAAGATGTTTGTGGTTGTGATTGGGGATCAAAGAAAGCCAGGTTCCATAGATAATGGGAATATACATTCTGAATATTGAGTGCATGTTAATGTGCTCTTACCAGTGAATAACATTCTCCCTGTTTCATCTGACAGGTCATAGCAACGTGGGAAGAATGTGTCCGCATTCTTTAAATTCACGCACAGTCCAAACTAGAAAAGAGAAAGCACATTTATTAAAAGTCAAATTTCAAATTCATGTGAGTTTTTAAAACTCAATTAAATTCGAATATACTCATCATTCAACTGGGGGGTTATTTATAAAAACAAATCGAATATCTAAAACTTGGACGACATCGCATCGAATTAGACTAGCTCGATTCAAGTTTTTTTCTCCAAAAAAACTCGAATATCAGGAAGGCTACTAACATGTCCAAATTGGTCCCTGGATGTCTCCCATTGACTTATACATGAACTCGGCTGGTTTTAGGTGGCGAATGGTCAAATTCGACTTCTTAATGGGTCAGAGTATGATAAATCTCAAAATTCTAAAACTTAAATCCAGTTTGGATAATTCACAATTCAAATTTTGTTGTTTGAGTGTTTTGGCAATAAAAGAAAATTAGAATTTTCAATTCAAACCCTTTATAAATCAGCCCCTTAGTGGCATATTTTCCATGACACAAATAATAAACTTCTCCGAGTTTTATCATAATCAACTTGCATGTGACTGTAGGTAGGTAGGAGGGCAAACTCCAAAGAATATATGGGACCTTATAGCCTAGAAATAGGCTTCATCCCCTGCCCTGAATTTCATACTGTAATTTATACCCTACATTGAGATTTTATGGATGTTTTTCCATTGTCGAGTATAGTATTAAAATCGTCAGTAATAACAAGCAATTACAATACCCAGTATCACCATAAAATCCATGCATTGCTAATAATGATATGAGCGTTGCAGTGATCCTGAGCAGCCCGTACTCACCTTGGTTGTAAAGCAGTCTGTGTTTGTATAGCTGTTCATCATCTGATCTTGTTCCACAATAGAGTAGGGATAATGGCGGTATGACCAGATCAGTGAGGGCTTTACAGAATAAGAAAGCTTCAGCTGAAAAACAGAAACATAAATGCACAAAATTATTTATAGAAGGTAAACGCAGCAAATTTGTTAAAAAATATTAATCTTTTCTTTAGTCATAGGACTTGTTTCTTTTCCCCAGGTAATAAAAGTAGGTCTAGTTGTTGCTGCTATATTCTATACATTGGAAACATATTGTTAGCATGTTTGTCTGGACCCTCAACACTACCAATATTTATTGAAATTGTATACAAATTAGGGCCTAATGGAGCCCCTATACCTCCTGGGGCCCCCCAGCAGCCGCAGAGTCTGCTTCCTCTCTAGTTACACCCCTGCAAACAGGGGCAGTGCTCTGTACAGGCTTAATGGAGAACTCAACCCTAAAATTAAAAAAACCCTACGCCCCTGCCCTACATAGACCCCTCCCTCATTCCCTGAGCCTAAATGTTACCCTGTGCAAATGCCCCTATGTCTTTACTTACCCTCTGTGTAGATTCAGGCATTTAAAGTTCATTGGCACCATCTTCAGCCGATTCAGTAATCTTCATAATGAGACCGGCACTTCTGCAATTTTTGTGAGTTTTGGCGCATGCGCATGCTCCAACTGCGCATGTGCCACCACGCCGCCGGTCTCATTCCAAAGATTTCCAAAGAGAAGAAGATGGCACACGTGAACGCCGATGCCTGAATCTGCACCGAGGGGTAAGTAAAGATTTAGGGGCATTTGCCCGGGGTAACCCTTAGGCTGTGTGGAGAATGGGGGGCTATGTAGGGTAGGGTTTTTTTAACATTAGGGTTGAATTCTCCTATAATGGTTTTGCACATAAATTTAGCCTGATTGTTGACAAAATTATTTTCAGATCCCCCCACAAAAATTTACAGTCCTACAGTTTATAAATGACTGAGAGGAAGATTCATCAAGGGTTGAAGTGAAAATTAAAATTTTCAAGTGAAATTTGCGAGTTTTTAAAAAATTTACAATTTTGAAATTTATCATGTACTGGATGAATTCAAGTTGGGGGATGTCCTGGAATCAATTTGCAGCAAATGGAGTCATTTGCAGAAATAACTCTAATCGATTTCAATTCGAATTTGAGTTTGCGGGTCGATCCCATTCACCCAAATTGCAGAAACTGAATTTCATGGGAGTTTATGTGGGTTTTTAAAAACTCCCATGAAGTCTAAATTTGACCCTTGATTAATCTGCCCCTGAGTGTTGTATCACTATCCACCAATGGGCTGACAATATAAAATAAAACATTTATAGCTTGCTCTGCTCTTTGTCTTGTAGTTATTGAGCTTTGGATTTACCTCCAATCCGCTGTCTGGATCAAGATATCTACTATCCCTCGCTTCTGCATCTGTTAGGGGGAAAAATGAGATCAGTATTGATGGAGCGGCTAAATAGAATATACAGAATTTTCTAATGACGCCCGCTTCTGACAATGTATCTTCTATGTGTTAGGGAATATCATACAGTCTCTTCAATAAACAAAAGGTTTCACTTTTAAGATGACTCGGCAAGCTCAGTTGCTTAAACGTATGTCTTACTGGGCATTGTACACTGCAACCAGGAAGAAGAAACCCCTTCATAGAGACACAGAATACTTGTTTCTTCAATAGAGACTGATATTTATCACATTAGGCGAGATGACTTGAAAGGTGTGTTTGTGAGAGTCTATCGTATGTAACAGCGGCTGATGATACAGTTGGAGGCACCTTTCATGCCACTGGTACTGTGCCGTAAGTATCAGTGGGAACTGCTGCAATTAACTATATCACTAAAGAAATAATATTGTTTGAAACCTGAAATGCCCAGTTTTCAATCACCGCTGCTTCTTACACAGACTTACCAAATGTAAAAGATATTTTCTGTATCCATCCTCTCCTACGCATGCTTTCATCGATGTGTTGAGAATGTAGCAGCCAGAAGATTTTCTTTTCCTGGTAGGTTTAAAAGAGAAAAACATGAATTAATTTTTATAAACAGACATGAAAAACCCTCACTCTGTTGGGAGTCAAGTAATCACCCAGAATGTAATGCAGTGATCCTCAACCAGTGATCTAGCGACATGTTGCTTTTCAAGCCCCTTGATGTTGCTCCCAGTGGCCTAAAATCAGCTGCTCATTTTTGGATTTCTGACTTGGAAGCAACTTTTGGAGGCATAAAGACCAAACAGACCCATCTGTAGTCTGCCAGTCCACATAGAGGCAAATAAACCAATGACAGCCCTTATTGGGAACCCCTAGGAACTTTTATCATGCTTGTATTGCTCCCCAACTTGTTTATTTCATTTAAATGTTTCTCACTGGTAAAAGAAAGTTTGAGACCCCTGATATAACGTAATGGAGAGCAGGATTGAAGGCCAGCTCAATATCAGCATTTATTTAGCCTTTGTTAAACTGCTACTCCCAATAGGCTGGGATCTGAAACAACCAATTGAGAGTAATAATATATCACTTACCCGAATTGCTTTTTCCAACTGGGCTTTAAAATATATGTGTCGCTCTGCTAGTATCAGTGGCATATGTCGAAACTGTGGATGCACAAAACAGATTTTGGGTAAGTTATTGCACGTGGCACCTGTTTGATTTATTTAATAATGGCACAAAACAGGAAAAACAATATCAATTCTAGGATAGACTTTGGAAACAGAAAAAAGTAAACTTAGAACATTGTTCCAGACACTCAAAATTGCATGATAATAACAGGCACACACAGTGTGTCCCCAGAAAGATAATCCACACACATTTTCTTTTTATCTTTGGTTTTTTGTTGCTGTCTCATTCATTTGCATAGGTTTTTCTAGCAAAAAATTTACTCCTAACTGTGATTATCACGGGGCTCATGGATTGAAAATGGTCTAGCATAAATGACTCAACTGTGATTATTCATTTGTTTGGATAAATGAATATTATTATCTTATTAATATCCTGGCCACATTGGTTGGTATTTAATGATCTCTATTCTCTTTTAAATGGGACTTTTATTAAAATAGAAATAGACGCTTTTGGAGGAGTGGCTCTGGTAGGTCAAGATATACAAGACTACCTAGTAATAGAAATTGACTCTTTTTGAAAGAGTAAATCTGGTAGGTTAAGATGTAGAAGACCTATCTAAAAATAGAAATGAACTCTTTTTGGAGGAGTGGATCTGGCAGGTTAAGATGTAGAAGACCTATCTAATAATATAAATTGACTCTTTTTGGAAGAGTGGATGTGACAGGTCAAGGTTTAGAAGACCTATCTAACAATAGAAATGGACTTTTTTTGGAGGAGTGGCTCTGGAAGGTCAAGATGTAGAAGACCTATCTAATAATAGAAATGGGCTATTTTTGGAGAAATGGATCTGGCAGGCCAAGATGTAGAAGACCTATGTAACAATAGAAATGGGCTCTTTTTGGAGGCGTGGATTTGGCAGGTCAAGATGTAGAAGGCCTATTTAATAATATAAATTGACTCTTTTTGGAAGAGTGGATGTGATAGGTCAAGATGTAGAAGATCTATCTAACAATACAAATGGACTCTTTTTGGAGGCGTGGCTCTGGCAGGTCAAGATGTAGAAGACCTATCTTATAAATAGCCTCCCACATAGGGTTCCTTCTGTCCTACCACTATCAGGTCACAGTATGGCCAATAGGAACAATGGCAATATACAATATAGAAAAACTCAATAAAAGTACTAGGATAGATTAGTGAATTGATTAGAGAAACAGAAGAAATAAAACCTAGACTTGTTACAGACATTTAAAATTGCATGATAAATATACTGTAGATCAATTGTATAACCTCAGAGAGCATTCGCTGTTACCTGAGTATCGGTATCACTGTCTGTGTCACTGTTTATATCAATGATTCTTTTACTGTCTGTAGTTTCCTTGGAGAAGGCATCTTCTATTGGGGAAAAAATGGCACAAAATGAATCCAGAGGTTAAATACATTGCATGGAAACATTATAATGGCAATTTCTGACAGTGTATGCTTAGGGGCAGATTTATCAAAGGTTGAAGTTAAAATTCTTATTTAAAAAATTCTAATTTTCAAGCTAATTTTTGTATTATTCAAATAGGGAATAGTCCAAATTCGATTCGAATTTGAAAAGAATTTGAAAATTATAATTTCTAAATTTATCATGTACTGTCTCTTTAAAATTTTTACCCTTGACAGATCTGAGATGTTGGATTTCAAGATTGGGATTTTTCCATCCTCGGGCTTTAATAAATTCTGAAAAATTTGTGCTTTTGTAAAAGTCACAAATTTTTTTTTTTTTGCATTCGAAGTTTAGTAAATAACCTAATTAATCATAGAATACACTGTGTTTATGCCATTGGGAGTTATGTACAGCTGGAGGCAACCTCCATGCCATTGGTACCTTTTCTTGAAGTGTTTTTTATACAAGCTTACCTAAATAATAGGATATTATCTCCTGAATATCCATTGTCGCCAATCTTTCCATGATAGCAGGGTCAGGGTATTCAGCGCTTGGTATATTTGTTTCCTGGTTTTAGAGAAGAGACACATGAGTTAATTAATCTGTATAATATTAGTTTTTGAAATGAATCTTCAATAGTTAGCATGGAGGTCATGGTGTTATACGGTTATAAGAAAAAGGCTGAATTAGTCTTGAATGTAATTAGGAAGTTAAAAAACAGTAGATTTGTGCCCGACTTGACCAATAAGGTGTTGAGCAAAATTTGGCTGATCCCAGGGCCTGGGCATAGACATGATCAAAGGGCCCTATGTAGGTAAGATGGGAGAGGAGAGCATCAGTGGTCAGATGTGATGTTTATCCCTTAAAAAACATTTTTTAATTGATCTATAGACCCTCCAAACAGATATACTATATATAGGTCAGGAAGGTCATGTTCAAAGCATTTGAATCACATGAAGATGTTGGAGCATTTTCATGTCAATCAAACTCTTTGATGCAGTGATTCCCATCACCTACAATGCAAAGGTATTTTTGGACATTTGGTGCCAGTAGAGCTCAATTTCCCAATGTCAATAGAACCGGCCTCTATACACCAGTGACCTCATGCTTTACACTTCTCTCCTGCTTACCTGGATTATCTCAACAGGTTTCTCTGGCATCTCCACAGCTTCTATTCCCTTTACCTGGTCGTTGCTTTCACAGGTCTTCTGTGCTTCTTGTTGCTTTTCAAGAGAGAGAGAGAGAAATACTCTAATCATTTTTTTCATTTTAAGTAGAGCAGTACTTAAAAATTGTTTTAAATCTTTGTTTTGTACATTGCAGTTTATTTCATCTTACCTGGGAGATGTAATCACTATTATCTTCCATAGTAATGTGGTTAAATAAAAAGAAATCTAGTGTAAGTATGTTATAGCATTATAATTAACGTGTTAAAGGGGTTGTTCACCTTCCAAACACATTTTTCAATTCAGTTGTTTTTAGATTGTTCCCCAGAAATAAAGACTTTTTTCAATTACTTTCCATTATTTATTTTTTACTGTTTTTCCAAAATCTAAGATTAAAGTTGAATATTCCTGTCTCTGGTGTTTGAGTCTGTCAGCTCAGTAATACAGGCGCAGAGTCTAAACTGTTACAATTTTGGAACATATAGGGGGTTCATTATCAGAGTCTGAATTTATCTCAATAATTTCTGCTATAAACTCCAATCAAATCCGCTCAGGTTTTTTTAACGTTTATTTATTATTACATTTTCCTGAACATTTCCTTTGCGGGAAAAAAAAAATCAGATTTTCACATATTTTTCAGACTTTTTCATCTGATTTTTACAATCTTTTCGTAATTTTCACCTGAAAACTCCAAAAACTTCAGGGTATTTCTCGAAACCCAGCGCACATCAATGGGACTTCTCCCATTAACTTATATGCAAACTGGACAGGTCTGAGATGCCAGATTTTCTGATTTTGACTTTTCCATCCTCTGGGTTTAATAAATTCTGAAAAATTCGTGATTTTTCCAAAGTCAGATTTTATTAAAAAAAAAAAAAGTCACAAATTTTCTGTGATTTTTGCATTCGGATGTTTAGTAAATAACCCCTTAGTTGATACATTTCTCAGCAGCATCTCTGGAGTATTAGCAACTATTGTATCAATTCTAACAGCTGCCTGTAATGAAACCCAGAGATTCTGCTCAGCAGGGACAAAGATAAAAAATGTATCAACTAAATGTATCCACTTAAAACAGTTTACAGGGTCAGCAACCCCCTTGCAGAGCTGCTTCAAAAGGTGAAAAATTACACTTTTCACAAAATTAGAAAAACGATCACACATAGAAATTAGAAAGTCATTGGAAAAAGACATTATTTCTGGTGATCTGTCTAAAAACAAATAGTTGTTTGAAAGTGAACCCCTTTAAGCTGGTCATGCACAAAAAAGAGAGTTTAGAAAATGATTAAATCTCAAAACCAAATAGGGGTAGTAAAATTAGGCTTATTCAATCATTTCACCATCTGGCCAAGATCAGATCACAATAGGGGGTGATGTAGATGGGAAATGATTGCAACAGTGGCCCAATGTGATCCTCACCCCTAACAGGGATATATTTGATATCTGGCCAATCCCTAAATCTACTGATATGGCCTGAAACTTCATACAACTTTAGGACAAATACTAATATAAAGCAGGTAATAGAATCAGCACTATTATAAAATGCCAAAATAGAGTTTTTGATTACTTGTTATGAATGAAAACTCAAATTGAATGTCTAGCAGCCATCAGCATTACAGCCTCAGGCACCTTACAGATATGTAATAGAGAATAATACTTTTCCGAAGCCTTACTTCTTTGCAGCCTGGCAAGTCACCTACATAGTCCAAAACACTGTTTGGTTTCTCGTCCACTTCTGTGATATTTTGACCTATGGAGGTATAAAAAAAAAAAAGTCACTTTTCAGTCTGTTGGGATTTCATATAACATTGCTAATTTAATTGCATTTAATGACATGATACAAGTTATACAGTTCTATAACCTCAGGCAAGTTAGTGATCATCATGATCTGTGGTTCAAATTAGAAATGATTACAAATAAATCAGTAAAAGGGCCGGTGTTAGAGTGTTAGTTCCATGGGCAGAAGTTTGGCCTAGACCTGTGATTCCCAACCAGTAGCTCGTGAGCCATAAGTTGTTCTCCAACCCCTTGGATGTTGCTCTCCGTGTCCTCAAACCAGGTGCTTATTTTTGAATTCCAGGCTTGGAAGCAAGTTTTAATTGCATAAAAACTAAGTATAGTGCCAAGCAGAGCCTCCTGTAGGCTGCCAGTCCACATAGGGGCTACCAAATAGCCAATCACAGCCCTTATTTGGCACCCAAGGGACCTTTTCATGCTTGTGTTGCTCCCCAACTCTTTTTACATTTGAATGTGGCTCATGGGTAAAAAAGGTTGGGGAGCCCTGGCCTAGACTATACCCTTCAGCAACCAATATTTAATAGAGAATTGAGTGTAGAGATTAAAACTACACATAAATGGATATTGTTAGCTTGGCAATTAACTTCTCTATGTTAGGGAAACCCCTTTTGAGTCACTAGGATGGTATAAAATATTGCTAAATATTTGCATTTAATCACATAATCCTTTGCAGTCGGAACATGTTCAGGATTCTAAATATCTTATAAGTAAACTACCGAATACTTGGTTCTTACAGAGCAGATAGTGTCAATTAGAAATCCTGAAAAATTCTCATCACTATCAGTCTTGAAGAATTGTTTTAAAACAGCCTTACCTAAATCTTTGGATACTTTCTCCACTACTTCCGTCCTCTCCACGCTTTCCTCGACAACGGGTTTGGGCTTTTCTTCCTTCGGAATTTCTATTTCCTGGTTGGTTTTAGAGAAGAGACACATGAGTTAATTCATTTTTATAAAGATAGTTTTAAAACACCTAAAGCTGATATAAATCTACTTTCTATAGATGTTTCTGGTGAGAATGATTAGCAGGGGACTTTAGCATTTGTTTGTCAACAGTCATCGAGGAGTTCCATGAGTATTTAAAAACACTGAAGGCCGAGAGTTTTTATACAGGCCACAGAACTCCAAGGTGACTTCTTGTATCCTTATATTTATCAACAGGGGGTACAATATTTATAGTAATACACAAGTTTCAGTGAGTCAGAAAAGGCATCACTACTAAGTACCAATTATAACTGATGACATCACTAAGTAGGGTCGGATTGGGCCGACGGGACACCGGGAAAAACACGGTGGGCCCTGGTACTTGCCTTTATGGGCCCCACTGACCGCACAAAAAATGAAGTGCGTTTGAGCTGGCAAACAAGCGCACATGCTCAGTGATGTGGCACCAGTGGGGGGGGCAGTGCACACACATTTGGTGGCAGGGGGCGGGGCAGTGCACACGCGGTCGGTGGCTCGGATGTGCACCAGGGGAGTTCAGAGGGGGGCCCAGGACAGAAGTCCCGGTTGGCCCCCGGGCACCCATTCTGACCCTGTTACTATGCACTGTTTATGTAGAGAATAAAATACCCCTATTGTAAAATATAAGGATATTATAAGTCACCAAGGAGTTCCATGACCATATAAAAGTATGAGGCTGAAGGCCGAGTGCTTTTATACAGGTCATGGAACTCCGAGATTACTTCTAATTTCCTTATATTTTCTAGCAAGGAGTACTTTATTTATTATAATACACAAGTTTAAGTGAGTCATGTGACAGAAATGACATCACTACTCACCGTTTATAACTGATGACATCACTAGTCACATTTATAAGGATATAATTTACAAGATATTCATGGCTCTTGTGTATTTTAAGAATATAATTAACAGAATATTAAGGGCTCGTGTGATATTAGAAGTTACCTCGGAGTTCCATGACCTGTATAAATATTTATATGGTCATAAAACTCCTCGGTAACTTATAACATCCTTATAATTTACAAGAGGGGTACTTTATTCACTATATATATATATATATATATATATGTACAGGTTTTCTCTGCTTACCAGGCTGATGGGCTCCGTAAGATCCTCCAGTGGAATCTGGTTAAAAAAATATATTGTTAGTAGGTTATATCTGCATTATAACCAATAAATTAAGATGGACATGCACAAAAAAGGAGACTTTAGAATGATCGTATCTTCAAACAGAGGGGAAGAGCCAAATTTGGCTGATTCAATTATTTCTGGCCAAGATCAGATCATAATAGGGGGCTATGTAGCTCTGATGGGAAAGGAGGGAATCAGTGGCCTCACCCCTGACTGGGATATAATTAATAATTGGCCAATCCCCAAATCTACTGACATGGCCTGGTGTATAATTTAATGTTCAACTTTGGGATCAAGACCATAATGGATCAGTATTTTGTCTCCATAATAACATAGATCTTTATATTGCTTACCCGGACTTCTGGCTCTTTCTGTGTCTGATTAAAAGAAAGAAAAAACACATGTTAGATATTTATAGCAAAATGTCAGATATGTAATCAGTATTGAGAACCTACTATAAATCCCTACTGTTAAAGCCCTCAGCCCTCACATCTCTGCACTATAGTAAAGCTTAGGGCAGAGACACACAATCAGATTCTGCGAGATTTAGTCGCCTGGTGATAAAGCGTCTCTCTTAGGGGCGACTAATCTCCCTAAACTGCCTCCCATTGGATAGAATTTAAATCGCCGGTGGGATGGCACACAGAGCGCTTCATTTTCCGAAGTCGCTTGAAGTTTCCTCGTGAGGAAAAGAAGCGCACTAATTGCCAGAGATTTAGGGGCCGATTCACTAACTTCGAGTGAAGGATTCGAAGTTAAAAAACTTTGAATTTCAAGTTTTTTTTGGGCTACTTCGACCATCGAATGGGCTACTTAGACCTTCGACTACGACTTTGAATCGAACGATTCAAAGTAAAAATCGTTCGGCCATTCGATAGTCGAAGTACTGTCTCTTTAAAAAAGAACTTCAACCCCCTAGTTCGCCATCTAAAAGCTACCGAAGTCAATGTTAGCCTATGGGGAAGGTCCCCATAGGCTTGGCTAACTTTTTTTGATCGAAGGATATTCCTTCGATCGTTGGATTTAAATCCTTCGATTCGAAGGAATAATCCTTCGATCGTTCGATCGTACTATCTGCACTAAATCCTTCGACTTCGATGTCGAAGGATTTTAATTCCTAGTCGAATATCGAGGGTTAATTAACCCTCGATATTCGACCCTTAGTTAATCGGCCCCTACGATTCAGCAGGAGGCAGTTCGGGGAGATTAGTCGCCCTGAAGAAGAGGAGATTTGTCGCTGGGCGGCTAATCGCCCCGAATCTGAGCGTGTATTTCTGACCTTAAATAGGAAGTCTTGTAATAAAAGGTTGATATAGATCTAGTAACCCATAGCAAGGCAACATTTACTGGTCTGGTTGCCATGGGTTACTAGACCTGGTCAAATATTGTACATTGTATTCGATATATTATTAGTTGGTTTGCCTTCAAAAAGAAACGAAGAACTTCTACTTTACAATGTAGTTAACATATTTGCAGCAATTGATGGATTTAGCAGCATGGGTTTCAATACTACTATAAAGCAGGTAATGGAATCAGAGCGCTGCTTCTGGCGCATTACAGATATCTAATAGTGAATATTCATTTTTCGAAGACTTACTGTTTTCTTTGATGATAAGCAACAACAACATATGTATTTCCATAATATTTTAGATCGATTTTTCACTGTTGTAAACATTTTCTTTTCTGCAAAGACAAAAAATGAAATCACTTTTGAGTCTATTGGGATTTCATAAAATAATTGAAATATTTGCATTTAATGACATGATACAAGTTATACAGAGCTAAGACCACAGCTGTGTTACAGACATTCATGATCTGTGGTTCAAATTAGAAATAATGAAATAATATATCAGTAGTTGGTAAAAATGTTGTTGGAGTGTTGGTTCCACAGGCAGAATTATGGCCTAGACTAAACCTTTAGCGACCCATATTTACAATAGAATTGAGTGTACATTAGAGGTGCAAACTACACAACAACTGGTAAGGATAGATTGCCAGCTAACATCAATATTAACATTAACATATGACACTGCAGGATGCAAAGCGAATTCCCTAACCATAACTCCAAATATATATTTTTAGATAAAACATCTTTTTCTTAATCCCAGTTTAGCAGATTTACATTAT
The DNA here is from genome assembly GCF_017654675.1 of Xenopus laevis. Classification (NCBI taxonomy): domain Eukaryota; kingdom Metazoa; phylum Chordata; class Amphibia; order Anura; family Pipidae; genus Xenopus; species Xenopus laevis. Next base: position 192,849,106 of record NC_054372.1, read on the forward strand.
TAAATACTAACAGTACCTCAACAATTACAAAGGCAAGTACTTACAATTTAGTTGTTATTCTTGAATGAGAATTTAGGATTTGGAAAATCCCTAAAAATGTTGGAATTCAGCTGCTGACAGTAGCGATGCTTTCTGTTCAGCAGCTAAACACCAACTGATCAGGAATCAGCTTGACATTAAACACCTGTGTGATTGTGCATTATGACATCACAATGACATCCCATAATATCCATTATGACATCACAATGACATCCCATAATATCAAATATCACCGCCATTATGACATCACAATGCCATACCATAATATACATATGCAATAAAATAGGCATTATGACATCCTATAATATAGATATGCAATATAACCACCATTATGACATCTCAATGAAATACTATTAAATAATAACAGCACCTCAACAATTACAAAGGCAAGTACTTACAATTTAGTTGAGTTATTCCTGAATGAGAATTTAGGATTTGGAAAATCCCTAAAAATGTTGGAATTAAGCTGCTGACAGTAGCGATGCTTCCTGTTCAGCAGCTAAACACCAACTGATCAGGAACCAGCTTGACATTAAACACCTGTGTGATTGTGCATTATGACATCACAATGATATCCCATAATATCCATTATGACATCACAATGACATCCCATAACATCCAATATCACCACTATTATGACATCACAATGACATCCCATAATATACATATGCAATAAAATAGGCATTATGACATCACAATGACATCCTATACTATATATATGCAATATAACCACCATTATGACATCACAATGACATACCATAATATAGATATGCAATACAACCAGCATTATGACATCTCAATGAAATACTATTAAATACTAACAGCACCTCAACAATTACTAAGGCGAGTACTTACAATTTATTTGAGTTGTTCTTGAATAAGAATTTAGGATTTTGGAAAAATGTTGGAATTCAGCTGCTGACAGTAGCGATGCTTTCTGTTCAGCAGCTAAACACCAACTGATCAGAAATCAGCTTGACATTAAACACCTGTGTGATTGTGCATTATGACATCACAATGACATCCCATAATATCCATTATGACATCACAATGACATCCCATAATATCCAATATCACTGCTATTATGACATCACAATGACATCCCATAATATACATATGCAATAAAATAGGCATTATGACATCACAATGACATCCCATACTATATATATGCAATATAACCACCATTATGACATTACAATGACATACCATAATATAGATATGCAATACAACCAGCATTATGACATCTCAATGAAATACTAGTAAATACTAACAGCACCTCAACAATTACAAAGGCAAGTACTTACAATTTAATTGAGTTGTTCTTGAATGAAAATTTAGGATTTGGAAAATCCCTAAAAATGTTGGAATTAAGCTGCTGACAGTAGCGATGCTTTCTGTTCAGCAGCTAAACACCAACTGATCAGGAATCAGCTTGACATTAAACACCTGTGTGATTGTGCATTATGACATCACAATGACATCCCATAATATCCATTATGACATCACAATGACATCCCATAATATCTAATATCACTGCCGTTATGGCATCACAATGACATCCCATAATATACATATGCAATAAAATAGGCATTATGACATCACAATGACATCCCATAAAATACATATGCAATATAACCACCATTATGACATCACAATGACATACCATAATATAGATATGCAATACAACCAGCATTATGACATCTCAACAAAATACTATTAAATACTAACAGCACCTCAACAATTACAAAGGCGAGTACTTACAATTTAGTTGAGTTATTCCTGAATGAGAATTTAGGATTTGGAAAATCCCTAAAAATGTTGGAATTAAGCTGCTGACAGTAGCGATGCTTTCTGTTCAGCAGCTAAACACCAACTGATCAGGAATCAGCTGGACATTAAACACCTGTGTGATTGTGCATTATGACATCACAATGACATCCCATTATATCCATTATGACATCACTATGACATCCCATAATATCCAATATCACTGCCATTATGACATCACAATGACATCCCATAATATACATATGCAATAAAATAGGCATTATGACATCCCATAATATAGATATGCAATATAACCACCATTATGACATTACAATGACATACCATAATATAGATATGCAATACAACCAGCATTATGACATCTCAATGAAATACTAGTAAATACTAACAGCACCTCAACAATTACAAAGGCAAGTACTTACAATTTAATTGAGTTGTTCTTGAATGAAAATTTAGGATTTGGAAAATCCCTAAAAATGTTGGAATTAAGCTGCTGACAGTAGCGATGCTTTCTGTTCAGCAGCTAAACACCAACTGATCAGGAATCAGCTTGACATTAAACACCTGTGTGATTGTGCATTATGACATCAGAATGATATCCCATAATATCCATTATGACATCACAATGACATTCCATAACATCCAATATCACCGCTATTATGACATCATAATGACATCCCATAATATACATATGCAATAAAATAGGCATTATGACATCACAATGACATCCCATACTATATATATGCAATATAACCACCATTATGACATTACAATGACATACCATAATATAGATATGCAATACAACCAGCATTATGACATCTCAATGACATACTATTAAATACTAACAGCACCTTAACAATTACTAAGGCGAGTACTTACAATTTATTTGAGTTGTTCTTGAATGAGAATTTAGGATTTGGAAAATCCCTAAAAATGTTGGAATTCAGCTGCTGACAGTAGCGATGCTTTCTGTTCAGCAGCTAAACACCAACTGATCAGGAATCAGTTGGACATTAAACACCTGTGTGATTGTGCATTATGACATCACAATGATATCCCATTATATCCATTATGACATCACTAATACATCCCATAATATCCAATATCACCGCCATTATGACATCACAATGAAATCCCATAATATACATATGCAATAAAATAGGCATTATGACATCCCATAATATAGATATGCAATATAACCACCATTATGACATCACAATGACATACCATAATATAGATATGCAATACAACCAGCATTATGACACCTCAATGAAATACTATTAAATACTAACAGCACCTCAACAATTACAAAGGCGAGTACTTACAATTTAGTAGAGTTTTTCTTGAATGAGAATTTAGGATTTGAAAAATCCCTAAAAATGTTGGAATTCAGCTGCTGACAGTAGCGATGCTTTCTGTTCAGCAGCTAAACACCAACTGATCAGGAATCAGCTGGACATTAAACACCTGTGTGATTGTGCATTATGACATCACAATGACATCCCATAATATCCATTATGACATCACAATGGCATCCCATAATATCCATTATGACATCACAATGACATCACAATAACATCCCATAATATACATATGCAATATAACCACCAAAAATATATATGGGTAACTGGATCTATTTTTTTATCAGAAAGACCAGGTGTTTATAAATTCACAGGTTGTGTAACGTGCAACAGTTTATTACTCGGCACACATTTTGTCTATCCTTATACGGGTAGAAAATAGTGATGTGCGGGTCGGCCCGATACCCATGGGGTTTACTCGGGTCGGACGGGTTCGGGCCAACCTCACACTTCTCTTCACCACCTTCAAATTGTCAGGGCCTGAAGGCTCTGTTGTAGTGTGGACCAAGGAGGAGGCAATAACACCAAGTTCGCGGTACAAAAGGATTTATCAAGAGAATGGTCGTAAACAGGCAAATGGTCAAATACAGGCAGCAAGGATCAGAGTCGTAAAGCAGGCAAGAAGTCGGTACACGGATAATCAGAAAAGCAGTAAATCACACCCAGGAACTATACAAGATAGACCTATAATTGGGCAAGGGTGAAAAGGGCAGTCAGGAATAAATAGTCCAAAGTTGGCGCCAAACTTGACGTGGTGACATCATGACGCCGACGCCAGCGTCCTCACGTTGGCGTCCTGACGCCGGCGCACATTCTGACGCCGGCGTCCATTCCATCGCCGGCGACCAATCCTGGGGCGACACGTTTCTGACGCAGTCATATCACGACCAGGAAGAACCGCATGGTGGAGCAGGAGGTCGCCATCTTGGATGTCCTGTGGGGTAAGTTCTCCATTTTCCATTACACAAATGCGGCTTCAGCACAGCACGTACAGCACATACATCAGCACAGATGATCCCAGTACATAAAGAACATAAAAGATCTGCCAACTTCCTAGACAATTCTCATGAGTTCAGTAGGATCCTGTTGGATGAGACTGATGAGGAATACAGCTCTCTAACACTCACCTAACGTTTATAATTACAGCAGTATGAACATCGCCCAGCAGTATTATATGGCAATTGTAATCCTCTGCACTCCCTTCTTTGGAAAACTAAGCTAACCATACCTGTACTCATAAATGTATAGGAAACTAATGCTTTTCTGTATATATATATATATATTGTGTCCAGATGATCCCAGCCAATATGTCGGTGCCATGGATTTTGATCAGTTCAATGACTGGACAGGCTTGAGAAATGAACTGGCTGATGCTCCATCTAGGCCAGTGGTTGACATACAAGCAAATAAAGAGGAGCCGTAGTTACCCTTCCCTTTCTGCTTTTCCAATCATTTGGGCTTTTGGACTAAATGAATAGATCAATACAATGTACGACCCCTCATATGATAACAGGCTGGTCCAACAGACTAACACGTTTAATACCTTATGGCAGTGGCTCACAAATTGTTGGACTGTTCCTCTTGGAGCAATGGCAGGAAAAACTCACTGTGAGAATTGGGGAGAATAGATCATTTTAATGTCCTTCATGTGAAAGCCAGGTCTGAAGGTCAGTTAGGGTGAGATTTGGGGTAAATATATGGGCTTAGTTTCTGTGCCAAAAGCCACGTCAGCAGCACAATATCTGGTTATTGCTTTATAAATGGTTAAAAACAGGTTAACCAGATTTGCTCACTTAATACAATGACAAAAGAGAAATGCACACAGGTCCTGTAATGTGGTGGAAATAATTCCTTCCGACTGTAATTTATTTAGAGCAAAATAAAAATGATTTTTGGGGCATCGCACTTAAAGTGACAGACCTAATGCCTCCACCCACCCCATGATAGGATTGTCAGAAGCAAGTGATACCTCTGGACTAAACATTATGTATTAGGCACATGATATTCTGCTTGATTCTATCTCACAGTAGACTCTTTAGACCAGATATTTGGCCTAAATAGAGGCTTCTTGTTGTCCAAGGAAAGAAACTGTTATTACTAATGTCCATGAATGTTTCTTGTGGGTGCCGGAGGCAGGAGTTGGAGTGGTTGGGGTGTGCAAGGGGGCAGCACTGTGTATGGCCTCTTATCTGCCCCAGGTTCAAACTACTGTCTGTATCAATGGGACCAATGCATTAAATGGCAACTGTCTTGCTTATGGGAATATTTCTATGGAGGCAATCCCCTTCCAGGTACAGAGAACTTGGATAACACACTCAGATACCATGCATTTTAGTTTGACAATGTTCTACCACAGTTAATTATCAACCAGGTCCTGAATGGCAATCTGGGAACTGACAAATACGATAGTGGCTGTTGTAAGATGCCATTTCAAAAATGACAATACTCTTGTATGAATGGGATTAGCAACCATGTTTGGTATCCTTGCTGCTCCCCTGGTATGTGGCTCCTCAGCTTTGAAATAAAGCACATTCCCTGTATATATCTCCCTGGTTCTCCTGAACTCTTGTTGTTTTTTCTAACTTCCTCATATTTGGGTTCAATCCATTTTTAACACAATTAAACTGCTGCAAACACATTGGGACTCATTTATAAATGTCGCACAGTACAGATTGGTTCTCACAGTGACTATATTTGCCCTGCGCCTGGTTATATTTATAAAGCTGAATAAGAGTGGGCAAACAGATTTGCGAATTTGTTTTTCACATTGCGAATGTCTATAAGTGCTTTTTAAATAAGTCAGAAATCGCATATTGCAAATATTTATTTGCACACTCTGCATTTGAATTACACCACAGCTTTAGTGGCAGAGAAAATATTCGCAAAGCAGGTTCTGTCAAAGCTATTTTCGCGCACAGCAACCTCGCACAGTGGGCGCACTCACCCGTCTCATTTGCGAGCCATTTACGAAGATTCATTCACAATGCGAATTGCAAAAATCAGAAAGATGGGCACAACAGTGAAATATTTTAGCTTTCAAGAAAAAGCACGGGCAAAACAACCATTTGCAAATAAATATGAGCAGCGCAAACTTTATATGAATGTTTCTACAAGCAAAATGGCTGTGTGATAGACATCATGCTTGAACTCACAATGCCACTACACCTGGTAGGTACCTAAGCCAATATCACCGAAAGAGAGACAACATTTAAAATCCCAAAAAATCCATAACCCTAGAGTGAAACTGTGCAAAACAGCGTACGATCCTAACATGTCCAAAGGAGAAACCATTTAAACCTGTCTCCTTTGAGATAGGCCAGGCCTGGGGTTGGCATCTCAAAAGCCTGTCTCTCAGGGCAGAAGGGAAAGCCTAGGGGTCAGTTAACTTCAAGGTTATACACAAAGCAGCTCCCTCAAACAAGAGACCCCCCCAAACAGAACAGGTGTCTCAGAGTGAGAGAGCACACACAAATTGTTGGGCAGATGGTACAGAATAGGTTTGTCAGAGTAGCAGGTAGGTCCCAGGAAAGGTTACACTGACATGGCTACATAAATAGGAATCACACCATTGCCCATCAGAGAGAGACAGAGAGATCCCCTAAGAGTTAGAGACCCCACTGTCGGAATATCCTAGTGATGGGGGGAGATTTAAGGTAAGAAACATTGGAGCAGATTTAATTCTATGAGAAAACATTATTTCATGGCTTATCCCCCGAAAACAAATGGGCAAGATTCAGTTTGAGGAGTAAAAGCTTCTAATTCAGATCTACTTTTTTACAACATAGACTTATTAATATAAAATAGTGTATTGAATTGCATCTGGTACTGTAGGGAAATCTGCAATTGAAATAAGAGATATTCTTCTTTTATCAAATTGAATCTGGTCCATATTGTGATCCATTCTGTAAAGACTGTACCAGCTACTAGTAATTATAAAATTAAGCTCTGAATGATTTGCTTTTCTTCTTTCTAGGCTCAGTATGGAAAGAAAGAAGAGTAAGTACCCACCAGACAGGGGTGGGGGAATAACCTTTTATCTAAATGGTCTCTCTTCTACTGTATAGCATTAGCTTTTGGGGGGTCCTTTTGGCTAAGATCAAGTGTAGTATTTGTTCTTATCAGCAGGGGTGTAAAAGCCTCTCTTGGTGGAATGAATATGAAGCTTGATCCTCTGAAAGCCCAAGATGTTGTGCCTCCTACAGAGGGTGAGTTAGGAAATGTAGGGGGGAAGGAGGGGAGCCCCAAAAAAATTTCAATCTTTTTCAGCCTATCACCTATAATATAGAAAAAACACCAGCGTTTTTTGGGACTTAGAAGATTTTTTAACTTTTTTTGAAGAAATCCCTATCTATTCTATTGTGCTTTGCCTGGTCTGAGGTGGCGAAGGAAGTCTAGCGTAAAAGGTAGCGTTCAGTACAATGCGCGCGTTTGTGAATTTGCAGGGGTGTAAAAGCCTCTCTTGGTGGAATGAATATAAATCTTGATCCTCTGAAAGCCCAAGATGTTGTGCCTCCTACAGAGGGTGCCGGACTCACTATGGTGATCTAGAACTATGCCCATAGACTTTTGCTTTCATCTTGCATTTTTATTATTTGCAAGAATATGTATTAATTCGGCTGGAGCCGTAGCACGTTACCCTAATGTACGTGTTTTACTCTGATCTCTTTTTCACGCAGATAGTCTTTTTGGCCTTTGCCCCAGGCTTTTGGTGTCCTGGGGAAGCTTTGGTGGAACCCAGAGTTAAAGGGACTCTCCCTAGCCGTGAGATCAAGCAGAGACTAAAGACCCTTGCCCCCGTCTGTGCCTTTTGTGCCGGGGGTTGGGGACTTAATGGTGTAGAAAGCATGACCTCAGACTTTTAAGAATTAAAAAAAAAAACAATAATAAACTTTTGGGAGCACAAAAAAAACCTAAGAGACTTCTCATGAATAGAGGCACATGAATAAAGAGCCATTAATTCCCCCCACATTAATGTCTCTAGAATATGACATATATAATACAGTATATAGTGCATGGTCTTTGCCACCAATCACACACAAGAACTATCAGCCTCTCGCATAACATACAGTAAGTGCAGTACCAAACAGATACAAACACACCAAGGAACCTATTTTTAAAAGGATTCTGTCTTGATTTTTATGTTGTATTTTTTATTTCTAAATGACACTGTTTATACTTTAAATAATTCACTCTACAATATAAAATGTAATTCCTTATCCAGCAAGTGTATTTAGTTGTAATATTGGTGTGTAGGTGCATCTCAGGTCATTTTGCCTGGTCATGTGCTTTCAGAAAGAGCCAGCACTTTAGGATGGAACTGCTTTCTGGCAGCCTGTTGTTTCTCCTACTCAATGTAACTGAATGTGTCTCAGTGGGACCTGGATTTTACTATTGAGTGTTGTTCTTAGATCTACCAGGCAGCCGTTATCTTGTGTTAGGGAGCTGCTATCTGGTTACCTTCCCATTTTTCTGTTGTTAGGCTGCTGGGGTGGAAAGGGAGGGGTGATATCACTCCAACTTGCAGTACAGCAGTAAAGAGTGACTGAAGTGTATCAGAACACAAGTCGCATGACTGGGGGCACCTGGGAGACTAACAATATGTCTAGCCCTATGTCAGATTTCAAAATAAAATATTAAAAAATCTGCTCTTTTGAAAAACTTAACAGCACTATTAACTAATTCATTTTGAGAGAAAAAAACAAGTTTTCCCATGACAGTATCCCCTTAAAGGAGAAGGAAACCTAGTCGGCGCAAAAACCCTCCCCCCTTCCCGTGTGTTGCCCACCCTCCCTCCTCCCCCTGGTCTACCCGTCCCGCTGGGAAAATGCCCCTAACTTGTTACTTACCCTTCTGCGCAGGTCCAGTCTACAGAGTTCACCAATGCCATCTTCTTCCAAGCGATCTTCTTCCTGCTTTGACCGGCACATGCGCAGTAGGGGCCGCACATGTGCCGGTCAAACCCTCAAAGGGGAGGGGGCGAGGGTTTTTGCGCTGACTGGGATTCCTTCTCCTTTAAAGGATTGGAAAAAGTTGAAAAATGAGTGAACTTTGTAGATGTGTTTCAATTATTGGGAACATTTATAAGAGTACTAATAACATTAGCTCTGAAGCTCGGCCCTGGGGAAATCACATCATTTTGATTATGGGCTGCAGAATACTTTTTGGGTAAGGAGAAAGGGAAAAGTCCTGGGGCAGACTTACTAGTGCAGGTATTAATTGTCAGGCACAAACAAACAATGAGTGATGTCAGAGCCCCGTAGGTATAATGAGCAGAGATGGCTTTTATAATGTAATAATGGAAACACGTACAAACTCATGGATATATTTGCAACATAACCATTTCTTTATACAGTTTGGAGGCCACGACTGGGATTGGCAATTTGAAGAAAAAAGATTTTTGTGCCTTCATAGGTCTACTTCCAGCTCAGCCCTTCGCTTTCTTCGGGTAAGGGCACACAGGTAGATCCGGGGAGATTAGTCGCCCTGCGACAAACATTGCTTCGTCAATGAGGCGAACTCTCATGCCTCAGGCGGCATCGCCCCACTAGGTACCAGGGGCGGCAAAAATACTGCTCTTGGTATTTTAAGAGCCGGATTTCAGGTTTTCAAACTGGAAAATCGGCTCTTCTAACGCAGAGAGCGCAATTATGCTCTCTGCGCTAGCGTCCTGGCCCTTTCTGCCGCCCTCGTAGACCCCCTCCGGCACAAAAAGGTAAGCGCACGGGGGAGGCGCAGCAACTGCAAGCTGCCTCAGGCGTCGGAGGGGCCAGGATCCCCCTTGGCGACAAATCTTCTCTTCTTCGGGGCAACTAATCTTCCTGAACTGCCTCCCCTGCCTTCCTGCCGGCTAGAATGTAAATTGCCGGCGGGATGGCACTCGGAGCCAGGCCCGGACTGGCAATCTGTGGGTTCTGGCAAATGCCAGAGGGGCTGCTGTAAGGTGCCATAGAAAGTCAGTATTAAGTGGGCTGGTGGGGGCTGTTTGGGCCTCTGTGTACCTGAAATGGCAGGGCCTATTTCAATTCTCAGTCCGGACCTGCTCGGAGCGATTCGCTTTCACAAGGAAACTTCGGGCGACTTCGGAAAATGAATAGTTGTGGTACATAAACCTGGAGCGTAAGGTGCAGCATTTATAGTGCCTTTCCTAGTTGACCTTTAGTTCTTCATTAAAATGTTTATATAAATAAAATATGGAAATGAACTTCAGGAGCTGCAGGCCATCGTCAAGAGAGATCTCACTGAGGCAAGTCACCTGAAGGAAAATATCCCTCCGCATCTTCCCAAGAGGACACAAAGCAGGTACTATAGAAATAATTCCCCTGAAATACACTCAGATAGGGACAGGCTTCTAAACAATATGTATGTCTATAGCTTGGGGCTAAGGCAACTAAGACTCTGTACTCACATTGTTGCCTATGGGAAATGTGGCAACGTTTCGGGACAGGCAATTTCAATGCTATTTTTGCCTGAAAACATGAACAAGATTTAACCGTATGTGCTCTCCAAGCTCAGCAATAATAAAGCAAAAGGAGACTGGGAGATCTGACCTTGTACGGGGCCCTCTGGCAGTCATCCCTGATCGATATCTGGTAAAAATTGTCTAGATCTTGATTGGGCAGGCTTGGTTTTTCTGTTGGATCAAGGACCGAATCAGTATAAGTGGATGTACACGTGCACGATCTTCTTCCATTATTTTATCAGCTTTTTAAAAAATGAGTGATAATCTGGGCTTCAACAGGACACACACAAAATCACCCCTGACCTACTATTTGTGCCCAGATAATTGGGAATCATGGTCAAAATCTTTAAGGTTTTTTCTTTGTTGCAGCAGTTGACTGTAGGGAACAAATGCACACGGAGTATGGCCTGCTCATCTTTATACAGGTATAGGATCCCTTATCCGGAAACACGATATCCAGAAAGCTCCGAATTACGGGATGGCCGTCTCCCATAGACTCCATTTTACCCAAACAATCCAAATTTTTAAAAATTATTTCCTTTTTCTGTGTAATAATAAAACAGTAGCTTGTACTTGATCCAAACTAAGATATCATTAATGCTTACTGGAAGCAAAACCAGCCTATTGGGTTTATTTAATGTTCAGATAAATTTCTAGTAGACTTAAGGCATGAAGACCCAAACTACAGATAGATCCGTTATCCGGAAACCTCCAGGTCCTGAGCATTCTGGATAACAGGTCCCATACCTGTACAATACATGTGTGTGTACCTGTTATCCAGAATGCTTGTGACCTGGGGGTTACCAGATAAGATAAGGGATGTTTCTGTAATTTGCATCACCATACTTCAGTATGTTATAAAATGGCTAATTCTAAACAACCTTTCAATTGGCCTTCATTATTTATAGTTTTTTTTAATAATTTTCCTTCTTTTTCTAGCATTCTAAAAAAACAAAACAAATACTCTGTAAGGCTACAAACCTGTCATTGCTACTCTTTATTACTCATCTTCCTATTCAGGCCTCCTCCTATTCATTTACCAGTCCCTTATTCAAATCAATGCATGGTTGCTAGGGTAATTTGGACCCTAGCAACCAAATGGCTGAAGTTAATTTAAAGGTGAACAACCCCTTAAAAGTCATTTAAACATTTTTAACCCGTTATGATTTTTTTTACCCACTTATGGATTTGTTCTATTGTTGTTGGGATCGAGTACAAGGCACTGTCTCCTTAGTAAAGAGAACACGGCAATCTATTTTTAAAAAATTGATTAATTTGACTTAAATGGAGTCTGTAGAAGACGGTCTCCTTGTAATTTGGAGCGGCTTCAGGATAACAGGTCCCATACCTGTATATAATATCGCACAGCAGTATGCTATTGGGTTTCACAGAGAATATGACTTGTGCTGAGAATAAATTCTGCCTGTAGAAGAATTAAAAAAATAAAAAACATGGAATATGTCTATCATTGTTTTGTCACTAGATGGCACCCTTCCCTATGTAAAATAAAGAAGTTTCTTGTGCATCATTTATACTTAAAGCTCTCTATTCTAGATGGGGGTTTGGGGAAATTTAAAGGGGGGGGGAGTTAAAATATCAATTAATCATCAATAAGGGCTCTTACAGACGAGCGTTTTTACCTGCGCTCCCCAGCGTTCCGTTTTTCTGCGTTCAGCTGCAGGGGAGCGCAGGGATAGACACATTTTTTCCAATGGGGCTGTACTTACACAGGTGCGTGTAGGCGCCGAACGCAGGAAAAATGCAGCATGTTGCGTCTCAAACTGCGTTCGGCGCCTACACGCGCCTGTGTGAGTACAGCCCCATTGGAAAAAATGTAATGCGTCTATTCCTGCGCTCCCCTGCGGCTGAACGCAGAAAAACGGAATGCAGGGGAGCGCAGGTAAAAACGCTCGTCTGTAAGAGCCCTTAATAAATCAACCTGATGCACCCCCCCTTAGGCTTGGCTCGTCTACAGGCCTGTGTTAATTGGTTTGGAATTAGTCTTTATATAGGAGCTCTGCTCCAGAGGAAGATCCAGAGGTGGTGGTGAAGATTGCAGCCCCTTAACCAGCCAAGAAACCCAGCAAGGAAAAGCCAATTAAAGAAATAGAGCTGATTACAGTGCGTGAGTTTGGGACATGAGTATTTACAGCACATGTTAACATAGTAAGTTAGGTTGAAAAAAGACAAACGCCCGTCAAGTTTAACCTTTGAACTCTATTTTAACCTGCCTAACTGCCAGTTGATCCAGAGGAAGGCAAATAACCCATCTGAAGTCTCTCTAATTTGCCTCAGAGGGGAAAAAATCCTTCCTGACTCCAAGATGGCAATGGGACCAGTCCCCGGATCTACTTGTACTATGAGCTATCTCCCATATCCCTGTATTCCCTCACTTGCTAAACATCATCCAACCCCTTCTTATACCTATCTAATGTATCAGCCTGTACCACTGATTCAGGGAGACAATTCCACATCTTCACAGCTCTCACTGTAACAAACCCCTTCCCAATATTTAGCTGGAACCTCTTTTCTTCTAATCGGAATGGGTGACCTTGTGTCAGCTGGAAAGACCTACTGGTAAATAAATCATTAGAGAGATTATTATATGATCCCCTTATATATTTATACATAGTTATCATATCACGGCTCTAAGTCATTAACGAACAAGTTAAATAAAAGTGGACCCAATAACTCAAAAACCACAAATAATAAAAAAAAAAGGAAAAACAATTGCAAATTGTCTCAGAATATCACTCTATAAATCATACTAAAAGTTAAATCAAAGATGAATAACCCCTATATATATATTCCTATTCATGATTTTGTGGCTAATTTTGATAGTTGATGTCCTTCTCCTATATCTGAAATATGTATAAAAAGTTGAAAATAGAGTTCTCCAGACAGAACTGTCACAGCTCTCTGCCAACTCTATTTTCACCCTCTGATTAATGTGGCCCTTTGAGCATACCCACCCCCCATCTATACGAAGATAAGGTGCACTAACCCGTGTATGTGCATATATAGATTTATATAGATATACACTGACATTTGTGGCTCACATTAGATCTCCATCTGTGCGTGTATGGGAGGCAGTTGCTGGCAGCAGTGGGGAAAGTCGATGAAAGAGGAAAAAGATTCATTTCTCACATTTTAATTAACGAGAAATGGAATATTATAAGCCGACATCTCAGTAGGGAGAAAAATTAATGGACGGTGCCCAGTCCTGCGACTCGTGTGGCATGTTAATACCATGCAATCAATACAAGAGCCTGGACGTTTGGATTATTGCCCCAATTCTTATTCTTGTGCAGTAGGTTTGGATCACGTTGAGCTGTGGTTTAGTAACATAGTAAGTAAGGTTGAAAAAAGACACATGTCCATCGAGTTCAACTTTTTTTTTTTTTAATTAACTACCTATCTGCCAGTTGATCCAGAGGAAGGCAAATAACCCATCTGAAGCCTCTCCAATTTGCCTTAGAGGGGGAAAAATTCCTTCCTGACTCCAAAATGGCAATCGGACTAGTCCCTGGATCAACTTGGACTATGAGCTATTTCCCATAACCCTGTGAATCCGGAGGCTAATTTCCCTCTCTCTCGCTTTGGCCACGTGGGAGCTGATGTGTTATTAGGACATTTCCACACTAGGGGTGCAGTGGGCAGTGCCAACGGTAGGGGAATTGCTCTTCCCATTTCTGAAAAGTCATGGGCATTGTCAGGCATTTCCTAAAGCACCATATCCCTTACCTGGATTTAAAGTTCACCTTTACATCATCTTTTAGTATGTGATGGGCAGATGTATTCCAGGGAGCTTTTCAGCTGGTATTAATTGTGTATTTTATACTGTTTTTTTATACTGTTAGGGTCACTGCTTCTATTGCTGTCCAGGTTCTCTACTGTTTATCTTCAATTGTGCTTTTTAGAAAGGATAGATGGATGGAGCAGATGTTGCAGCCCATAGTGCTACCCTCATCATTAATCATGGAGTGGCTGAACATTTCATTTGAGTCAGGAAAAGGACCCTTGAGCATTTCCATGTCATTCATCTTGTAATTAGGGGCCCCAGAGTTTTCTGATTTTGATAGGCCAGGCAGGGTAAAGCAGAGCAATCTGCTATTTGTTAGAGATTTACTGATTTGTTGCTGTTGTTGTTCTGGGCATTCAATAAGACAATCCCCTTATAATGTACTCTCTAAGGGAATAATTATGACAGCTCCCTCCTATAGGTACAAGTACACACACGTATATATGAGGGGGTTATTTATCGAATTCCGAAAAATATCTCATTTATTTCTGAAATATACTCCATATATAATCCATATATATATATATATATAATCAAAACGGGTTGTTTCCCCTTATTTATCAATACAATTTCCCGAAAATTTCCTGCGCAAGGAAAAAGATTTGGATTGTAAAAATTTTTCGGATTTTTCCAAAAAAACTCAAAATATTCAGATTATTGCATGAAACCCAGCGCAGATCAGGATATCTTTGGGACCTCTCCTATTGACTTACAGGCATATGAAAAAGTTTGGGAACCCCTCTTAATTCTTTGGAGTTGTGTTTATTATTGGCTGAGCTTTCAAAGTAGCAACTTTATTTTAATATATAACATGCCTTATGGAAACAGTAGTATTTCAGCTGTGACAAAGTTTAATGGATTAACAGAAAATATACAATATGCATCATAACAAAATTAGACAGGTGCATAAATTTGGGCACCCCAACAGAAATATAACATGGATGTGGCTATTTTTGACCATTCGTCCATACAAAATCTGTCCAGTTCGGTGGAATGCGGTGTTCTTCTTCCGCCATGCAAATTGCTTTTTGTTATGACCAAATAACTCGTTTTTTGTCTCATCAGTCCAAAGCACTGTTCCAAAATGACTGTGGGTTGTCTAAATGAGCTTTTGCATACAACAAGCGACTCTGTTTGTGTTTGTGTGAGTGCAGAAATGGCTTCTTTCTCATCCCCCTGCCATACAGATGTTCTTTGTTCAAATTGCGCTAAATTGTAGAACGATGTACAGAAACACCATCTGCAGCAAGATGTTCTTGCAGGTCTTTGGAGGTGATCTTTGTGTTGTCTGTAACCATTCTCACAATCCTCTGCATATGCCACTCCTGTATTTTTCTTGGCCTGCCAGACCTGGGTCTTACAGCAACTGTGCCTGTGGCCTTCCACTTTCTTGTTTCCATTCCTTACAGTTGAAACTGACAGTTTAAACCTCTGAGATAGCTTTTTGTAGCCTTCCACTAAATCATGATACTGAACAATCTTTGTTTTCCAATCTTTTGAGAGTTTCTTTGAGGATCCCATGTTGTCACTCTTCAGAGGAGAGTCAAACAGAAGCACAACTTGCAATTGGTCACCTTAAATACCGTTTCTCAGGATTGGACACACCTGCCTACGAAGTTCAAGGCTCAACACGCCAATCCAACCAATTTGGTGCTGCCCGTAATCAGTATTGAGCAGTTACATGCATTCAAATTAGCAAAATGACATAAATTACTAAAAATCTTTGTTCAGAAAACACCCCAGTACCGGGAAATGAAAGACATATCACTGTTATCTATTTTGGTAAAGTGGAGTAAGTTATTATGCAGGCTGTTCCCAAACTATTTCATATGACTGTATATAAAACCCAAAATAAATTTATACCTAACATAAAAGGAGTAATTCTAATAAATGTTCAATATTCATTCATTAGAAATGTTCAGTGGCTGTATAATTATATGTAACTGCTCTTGCTAGTGACAGCAGCTTTTGTTGGTTCCTTTCTGCACTGCTGGTTCCCCCTCACTCCATTTGCATCAGGGTTTAACAGTTGGAATAGGTGTTAGTGAGCAGCGATGCATAGGAAATGAGTGCATTCCAGTGCTTCCCGATGTTGATCACAAGATCAGTCTATAAGAAATCTATAATATTAAGAAAAAAGCATGATTTTGGGTACATTGCACTCCATGCTTTTTGGAAGACAAAGATTTGAACAAAACATCCCAAATCATTATCCATTGTAAGAACTGGGCCATTCAATCAGGAATCACCTGGACAAGAGGGCAATGGAGAGGGATTTTAGGCAATTTGGTGGGTAAATTGACTGAAGTCAGTCGTCTGTTGAATGACAAAGCTGCTGAGTTTGTTACGAGTAATCTTTCCATTATAAAAATTTCCATGATTTATTTTCCCTTTTTTGTCTCTCATCTCTCTCATAATGATTCCATGTGCCGTCTGCCTGAAGAAGGTTAACCCAATAATACAGCAAAGCGCTCAGCAGTCCTGTTGCCAGGCTAAAATAACCACAAATCAATAAGGAGAGGGGGAAATTGCATTAGCCTGTGGGTTTGTAGCAGAGGCAGCAGCTATTCTTAGTTCCCTGCTGCGTCATGGCTCTAAAAGTATATAAAATAAGTCAGATATGTCTCCAGCCGGCTCAAGGGCAAATGTAATGGATAAGTGTCTCTCTATATGAATTCTGCCCCACAGAGCAGAAGTTGTTGGTCAGAAAGTTGGGCTGTAGGGCAAAATGTCACCACTAATAATATCTGCTCAACCTGCAGGCTTGTGTGGTTGTGGGACATTTGGCTTAAACGAAAAGTAAACCTTTAAAATAAGTGAATGTAAAATTGATGAGGGGGCTATTCTAAGACCTTTTGTCATTTACATTCATTGTTTATTTTCTTTTAATTCCAAGATATTAAGGGATACATGTGCTCTTAATGTGAATGAATTGTGTTACAACATCACCACCTGCTGGTCAGTTTCCCACCAGTCTGACCACCAAGTAGTCAAGGAAGTTGTCAGGAGAAAGAAAGAGGCTGCTCTGATGTTCTTCTGCTTAGGAATAAAATTAGAAACCTTTCTTGCATATTGTGAAAATATAGGCTTCTAAGTGTCTAAATAAATGAAAAAAATCATGTTTCACAAAGAACAATCACATATATCAGAAACATCATTTATTTAATGTACGAGAACACAGCTGATTTAGAAAGGTCTATGTCTCCTGAACGCGGCAATACCAAATATATATAGTTTTATGGAGAATTCTTACTTGTAAAGCTCAAAATCTACAAGCAGTACACTACCAAATTTCCAAAGCACCGCTCCCCAAACGGCATACTTTTGATTTCAAGGCCAAACATTCCGCTAACAATAGGTTTACCCTAGAAAACTACCCATTATTCGAAAGAACAGATTCTGGTGAATTAAAAATGGGTAAATATATCTTTGTACTCCAAACTACCAAGTTGCAATTGTTTCCTAAAGTTATAATGTTTTATAGAAATTGGTGAAGCTTCCACCCTACAGCATCATATTTCCCACACATCATTAGGTATCAAAGTAAAACACCCCAAATATGAAAGCCTAGGGTTCTCTGAACAGTTTGATGCCCAATATGTATAGGTGTACCCAAGTATGTGGCATATAGGGGCCCCAAAAGGAAGACCCCCATATGATCTGCCATTTCAGGTACTACAAAATCAACACATTTAAATCGTTTTAGGAGGCGGCAAACAGGTCCGGACTGAGAATTAAAATAAGCCCCAGGGCATTTCAGGTACACAGAGGCCCAATCAGCCCACAAAGAGGCCCAAACAGCCTCCACCAGCCCACTAAATACTGACTTTCTATGGGACCTTATAGCAGCTCCTCTGGCATTTGCCAGAACTCACAGATTGCCAGTCCGGGCCTGGCGGCAAAGGTATAAAAAAGTACGTTCACCCCAGAAAACCATATATTTTCGGAAGGTACACATTCCCACGAATCTAAATTGGGTATGCATGTTTTTCTACTCCAAAGCACCAAGCCGCAATACATTCCTAAATTTGGTGATTTTAGAGACATTTCCAAAAATCACCTCAAAATTTCCACCCTGCAGCATCGTATTTCCCATATACTTTTAGGTATCAAGAGAAATCACCCCAAATATGAAAGCCTAGGGTTCTCTGAACAGTTTGATGCCCAATATGTATAGGTGTACCCAAGCACGTGGCATACAGGGGACCCAAAAGAAAGACCCCCATATGGTCTGTCATTTCAGATACTGCAAAATCAACACATTTACATCGTTTTGGGGGGAGGCAAAAGTAGAAAAAAGTAACTTCACCCCAGAAAACCATATATTTTTGGAAAGTACCCATTCCCACGAATATAAATTGGGTATGCATGTCTTTGTACAACAAAGTACCAAGCCGCAAACCATTCCTAAATTTGGTGATTTTGGTGAAATTTCCAAAAATCACCTCAAAATGTCCACCCTGCAGCATCGTATTTCCCACATACTTTTAGGTATCAAGAGAAATCACCCCAAATATGAAAGCCTAGGGTCCACTGAACAGTTTGATGCCCAATATGTATATGTGTACCCAAGCACGTGGCATATAGGGGCCCCAAAAGGAAGACCCCCATATGGTCTGTCATTTCAGGTACTGCAAAATCAACACATTTACATCGTTTTTGGGGGGCAAAGGTAGTAAAAAGTAACTTCAGCCCAGAAAACCATATATTATCGGAAAGTACACATTCTCAGGAATCCAAATTGGGCATGCATGTCTTTCTACTCCAAAGTACCAAGCCGCAAACCATTCCTAAATTTGGTGATTTTGGTGACGTTTCCAAAAATTACCTCAAAATTTCCAACCTGCAATAATGTATTTCCCACATACTTTTAGGTATCAAGAGAAATCACCCCAAAAATGAAAGCCTGGGGTCCTGAACAGTTTTATGGCCAAAATGTATAGGTGAATCCAAGCACATGGCATATAGGGGCCCTAAAATGAAGACCCCCCTCCGTATGGTCTGTCATTTCATATACTGCAAAATCAACACATTTACATCGTTTTGGGGGGGGGGGGCAAAGGTAGAAAAAAGAAAGTTCACCCCAAAAAATATCATATATTTTTGGAAAGTACGCATTCCCACGAATCTAAATTGGGTATGCATGTCTTTGTACTACAAAGCACCAAGCCGCAAACCATTCCTAAATTTGGTGACATTTCCAAAAATCACCTCAAAATTTCCACCATGCAGCATCATATTTCCCACATACTTTTAGGTATCAAGAGAAATCACCCCAAATATGAAAGCCTAGGGTCCTCTGAACAGTTTGATGCCCAATATGTATAGGTGTACCCAAGCATGTGACATATAGGGGCCCCAAAAGGAAGACCCCCATATGGTCTGTCATTTCAGATACTGCAAAATCAACCCATTTACATCGTTTTTGGGGGGCAAAGGTAGAAAAAAGTAAGTTCACTGAGGAAAACCATATATTTTCGGAAAGTACACATTCCCACGAATCCAAATTGGGTATGCATGTCTTTCTACTCCAAAGCACCAAGTCGCAAACCATTCCTAAATTTGGTGATTTGGGTGACATTTCCAAAAATTACCTCAAAACTTCCACCCTGCAACATTGTATTTCCCACATACTTTTAGGTATCAAGAGAAATCACCCCGAAAATGAAAGCCTAGGGTCCTCTGAACAGTTTGATGCCCAATATGTATAGGTGTACCCAAGCACGTGGCATATAGGGGCCCCAAAAGGAAGACCCCCATATGGTCTGTCATTTCAGGTACTGCAAAGTCAGTAAATTTACATCGTTTTGGGGGGGGGGCAAAAGAAGAAAAAAGTAAGTTCACCCAAAAAAAACATATATTTTCGGAAAGTACACATTCCCACTAATCCAAATTGGGTATGCATGTCTTTCTACTCCAAAGTACCAAGCCGCAAACCATTCCTAAATTTGGTGATTTGGGTGACATTTCCAAAAATTACCTCAAAACTTCCACCCTGCAGCATTGTATTTCCCACATACTTTTAGGTATCAAGAGAAATCACCCCGAAAATGAAAGCCTAGGGTCCTCTGAACAGTTTGATGCCCAATATGTATAGGTGTACCCAAGCACGTGGCATACAGGGGCCCCAAAAGGAAGACCCCCATATGGTCTGTCATTTCAGGTACTGCAAAGTCAATAAATTTACATCGTTTTGGGGGGGGGCAAAAGAAGAAAAAAGTAAGTTCACCCAAAAAAAACATATTTTCGGAAAGTACACATTCTCAAGAATCCTGCAGCATCGTATTTCCCACATACATTTAGGTATCAAGAGAAATCACCCCAAATATGAAAGCCTAGGGTCCTCTGAACAGTTTGATGCCCAATATGTATAGGTGTACCCAAGCACGTGGCATACAGGGGCCCCAAAATGAAGACCACCATATGGCCTGTCATTTCAGATACTGCAAAATCAACGCATTTACATCGTTTTGGGGGGGGGGGGCAAAAGTAGGAAAAAGTAAGTTCACCCCAGAAAACCATATATTTTCGGAAAGTACACATTCCCACGAATCTAAATTGGGTATGCATGTCTTTGTACTCCAAAGTACCAAGCCGCAAACCATTCCTAAATGTGGTGATTTTGGTGACATTTCCAAAAATTACTTCAAAATTTCTAACCTGCAGCATCGTATTTCCCACACACTTTTAGGTATCAAGAGAAATCACCTCAAATATGAAAGCCTAGAGTCCTCTGAATAGTTTGATGCCAAATATCTATAGGTGTACCCAAGCACATGGCATATAGGTGCCCCAAAAGGAAGACCCCCATATGGTCTGTCATTTCAGGTACTGCAAAATCAACCCATTTACATCGTTTTTGGGGGGCAAAGGTAGAAAAAAGTAAGTTTACTCCAGAAAACCATATATTTTCAGAAAGTACACATTCTCACGAATCCAAATTGGGTATGCATGTCTTTCTACTCCAAAGCACCAAGCCGCAAACCATTCCTAAATTTGGTGATTTTGGTGACATTTCCAACATTTACCTCAAAATTTCTAACCTGCAGCATCGTATTTCCCACATACTTTTAGGTATCAAGAGAAATCACACCAAAAATGAAAGCCTAGGGTCCTCTGAACAGTTTGATGCCCAATATGTATATGTGTACCCAAGCACATGGCATATAGGGGCCCCAAAAGGAAGACCCCCATATGGTCTGTCATTTCAGGTACTGCAAAATCAACACATTTACATAGTTTTTGGGGGGCAAAGGTAGAAAAAAGTAAGTTTACCCCAGAAAACCATATATTTTCGGAAAGTACACATTCTCATAAATCCAAATTGGGTATGCATGTCTTTCTACTCCAAAGCACCCAGCTGCAAACCATTCCTAAATTTGGTGATTTTGGTGACTTTTCCAAAAATCACCTCATAATTTCCACCATGCAGCAACATATTATCCACACAACTTTTAGGTATCAAGAGAAATCACCCCAAATATAAAAGCCTAGGGTCCTCTGAATAGTTTGATGCCTGGGGGCAGCTGGGAAAATGACAATATGTCTAGCTCCATGTAACATTTCAAATTAAACATAAAAAAAATCAGTTTGCTCTTTTGAAAAATGGATTTAAGTGCAGAAGTCTGCTGGCGTAGCATTATTAACTGTAACTGTGTGTTTTGAAAAAAAAAAGTTATCCCTTTAAAAAAAAAAAAAAATATATATATATATATATATATATACATATATATATATATATATATTCATCCAGAAAGATGTGTGCACTCCACTTCTTAATAATCCATTTGTTTATAGTAAAAAACAGTACATTGACGTTTCGGTTGTGGTCTACAACCTTTCTCAAAATGTATTACCATACCATACTACACACAACAAATTGCAGCACCCTAAGTGGAATTTAAAGACTGAGAGTGTGCAGATCATTTTTTGATTTTGCACCTTTAAAAGGCCTGTGAGTGCGTTTTTTTTGCTTTATCTATGATTCACCATAACCAGCACCTAGGCAAAAGTATTTGTGATGTGTGCACCAGAGTTTGGACTATATATATATATATATATATATATATATATATATATATATATATATATATATATATACATATATATATTGTGCTACTGAAAAATGCCTTACCCTTTAAACAAAACAGGGATTGTTTGTCCATATATTGCAATATATTTAAGCTGAACAACTACATCAAAGTCATCCCATATCTGGCCAGTCCTACGCTTAATTTTCATCTGATTCATTAAGAATTCTATTGCTTCATTATACATTTTACAAAGGGACCAAGTTTTACCTGCAACTTACTAGCTGCTTTCAAAGTAAAACTCCCAAACTTGGCTGCCCTTTTATTAGACACCAGTGGGATCACCTGACTATAGCTTAGTCCCTTTGTAAAAAAATAAATTTTGATATTTGAAACTTTATACTAAGTCCTGTTTGGTGCGGTTTTTGGGCAAACAAACAATGTGATTGATTTGAACCAGAAGAAAACCTCTTCTCGCACTCCCTGGCCTTCGTGTTGATTGCCCGGTGACGGGGGGTCGGTTCAAATCAATTGATTTGAACCAGCACACGGGCATTGGATTTTTCGCCGTGTGCACCAGTGACAAAGTGTCTATATATATATATATATATATATATATATATATATATATATATATATATATATATATATATATATATATATATATATATATATAGTGAATAAAGTACCCCCTCTTATAAAATATAAGGATATTATAAGTTACCGAGGAGTTTCATGACCATATAAAAATACGAGGCCGAAGGGCGAGTGTTTTTATACAGGTCATGGAACTCTGAGGTAACTTCTAATATCCTCATATTTTTCAACTGGGGGGACTTTATTTATTATAATACACATAGTTCAGTGAGTCATGTGACAGAAATGACATCAGAACTCACCGTTTATAACTGATGACATCAGAACTCACCGTTTATAAGGATATAATTTACAAGACATTCATGGCTTTTGTGCATTATATATATATACCAGAAAAACTCCAGGTGGGCCCAGGTATCAGTGGTCCCTCCTGCTTCTAAACATTTGGCCTATTTCCTGGTCATTGCCTATTTCTATTTATTATTATTAACATGTATTTATATAGCGCCAACATATTGCGTAGCACTGTACTATGAGAATAAAGAGGCTAAATAGATGGAATAATAGGTTATAGTATTTAAAGAGAATAGTAGAAGAGAGGTTGAGTGAGGAGAGGAAGAAAATAATACTTAAAGTGGGCCCCTGGTGTAAAGGTTTTTGGGTGGGCCCCTGGTGTCCCAGTCCAACACTGTGTGTAACACTAGAAATGCAGGGTCAGTATGTAAAGTCTGCGTACTACAATTGTCATACATGAGTCTCCCTCTGCCAGGGCTTCTCCAGTTCCCTCTGGGCTGAGGCTCAGCCTGTCCCCAAGCAGATCATAACAGAGCCGGATGGGGACACTTCATCAGTTGCACATTATTTATATAATGTCATTAAATTAAAGGTACACTTTCAGATCATTATCTTGCTTTGTGTTCAAATCTTCAGCAGTGCCGTGAAGTTGTATGCTTCATAACTGAGCCAGCATTCATAAAATGATACGCTTCATATTGTGATCCCTTTTTTCAGATTTATCCCATGAGGAAAACTTTACTTTCTATACAACCCCCACCCTGAATTGTATATGTGTAGAAGCTTTAGTGTATTGGTGATTGATGCATCTGGCTCCTGGGCCACTTACTACTCCTTTTTATTTCTACCCAAGGGATCCCTTCCCCCGACTTCTCATTCTCTCTCCATTCAAAAACTAATTTCACTTTTCCTATCTCTCCTCCAAAAAGCCTCTTAAATCAACCCATTGTGAACTGAATAAAACTTTACAAAAAAAATACACTTTATCTTCACATAAAACAAAAGAACAAAGAATGATACCGGTGGCAGCAGGGAGGTATAGTGGGTGACGGGGCCCTTCAGCACTGGAGCCCTCACATTAGTTACTCCACTGCAAACTCCAGTCCATGCTGACCGTGCAGGGACACACAGCAGCAGCAACACGGCAACAGAGGAGTGGGAGGGTGGAGCCACAGCAGGAGAGAGAATGGAGGTGCGGTCCTAGAGCCCTCTGGATGTCGAAAGTAAATTACTAATTAGGATTAGCGCTCAGGAGCGAGTGGCCCACTAAAAAAAAATAGAGAGTGGCCCCACGGGCATTTGCCCGAACAGACAAATTGTCAGTCCGGGCCTGAGTGTACCCAAGCATGTGGCATATAGGGGCCCCAAAAGGAAGACCCCCATATGGTCTGTCATTTCAGGTACTGCAAAATCAACACATTTACATCGTTTTGGGGGGGCAAAGGTAGAAAAAAGTACGTTTACCCCAGAAAACCATATCTTTTCGGAAAGTACGCATTCCTACGAATCTAAATTGGGTATGCATGTCTTTCTACTCCAAAGTACCAAGCCGCAAACCATTCCTAAATTTGGTGATTTTGGTGACATTTCCAAAAATCACCTCAAAATTTCCAACATGCAGCATCGTATTTCCCACATACTTTTAGGTATCAAGAGAAATCACCCGAAATATGAAAGCCTAGGGTTCTCTAAACAGTTTGATGCCCAATATGTATAGGTGTACCCAAGCACGTGGCATATAGGGGCTCCAAAAGGAAGACCCCCATATGGTCTGTCATTTCAGATACTGCAAAATCAACACATTTACATCGTTTTCGGGGAGCAAAGGTAGAAAAAAGTACGTTCACCCCAGAAAACCATATCTTTTCAGAAAGTACACATTCTCAGGAATCCAAATTGGGTATGCATGTCTTTCTACTCCAAAGTACCAAGCCGCAAACCATTCCTAAATTTGGTGATTTTGGTGACATTTCCAAAAATCACCTCAAAATTTCTACCCTGCAGCATCGTATTTCCCACATACTTTTAGGTATCAAGAGAAATCACCCGAAATATGAAAGCCTAGGGTTCTCTGAACAGTTTGATGCCCAATATGTATAGGTGTACCCAAGCACGTGGCATATAGGGGTTCCAAAAGTAGACCCCCATATGGTCTGTCATTTCAAGTACTGCAAAATCAACACATTTACATCGTTTTGGGGGGGCAAAGGTAGAAAAAAGTACGTTCACCCCAGAAAACCATATCTTTTCGGAAAGTACACATTCCCACAAATCTAAATTTGGTATGCATGTCTTTCTACTCCAAAGTACCAAGTCGCAAACCATTCCTAAATTTGGTGATTTTGGTGACATTTCCAAAAATCACCTCAAAATTTCCACCATGCAGCATTGTATTTCCCACATACTTTTAGGTATCAAGAGAAATCACCCGAAATATGAAAGCCTAGGGTCCACTGAACAGTTTGATGCCCAATATGTATAGGTGTACCCAAGCACGTGGCATATAGGGGCTCCAAAAGGAAGACCCCCATATGGTCTGTCATTTCAGATACTGCAAAATCAACACATTTACATCGTTTTGGGGGGGCAAAGGTAGGAAAAAGTAAGTTCACCCCAGAAAACCATATATTTTCGGAAAGTACACATTCCCACGAATCGAAATTGGGTATGCATGTCTTTCTACTCCAAAGTACCAAGCCGCAAACCATTCCTAAATTTGGTGATTTTGGTGACATTTCCAAAAATCACCTCAAAATTTCCAACATGCAGCATCGTATTTCCCACATACTTTTAGGTATCAAGAGAAATCACCAGAAATATGAAAGCTTAGGTTCTCTAAACAGTTTGATGCCCAATATGTATAGGTGTACCCAAGCACGTGGCATATAGGGGCTCCAAAAGGAAGACCCCCATATGGTCTGTCATTTCAGATACTGCAAAATCAACACATTTACATCGTTTTGGGGTGGCAAAGGTAGGAAAAAGTAAGTTCACCCCAGAAAACCATATATTTTCGGAAAGTACACATTCTCACGAATCTAAATTGGGTATGCATGTCTTTCTACTCCAAAGTACCAAGTCGCAAACCATTCCTAAATTTTGTGATTTTGGTGACATTTCCAAAAATTACCTCAAAATGTCCAGCCTGCGGCATCGTATTTCCCACATACTTTTAGGTATGAAGAGAAATCACCCCAAATATGAAAGCCTAGGGTCCACTGAACAGTTTGATGCCCAATATGTATAGGTGTACCATAGTACGTGGCATATAGGGGCCCCAAAAGGAAGACCCCCATATGGTCTGTCATTTCAGATACTGCAAAATCAACACATTTACATTGTTTGGGGGGGGGGCAAAGGTAGAAAAAAGTACATTCACCCCAGAAAACCATATATTTTCGGAAAGTATACATTCCCGCGAACTCCAAAGTACCAAGTCGCAAGCCTTTCCTAAATTTGGTGATAAAAGCAACAGTTTTTACATTTCTGAAAATCGCCTAAAAATATTGCAATTGGCCGCATTTCTCACCCAATATCTTACATACAATTTTAAAACACCATAAATACTGATGCCAAGGGTCTACTGAACCGTTTGATGCCCAATATGGATTGATATACCAAGGCAGCTGGCATGTGCGGACCCCAAATGAAAATAGTGCATATGATTTTTCTCCGCTGCCGATTCGCCTTCTGTGAACAAAGACCCTTGACTTCATATTATGTGCCTCAAGACCCTCCTAACAGCAAAGACCCCCCAAAACCATATATTTTTGGAAAGTACACATTCTGCCGATTCCAACAAAGATAAAGACGTCTTTCTACACCAAACTGCGAAGCTTTTCTAAACGTAGAGGTTTTTACAACATTTCTGAAAATCGCCTAAAATTGTTGCAGTTTGCCGCATTTATCGCACACAATGTTTTATGTATAAAGAAAAATCACCCTAAATATGGACGACAGAGGTCTGCTGAATAGTTTGATGCCCAATGTGCATAGATTTACCAAAGTATGTGGCATGTACGGCATACAAATGAAAAACATGCTTATGAATTTTCACCCTAGCCAACTAAGCTGCAGAAAAGAGAGCCCCAACTGTGCGTTATGTGCCGTAAGACCCCCAAACTGTAAAAAAGACCCCCCGAAAACTATATATTTTTGGAAAGCATATATTGTGGCGAATCAAACTACAGTAAGTAAAATAAATCTTTCTATACCAAAGCACCAAACTTCAAAACTATAGTAAAGATACATAAGGAACAATAATAATGCAGGGATAAAATTGCAATAACACCACAAAAACAGCGTAAATCAATGAAATAATAAAATAATTGATCCGACTGCGTAATTAGTGTTTTTAGGCAAAACAAATGGTACAATGAATAAGTAAAACAAAAAAACACCTGTTTGTGAGTTTTTGTGTATACATATTTGTGCACTAATAAAAGTTGTTTGAGTGTGCAAATACGTGCTTGGCGGTTAAAGGGTTAAACCCCATCTAGTTGCTAATATCACTATCCCTAGCAACCAGACACAGTGCAATGTAAATAACCATGTATTTCCGCTCATTCCCATTGATCTATGGAGGGAATGCTACTATTAGTTGCAAGGTGGTTTTACTGATAATGCAAATAATCCTTTCCATGTTGCTATATTTGTACTGAGATAATAACTGAGCCTTGTGGGAATTAGGGCTAGTCCACACGAGGAGATTCAGGGAGATTTTGCCTCAGTGAGGCAACTTGGGGCGACTATAGAAAACGCATCGCCGCGTGTGCATTAACGCAGGCGACTTTTCATTGTAGCCTATGGGGAAAAACGCTGAGGCAGCTCGGGGAGATAGTCGCTCAAAAGACAAGGCGATTAGTCACCAGGCGACAAAATCTCCCCAAATCTCGTCGTGTGGACTTACCCTTAGGCTGCAACCCCACTGCAACTGAACAACTACAACTCCCAGAAGGCTCAGTGGCATCTATGCAGTTAACTCATGTTCAATCGACGTGCTCCTAATTTCTCTCTCTCTCTCTCTCTCTCTCTCTCTCTCTCTCTCTCTCTCTCTCTCTCTCTCTATATATGCTAGAGCTTGTGCCACCCCTGCTGCACCTGACAAACTACAACTCCCAGAATGCTCACTGGCATCTATGTAGTCAACTCATGTTCAATGCTCCTAATTTCTCTCTCTCTCGCTCTCTCTCTGGCATCTATGCAGCTAGCTCATGTTCTTCCATTCCCACTGCAACTGAGAAACTACAACTCCCAGAATGCTCACTGGTATCTATGCAGCTAGTTCATGCCCCATCTACATGTCCCTAATCTCT
The DNA here is from genome assembly GCF_017654675.1 of Xenopus laevis. Taxonomy (NCBI): domain Eukaryota; kingdom Metazoa; phylum Chordata; class Amphibia; order Anura; family Pipidae; genus Xenopus; species Xenopus laevis. The sequence goes on from NC_054372.1 coordinate 192,877,788, forward strand.
CTCTCTCTCTCTCTTTATATACATCCCACAAAGAAGGTCCACACTCTCAGGACTTAAATTGAAATCAAACTGTTTGAGGCCTTTCTCAAAGTGACAATAAACAATCAAAAAATGCATTAAATACCTATGATGGCGGGAAAAAGGACTTAATTGGCCAACATGTCATCATCGTCATCCTTTTTCCCGTCACCATAGGTATTTAATGCATTTTTTTGATTGCCTATTGTCACTTTGAGAAAGGCTTTGGAAAGGCCGAAACGGTAAAAAAAAAATTTGGACACTGCACCCAGGCAAGGTTGAACCGTTTGACGAGAGTGCTGGCTCCTCCATTGATATATATATATATACTGTGTAGCTGGTGCACACGGCAAACGATCCAATGCCCGTGTGCTGGTTTACAACAATCACATAGTTCACTGACAAAAAAAACGCATCAACCAGGACTTGGTGTGAAAAATCAAACATCAAAATTTATTATCAACGTTTCGGCTCCATAGCTTGAGCCGTCTTCAGGACATATATATATATATATATATATATATATATGCTAGAGCCTGTGCCACCCCCGCTGCACCTGACAAATTAACTACAACTCCCAGAATGCTCAGTGGCATCTATGCAGCTATCTTGTGTTCTTCCACATGGAATCTTGGAATTTAAAACAAATAAATGAATGTAAATTGCAAAAGTTCTTAGAATAGCACGCTCATCATTTTTACATTCACTTATTTTAAAGATTTACTTGTCCTTTCAAGGCTGGAATCCGTGACAGAGAAAGAGAGAGAACAGGTGAAAGTAGTTCCTGAACCGTGGGGCTGACCTCCTTGGGGGACCCCTGAAATGTAGTGAAAGAAGAAAGGGAGCTCACTCTGAAGTTGGTTGAGATTTTGGGAGAATGCTCTTCTAGACACACCTGAAAGTCTAGCTTGAAGGTCAGTTATGGTGAAATTTGGTATTAAAAAGTATTTACTGTGTAGCCTTGTTATGAACCAAGTGTGCCAAAGGCTGCACCACTAACGGGTGCTTGAACGAAAAAAAAAAATCTGATAAAACACTTCCCTAAAATGTTCTCAAACTGTGGCATGACTTCCCCTTAGTGATATTTAAATAGGGGTTGGAGATGCAGAGAGGTAAAAAAGCTCCCCCACTATCTTGTAACCCAGGGAAACACACAATCCGACACATGGGTTCCCATCTCCTCTCTAGACTCACGATTTATAGGGTTCCCACAATTCGCAGGGATGTCTAATTTATTATCTGCCGCATGGTGAACATTTGCTCAGTGCTAAGCAACGTGGGCCCCAATGTTCTCAATCTATTCTGTTCCTGACAGAAGTATAAGAACATTAGTGAATGGGACACAGGCTTATGCCTCAAGCACCATCTTATCAAGAACCTAACGAACCAATTCTGGAATGTTCAGTCTCCTCCTAACGTGTTGTTTTCCTCACAATAAGAGCGATATTATCCTTTTCAGAATGAGAATGGCATTTAGAGTGGGCTGTTAATTCAGCAGAGCCATTAGCATCTTCTGACTAAAGTGTTTCTCAGGATGGTAAGTGGCTCTGTTATACAGAATTAACAGGCTGTGAGATGCCGGGAATATACACGAGTTACACAAGAACAGCTTTGTTACTGAACTGACAATATTTCATTTGTCTCCATTATTTGTCTCTTCCTCTACTATCCCCAACTTCACTTACTCTCCCCAACTTCACTTGATCTTACCATCTTCTCTTACTTTCCTCATCTTCACTTACTCTTCCAAACTTCCTCTACTATCTTCTCTTACTCTCTATCTTCACTTACTCTCCCCATCTTCCTCTACTGTCCCAAACTTCACTTACTCTATCTATTTTCACTTACTCTCCCCATCTTCCGCTACTTTCCCCAACTTCACTTACTCTCTCTATCTTTGCTAACTCTCCCCATCTTCCTCTACTTCCCCAACTTCACTTGCTCTATCTATCTTCACTTATTCTCCCCATCTTCCTCTACTGTCCCAAACTTCACTTACTCTCCCCATCTTCACTTACTTTCCCCATCTTCCTCTACTGTCCCCAACTTCACTTACTCTCTCTCTTCGCTAACACTCCCCATCTTCCTCTACTTTCCCCAACTTCACTTACTCTCTCTATCTTCACTTACTCTCCCCATCTTCACTTACTTTCCCCATCTTCCTCTACTGTCCCCAACTTCACTTACTCTCTCTATCTTCGCTAACACTCCCCATCTTCCTCTACTTTCCCCAACTTCACTTACTCTATCTTCCTTTACTTTCCCCAACTTCACTTACTCTCTCTATCTTCACTTACTTTCCCCATCTTCCTCTACTGTCCCCAACTTCACTTACTCTCTCTATCTTCGCTAACACTCCCCATCTTCCTCTACTTTCCCCAACTTCACTTACTCTATCTTCCTTTACTTTCCCCAACTTCACTTACTCTCTCTATCTTCACTTACTCTCCCCATCTTCCTCTACTGTCCCAAACATCACTTACTCTCCCCATCTTCACTTACTTTCCCCAACTTCACTTACTCTCTCTATCTTCACTTACTCTCCCCATCTTCCTCTGCTGTCCCCAACTTCACTTACTCTCTCTATCTTTATTTACTCTGCCCATCTTCTCCACCAGCTGGAAAATGTTGTGTAACACCTATTTGGGCTGCATAGCACACAAATAGTTAAACTGTCCCGCTAGCAGTAGAAGCATGGGTTACACTGCGACTTACACAACAGGGTCAGGGCCTTCGCCATGTGGAAGTGTTCCCTCTATGGTGTAGTGCAACTACATCCCCCAGGCTACTGTGCATACAACAAAAGATGGGCGCCAGGAGGTTCTTGCAGTAAAACAGAAATGGTTTATTTAACTATGCACAAGGCAAGTGACCACAGGTTTAGTACTCACGCAGGAGCTGAGGCAATAGCACATTTCTCACACAGAGCTGCAGCCATTAGGCATTTCATGAGGAAGAGCTTCCATTAGGCATTTGCAGAATTCACACACATTCCCTCCTGGAAGTTGTCAGGAAGCAGCTTGTACCCTACAGTCCCTCCTCACTGAGGTCCCTGACTGGAGGCAACACACAGAGCCTCTGGGAAGCTCCTCCCTTACTGCAAATCCTTGTTGGAGCTTCAGCTGCTCTTTCTCTCTCACCTGTCTGCCTTTCTCTCCTAGAGAGACTATGACAAGTCTGCCCTAGTGTATCTGTTCCTCATTCACGGGGTTACCTGGCCCCCGACTTGGTCACATGACTTCTTCTGGGCCTATTGCACTCAGTCCCCCTGAGCACATCCAGCTGGATCAGCATCCAGAGGAGAAAGAGGAAGAGGCCGCTCCTTACACTCACTATAGTGCAGTGTAGCAGGAAGCTGTCACACCTCTCCTGGCAGATCACTCCAAGAAAAAGGTGGGGGCCTTAAAGCTGCAGGGCAGATTAACGCATAGGGGCCCCTACAGTTGTTTAACAATACGCCATGTGTTCCTTAGGGCCAAGCTTAACCGCTTCCAATATTCTACTGAGAATAACAGAGCGACTGATATAACATCAGGTCTCATTGGTATAATATATAATATATTATAATATATAATATAATCAGTGGCATGTGAGGTCAGTAAGCAGAAGTCTGGCATATTAATATTTATGCTCCTACATGTGCCACATTGTGCATTGTGACATCCGGTCTCATACATACATACAATACTGAGGCAGCAGTGGATGCCCAGCTGTTTTCTGTCCTATTGTTTATATACCACACAAAACTCAGCATTCATTTGGGCCGGTGCTTTCAAGGGCAACTTAATCACAGCAGAATCACGTCAGAAAGCCATTTCCTCTATATAAATCCCTGAAATAGGACATGAATGAGGAGGGGCTGAAGTACACCGGGTGCAAGAGGTGAGACAGCCCAGGTGCCTCAGTGGGGCACAAATTAATTCATAAGAAGTTAATTAATAAGAAGTTTATGAAAACTGCAATTTAAAGCGGCCAATAAACACTTACACTAACAGGGAGTTAAAGGGTTGGCTCACCTTTAAAGTAACTTTAAGTATGTAACAGAATGGTCAATTCTAAGCCACTTTTCCATTGGTTTTCATTATTTATTTGTTATAGTTTTTAAATTATTTGTCTCCTTCATTGACTTTTTCAAGCTTTCAAATGGAGGTCACTGACCCCATCTAAAAACAAATGCTCTGTAATACCACACAGTAATTGTTACTGCTACTTTTTATTACTCATCGTTCTATTCAAGCCTCTCCTATTCATATTCCAGTCTCTTATTAAAATCAGTACATGGTTGCTACAGTATTTGGGACCGTAGCAACCAGATGGCTGAAATTGCAAACTGGAGAGCTGCTGAATAAAAATCTAAAAAAACTCAAAAACCGCAAATAATAAAAAAATCAAAACCAATTGCAAATTGTCTCAGAATATCCCTCTCAAATGTGAACAACTCCTTTAAGGATTATATGAGTGTCAGAACATTCCCACGACCTGCACCCTAAATTGCTCCCATCTACTCTTGCTGCCAGCACATACTCATTCAATACTGGGAAGATGGGCAAAAAAAGGGAGGAACTGTACAAAATTCCAGGCAACTCATCCGGACCCCTTTTTCCCCAAGCCCCCTGGGTTTCCCACCAATAGAATTGTGTGAGCGAAGGAGGTGCAGAACAGCTATCAGATTATTGCCAGTAGTAAAACTGTAGGGGTCCTGCCGTCGCTTGGTCCTTTAAATGTGTTGTGTGATTTTTTCTTTTTTGGGGAGACCTAGGCCAATGTATCATTAGGAAGTGGAGGGTTGTAGTTCAGCAGAAACAAGAGTGTTACAGGCTGGGCATCCCCATTCTTAAACAATATATAATACACAAGAGCCATGAATATCCTATATATTATATTCTTAGAATTGGTGCTTAGTGATGTCATCAGTTATAATCGATGCTCAGTGATGTAATTTCTGTCACATGACCAGGACCACCATCAGAAATCGCAGGGCCCCATACGACTAAAATTTCCCACCTACAGGTCCTCCCTCCCCACCCCACAGGTCCGCCCCCCACCACACAGTAAAAAAACAAATAAAAAATATTGGTGGCTAGGGTTCCCACATGTTAATAAAAAATAAAAAGATATTGGTGGTCAGGGCCCCCATAAAAAAAAAAACATTTGTGGCCAGGGCCCTCCATTAAAACATATTGGTGGCTAGGACCCCACATGAGAAAAAAAAATTGGTGGCCAGGGCCCCCCCCCCACATTATGAGAACATTGGTGGCCAGGGCCCCTTAAACATCCATGCCTTCCCGAAGTCAGCAGCTCTCAGAAAGATGGGGGGCCCGGCTAATCAAGTAAGTGTGGCGTGGCCGGGCCCCCCTTACCCTCAGGGCCCCCTACAACTCTCCCCAAAATGTCCAAATTTCCAAATGACCCTAGCAACCATGCACTTGTCTGAATTAGAGACTGAAATATGAATAGAGAACCCCTGTCTCCTGGAGAAGAGCAGCAGTACACAGCTCTGCCATTGCTTCCATTTAGTTTAGACTGCACCAAACTGACTTACAGACACAAAATAACAATTAAAGGGGAACTAAAGCCCCATATTGGCAGCTTCTAGTCTTCTTGCAAAGTGGCACCACTTACAGTTAAAGAGGTTGTTTACCTTTAAATTAACTTTTAGTATGATGCAGAGAGTGATATTCTGAGACAATTTGCAATTGGTTTTCATTTTTTATTATTTGTGGTTTTTGAGTTATTTAGCTTTTTATTCAGCAGCTCTCCAGTTTGCATGTTAAGCAATCTGGTTGCTAGGGTGCAAATTCCCCTAGCAACCATGCACTGACCCGAATAAGAGACTGGAATATGAATAGGGTTGCCACCTTTTAATAAAATTTCCACTGGCCGGTGGGGGGGGTTGGGAACAAAAGGGCAGGCCGTGATGTAAAAGAGGGCGGGATGTGATGTAAAAAGGGGCGGAGCCACATCACGCGATGGGTAGAAGGAGGCAAAAAGGTACGTTTTGAACGGATAGGGGGTTTTTGTTAGAGGTATTACACATTTATCGGCAGCTACATTGCCATTAAATTTGCAATATCGGCCCGGCCTTGGCAGGTGTTTTACTGGCTAGGCCAGTGAATTTCAGACGGGTGGCAACTGTAGATATGAATAGGAATGAGAGGACCTGAATAGAAAGATACAAAGTAATAAAAAATAGCAATAACAATACATTTGTAGCCTTAAAGACAATTTTGTTTTTTTTTAGATGGGGTCAGCGACCCCCCATTTGAAAGCTGTAAGGAGGCAGAAGGCGAAGGCAATTTACAAACTAGAAAAAAAAATGAAAAATGAAAGCCGACTGAAAAGTTGCTAAGAATTGGCCATTACATATTAAAAGTTAACTTAAAGGTGAACTAGCCCTTTAATGTGGCATCAAGCTATTATCCTGCGCAGAGACTCCCCCTCTCCTGGAGAAGAGCAGCAGTGCAGTAAAGTGACCCTGATGTCAGGCAGATAGTGATTGTATTGAGCGCAGGAGTCGGCAGTTGTGTGAGGCAGAACCGGCAGCAGGTGCCATCTGGCTGCCTGTGATGTCAGGAGTGGGCGTGGCCGGAGGGGAGTTCCCTGGGAGGCAGCGAGCGATCTGTCAGCTGGGGATAAGCCGGTGCTGGAGCCGGAGGGAATAGGAGACATCTGCCTGCAACACAATGGGACACTGCGGGGACTGGATGGAGCCCGTGAGGCCGGTAAGTGGCTGCTGACATTGCCCCTTGCTCCCCCGCGCTGCCCTGAGCTCTAACATCGACTCACAGCGCACAAAGAGATCCGCTGTCTCCATTCAGTGTCTGCAGCTTTAGTGGCACTGGGTGCTGCACCCATTGTTTTATAACCAATATGTGTCCTGCAATGAGACTCTGCTACACTCATTGGCCTTGTGTGCTGCATGCAGAGAGTTATAGTTCAGGCAGGAATCCAAAGAGCACTGGGATTTACCTTCTAGAGAGGGTGCAGAATGGGACCCAATTAACCTTCAGCAGCACCCACTGCACTAATGACAAAGAGAGGGTGCTGGCTGGTTTTCTTTCTCATTTGTCCCACTTTCTATCCAGATGCAAAATGGGGGTCTAATGCTGAACAAAGACATTGGGTTTGTTTATACAGAGGTTACCGACCCAATAGACACTCCGGCACTGAACCAATGTATTGGGGTTAACCCTTTTGCTTCTGGGGAGGTCATTGTGCACCCACTGGGGGCAGCAAAATCTTGGCTTGTTTTATGGCTCCATTCAGAGGTGTGGGTTTAAGAGGTTTAATCAGCCATGTCTGGGAATAGCAGCCATACAAGCTGTGCTCAGGAGCAGCTCATATTTTATACAGGGAGACTTTTAATCAAGAAATACAGTAGCTGTGAATGTGTTGGTTGGATCAGCACCAACCCCAGGAACCATGAATGTGCCGCCCTGTAACCTATGTACATATATCAGTCTTTCCAAAAATTAGAGAATGTCATTTGTTGGGATAGCAGTTTACCCAAGCGAGGATTGATGCATTCCTAAAAAGACTGAAAAGGCAGTGCGGAGGACATCATTTGTATTTTGCAATATCAGTCTTTCCACTCAGTGTTGAACTACAGCACCCAGTCCCTCCTGACAACCGCAGTCCTACAAAACCTTTACCTTGTGTATTCCCTTTACTGCATTGGCTGAAGCTTGTCAGGAGTTGCTGGGGGTTGTAGTTCTCATAGTTGTGCCTCGGAACATGTAGCACATCTGTGATCATTGCCAGCGAGTGGCACAAAGAAGCTACACGATAATCCTGTGTCATCAGAACTCCCTGACCCAATATTCTGTATCATAAGAACGCCCTGTTACCCCAATGTTTCTATATATCTGTAACCTTGTTATGAGCTAAGGGGGCCCAGTCTGAAGGTCAGTTAGGGGGAGATTTGGGGTGAGTGATTATTTGTGCCCTGGGTACCCCTGGAACTATAGCAGGGTGACACCCCAATGTTTCTATATATCTGTAACCTTGTTATAAGCTAAGGGGGCCCAGTCTAAAGGTCAGTTAGGGGGAGATTTGGGGTGAGTGCTTATTTGTACCCTGGGTACCCCTGGAACTATAGCAGGGTGACTGTTACCCCAATGTTTCTATATATCTGTAACCTTGTTATGAGCTAAGGGGGCCCAGTCTGAAGGTCAGTTAGGGGGAGATTTGGGGTGAGTGTTTATTTGTACCCTGGGTACCCCTGGAACTATAGCAGGGTGACTGTTACCCCAATGTTTCTATATATCTGTAACCTTGTTATGAGCTAAGGGGGCCCAGCCTGAAGGTCAGTTAGGGGGAGATTTGGGGTGATACTTATTGTTGCTCTGGGTGCTGCTGTTACACTAGGGTTTTTATTTTGCTATAAGTAAATAGAATATCTGAAAGCTCATAATGTCAATTAAAGATTTTTGTTTAGAATTATTTTGTTTCAGTTCGGCATTTAAGCTGTTACCGCTGGGTTTGTTTTACTAGGGATGTGAACAACTTACTGAAAGATAATGCTCATCTATGTCCATATAATATTTACCTGCAGAGCCATTTAACATTGATTAGCAACCGCTCATTGTTTTTCCGGTAGATTAGAAAAGGGTAAAACCTTTGAATTGAATTATAAGAAATGTCTGATAGGATTATTGGCTGATGATTACATTGGGTTTTCAGAGCATTTGATTTGCTGATTTGTGATTGGCTCCTACAATACAACACCTGGAGTAGCAGTGGAGCCATTGAACCAGTGAGGGGGTGCTGGCTGATTAGATACACACTGGGGGGAACATTCTGCCATAAATAACTCTGGCAGCACCAAATGGGGGGGGGGGATTCTGCTATTAGTATTGGGGATTGACTGATTGGCTCACCCATAGCAAAACATGGCCCCATTAAGGTGGGCAGTTCCCAAATACTCTAAAACTTTGCAGTAAACCAGGGCATCTATTTAAAACCAGGGTGGCCAGCATGGATCATCAATGTGTCGGACTTCCTGTTTTCAGCTTAAACCTCCAGGGCTTGGGCTTGAGCATGCTCAGTTTGTTCCTCTCTCCCTCCCTGCTGTAATGTGAGCCCAGAGCTATGAGTGAGCAGGGAAAGACTCAGGCAGGAAGTGATGTCATACCAAGCTAATATGGCAGCTGCTATCCAAAATAAACAGAGAGAGCTTTTAGAGCTGTTTATTATTAATAATTAGTTACTTTTAACCTATTGTCAATAAACTTATGTAGCTTTCCATCCCCTTTAATCTCAATTGGAAATCTTATACTATACTAATACTAAGCAACCACCGGGGCCAAATACTACAGAAGATTTTCTCATCCTCTTTATTATATTGTACCTGTATTGTGTATCTACCACTCTCTAAGAGCCTGCACATTGCGTACAATGGGGATCAGATAGGATCTGTGCAGCCACTGGGACAGAATGTTCTGTTATATAGATAGCTAGAATCTCAGCTGCCATAAAGCAGGACAGGACTGCTGCTTACAATGGGGATCAGATAGGATCTGTGCAGCCACTGGGACACAATGTTCTGTTATACAGATAGCTAGAATCTCAGCTGCCATAAAGCAGGACAGGACTGTTGCTTACAATGGGGATCAGATAGGATCTGTGCAGCCACTGGGACAGAATGTTCTGTTATACAGATAGCTAGAATCTCAGCTGCCATAAAGCAGGACAGGACTGTTGCTTACAATGGGGATCAGATAGGATCTGTGCAGCCACTGGGACAGAATGCTCTGTTATACAGATGGCTAGAATCTCAGCCATAAAGCAGGGTAAGAGTGTGTTGCTGGACCAATTGGCTGAAGAAAAATGAATGATTGGTTGCTATGGGTTACTAGATCTGGAGGTTACCAAGACTTGTTATTTCCTTCTTGTTTTGCTTGTCATGTAAGCCTTTAAGGTTTAACGGCTCAGAAGAGGCTATGCATTTCCCCTGTGGGACCTTTCATTGTGCAAAATTCCTTGATCCTGTCAAACATATTGTCTTCCTAAAAGTCTAAACAAGAGCTTTCCTACTGTAGATGTCCAACGATGGATAGTTGTACTGCCCTCTAGTGTATGACCCACAGCAGTGATCTATAGCCCAGATACAGGGAGTTGAAGGTGCAAGCTGAGACCATTCCATTCCCTTTATACATTTTGTTGCCCTTCATTGTACTTTCAAGTCTCTATGGTATACTGTTGCATCATTACTTATCTCTGATGAAGGTAGAGCACATGCATCACAGACTATCACCACTCAGATATTAAGTTTGACGCGAATGCATGCTTGCCAGTTAATTACAAGCTGTTGTAAACACAACTAATGTGCTTTTTACATCGTGGCTGAAAATCAGGCTAATGTACATGTGACGGATTGCAAAAAATGGGACTTACAGTATATAAGGCCATTAGTATTCCCTGAGAGATTAAGAGCTTATTACTAAAGCCATTCATTAGTATTTGCGGGATGTTCCCGGTGTATAAAATACCCAGTGTGTCGGTGAGTGGGACTAGAAGGATCAGAACACAAAGGTTAGCGAATGTTAATTGTTTTCTGCTGCGGCTCTTGCTGCTTGTTTATGGCCTCAAAGAGCATCTCAATACACAAGTTAAAGGGGTGGTGGTTCATCTTTACATTAACCTTTAATATGTTATGGCAGAGCCGGGCCAACCCGGCCAGGCGCCCTAGGCAACCTGTCCGGCCATGGCGCCCGCTGATAACGTGCTTGATTGCGCATGCACGATACTACATTCGAAGCATGCATGCGCAAAACTGCGATCGTGCGCGCATACACAGAATCGCATTTCCGCACAGAAATTTTGAGCGGCGGCTGGGGAGAGACGGAAAGTGCGCAGAAGCGCATTTACACAATGAACTTCCGGCATCGGCCGGGGAGATACAGGACCGGAAATGGGGTCGGCGACAGAGCAGGTAAGTGCCAGGCGCCCCCCCCAGCTTTGTGCCCTAGGCACGTGCCTACTCTGCCTACCCCTAGTTCCGGCCCTGTGTTATGGAATGGCTAAATCTAAGCAACTGGTCAATTGGTCTTCATTTTTTATAGTTTTAAAATTATTTGCCATCTTCTGTCTCTTTCCAGCTTTCAAATGGGGGTCAAATGTATTGTTATTGTTACTTTGTATTACTCATCTTTCAATTCAGGCCTCTCCTATTCATATTCCAGTCTCTTATTCAAATCAATGCATAGTTGCTAGGAGAAGTTGGACCTTGGCAACCAGATTGTTGACATTACAAACTGGAGAGCTGCTGAATAAAAAGCTAAATAACGCAAAAACCCACAAATAATAAACAATGAAAACCAATTGAGAATTGTCTGAGAATATCCCTCGCTACATCATACTAACAGTTAATTTAAATATGAACAACCTATTCTCCAGAATGCTCGGAACCTGGGGTTTTCCAGATAACGGATCTTTCTGTAATTTGGATTTTCATACCTTAAGTCTACAAGAAAATCATATAAACATTAAATAAACCCAATAGGCTGGTTTTGCCTCCAATAAGGATTAATTATACTAGTTTGGATCAAGTACAAGGTACTGTTTTATTATTACACAGAAAAAGGAAATCGTTTTTTAAAAATTTGGATTATTTGATTATAATGGAGTCTATGGGAGACCGCTTTCTGTAATTCAGAGCTTTCTGGATAACGGGTTTCCAGATAACGGATTCCATACCTGTACTAAAAAATGGGACAGTTTAGGACACTTTGCAATCATGTCCCCGATCCACCTGAAACCTTAACTACTTTCTGGAAAACCCTACCCGCAGTCTGCAGTTTGGGCCTGTGCTGCCTGAACTGTTTGGGCCTGTCCAGCCTGAACTGTTAGGACTGCGCTAATTACAGAGATTCTGTTCATATTAGGATGAGTAAACTGGCCATATACCTAAAGAGTTAATCTTTCCCCAACATGCCCACCTTGTTCTGGCCCTGGGAATCATAAGGTTGGTAAGGACCACATCAACAAGCCAATGCCATTCCCCAGTAGTATAACTTGCCCCATTGATATCTGGGTGTTTTTTGTCCATATATTGGTCAGGCCAGACCAAGTCAGCACTTCTTTGGCCCAAGCATAGGCATACCTCCCAACTGTCCTGTTTTTCCCGGGACAGTCCTGATTTTGAATCCGCAGTCCCGGATTTTTACTGTATTGTTCAGACTTTCCCTTTGATCTCCTGCACTGAACAGCCAGAAAAAGATACCCAGTTTCTAACTTAATTGGCTTTTGACAGAGAGCCCAAAATAGATACTTAGCTACTTTTGTAACAGTTTAAGATAAGCAGGTTTTGGGGGGGGGACTGTGACTTGCAGCTTAAAGGGAAATTCACCTTCATTAGGAAAACTGTAATAACCCATAAGGACCACTAAAATGTGTTCAAACTTTCATAAGCTGCCAAACTTTTTTAAAATGGACATAGTAATTAGGGGGTGTGGCCACAAAAATGGGCATGGTCAAAACATTTTGCCACGCTCCGCGCTGCAAATCTTTTTGTCCCTCTTTCTATTTCCAAAATTTTTGGAGGTATCCATAGGGAACTATATCCAACATAGAGGTTAAAAAGAAAAACTCACATGCCCGTGCTATGGCCACTTCTCCATTGTGCCCACTCCCAATGGTGTGCAGGTTTTCTCATGCTGGTCTCCATTCCAGTAGACATCATATGTGGGGGATTTAGTGGTTGAGAAAACCATTCCACACGTATGGAGTAAAATCAAAAATCCAGCTTTATTGGGGTGATTAAAACAACAAACATCCATTACAGATGTACTCCTACCCTATGACATGTTAGGTCACCTGACGCGTTTCATGTCTCTTTCTGGCACTTCATCAGAGGTGAAGTCACAGGAAATCCTGTGCCTTATATACCTGCGTTCATTAAAAAAATCTCAAATATAAAAAAAACAAACAAACAAAAAAACATTTTTGCTTGTTACAAGTCATATTAGTCACAACAGTTATCATAATATAATGGATGTATTGATCCTTACACATCCTTGATTGATTATTCTCTTTAAAGACATGGCATCCACATGGTCTCAATAATGACTGGGAAGTAACATGTTTTTTCCAGCCATAATGTATGTATAACACCCCATAAATGCGTATACTTGATAACCCATGAGTGAATAACACCGTTTTTAAGGATGTGTAAGGATCAAAATATAAATGTTTTTTTTTGTTTTTTTATACTTGAGATTTTTTTAATGAACACAGGTATATAAGGCACAGGATTTCCTGTGACCTCACCTCTGATGAAGTGCCAGAAAGAGGCGTGAAACGCGTCAGGTGACCTAACATGTCATAGGGTAGGAGGACATCTGTAATGGATGCCTGTTTGTTGTTTTAATCACCCCAATAAAGCTGGATTTTTGATTTTACTCCATACGTGTGGAATAGTTTTCTCAACCACTAAATCCCCCACATATGCATAGGGAACCCCTGATGGGCCTGCCTTACCAGAAGGTAATTATTGTGTAAATTATTGGGACACACTAGTGATGTGTAAGCTGAGTGGGTTCTCACCAACTTCCACAGATGATCACCAGGTCGCAGACAGGATCAAGTCCTTCCTCTCTCCTTGCCCACAGCCATCCTTCTGTGCCCACTTTTGGCACATCAGAGATGGGCAGGTCAGGCCTGGGGTCTATAAATAGAGCTGCCACACAGGGTTGAGTAGGGTTTCAGGTTGGGAGGGATCAGGTTCGGGTTCTATTTTTCTTGACTTGCACATCACTAGGAGACACCAGTGTATTAGATATCTCCCCAACGATTGCAATCACAAACCTTAAAGGAGAACTAAAGCCAAACTAAAGAAGTAGGTAGAAAAGTTGTACATGATGTTTTGTGCTTCTGTACCAGCCCAAGGCAACCACAGCCCTTTAGCAGTAAAGATCTGTGTCTCCAAAGATGCCCCAGTAGCTCCCTATCTTCTTTTCTGCTGATTCACTGCACATGCTCTGTGCTGCTGTCACTTACTGAGCTTAGGGACCCACTCACAATATACAGTACACATAGAATAGAAATGTCACAATATAAGGCTGATTAGTAATTAATACACATAATTACTACATGGCAGCACAGAAACCAGTGCAATTAGCATCAGAATTTAATAATCAGCAAACCTGTAGCATCAGCTTATATTACAGGGGAAGCTCATTTTCTGCTGGATAATTAGTGACGAGCCCTAAGCTTAGCTTCTCAACAGCCAATCAGAGCCCACTGAGCATGTGAGTGTCACAGACACTTTCCAAGATGGTGACCCCCTGTGACAAGTTTGAAGTCCTGGATCATTGCTGCTATTGACAAGCTGAAACTTTAGCCTCGTGCAATGAGTTCACTATATAAAATATGCCATTTTTAGCCACATTCATTTTAGACATTAGTTCTCCTTTTATTCTTCTTTAACTTGAGCAGAAATTCCCACTGGCCTGCAATAGTAACTGATCCCCAGAGTGCCCCTTCAATTTCAACTCTTCTCAAGGAATAAGAAAAAGGTCTATAGAAAACGTGCTAAATGTTCCACATCCACAGAGCCAATAATTATATATCTTGGCAACAAATCTCTTTTATTTTCTCATCAAGCTAAGGTTGACCCAGGCTAGAAAAACAAACAGAAAGCCCTTTGATACCCTCCCCAGGGACAGTGTGTGCCATTGATTCAGAGCACAATAAAAGGTCAGATTCTTGGTACCACCAAACTGCCCCAACGATAACGCAAGTGATTTGCTATTTTAGTTCATTTGCAAAAGCCAGGGGGGGATTACTGCCTAGGCTACCCTAGGCTATAGCCTAGGGGCCCATTAGTGGTAGGGGCCCATGGGTTTTTTACAAAAAAAAAATTTTTTTCATTTTAAAAATTCACCGGGTCCAGGTCGGGCCCCCCCGGCTTGCTGCCTGCCTGGGACTGGGAGAGTATAAGAAGGTGTGCGGCATGTGTGCGTGATGATGACAGTGAGTCTCTGCGTGTGGTGCAACCAATCCTTGAGCCTGACCGGTTGTTTGGAAGGCACTCACCAGTGACGTCACTGGTGTGCGCCGACGGCTTAAAAGAGTTGAGCGTGGCACACTTTTGCACACACGCGGTTAGAGACTCAGGCAGAGCAGACACGTAGTCTGACTGTCTGCCTTCTTCATCGTTGTAGCGCCCAAGAGTTGCTTTTTATTAGCTGCCTGCCTGCCTTGCAGATTACTTACTCGGAACTCCTTTACATATAATATAAATCTCCAAATTTGTCTTAGACAGTCAGTCAGACTCACTCAGTCCCAGGCCAGGCAGCTAGCTAGAGCAAGGCACGGGGTGGGGCGGGGGCCCAACAGTAAAATAATTTTTGTAGCCTGCAGACAGTAAAATAATTTTTGTAGCCTGCAGACAATAAAATATTTTTTGTAGCCTACAGACAGTAATATAATGTTTGTAACCTGCAGACAGTAAAATAATTGTTGTAGCCTGCAGACAGTAAAATAATTTTTGTAGCCTGCAAATTGAAATAATTTCTGCATACAGTAAAATCATTTTTGTAGCCTGCAAACAGTGAAATAATTTCTGCAGACAGTGAAATAATTTCTGTAGACAGTAAACTAATTTTTGTAGCCTGCAGACAGTGAAATAATTTCTGCAGACACTTAAATAATTTTTGTAGCCTGCAGACCATGAAATAATTTCTGTAGACAGTAAAATAATTTTTGTAGCCTGCAGACAGTAAAATAATGTTTGTAGCCTGCAGACAGTAAAATAATTTTTGTAGCCTGCAAACAGTGAAATAATTTCTGCAGACAGTAAACTAATTTTTGTAGCCTGGAGACAGTGAAATAATTTCTGCAGACAGTTAAATAATTTCTGCAGACAGTAAAATACTTTTTGTAGCCTGCAAACTGAAATAATGTCTGCAGACAGTAAAATAATTTTTGTAGCCTGCAAACAGTGAAATAATTTCTGCAGACAGTGAAATAATTTCTGCAGACAGTAAACTACTTTTTGTAGCCTGCAGACAGTGAAATAATTTCTGCAGACACAGTGAAATATTTTTTGTAGCCTGCAGACAGTGAAATAATTTCTGCAGACAGTTAAATAATTTTTGTAGCCTGCAGACCATGAAATAATTTCTGCAGACAGTAAAATAATTGTTCCAGCCTGCAGACAGTAAAAAAATTTTTGTAGCCTGCAGACTGTAAAATATTTTTTGTAGCCTACAGACAGTAAAATAATGTTTGTAGCCTGTAGACAGTAAAATTATTTTTGTAGCCTGCAAACAGTGAAATTATTTCTGCAGACAGTTAAATAATTTCTGCAGACAGTGAAATACTTTTTGTAGCCTGCAAACTGAAATAATTTCTGCAGACAGTAAAATAATTTTTGTAGCCTGCAAACAGTGAAATAATTTCTGCAGACAGTGAAATAATTTCTGCAGACAGTAAACTAATTTTTTTAGCCTGCAGACAGTGAAATAATTTCTGCAGACACAGTGAAATAATTTTTGTAGCCTGTAGACAGTGAAATAATTTCTCTAGACAGTTAAATAATTTTTGTAGCCTGCAAACAGTAAAATAATTTTTGTAGCCTGCAGACAGTAAAAAAATGTTTGTAGCCTGCAGACAGTAAACAAATTTTTGTAGCCTGCAGACAGTAAAATATTTTTTGTAGCCTACAGACAGTAAAATAATGTTTGTAGCCTGCAGACAGTAAAATTATTTTTGTAGCCTGCAAACAGTGAAATCATTTCTGCAGACAGTAAACTAATTTTTGTAGCCTGGAGACAGGGAAATAATTTCTGCAGACAGTTAAATAATTTCTGCAGACAGAAAAATACTTTTTGTAGCCTGCAGACAGTGAAATAATTTCTGCAGACAGTTAATTTACACGGCGGGTGGTGTTTTTCTTTAAAAAAAAAGTGGCACATACTGCGACGATATAAAGCCCTGCCCTAGAAGGGGGCCTTGTGGAAAGTGTAGCCTAGGGGCCTCACATGTCCTTAATCCGCCACTGGCAAAAGCCAATTATTATTTATGGCACCAATAGGCAGAAGATTTCCATGTCCCACGGGGTTGATTGGGCCCTAAGGTTGTACTGCTCCAAATGAAAATAAATGTATTATAGAAACAGTCTCATCAGAACACAGGAGGGCTTCCCTGCAAACATCATCTTTGGGCCCACTGGGAGAGCAATATGTTCCCGTGATTTTTTTTCCCATTGCTCACATGTTGTGAAAGGTTCCAGGTCCATTGTTGTGGACCTCATTAATACTCAGTTTAGGCAGAATCAATGACTGGTACCAACAGCTTCAAGGAACCACTAGAACCTTTCAAAAGTTGGTGGCACAGTGGGGAAACAACTATACCCTGGGGAGTTGTTCTATTCAGCAGAGAGGAGCACCAGCCTGGAGGTTAAGGGTAAGGACATACGGGCAACTTTGGGTGAGTGCCATCCTCATGGTGATTTTTCATTATAGCTGCCGGGAAGGTGGGGGAAGGCAGTTTGGGGAGATTGTCGCCCCGAAGAAGAGGCGATTTGTTGCCGTGCCAACTAATCGTCCCGAATCTGCCCATGTGTCCTTACCCTTAAAGAACAAGTAAACGGTTTTTTTTTTCTATCTATAAATTTACTCTAAACAGCCCCCCAGATAAATGTACCTTAAGCTCGCCATTGACGCAACGATTCTTCTTGCCGAACGACCGATTTTAGCGAAGTCCGACCAATCCTTTGAAATTATCGCGCGGTTAGTGGGATTCATCTTGTGATTTTTCGGCCGACATCTGTCAGGAAATTGATCGGCCAGGTTAAAAAAATCTTTGTCAGTCCCAGTGCAATGTATCTATGTTTGCAGGGCCAAGCAGGCAGCTCCCCTTTGTTTTCCTGGCAAATTGGTCTTTTTAGTTGATGGTCAATTCTTACGATCATTCCGAGAAAATCGTGGTCTCACAATGAGAATCGGATCTTTTAAAAATCTCAACATCTATGGCCAACTTTAGTCCCTGCGGCCAGTCTGCTCTGGTTCCTGTGCTATCAACAGCTTGTTTCCCCTTCTTCCTGGTGCAGAGTGAAGCCCCGCCCATTAGCTTACTGAGCTCTCCTTATGTCTCTGACTAGTCAGAGAGATCATTTGAATACTGTGACATAGCAGGGAGGAGGGGCCAGTGTTTTTTCTCCTCATGTGCCACTCCCTGCTCATTCTAGTTCATTCCAGATCACAGCAGCACTGGGAGGAAGAGCAGGAAGACTTCTCTGATACTACTGATGTACTGGAGCTAAACTAACAGCCCTTTCTGAATTTATAATACATTTTATATAATGCTTAGGATTGTTATGACTGATCTTCCCTCTGGTTATGTAAATGTAGCGATATAATAAACTGACTTTATAGAAGTCTGTTTTAGCTACTTTCCGTGTGGGTTAATACCACCCATAAGACTCTTTAATCAGGGGTAAGCCCTGGCAGCGGGGTGGAGGCAAGGTGTAGTGCAACTGTAATCGTGTGCAATGCACAAGGGATTGGGCGCCAGTAGTTTTATTTTGCTTAAACCATAAACTGAGTTTATTAACCAAAACCAGCGTTCACAATGTATGGAACATAGAGTAACACATAGATCAACCAATATAACAAGATATACTCACTGTACCAAACATAGAATGACTCTCCCGAAAGTAGAGAATACACGGTAGAGAGTAAGGCAGCTTGTCAGAAGGTATTTCCCCAATCTTCGGGATTACCTTAGGTGGAACTCAGAAGACTACATACTCCCCTGAGTCTAACACTTAGGCCCTACTATGGGGTCAGTAATACCTGGGATCTTAATCCCTCTAATATCCTCGTCGGAGCCTTGAGCTGCTCAACTACATACCCTATCTATCACTCCTAGAGTGATCTATTAAAGGGTATAACTATCACTTCACTAGACTCAGACTGAGTTCCATCACACCCTAAGCTCTGCTGCATAACGGAGGAAAGGTTCAGCAGCAATGGACACTGACCTCATGGTTTTCAAGCGTTTTATACTATGCCACAGTGCCTCTAGCATCCACGGTGAGAACTGCAGGGATTACATAAGCACAAAGCCCCCATAAGGACCCACTTAGGTGTCCATATCACTAAGGATGTGCCTGTCAATAAAGGGTAAGGGTGTCTAAATTTTCACATCCCTACATAAAGAATAACATTTATTTTTTTTAACTGTTTACTGAGTTTGATTAACTCATTAATGTGTCCCTTTGTTTTATTTACGGATCTATTTCTGTGCAAAGCTATGTTATGTACAAATATACCAGTCATTATACCAGCCAAGTACTAGAGTATGGTTATTAATAGGAATAAAAATGTCTTTGTGACAGTGCAGTGAGTTATAGTTCAACGCCATAGAAAGTATACGTACCCTACTTTTGTTAAAAACCTAATTTTAAACACATTGGCAAGTTCGGTGAGTTAAAGTTCAGCACCAAAGTTGTATCAGTTACAATGCAAGTGCATTTAATTTAATAATGGTGTTGAACTATAACTCACTGCAGTCTATGGGAGATGGCCTTTCCATAATTCGGATCGTTCTGGATTACAGGTTTCTAGATAACGTAAGATGTATAGAGCTTGCACAAGAGGAGTGTAAGTGCCTCCATAGCACCCAGATGGGTACAGTGTAAGAGCCTAATGTATGTCACTCTAGCCCTTAGATTTTTTTCCACCCAATTCCTGATCTTCTAGTGATGGATTTCTTGCTGGGTGGCAGGCTTGAAAGCAAAGAATAATTGTTCCTCTTGAGCCTAGTGTTATGATTGACTAATTACCATTGATTTAGTGTCTCTGGCTGGCTGAGCTGTCTCGCTTTTCGCTCTTCCCCCGCTTCAATATTTATTGCTGCTTTATCCAATTGCCGCCCACCCATTCTCCATGTCCCACATATTTTCTGCGGTGTTGCTTCTAGTGTCCCGTGCACCTCCTGATTGTCTGGCGTGGTCTCATCCATTGCTAGTGCTCTGTGGTGACACTCTTACAGGTACAGGTATGGGATCCGATATCCGGAAACAAGTACAGGTATGGGATCTGTTATCTGGAAACCCATTATCTGAATTACGGAAAGGCCATCTTCCATAGACTCCATTATAATAAAATAATCCACATTTTTAAACATTATTTCCCTTTTCTCTGTAATAATAAAACAGTAGCTTGAACTTGATTCTAACTAAGATAAAACCTGTTATACATAAAGCTCCAAATTATGGAAAGGCTGTCTCCCCTTAGACTCCATTTTATCCAAATAATCCAAATTTTAAAAAAATTATTTACTTTTTGTCTGTAATAATAGAACAGTACCTTGTACAGGTATGGGATCTGTTATCCAGAAAGCTCTGAATTACGGAAAGGCCATCCACTATAGGTTCCATTGTAATGAAATTATAATTAAAATCAAATAATCCAAAATTTGTAAAATGTATTTTTTTCTCTGTAATAATAAAACGGTACCTTGTATAAGATATGATTAATCCTTAAATCAAAACCAGCCTATTGCGTTTATTTAATGTTTACAAGGTTTTCTTGTAGATAATAAATTTTGAAAATATCCGTTAGTGCTCTGTGGTGACACTCGTACAGGTATGGGATCCGTTATCCGGAAACAAGTACAGGTATGGGATCTGTTATCTGGAAACCCATTATCCGAATTACGGAAAGGCCATCTTCCATAGACTCTATTATAATAAAATAATCCAAATTTTTAAACATTATTTCCTTTTTCTCTGTAATAATAAAACAGTAGCTTGAACTAAGATATAATAAATCCTTATTGGAAGCAAAACCAGCCTATTGGGTTTATTTAATGTTTATATGATTTTCTAGTAGACTTAAGGTATGAAGATCCAAATTACAGAAAGATCCATTATCCGGAAAACCCCAGGTCCCAACCTGGATAACAAGTCCCATACCTGTGCAATACATGATGTCAGCTTGCCACAAGCTAGCTGCCATTGTGCAGGGCTAAAGGACTGGTGCCAATGATCACAATCTCCCCGGCTCCATTCCATATCGCATACCTCCCAACTGTCCCTTTTTCGGAGGGACAGTCCCTCTTTTGACAGCTCAACCCGCAGTCCCTCATTTGTACTGGAAAGTCCCTCTTTTCTCTGCACTGAACAGCCAGAAAAAGAAACAAAGTTTCTCACTTAATTGGCTTTTAGCAGAGAGCCCAGAACAGCTAACAGGTGCAAATCAGATACTTTGTAACAATTTTGAGACACAAAAACAGTTTAGATAAGGAGAAATATTTTCAAACTCTCATAACCTGCCAAATTTTGTAAAACAAACATGGTAATTAGGGGGTGTGGCCACAGAAAGGGATGTGGTTCTAAAAATTTGCTGCGCTACGTGCGGGAAAAAAATTTTTGTCCCTCTTTTTACTTCCAAAATGTTGGGAGGTATGATATCGGGAAGATAGTCATCTCCGCTCGCTCGCTCTCACCTGCTCTGACTACTAATGTAAAACTCATGTCTTGTAAATCAAGCTGGCTTATTCTCTCCTCGGACCCGTTCATCTCCTCCTTGAGTCACATCGAGGCCCCCAAGGGACCGTCGTTACAAGATGCATTCAGGCCCAGATTTGTGGAAAGGCCACCTAGGCCCGGGCCTAGGGCGGCAGAATTTTAGGGGGGCGCACATTGGTTCAGAAACACTGGGGATGCGCTGGAGATACAATCATTTTTTAAATTTCCCGTGCACCAATCCCCATTGCTCCTGTCCCCCTGGAGGGGACAGGGGCGATGAACGGTAGTGGGCCTAGGATTCGCCCACAATGTAAATCCGGCCCTGGATACATTGGAAGATTCTTATTCTGTCGGCTGAAGAACCAGCCAGGGAAACAGAAAATTAATAGAAATGTTAGGTTGTCGTGTCCTGAAAAATTACACATTTTTTTTTATAGTCAGCCATGTTTAATGCAAAGAACAGAATTGAAACACAGCATTCAGTTATTTTGGGTATCTCACAATAGAGATAGATAGCAGGAGGCACAGCCATTGAGCGGGTGCTGCAAAGATTCCAGCCAATGCTCCTTTTCTAAATACGTAGGCAAAACGGGAATACCCCTTGGTACTTCTAACTGGCCTTCAAGCTGGGCACAAAAAAGGACATTCAATTGTAAGCCACAGTACAGGTCTGGGATCCATTATCCGAAAAACTGTTATCCATAAATCTCCAAATTATGGAAAGGCTGTCTCCCCTTAGACTACATTTTGTCCAAATAATCCAAATTTTAAAAAAATTATTTCCTTTTTCTCTGTAATAATAGAACAGTACCTTGTACAGGTATGGGATCCGTTATCCAGAATGCTCTGAATTACAGAAAGGCCATCCACCATAGGTTCCATTATAATCAAATTATAATTGTAATCAAATAATCCAAAGTTTGTAAAATGTATTTTTTTCTCTGTAATAATAAAACGGTACCTTGTACTTGATCCCAACTAAGATATAATTAATCCTTATTTAAGTCAAAACCAGCCTATTGGGTTTCTTTAATGTTTACAAAGTTTTCTAGTAGATGCAAATTTTGAAAATATCTGTTATCCGGAAAACCCCAAGTCCCAAGCATTCCGGATAACAGGTCCCATATCTGTACTTGATCCAACCTAAAATATAATCAATCCTTATCGGGACAAAACAAGACTATTGGGTTTATTTAATGATTAAATGATTTTCTAGTAGACTTAGCAGGTCCTATAGCTGTATTATAATTAGCGTGTATAAGAACTAACCAAATATAAATCTTGGTCCAGGTGGACCAGCACTAGACCCTCAACAAAGGGTGCGGAAAACCTGTGTATATCAACCATAAATAGGGCAATCAGTCACTCAAAAAACCACAAAAGTCACCAGGAAGAAGAAGCTTCTTTTTTCATCTGTCTTTTTATTGGTTGTTGTATGTAGAAATAGCCATTTCCTGTTGATCTCATTAAGTGCCCACTGAGCATGAAACGCATAAGGCATCAGAGATGTCGTTCCAATAATAGTTTTTGTTTTAACTTATTTTTCCTGGGCACATCAACATTTATTGCTCCAGACCCCCCAATAGGAGGTCAGTCCTACAGTTTGGAAACCTCTTTGCTGTAATAACAAGCCTTTTGCCAATTTTGTCCCATCGTGGATGGTTTTAGGGCGGGGAAGAAGGTGCATTTTGCACGACAACACTAATTAAATATTTATAGTATTTGCACTGTAGTTTTTCCAAGCTAGCAGTCTTCATGATTCCCACCATGCCTTGGGTTATACATTAATATCTGTGCATGTATGGCAACCTTTAGAGGCGTAATGAGCATTTACAATAGGTGGCTGATGCGTTTGGCACAAGAGACCTTATCCGATTGTAGTTGTTTCCAATTCGTTGCTTTCATATGTCATTTCTGTTCCGTATTGTCTGTAGGAACATATGGAACAGGGGAAGCTGTCCTGCTGGTGGATTTTTTTCTGAATTGAAGCAGATTTGTAAGCAAACTAATATGTTTGATATCACTGACTGGCGGCTAGAGCATGGCAGATGGCTCAGATGTAGTGCTACTGTTATTCACAGAGTGGTGACTCATTGTATATTTACATACATAATAGCAGGGTAACACTCTCACTGAGAGAATTCTTTATAATTAACTGTATGGCCAGTGCATGGGATACATTTAGACCCTTGATATACCCCACTAACCCCCGATATGGGCCTATGTAATGGACAGGATGGTGGATATGACTAAGCGGTGCTGTATTTATCTCCCAGAATAGGTTGGGAGCTTGTGGCTCACAGAATGAGAGTAATTATTGAATGGCCAGTGGAGAAATGGAATATCAATAGCATTAGTGTCAGCTGATTCAGAGCCTTTCTCTGTAGCACAGATGGAAGCTTCAGAGATAGTTTCATCTGCTCCTTATTGTATGTTCCCTGTATTGCAACTGTGAGCACAAATGCATGGAAATGGGCACCCGACCTTCAAAAGAATCCTATGCTGCTAGTGGAAGGGAGAACAAGGCCTGAACTCAAGATGGGGTGAGGCCAAGTGCTAGTAAAGCAGTAGCCCACATATTATAAAGTTAAAAAGACTTAATTAGGACAAACATAAGCCTAACGCGTTTTGTGCCTGAATGGGCACTTACTCATAGGCTGTTGGTCTCACCTTGGTACAATCCTTTTAAAGGGGTGTGGACCAATTAATTACATTACATCACACAAAGCCTTAACCAATAAGTGAGAAACTCATTAAAGGTGAAAGACCAATATTGTAATGAGTTTCTCACTTATTGGTTAAGACCAACAGCCTATGAGTAAGTGGCCATTCAGGCACTAAATGCACTAGGCTTATGTATGTCCTAATAAAGTCTTTTTAACTTTAAAATTCTTTATTAGTAATGGGTCTCACCCCATCTTGAATTTTGTATATTTAAAAATTATCAAGCAACCCTTGGACTGGGGGTTGTCCTGGTGAGAGACCATTTTACAACTTACTATTTCCATTTTTTCTTTTTCATTATTTTAGATCTACGATTTTTGTTTATAGGACAGAGCCACACGCCATTGCTTATGTGAGAACAATGCCTGCTCTAACAAGCTATTAGCCAGTCACTCATTAGATAATTCAACCCATAATGCCACTAACTAAGCCAACCATACTTAGCATTTTGTTTTTCCAACAGGGTTTCTTTGTTTGTGCTGCATTCTATTGAGCAATTCTATTCTTCAGTTTGTTCCAGACTGCTCTGTATATGTCTGCCCATGTTCAACATTATAATGTGCATTCAGCCTCCTCGTCATTCTTTGAGGACGTCAGGGAGATTGTTCTGCCTTGGCAAGTAAAATGTTGCTCAACAACCCCTTGGATGTTGCTCCCAGTGGCCTCAAAGCAAGGACTTATTTTTGAATTCCAGGCTTGGAGGCAAGTTTTGGTTGTATAAAAACCAGTTGTACTGTCAAACAGTCTCCTGTAGGCTCAGTGCACATAGGGGCTACCAAATAGCCAATCACAGCCCTAATTTGGCACCCAATTAGACACTTTTTTCATGCTTGTGTTGCTCCTTAACAACAAAAGTTTGGGTACCCCTGCTGGTTGTTTCTTAGCAATGCCCTTACTTTCTGTTGGCAGAGGTACTATACAGTTCTTTGTACCTTATATCACTTATGTAGCTCCACACTAATGTGCACAAACTCTCTGCAAGTGGCATGTGTTTATATATATATATATATATATATATATATATATATATATATATATATATATAGTGAGATAGATTAAACACGTATGGAAACCCATTATCCAGAAAGCCCCATATTACAGGAAGGCTATCTCCCATAGCCTCCATTTTATCCAAATAATCCACATTTTTAAAAATGATTTTCTTTTTCTCTGTAATAATAAAACAGTAACTTGTACTTGATCCCAACTAAGATATAATTAATCCTTATTGGAAGCAAAACCAGACAATTAGGTTTATTTAGGTTTATTTAACATGATGTTAACATGATTTTCTCGTAGATATTAAGGATGAAGATCCAAATTACAGAAAGATCTGTTATCTGGAAAAACCCCTGAGCATTCTGGATAACAGGTCCCATACTTGTATAATATGAAAAAAGGATCTGCTTAATGTTAGAAAGAAAATGATTGTATTGATTTCACATATATTTTGCCCTCCAGGGCAAGCATTAATAGATCCTGTACCTTTAAATAGCTGTGGATTAAATGCCTCCTGGGGATGAATGACTCTGGATGAGAAATTTCCCTTAATTGACCAGATATATGGCCATTGATTTTACCGTAACATCACTGCGACTTCCTATGAGATGAGGGACGTCAAGAAACACTGTATGAGGTAATGAACCCCATCAGTGTGTAATGAGGGGGCAGCTCAAAGC
Organism: Xenopus laevis; assembly: GCF_017654675.1. Lineage (NCBI taxonomy): Eukaryota > Metazoa > Chordata > Amphibia > Anura > Pipidae > Xenopus > Xenopus laevis. Next base: position 192,903,690 of record NC_054372.1, read on the forward strand.
TTTTAGCAGGTGTCTGGGAAGGGGTGTCAGGAGGGGAGCACTTGCCACACTGCTGTTGAGGTTATTAAATCACAAGAGTCTAGAGTCAGTCACGGTCAGTAGAGTCCTGCAGCGGGTCGTGTACCCTTCGGGGTGAGGGTAGGATTTTCGGGTGCAGGTGTAGATGCGGATCTGCAGGATGTAGGTGGGGTTGAGGGTCTTGTATAAAGGGCCAGATTTACATAGCAGAAGCCCCTAGTCCCGCTGCTGTTCATTGGCCCCGACCCCTCCCGTTCATTTGTGTACATGCAGACATCTTCAGCATTTAGTCTGGAGACCTGGGGATTGGTGCACAGAAAATGTTAAAAAACGATTGCATCTCCTGTGAATCCCCAGTGCCCCCCCCTAAAATTCTGCTGCCCTAGGCCCGGGTGGCCTCTCCACAAATCCGGGCCTGCATATATATTTCTTATCTTATGTTATATCATCTATATGTAGGGGCCCCTACGAGTTAATCTGCCCTGCAGCTTTAAGACCTTTAAGGACCTTTTTCTTGGAGTGATCTGCCAGGAGAGGTGTGACAACTTCCTGCTACACTGCACTATCATACCTCCCAACTGTCCCTTTTTCGGAGGGACAGTCCCTCTTTTGACAGCTCTTCCCGCAGTTTCTCACTTAATTGGCTTTTAGCAGAGAGCCCAGAACAGCTAACAGGTGCAAATAAGATACTTTGTAACAATTTTGAGACACAAAAACACAGTTTAGATAAGGAGAAATATTTTCAAACTTTCATAACCTGCCAAAAAATTTGTAATTTGTAACATGGTAATTAGGGGGTGTGGCCACAGAAAGAGGTGTGGTCAAAAAATTGCTGCGCTATGTGCGGAAAAAAATTTTTTGTCCCTCTTTTTACTTCCAAAATGTTGGGAGGTATGCACTATAGTGAGTGTAAGGAGTGGCTTCTTCCTCTTTCTCCTCTGGATGCTGATCCAGCTGGATGTGCTCAGGGGGACTGAGTGCAATAGGCCCAGAAGAAGTCATGTGACCAAGTCGGGGGCCAGGTAACCCCGTGAATGAGGAATAGTTACACTAGGACAGACTTGTCATAGTCTCTCTAGGAGAGAAAGGCAGAGAGGTGAGAGAGAAAGAGCAGCTGAAGCTCCAACAAGGATTTGCAGTAAGGGAGGAGCTTCCCAGAGGCTCTGTGTGTTGCCTCCAGTCAGGGACCTCAGTGAGGAGGGACTGTAGGGTACAAGCTGCTTCCTGACAACTTCCAGGAGGGAATGTGTGTGAATTCTGCAAATGCCTAATGGAGGCTCTTCCTCATGAAATGCCTGTGTCTGCTCTAGGTGAGCTGCCTGCAGATCTGTGTGACCTCTCTATATGCTGTTGCCTCAACTCCTGTGTGAGTACAAACCTGATGTCACTCGCCTCGTGCAGAGTAATAAACCTTGTTCTGTTTTATTAAGAACCTCCTGGCGCCCAAGTCTTTTGTTAGTGCACAGTAGCCTGTGGGAGTTGTAGTTACACTACACCGCACCTTTAATCTTCCCTATAGCGAAGGCCCTAGCCTGAAGTTTTAGTCACATGTAACCCACGCTCTAGTGCACCAGCTGGTGAATTAACCCCATATGGCCCAAATAGGTGTTACATATATTTTACTCCTTTTAAAAATTTCCAAAACTTTTTTTCTCTCTGCCCACTGATGATGTAACTTCCAGTTCACAGCAACAACACTTCCTGTTTAATGGTGGTTGGCGGGTTGTGGATAAGGCAGTTGTGGGCAAATTTACCGGAAATTTATTTGGCGGTAAATTTTTAATACTCTTTAAAAAAAAAGTCCTTGGCCCGCCCCCAATTCACTTAGAATTTACCTTTTTATCGGCCATCGCACTACATGACTCTGCCCCTTTTTGCGCCACGGTACATGGTTCCGCCCCCTTATTGCATCACTAACTGCCAATTTTGTTCCCACCCCCCACCGGCCGGGAAAAACTTTGTGAAAAGGTGGCAACCCTAGTTGCAGGTACGGGACCGGTATGGTTCTCAAAAATGTGTTCCACGCAGCCCTGAACGAGCCCTGAAGGTGTAAATAAGAGCACAATGAAGACATTAGGTGCCCAAACTGGGGGATAGGGGCAGGTAGTAGCTCTGCACATGGATGGGGAGTAAGATGAGGTTGTATAGAGGAGGCATGAGAATGATATATTGGATGCAGCAGGAGAGAAAATTGGGAGATTGGAGGCAGATAACATGAGAACTGAGGACAGCAGGGTGGAGGCAATGTAATGGAGCAATGCAGTCGTTCCCATAGGAGTGGTGAGGCAAGAAAGAAGACCTGGAGGCAGAAATGAGACAGGGATATAAAACAGTCAGATGGGGTGAGATAGTGAGACACAGAGGGGCAGTGCACATTCACCACATAGGCACCTTGAGGGTGGCAATGCCAAATGGATGGCACACTTAGTATTAGCCATGGCAGTGCAGGAGGCAGTGGCATAACTAGATATTACTGGGTTATTTTGTCTAGAGGTCTTACCCATATATATTGAAACTGTACATGAATTAGGGCCTTGTGGGCAGCCGCAGGGTCTGCTTCTTCTGTAGTTACTCCCCTGGCAGGAGGAGAGAAGTAAAAGTCTGGAGGTACAGCAGCCACTGATAATGAAAACGCACCTACCCAAATGATTGTTTAACGGTACCATAGCCTCCTTCTATGGTACATTCTTACACTGGCTCCGACTGCCCTCTTGGGTTACATGCCTGATCACATTCTGTTCTAAGCAGTTCTGTGTCGCTTTGTGCACACTGGAGACGGACAGCTTGACCTGGAAGCTTACAATTAATGGTTCAGCATTGACTACAAAGCGTCCCTGGACTCATTTGGACTGGGTGGTTATCTAGAGATTTAAATGCCAGTCACTGTTGATGATGCCCGTGCAGTAACGTCTCTTTTCCAATAAATGTTGTCAGTGCTGAATCTTTACTTTATGTGCCTGCCAGACGCAGCTTGGAGCTGGAACCAGTTGGGAAGTCAGAGACAGTCAGAGACCTAATGCTGTTCCGCACACTTCCCCTGCTCTATACTGATAGATCTGCTGCCTGAGAAGAGGGTCCCTTTGGCTCACTATATTCTCATTTTATTTGTGGTCTGCCACATGGCATATGGTGTTTGTGCTAAATGATATCCCAGAAGCTATCTAGAGATTGAGAGGCAAATTAAGCATGCATAGTAGGGTTATAAAAGCGCTATACATTGCATGCTGATTCAAGCCTCTGCTCTTAAAGGAGAAGGAAAGCTACCAAGGCAGTTTATTGCCAATATATTAGCTACAATAGTACAAGCTATAACGCTATATTTAGTCTGTAGAATGTTTTACCATACCTGAGTAAACAGCTCTAGACACTCTCTCTGTTTGTTTAGGTTAGCAGCTGCCATATTAGCTTGGTGTGACATCACTTCCTGCCTGAGTCTCTCCCTGCTGGCTCATAGCTCTGGGTTCAGATTACAGCAGGGAGAAGAGAAGGGAGGGGGAAGGGAAACGGTGAGAGGAGCAAACTGAGCATGCTCAAGCCCAAGCCCTGGAGGTTTAAGCTGAAAACAGGAAGTCTGATACAGAAGCCCATGAGTACACAATAGAAGGAAAGAAATGTGGTGTTTCTTTTGACAGAGGACTCAGAGCAGCATTACTTTGAGGGTTTACTGGTGTATTTATATAGAGCTTTCTGATAAAGCTTACTTACTTGTAGCCTTTCCTTTAAGCTACAATTCTCAGAACACCCAATACGGATATCCTGGTGTTCTGAGAGTTTTGATTTCAGCACAGATGGAGGGCTGAATGATTGGACACCCTGATTTTAGTTTTTATTTCCTTTCTCAGATGGGGGGGGTTGTTGAACTGCCTGAATCCCCTTTATAAAGCAAGGCAGGACCTTGTAGAAATAATTATTTAAATCTGCATAACTCCAGGTAAATGTATCCTTTATCGACAAACATAAAGCGACTTTGGTTGTATTTCACATGATGACACTGTTCATCTTCAACTGAACAGAGGCACAAATAGATGTTTTTTAGACCGACAGGACTCTGCTAGTCTGCACTGATTGTATGTGAGCTCAGCTGGTATTTCTTATATGTCTTTTGTCATTGTCCTCTTTATTAGATTTGCTCTGCCGGGACCCTGTATCCTCAGTAAAATCACTAATCATGTTTATTCAGAGCTGACGTGCTGATGTTTCCACACACATTGCTCACATCTTACTATTGATCATCCTTTGTCCTTTTCAGCAAAGGCTGGTTGTTTGTTACATAGAAATATGACTTTAATAGTTATATGAGTTATAGTACCTGCCTGCATATGGAAATCAACTGTTGATGAACATATCTCTTCCTACTATAATTCCTACTATCCCACAGTCACACTCCCTTCCCAGAGACTATTATCCACTGTTACTATAGACACCATCTCTCCCTACTATACCTGCTATCCCACAGTCACACTCCTTCCCAGAGACTATTATCCACTGTTACTATAGACACCATCTCTCCCTACTATACCTGCTATCCCACAGTCACACTCCTTCCCAGAGACTATTATCCACTGTTACTATAGACACCATCTCTCCCTACTATACCTGCTATCCCACAGTCACACTCCTTCCCAGAGACTATTATCCACTGTTACTATAGACACCATCTCTCCCTACTATACCTGCTATCCCACAGTCACACTCCCTTCCCAGAGACTATTATCCCACTGTTACTATAGGCACCATCTCTCCCTACTATACCTGCTATCCCACAGTCACACTCCCTTCCCAGAGACTATTATCCACTGTTACTATAGGCACCATCTCTCCCTACTATACCTGCTATCCCACAGTCACACTCCCTTCCCAGAGACTATTATCCACTGTTACTATAGGCACCATCTCTCCCTACTATACCTGCTATCCCACAGTCACACTCCCTTCCCAGAGACTATTATCCCACTGTTACTATAGGCACCATCTCTCCCTACTATACCTGCTATCCCACAGTCACACTCCCTTCCCAGAGACTATTATCCCACTGTTACTATAGGCACCATCTCTCCCTACTATACCTGCTATCCCACAGTCACAATCCCTTCCCAGAGACTATTATCCACTGTTACTATAGGCACCATCTCTCCCTACTATACCTGCTATCCCACAGTCACACTCCCTTCCCAGAGACTATTATCCACTGTTACTATAGGCACCATCTCTCCCTACTATACCTGCTATCCCACAGTCACACTCCCTTCCCAGAGACTATTATCCACTGTTACTATAGGCACCATCTCTCCCTACTATACCTGCTATCCCACATTCACACTCCCTTCCCAGAGACTATTATCCACTGTTACTATAGGCACCATCTCTCCCTACTATACCTGCTATCCCACAGTCACAATCCCTTCCCAGAGACTATTATCCCACTGTTACTATAGGCACCATCTCTCCCTACTATACCTGCTATCCTACAGTCACACTCCCTTCCCAGAGACTATTATCGCACTGTTAATATATGCACCATCTCTCCATACAATGCCTGTTATCCCACATCCATAGTCACCCACAGTGGCCTCAAATCAGATTACACAGGCTTTATAACAGTCCACACAGGCTTTACCAAATAGTCAGTCACAGCCCTTATTTGATACCCCCCAGGAACTTTTTGTATACCTGTGCCCATTTCTTTTTACATTTGAATGTAGCTCATGGATAAAAAAAAGTTTGAGGACCACTGGCATAAAGTTCTAGAGAAAGGCATTGTGGGTAATTATATCTCTATGCTTCCAGCATCACACGTGCAGCCCCAGTTACCTTCCCGTTGCTATAGAGGAGTGAGGGAATATAATTGTCACTCGGCTGTTGGCAAGCGAAGGGACTAAATGTTCTAGAGGTAGAGAAAAAGACCTGTCAACTACTCAGGGTTTCATTGCTAATGTCTTTGTGTTTGGAAAGCAAAACATCTTGGCTGCTAGAGACTTCGGCAATGTTTAAAACTTAATTAGACTGAGGAGAGGAAGATTAGAAAACAAAGTGCATATGTAATGTGAGTCCTAGAGACAATGGTGCATCAGCATTACTGTTCAAAAAATGCTTTTTTGCTTATGTGCAATAGAGATCTTTGATCTACTGAGAAAGTACAAGTTACATCGGAAAAGAAGCCCAGTTCAAGTGCTGGAAGCAACAAGAGCCATAACTTTTAAAGATACTCTTAGGGCAACCACTAACTATTCTGAATCTGCAGGGGATTGGAATGGAACATGGGGCTGCGACACAAGCAAATATCAGTATTGCTGGGCATTATTTACTGAAGGGAAAGTGCTACAGGGCAGCAGAAGGGTGACAGGCAAAAACACGTTGTCTTGTGATTATTGATGGAAGGAAGGCATTGTCCTCTGCAGCTTCTCCTCTTGAATTTTGTTAGGCCATCCTTCAGCCTTGTATTGAGAATTTGCTATTTATACAGTATATTGTGAGCTCAGGTAACTGACAGCAGCCCAGAGCATGTACTGGGAATCAGCAGAAAAGAACAACAAAAGCTACTGGCAGTGTTGGACCCTGGGGGGCCTGCTGCCTTTGGGGGCCCCATACCACCCCCCCGCCTCCCAGCTGCACCCACATCCCAGCCACATCCCTCTCCGGCCCCCTGCACTTTTCTATTTCTTCACAAGGCAGTGACCGGGGCCAGGGAGGGAGGTAGGGAGAGTTGCAGAGCTGCAAGTAGGGAGAGGGTCTGGGTCATCGAGAGCCGGAGCCCACCAGGTTTTTTCCCAGTGCCCCACTGGCCCAGTCGAACTCTGGCTACTGGGGCAGCTATAGAGGCTCAGATCTTCCCTGCTAAAGAGCTGGATTGGCCTTGGGCTGTTACAGAACCCAAAAGCAATTGGGTAATGTAGATCTATTATTTGTCCCAACTACTTGAAACTCACTGGCTGCTCTCCATGGTGCTAAAAGGAGGCTGAGTATTAACAAAAAGCCGTGTTGGCCTCTGATGGACAACACCTTTGTATGATTGGATAATGCAACTTCACAAGGGATTCCTGCAAGATCAGTGAGAGGGAATGGATCAAGGTAGGGCTCTAGACTCTTGGATTTGAATCAGGGATATCAATCCATTTGAATTACAGTTCCTTCACTAGTGAAGATATAGATGTCCTATGTCAGCTGAAGGGTACATGTTAGGGAGCTGGGATATGTATGTGTATTAATGCTATAAAAATCAGTTATTACACAATATAAAAATATGTAAGGGGCCATTTGCACAGGGCAGGGTAGTGTGTAAAGTGCAAAAAATGGTGCAGTATACCCTTTCATTACTTACATTTCCAAGGTCTCAATATAAAGTACAGAAACGTGTGTGTTTTCCCTTGGGCAGAGGAAGGTATGTATGTAGAGTATTGGAAATCCAGCGCTAGGTGCAGAGCACAGCTAGACCCCAGGGGAAAGCACTTCTTTTTAATGAACACTAGGGGCAGGCTTTTGCATCCTTTAAGCTGGCCATAATAAACACAAAGATACGATAGTTCAGGGAGGTCACCAATGTGTCTCCCTGATGTGCCCACCTAGTTGTGGGCTATAGGGTCTAACAATCAGATCTCAATGACAGCAATAATAAAGAATCTCACCAATGAGCAGATGTGGTCTTTGTTCCAATGAGAGGGGATTTTTAAACATGTCTGACTGATATATGGCCGATTTTTGTCAAGATATCAATCAGGGAAGGCCGTCTGAAGGCCCCATGCATGGGCCATTAAGATGCCAATTTACTGGTCTGTGTATGGCCAGATTAAGATTCTAGCACCATGTCCGAGGCCACAGAAAATTATATGGTTGGGGTCCCTTATGACCATTCTGTGTGTTCTGTACATGAAATGCCGTGCAATTATATTAATTAATAACTTTAAAACCATAAAAAACACTGAATATTGGGAAATTGCTCCAAATTTTATTTTCTTTTGTTGGGCAACATTTTATTTTGGGGTTTACATCCCCTTTCAGTGGCTTAAACGTAAGATGACTTTTACACTTGAAGAAATTTACATTTGTATATCCCCCATTTTTGCCATATACTGTATGTCAACAGAACTGATGCCGTTTGGTTGCGGCAGCTGCAATTCAATTTCTGGTTCAAACTGGTTTATTTGCACCATCTGGTCCACTTGCCCCACTGCCACATTATCCCTACCATCACGTCGGCTTTGTTTAAACATTACTGCTGGGTAAAACGAAGCAACCATTCTAACCATTAGCCCACTCAGGGATTACTCCATTTCCGTATGGCGGCTCCCTTCCTTGTTCATTAGTTTGTAGGTAAATTAAATTCTTTTATGGTGATAAAATGTACCTCTGCATGTTTTACTGCACATTTATAGGACAGAAGAGAGGCTTCTTATTGGAGAAGACCATTGCATAATAAATGAACCATGGAGCTGCCGGTTCTGCATGGCCGCAAGCAATAAAAATTAAATTCATAACATAAACTTGATCTGAGGGTTTATGTTCCATTTAAAGGGATACTGTCATGGGAAAAAACATTTTTTTTCAAAATGAATCAGTTAATAGTGCTGCTCCAGCAGAATTCTGCACTGAAATCCATTTCTCAAAAGAGCAAACAGATTTTTTTATATTAAATTTTGAAATCTGACATGGGGCTAGACATATTGTCAATTTCCCAGCTGCCCCAAGTCATGTGACTTGTGCTCTGATAAACTTCAGTCACTCTTTACTGCTGTACTGCAAGTTGGAGTGATATCACCCCCTCCCTTTTCCCCCAAGCAGCCAAACAAAAGAACAATGGGAAGGTAACCAGATAGCAGCTCCCTAACACAAGATAACAGCTGCCTGGTAGATCTAAGAACAACACTCAATAGTAAAAGCCCATGTCTCACTGAGACACATTCAGTTACATTGAGAAGGAAAAACAGCAGCCTGCCAGAAAGCATTTCTCTCCTAAAGTGCAGGCACAAGTCACATGACCAAGGGCAGCTGGGAAACTGACAAAATGTCTAGCCCCATGTCAGATTTCAAAATTGAATATAAAAAAAATCTGTTTGCTCTTTTGAGAAATGGATTTCAGTGCAGAATTCTGCTGGAGTAGCACTATTAACTGATGCGTTTTGAAAAAAAACATGTTTTCTGATGACAGGATCCCTTTAACAACCGGTGTATTTATATTTGTTTGCAGATTTTATTGCTTGGCTTTTCCAGATTTTCTCCTATGTGCCAAGGTCTGTGAATGTAAATGAATATGCATTTTGCTTTTATCATGTAAATTTCCTTGGCAAACTTACTTGGAGGCCTGAGTTAAAAGGTTCACCTTGAAAGGACCAGTAACATCAAATTTGTTACTATACCATGAAAAAAAAAACCCACCAAGACTAATTAAACTTTAAAATCGCACAGCCTTTATTAAGAAATAACTGACCGAAACTGTTCAAAAAATGCAACACGGCGAAGATCCATTTTACGGCGCTTGATTTCTCCTCCCTGGCTATCTCCTGTAATGAAGGCAGGAGGGAGAAATCAAACGCCATCTGATGGATCACCTTTTCTGAAGAGGGGCGCAAGCAGAGTTTCGGTTATTCCTTAATAAAGGCTGTGCAATTTTAAGGTTTTAATTAGTCTTGGTGGGTTTTTTTCTTGGTAAACAAATTTAAAAAAAAAAAAAATGATCATGTTACTGGTCCTTTAAGTTCACTTTTCATATGTTATAGAATGGCTAATTCTAAGCAACTTTTCAACTGGCCTTTGCTTTTTCTTTTTTATGGTTTTTGAATTATATGCCTTCTTCTGACACTCCCCGGTTTTCAAATGGGAGTCACTGACCCCATATAAAAAAAACAAATGCTCTGTAAGGCTACAAATGTATTTTTATTGTTACTTTTTATTTCTCATCTTTCTATTCAGGCCTCTCCTATTCATATTCCTGTCTCTTATTCAAATCAATGCATGGTTGCTGGGGTAATTATGCCAAGTCAGAGTGGTCGGATAAACCCAGCTGGTGAGAGCAAAGAACAATCTGAATCTCCCAGAATAGAAGATTTATTTCATGTTCCCACATGTGCAGCTAAGTAATCCCTCTAAACATAGATAGTGCTGCAGTGCTTTGTAGTGTGGGCAGAGCAGTGGAATCTGTGTCCTGATCAGGCAGGAGCTGCCCGGCTGCTAATCCTCTGTCTATCTCTATCCCTCATTATACTCTACAGCAGTGATCCCCAACCAGTAGCTCGTGAGCAACATGTTGCTCCTCAACCCCTTGGATGTTGCTCTCAGGGTCCTCAAAGAAGGGGCTTATTTTTGAATTTCAAGCTTGAAATGAAGTTTTAATTGCATAAAAACTAATTATAGTCCCAAGTAGAGCCTCTTGTAGACTGCCAGTCCACATAGGGCTACCATATAGCCAATCATAGCCCTTATTTGGCACCCCAAGGGACTTTTTCATGCTTTTGTTGCTCCCCAACTCTTTTTACATTTGAATGTGGCTCACGGGTTAAAAAGGTTGGGGACCCCTGCTCTACAGTATAACCTCAATGTTACCTACCTGACCTTCAGTTGTCCTGCATTGTGTACTGTTTTTTTGTGGTCATGCCAATTTATAATGCATTTCAATGGGCACTGTTCTCTAATTTTACACCTACATTTGATCCAATGTTCCCAAAAAATGGCTACTTGTCCTCTGTCAGTGTTATTATTAGTGCAATTAAGAGGTTTTAAATACTAACCAGATGTATATTTTGCTATGGTTCTGCCTGTAAATGGTCAATTCCAATGAGTCTGCCCCTTATACAGTCCTGCACCGATCACTTATTGCTTTATACAGTCCTGCACCGATCACTTATTGCTTTATACAGTCCTGCACCAATCACTTATTGCTTTATACAGTCCTGCACCAATCACTTATTGCTTTATACAGTCCTGCACCGATCACTTATTGCTTTATACAGTCCTGCACCAATCACTTATTGCTTTATACAGTCCTGCACCAATCACTTATTGCTTTATACAGTCCTGCACCAATCACTTATTGCTTTATACAGTCCTGCACCAATCACTTATTGCTTTATACAGTCCTGCACCAATCACTTATTGCTTTATACAGTCCTGCACCAATCACTTATTGCTTTATACAGTCCTGCACCAATCACTTATTGCTTTATACAGTCCTGCACCAATCACTTATTGCTTTATACAGTCCTGCACCAATCACTTATTGCTTTATACAGTCCTGCACCAATCACTTATTGCTTTATACAGTCCTGCACCAATCACTTATTGCTTTATACAGTCCTGCACCAATCACTTATTGCTTTATACAGTCCTGCACCAATCACTTATTGCTTTATACAGTCCTGCGACCAATCACTTATTGCTTATACAGTCCTGCACCATTATTGCTTTATACATTCCTGCACCAATCACTTAGTGCTTTATACAGTCCTGCACCAATCACTTATTGCTTTATACAGTCCTGCACCAATCACTTATTGCTTTATACAGTCCTGCACCAATCACTTATTGCTTTATACAGTCCTGCACCAATCACTTATTGCTTTATACAGTCCTGCACCAATCACTTATTGCTTTATACAGTCCTGCACCAATCACTTATTGCTTTATACAGTCCTGCACCAATCACTTATTGCTTTATACAGTCCTGCACCAATCACTTATTGCTTTAGGTTGTGTATGTGACTGACAGAGAGTCTTGCCTCATAATGTAAAATGAATGCTGCAATGATTGACCCTTGTTATTAACACACTAAATATTGTATTACTAAGTAACTGACTCCTGTGTTTATAGCCCTTGCGTAATTGAAGGACAAGTTACAACAAATTTCCCGGATTATACATTTTACTGAAATGTACACATTTTCCCTGGTCTCCCTAAAAACATTAAATTGGGGTTCTATTGTATCTAAAGATCTGTCTAACTTTCTGCCTGTTTATCTCTCATTATCCTCTGTGTCTATTTATCTGTATACCTGTCTGTCTGTCTGTCTGTCTATCTATCTGTCTTGTCTGTCTGTCTGTCTGTCTGTCTATCTATCTATATGTCTGTCTGTGTCTGTCTCTATATCTATAATATCTATCTGTCTGTCTGTCTGTCTATCTGTGTCTGTCTCTATATCTATAATATCTATCTGTCTGTCTGTCTGTCTGTCTGTCTGTCTATCTATCATCAGGTGTGTCTCTATCATTATCCTATATCTATCTATCATCTATATGTCTGTCTGTGTCTGTCTCTATCCCTTTCTGTTTGTTTGTCTGTCTCTATATCTATCTATCTATCTATCTATCTATCTATCTATCTATCTATCTATCTATCTATCTATCTATCTATCTATCTATCTATCCATTCATCTATCTATCCATCATCTATTATCTATCTATCTCTATATATTGGTATCCCTTTCTCTCATTATCCTCTATTACTCTCTGTCTGTCTGTCTGTCTGTCTCTCTCTCTCTCTCTCTCTCTCTCTCTCTCTCTCTATAATTATTCTTTCTTTATTATTAATATCTTGTGATTCTCTGTCTGAATATCCATTGCTTTTCATTTGTGTTGCTTCATTGTCAATCAATTTTTTTTATTCTGAATATGTATCTGTCATTGCGTTGCGTCTACCCACCCTTCTGTTGTAAATCACTGTGGAATATGCTGGTGCAGTCGCATCTCTCTGTCTCTTTCACTCTAGATATCTGAGTCTTTATCTGAGTATCTATGTATGTCTGTTAAACTAAATATCTGTCTCTCATTATCTATATCTATATTATCTATGTATGTTATAAAGAAGGATTACAGATTCAGAATTACATTAGGGCAGAGTCCATGTTATCTCTAGTCAAGCTGTAATGCTCAACTGCCACATTTGAGACTTCTCTCTCTGTCAGCTGAATGTGTTCATTATGTAAGAGAGTCCCCAGTGGTGCACCAGGCACAATTCCCCTGGACTCTGGACCCAAGATTTCAATCCAGAAGTGGCACCTGATGATCTTCTTTGTTTAGTTTTGGTTCCCACCCAGTCCAACCCGGCTTTGCAAAAGTTGCAGCCAATTTGCGACTAAAGAATCCCATGCAGACATCTAGAGAACCCTACCATCAATAGATGCACTTGCACATGATTTGGTACCGGAGGCGAAAAGGACCGATATAGGGAGTGCAAGGAGCGCATTTGGATGCACCTACTGTTCCTTGATGTCAATACACACAATGATTACATCAATTGTTGCACAACAAAATAATAATTTCCTTTTTCTCAATATTACCTTGGACCTGCATGAATCCGTATTGGTGGCAGAACTATCCTATAGGGTTTATTTAATCTTAAAATTATTTTTTAATAGTCTTACAGTATTGTGATCGAAATAAAGGAAAACCCCATTATCTGGAAAATCCCCGTTCTATATAATAGATCTTGTACCTTTACAAAGATGTATGTTTGCCTTGTGACAGCACCTGAGCATTCCTGCACTAAGACTGTTCTGTATATCTGTCACCCTTTATTTAATGTTTCCCTACTTTTCCTTTCTGTCTCCACCTTTATCTCCACCCTGCCCCCCCCAGATATAATATATTTCTACAGTATGTGGATTCGTGGAATATCTTGCAGTGTAGCCGGTGCATCTGTTCATCTGGCACGCGCAGGAATACTGCATTGTTGTGCATGCCTTTCCCCCGAGCAGTTTATGAGCCACAAATTCCCTTATTCCACCAGCTAATGTGGAGCAACGTTCATTTCTGGCTGTACAGGGAACGTCTTGGGATTTGAGGATAGCAAAATACATTTTCATGAAATGATCATCTGGGGGCACATGACTTAGCGAGCTCTCATCTATAGCTCCCCGCACTGAATGGCTGCTGTTTCCCCCACCCACACTAATTGAAGACTTTCTTTCCTGAGAGGTAAAATCCATCCGTTTGATAATGATTTCAAGTAACACATCGGCACCTGTACAAGGATGGATTGATTGGTCCTGATGCAGCACTTGCGCCTAATTAAGACAAACAAGCCTGAGCTGATGCATGTATGACCCTTCTTCTCTGCTTTCTAACAGGGACCCTGTACAAGAGCATTTAAGAATATTCCTAAAGGGAAATAACATTGTGAGCATTCTGATTGGCTGCCTGTTGGTCCTGCTTTGTGATTTTCTGATTGGCTACAAGCTGGTCTAGCTCTCTGGCTGGTCTTTGACCCTAAAAGTTTATTTGGGTGGGATTTCGAAAGAATGCCAATTTGCTGTTATAGATACATCTGAGCTCCCAACTTGAAGGTCAGATACGGTGCAATTCGGTGTGTATAATTATATATTGTAATAGAGATTATTGTAACAATGTTTCCCCTCTATATATAAACCTCTGTCTTAAAGAAGTAAAGCCCAACTAAAGAAGTAATTTGCGAGCACCAATTGACTTTCATGCAATTGGACAAAATAGCTGCACGTCAAAAAGTCAATTCTATTATGTCGCCCGCTAATTGTCAAAATTTAAGTTTTGTGAATTTCAAGGGAAATTCGCAAATTCCGCAGTAAATTCAGACATTTTTTGGCGAAGTGAAACAGGACAAATTCGCCCATAACGAAACTACAGCCCATTAGCAGTAAGATCTGTGCCTCCAAAGATGCCCCAGTAGCTCCCCATCTTTTTTTCTACTGATTCTCACTGCACATGCTCTGTGCTGCTGTCACTTACTGAGCTTAGGGACCAACTCACAATATACAGTACACTAGGATATACATGTCACAATATAAGGCCTATTAGTAATTAATACACATAATTACTACATGGCAGCATAGAAACCAGTGCAATTAGCATCATAATTTAATAATCAGCCCTGTAGCATCATCTTATATTACATTTTCTGCTGGATAATTAGTGACGAGCCCTAAGCTTAGCTTCTCAACAGCTGCTCAGAGCCCACTGAGCATGTGAGTGTCACAGACACTTTCCAAGATGGTGACCCCCTGTGACAAGTTTGAAGTCCTGGATCATTGCTGCTATTGTGAACTTACGTTGCAGTAAGTTCACTATATTAAATATGGCATTTAGCCATATTCATTTTTGGGATTTAGTTCTCCTTTAAGGTGGCCACACATGGGCCAAAGGGGTAAGTCAGCATCTTATCAGCCTGTGTATGGGACCCCCCATTAGGCCTGTCCAATCCATATCTGGATTACAATTGAATTGTTTTGAAAACCCCAATGGATGAGGAGCACACCTGTACGTTTATATGGACTCTATTCAACAAGACTTTGTAGACCCTAGTACAAAAGCCGACCCTTGGCTCCAGGGCTAACAATCAGACTAATTTGGCCCTCTGCATGGGTGACTAAAATTAGGCAACTCATTTGGTGACCGCTCAAAACAAGTGGATCTGGCAGTGTATGGCCACCTTTACAGTTAGGCAGGTTAAAAAAAGTTAAAAGGTTGAACTTGAGGACGTGTGTCTTTTTTCAACCTAACTGTACTATTATGTTACTGTTCAAGTTCTATGAAATTTTCACTAGGGTTGACTTGTGAACACTCTAATGTGCCAATTGGCTGCACAAGGATATATCTCTGTAATTGTTCCAATGTCCTGATTAGCTTCAGGCTGATCTAACTCTATGAGTTTTTCTAGGTCTTGTATTATTATAATTATGATTATCTTATCTTCCAGCTCTACAAATGTTTGTGTGTTCTGATTGGCTTATTCTGATTTTGTCTTCGTCCTATGAATATGTGGATGTTCTTATTGGTTGCATATTGGTGTAGTGCTCTGATGTTTAGGATGGTTGACCTAGTCTTGGGTTTCATAAAAAAATTAACTATGCAGAATAATAATCCACACAGAGTGGTATCTCTCTAACGGCTTTGGCATATGGTGCTTTGACAACATATTCACCGTCCAGGCAGCCAAGATCTAATGGGAAATAACTGTCTCTAATAAAACAAGATAGTAATCGGGGTCCATTTGGCATTCTTACCTACATAACCAATAGGTGTAAGAAAAGCTACTTTCCTTTAAAGCAATGTTTACTTGGTCTATAGAGGGGCATCTTGATGCCATTTTTCCCTTCATGGTAGTCAAAATACTCCATGGGGTATATTTATCAAAGAGTGAAGTTAATAGCGAAGTTCCGCCACTAGAGTGAAATTCCGCCACTCTCCATTCATTTCTATGGGATTTTTATAGGCGTATTTATCAAAGGGTGAACTTTCACCCATTGATAAATACGCCTTTCAAAATCCCATAGAAATGAATGGAGAGCTGCGGAATTTCACTCTAGTGGCGGAACTTCACTCTTTGATAAATTTACCCCCATGTTCCATCAACCTAAAGGTTCTGTTGTCCTTATCCATGTGATCTCCTGATCCTTGACCAGAATCTGGAATATAATTTGGGGAAGGTATGTAAATTGCATTAAACTTTGCACCATCCTCCCTTGTACCACGTGCCCACTATAGGCCTCCACATTCACCTGAGTGTAACTGATAGTTCTCATGCTCTGCTGCATCATCCTATTTATCCGAGATAGGGCATTTGGAATTAAGTGAGAGGGGGGAGAAGAGTATGTGTGAAACGTGTTTGGAGGAAACTGAAAGAAGGACATAGAGTAGGGCTAAAAATACTTTGCGGTTATTGTCCTTGGGAAGTCCAGCTTAGCAATGACCTTGCACCTGGTATACAGAACAAAGCTGGATCACAAAATCCAGGTATGAGTTTGGTTATGACAGAATGTGCCTTGGAGAAAAGAAGACAAATAAAAAATTCAAAACCATCTTATGTTGTGTAACATTATTAAGTATATACATGAGGGATGTCCATCATGTGGCTCTCCAGCTGTTGACCTTCCACAGTTAAGGTAGTTGTAGTTTTATTCCCATTTAAATGATGGCCTCCGCTTACCAGCACTGCCTCATCCTTCTCTAATTTTGGCTCTGCTTTAGTATTATAACTTATAGTAGCCTGAATTAGCGTCTATATAAAAAGTGTCTATAAAAGGTGGATCCGACCTTCCTTTGTTTTCTTACATTTCTAAAAGAATGAGGCCTGTGAACAAACATTTTATTACCTGTGTTGTGCACTGGATCTGTGGTGCATCTGTTTGGATCACATGGTATGTTGCCTGTCATGTTTTTCAGGATTAATGAGTTTACAGTTTTTGTTCTTTCCCCACTAAATTTAATTTACATAGCTCCGTTGTGATCTTGACCACGAGTAAACCATTGTTTGTTCAATAGAAATAGAAATTGGCCCAATGGTTGTCACTTGAAAGTATAACTTTTGGGTTGGGCTCACCTTGAAGGTCCAATATTTGGTCAGGCTTCCTTCCTTAGCTCATGAAATGAATGCAGATATAGGAGAATATCTGTGCATTGGTCATTGTCATAGTTCCAAGAAAATCTAGAACAGAAAATACATAGTCTCAGCCTTAATGACCTTCAGTCTGAGCTTTCAATTGTATCTAGAGCACAAGGCCATTTTCCTCATTTCTCACCATAACTGGCCTTCAGGCCGAGCTCATCTTGCCCAGAGATGCCAACATGGAGCAGAACAAATTCATCATGCCCCACCCCTGATCCACCTGATCAAGTCTTGATAAAGGAGAAGGAATTTCATTTTATACTTGGGGATGTCAAAAGTTAGTCACCCCCAAGTGACTGTATTTACTTACCTGAAACACCGGGCTGGTGCTCCTATCAGCAGAAAACTGCACCAGCCCAGGGTTATTCCAGTGAGCACCACGGATCCTGTTCCGTCTTCTTCTTTCTTCAAATTTCCCATGGCAGACGCATGCGCAGTAGAACTAAATAGTCGGCTTTATGTTAAACTTCAGCTTTTCATGGCTACAATGACAGCAAACCTTTGATTGGTAATTGTAGGTTACTGCCCAGGTGCAAATTTACCCTTTGTTTATAAATGATCCCCTGGGGGGGTTACAAACAGGGGCGATTACACTGGGTACCCGGAATCAACAGGTAGGAAGGGTTTGGGAAAGGAGATACAGAAGGGAAAGATGGTGAAAGCTGGGTCTATTGGTGACAGTAGGAAATGATGGTGGCAGTTGGGCAAGATGGCAACAATAGGATGAGATGGCAACAGAAGGAACAATTAATGTTGCTCAGTTTGCAAGTCATTGTTATATAGGAATAGGTCTTTTCTAAGATAAAATAGTGTAAATGTTGCTTGCACTGAGTTCATACGTATACTGCACCCTTACCTGGCAGTTAGCATCCTACATTGGGTTCTTCTGACCACTGATTGGCGGGTGAGAAAGTAGTTTCTCTCCATTCTTTCCACTTTGTCCAGTTGAGTCACTTTGGCTATATCAGCTGAAGCCACATTTCAGATTCACGTTATAAATACTGGCTGGTAATGTTAAGGCAAGAGACAGTGCTGCAGAATTGATATTGCTGCATTCATTACTAGAAGGTCCATTCCTTGAGGTTCTGCCAAAAAAATGTAACTTATGGCTGGTGTTGGCAGTGTAGAAATGTCAGCCTGTGATGAATAACTATAGATTGGGAGGATCCTGTAAAGATAAGCTATGGCTTGTCTGGCACCGGCACAATGTACATCAGAAGAGGCAACTTGTTTCTTTTTTTTAATTTAACCGCATTGGTGCAGGGAGGGATTTGAGGCATTCTCATATATATATATATATATATATATATATATATATATATATATATATATATATATATATATATATATAAGTAGCAAAAAGTAACCTCACTCACAGGTCTTTAGTGAAAAAAAAACTACTACTAAACTCAAGCCATCATCAGGAAGTGTATATGTATGTATGTATATGTATATATATATATATATATCTCGTTGGATACTCTAGAGGTTAGGTTCTCTGCTCCATGGTTGGGCAGATACAGCTGGTCTGGTCAGCATGTGCTAATTTTCTACAGGTATAGCACCTGTTATCCAGAATGCTTGGGACCCTGGGGCTTTCCAGATAACGGTTCTTTCCGTAATTTGGACCTTGATACCTTAAGTCTACTAGAAAATCATATAAACATTAAATAAACCCAATAGGCTGGTTTTGCTTCCAATAAGGATTAATTATATCTTAGTTGGGATCAAGTACAAGGTATTTTTTTATTATTACACAGAAAAAGGAAATTATTTTTCAAAATGTGGATTATTTGAATACAATGGAGTCTTTTTGATAATCTGATAGCCTTTCCATGATTCTAAAATTTATTACCGGATAGGATCAATTATATCTTAGCTTGGATCAAGTACAGCTACTGTTTTATTATTACAAAGAAAAAGAAAATAATTTTTCAAAATGTTGGACTACGTGTGGTTGGCCCAACATATCCCCCAACAAGGAAGGTGATTTGTTCCAGGCATCTGTACTGACAGAAGACAAGACCCCTACTGGGTTCTCTGCTCATTGGTCCCAATGCAAAGGGATACATATCCAACCTGGTGCATCTCTAAGCCAGGAACTAGATGTTACTGAGGCCCACATCTGTAGAATCTGGAAATGCCAGAATGGCTTTTGTAAAATGCCATAGACACTCAAAATATTTTGAACCTGATGGGGACTCTTTGAGATTTGTGATCGAACTAGGGATGCACCAAATCCAGGATTCAGTTTGGGATTCGGCCAGGATTCAGCCTTTTTCAGCAGGATTCGGATTCGGCCGAAACCTTCTGCCCAGCCAAAACAAATCTGAATCCTAATTTGCTTATGCAGGGAGGGAAATCGTGTCACAAAACAAGGATGTAACAAATGTTTTCCCCTTCACACCCCTTATTTGCATATGCAAATTAGGATTTGGTTCGGTATTCGGCCAAATATATCATGAAAGATTCGGGGGTTCGGCCAAATGCAAAATAGTGGATTTGGTGCATCCCTAGTTTGAACAGCCATAGCCTATTTTGAATCTCAGTTTAGACCTGGTTATTTCTCCCCAGGCCATGAGATTTACAATTTCTGGGGTAGGTGGGATTTTGAGTCAAGAATTGGGATGGATACCCCAGAAATCATTGTCAGTAGTGGGACCCAGATACTTCGGAAAAGCCCCAAATTCTACATGCACTCCCAGAATTTGAATAAGGACGTAAGGAACTAGGGCTGGCTGATAAGATAATTGTTTCTTTGTGCTTTATATCAAAATCTTAGCAGCACATTTTTTGCCTTTAGATATGTTTTTGGGTGAAAATTACCCAAGTGTGAACAACCTGTGGCATTTTTTTTATGTCAAAGGGAAGTGACCAGAAGTTAATAGTGAATATTAAGACTTCAAAAGTATTGAAATTCTCAGCTCTGTCCTCACAGTATGACTTCAATAAACCACATAATCCAAAATGATTGACCTCTTCCTACAGAATATATCATGTTAGCACTGGGCTGCAGCTGCCACAATACTAAATACAATGGAGCAGAAAGATGATTTTATAAATAATTCTCTATTTGCAAACTCTGCCCGAGAACGCCGTCTGGCTTCTAGTCGTCTCGTTGAAAATCACTTCTATATAAAAATATTCCCTTGTGGGAATTCTGGAAACTATATTTAGGCTCTTGCAAAAGACATAACGACCCGACAGTATGTAGCACAGATATACCAAGGACAGTAATTTAAAGGCTTATACATTGGGATCTGCCAAAAAAGCAAAGGCTATTGCTATAAATTAAGGAAAGGAGGGGGTGCAATTGCTGTTACCACTTAAAGGAGAAGTAAAGCCTAACTAAAGAAGTAGGTAGAACTGCTGTACATAATGTTTTGGGCTTCTGTACCAGCCCAAGGCAACCACAGCCCATTAGCAGTAAAGATCTGTGTCTCCAAAGATGCCCCAGTAGCTCCCCATCTTCTTTTCTGCTGATTCACTGCACTTCATCTTTTTCTGGCAGTTCAGTGCAGCAGATCAAAGAGAAACTCGTGCCATATCAGTACATATCCGGGACTGCGGGTTGAGCTGCCAAAAGCGGGACTGTCCCACTCAAAACGGGATGGTTGGGGTGCTGACACCCTTGTGCCATTACCAATATCAGTTATAGGTAGCGAGAAACACCAGGACTCTATGGGGCAGATTTACTAAAGGGCGAAGTGGCCGTCGCAAGTGAAAATTTGCCAAAAATCTCATCCGCAGGGACATTGCCAATTTACTAACAGGCTAGAGGACAATTCACTAGTGAAAGAGACCCTCGCTAGCCTAGTTTTATGCCCTATTGCCAGGCGAATTTTCGCTTAGGCGAATGGGCGTTACTCCGCAAAGTGTGAATTTTACAGAACGTTACCTCTTTCTCCAGAGTTTCCTTCACCACCTTAGACCTGGTGAACTGATAAGATGAAGCTACATCCTGCTCAATCTTATATCAGTGATATCATATCCTGTATGCCGGAAAGCCATAAAAGTTATTTTTTCATTTTAAAGCGGGATTGCCTTCTAAAGTCCTAACTATTAAAGTTTTTTGTGTTAACATTTTTTCCAGATATTTGAGGGGCATGCCACATTTGTTTTAGGGTGGGCTCATGTCTAGGACATTATAGGATCTCTTTTATCTTTATTTTGCTTCCTTGGACATGTGTAATAATAAGTGGCCACTTCAAGCATTTGCACCAACATCTCTAATAAAGACATAGATATGATCTATATGTACCTGCCCTATTCAAATTGACCTAAGTGTAAGTGTATTAACGAAGTTTTGCTAGGCAGAATTGAACGCTGATGAATTAACTCTACTGAAACTTCGCCATCGTTCGGCTGCTGAGACACAACTTTGCATTTTAGTGAATTAGCATAGCGGTAACAAATTTACGCCTGGCAAAGTATTGCAGAGCGTTCGCTGGTGAAAATTCACCCTTTAGTGAATTTGCCCCTATATGTGCCAAAGCTTACAGAAATATCATCAATATGGCATCTTACATTTATTTGAATGACATGTGAACATTTTGTAGTTTTAACTGAAATAAACCGGCCACACAGGAGCCAAGAGATATCCAATCCATGGCTTCAACCCCTGCACGATGGTGGATATTATTGCATTGTTTTCCACAGCCATATTACATAGTTACATAGTAGTTACATAGTTAGATTGGGTTGAAAAAAGACAAAGTCCATCAAGAAAACCCAGCATCCATACACACACAGATCCCAAAGTCTAATTGCTGGGATGCCGGTGGATGTGTGGCTCCATTATTTAGTGGTGGATCATTGGTTTGATTTCCATCAACTCATACCTGGCTTTCATTTTGACCACTTGCAAAAGAAGCTGACAACACAAACAATATCCTTAATATGCCTGATGTGTGTGTGGCCAACATTACGCATAATATACAATTTAGGTATAAGTGAAACTTGCACGACGACTGCCAAGTAACCATTATTTTTACCTGTAGACTTTAACGTGCGGCATCCTTAGGTGCCCTCTAGTGTGATTGTTGGTTTCCTGGAAAAAAAGGCAGTTTTGCTAAATTATAAACATGTGTTTTACATGTCGAACGACCTATTTTCCCATTACTGAACTTAATTGGCTCCAACATAACCTGAAGCTGTGACTCAAGGAATGCGTTAGTGTAGGTGAGCGCGGCTAATGAGTTACCAAAGGTCGAGCAATGAAACCGTGGTAAATGTTAACCTTCAGCCGTACAAATGAACTGATATGGCCAGCATGCATTGCCCTTATCCATTCAATCAATCCTGTGCTTGCTTTCAGAGACAATGGTAACCATATAGAAAGAGAGACAGTCAGCACTTCACAATGCAGAAGGATCTCAAGTCCAAAGACATTTCATGCTGGAAAGATACAAGATTGTCTTGGGGAGCAAAGCCGGATGCCTTTACCGGGGGTGTGAAATCAGCTTGAATCAAGGTCCCACTATAGAAGCTGTTGCTGACCACTTGCCTATCCCAAGATGGATTACAAATATATGGAGAGAGGGTGATATGGCTCCTCTTGATCTGCAGGATCTGGTTAAGCATTACACAGAATGCACGGGCATACCTGGAATAAATAAGCTGCTTCAGTGAGGTCAACTCTGTACACACACAGTCAAGGTTTATGAAGCAAATGCGTCTAGGGAAATGACCTGTGAATGGCTTGTTCGGCTTTGGCTATAAAGTGACATCACGGCTCAAGGTGTCAATGGAATGGTTACAAAACCAACAAGCTCTCTATGTGCACTACAGATAGCAGGCTGCCTGGTGCAAAGACACAACTACTTCTTGGTACAGGGTTTGTATGTTTTTATTATGCACTGCCACATATTGAAATGTGCCCAAACTATTTGATAACAGGATCATTTTAGAAAAGTTTCCTACAAAGTATTTTTCTAGAGCTGTTTATATGGAACCCTGAGAATTTCTTCCCACCATATTGGATCAATTGACTGTTACGCTTGGGGCTTCCTAAAGGGACACTTTCCATCTACAGCCAAAGACGAAAGTAAGAAGTGCCATGGCAGAGAAGTGCGAGTATATTGCCAGCATGTATGGCTACGATTTGGGATGCCAGTTTGTGGATTTTAAACCATTGGGTTTTGGGGCCAATGGATTAGTTCTGTCGGCTGTCGACAGCAAGAACTGTAGAAAGGTGGCTGTGAAAAAGATCACAATCAGCGATGGCCGAAGCATGAAGCATGCACTGAGGGAAATAAAGATTATCCGGCGCCTGAGCCATGACAACATTGTAAAAGTGCATGCGGTCCTAGGACCAAGAGGAGCTGACTTGCAAGGAGATATCTTAAAGTACAACTTGGTGTATATCGTGCAGGAGCACATGGAGACGGACCTCACCCAACTGCTGGAACAAGGTCCTCTAACTGAAGAACATGCTAAACTGTTTATGTACCAGCTTCTCCGAGGGCTCAAGTATATTCACTCAGCCAATGTGCTTCACAGAGATTTAAAGCCAGCCAATATATTCATCAGTACTGAGGAACTGCTGTTAAAGATTGGGGACTTTGGACTGGCACGGATTGTGGATCAACATTACTCACATAAGGTACAGTGACTCTTCTTACAATCATTTTCCTCCTGTACATCAACAACAAGCAGATGAAACTAGCAAGTGTAAAATAAAACAAATATGCTATGGTTTTTTTTTATTGGTGCACCTGTGTAGAAGAAAGGTTTTAGACCTTCTTGGACCTCATTTGTGGTCATAACAACTTCAACATCAGGCACCCAGCTATTGTGTATATTGAGCATGACATATAATGTTACCCCCAAATGACCTTGGGCTTCTAGGAATATTTTGTAGAGCACAGAGTTATTAAGCTTACATGTTACTCTAGTTTGCCTTCAGCTTGAACTACCATTGTTTGTAGAGTTCAGCCATTCAATTACATTAAAATGTTTTTAAACTAGTGAAGATTATATACACAAACTAGTTATCCTGACCAAATAGATTTATTATTATAAATGATAATAAATTGTTGGGTTGGAAGGAACTGCAATTTGATAAAATGATATATATATATACATACAATGTCCTACTGTATAACATACTATATAACATGCAACATACATGCAATCTTCTCCTAAATGGCCTTCCTGACTCCCATCTCTCTCCCCTCCAATCAATCTTAAACTCTGCTACTAGATTCCTCCTGCTCTTTCCTAAGAGGAAACCTGCTCAACCCCAACTAAAATCCTTAGTGTGGCTGCCTGTTAAGCAAAGGATAACATATAAAACCCTTCTACTAACATTCAAAGCCCTTCACTCCTCTGCTCCTCACTACATTTCTTCTCTTGTCTCACTCTATGTTCCTGGCCTTCTTCTCCCCTCCTCTCAGAGTCACCTTCTCTTCACACCATCCTTTCTATCTTGCTGCTCCTTCCCTCTGGAATTCCATCCCTCAATTCCTCTTTAAAGAATCCTCTCTCAACCTCATCAAGAAAAAAGTAAGGGGTAAATTTACTAAGCGGCAAAAATTTGCCAGCAACGGCTTCGCAGCCATCGCAACACTTCGCCAGGCGAAGATTGCTCAGACAACACTATTTAACTAAAATGCAAAATTGAGTCCAGGGCACCGAACCTGGCGAATTTTCACTACTGTTACTTCGGCAATGCGAGCAATTAAAAGCGAAGTTGCGCTAGCGTTCATTTCTGCCTAGCGCGACTTCGTTAGAGGTTTTCGCTCATATGGCGGGAAATTTAAAGTTGAATGGATGTATATATTGCAGCAAGTACATTACATTACACAAGTCCAGGGAACCTTAATAAAGACATTAGAGTTGTTATATTGCCCTACACATGAGCCCACTATATAGTTTATGTTCCATATGTCAGAAAACCTATGGGGGAACCCGGTTACCCAAAAAAAATTTTAAGGACTTTTGCAGCCTATCACTCTGAAAAAAAGTAAAGAGGCCAGCGTTTTTTGGACTTAGAAACTTTTTCCACCGAAAATATGATGTAAGTAACAGAAGATTGAGGCAGATCTATGCACTCCATTGCACTTCACCTGGTCTGAGCTGTCGAAGGCAAGTCCGGTGAAAGAGGTAACGTTCAGTAAAATGCGCATCTTAGTAAATTTGCAGAGTAACGTCCATTCACCAGAGCAAAAATTTGCCTGGCGATAGTGTGAATCACCGCTAGCGTCTATCTCCTTCACTAGCGAAGTGACGCCTGCGCCCATTAGTAAATCTGCAAAGTTCTTGAAAACGATAACGATGGCGAATCTTTCCCAGTGTTAGTCACTTTGCCCTTTAGTAAATCTGCATCTACCTTTTTGATCACAAGAACATTAGACTAGTCCTGTGCCTACTGACTATGCCTTACCTTGTGCACTTTTTCATCTCCAATTTGTGCCTGTATGTTATCCATCCTCTTAGACTGTAAGCTCTACGGGGCAGGGACCTCCTTTCCACTTTTTAGCTTTTTATTCTGATATGAACTTTGTGTATACTCATTGTGTTCATTGGGTTTCTATAGAGAGCTGAACCAGTGACAGCTCCTTCCAGACAAGCAGAAAATCCAGACTGACTTGTAGAATTAAAGTGCTCGGGCTGTGACAGCAGCTCTTGGGAAGTAGGACATTCGTCTACTACATCTGTTTCTTTCCCTATAACCCATAACATCAGTTTTATGATGCAGAACCTTGATTGACAGCCCTATTTTGATGTGTTTCTACAGCAGCTTGAAGGTTTGGTGGAATCAAGCTTCAGCGGCCGCATCATTAGAGCTGCTCCAGACACCTTTGCATTTCCCACTTGTGTAAACGCAGGAGATTAGTGTTTTATTGGCTTGGCCACTTTCTGCTCGGCGTGTTCACATTAGTTATTAACTGCTACTCAGCTGGTAACCGCTGCCGATCGTGATTGTTTAGCTGTTTCTCTGGCTCTCTGCAGATATAATGGATGCATTCCAATGCGGATAGTTCCTGGAATGTTGTCAGAGGGGTAAGTTAAGCATTCTGACTAATTTAACGCCTGAATAAAACATTACCCACTGAGTTAACCCATTCGGAGCAAGCATATGGGTATCTCGTTAGATGAATAGAACTCTGAAAGCAACAAGGAACTCGTTAGGCTTATGGCACGGATGGTGGGTTCTTCTCGGGTGGTTTTGTTCCCGTTAAAAACAACGACTTGGTTCCGGTGCTTCTTTTCCACGAGCCTTCAGATGCATAGTGCATAGTAGCCTGGCGCAAACTGAAAAAAACTGATTTAGAAAAAAACACTTTTGTGTTTTTACCTAACCTAATACTCATAGATTTTCTAGCTCGGTTTTGTCCTAAAGGGCCCATGGCTGGGACTCTTATATCCCAACTTTGCAACCTGGTCACCTGTTTCCACGTGAAAGTCAGGGGTGTAAGAAAAGAAATAAGAGAGTATGATTATAGCACTGGTATAGGATCTGTTATCTGGAAACCCGCTATCCAGAAAGCTCATCTCCCATAGACTCCGTTTTATCCAAATAAAACACATTTTTAAAAGTGATAAGTGATAATAAAACAGTAGCTTCTACTTGATCCCAACTAAGATATAATTAATCCTTATTGGAAGCAAAACCAGCCTATTGGGTTTATTTAATGTTTGCATGATTTTATAGTAGACTTAGGAAATGAAGATCCAAATTATGGTAAGATCCTTAAACCGGAAAGCCCCAGGTCCCGAAACTTCTGGATAACAGGTCCCATACCTGTAATTGCATCTTGTATGGATATAAAATACAGTATGGGACCTTTTATCCAGAATGCTAGGGACCTTGGATTTTCCAGGTAAGATGTCTTTCCGTAATTGGGATCCCCATAGCTTAAGTCTACTAGAAAATCATGTAAACATTAAATAAACCCAATAGGCTGGTTTTGCTTCCAATAAGGATTAATTATATCTTAGTTGGGATCAAGTACAAGCTATTGTTTTATTATTGCAGAGAAAAAGGAAATATATTTTAAAATGTTGAATTATTGGAGTCCATGGGAGGTGGCCTTCCAATAATTTGGAGCTTTCTGGATAGCGGATTTCCAGATACATCTGTAACATGGAATTCTGGCTGCAGCCGCAACTTGTGGCATTCAGTACAGCTACCCTCTGTGTTCTGCCTTGCCTTGACATGAATTGGGATGACTGTGCCCACTTGCGATATACAATAACAAATAAAAGCATATAGAAATACTAAATGCCCATGCAGAGTAACTGGCGGCCCTTAACATTGAAGTGAATGGAAAATAACCTGTGGCATTTGAAATGAGCAACAATCTCAACACTGCGGGGGGGGGGGCATTTAATAATCCCCCTTAAAAATGCCTTAAAGGACATGTCATTTTTATACAGATTTATAATGGAAAATTCCTTACAATTGTGTTTTGTCTTTCATTAATCAAAAAAATATTTTTTGGGTTGACCTGTCCTTTAATTATGCCGTGCATTTTCTGCAGCCATTCTCCTCCTTTAATCTCCCCACGTCTAAAGGAGAACTAAAGCTTAACTAAAGAAGTAGCTAGAAATGTTGTTTTGTGCTTCTGTGCCAGCCCAAGGCAACCACAGCCCTTTAGCAGTAAAGATCTGTGTCTCCAAAGATGCCCCAGTAGCTCCCCATCTTCTTTTCTGCTGATTCACTGCACATGCTCTGTGCTGCTGTCACTTACTGAGCTTAGGGAGCCACTCACAATATACAGTACACATAGAATAGAAATGTCACAATATAAGGCTGATTAGTAATTAATACACATAATTACTACATGGCAGCACAGAAACCAGTGCAATTAGCATCAGAATTTAATAATCAGCAAACCTGTAGCATCAGCTTATATTACAGCCAGGGAAGCTCATTTTCTGCTGGATAATTAGTGACGAGCCCTAAGCTTAGCTTCTCAACAGCCAATCAGAGCCCACTGAGCATGTGAGTGTCACAGACACTTTCCAAGATGGTGACCCCCTGTGACAAGTTTGAAGTCCTGAATCATTGCTGCTATTGACAAGCTGACACTTTAGCCTTGTGCAATGTCCAATGTATAAAATGTATTCATTTTTAGGGTTTAGTTCTCCTTTAAAGCAATCAAGTAATTGAGATCAAGCACTTTTATGCCTAATTTACTGGAATCCCTCAAGGTAAAGGTGATAGAAAGAAAAGTCCTTTTTGCCTTCAGCAGGGAGAGTATTAACTCGTTCTGCTCTTTTTGCTGCATTGCCATCAAACGGTGCAGAAGAGAAAACAAGATGATTAAACTGTGGAATCAGCAATTCAGAAGAAACATTTTTACATGTTTTATGACTGTAGGGATAAGGAATAATATACCCCCTACTGCATACCTCCCAACATTTTGGAAATAGAAAAAGGGACAAAAAGATTTTGCTCACATGGTGCAACATTTTCTGACCACGCCCATTTTCTGGCCACACCCCCTAATTACCATGTCCATTTTACAAAATTTGGCAGGTTACGAAACTTTGAACACGTTTCTGTGGTTTTTATGTGTTATAACAGTTTTTCTAATGAAGGTAGCTTGCCCTTTAAGCTGCAAGTCACAGTTTCCCCAAGAGACCTGATTATCTTAAATATTTACGATTGTTTCTTTGCTTATCTTAAATATTTACGATTGTTTCTTTGCTTGTCTTATATTGTTACAAAAGTGCACCTGCCACATATTCTGGGCTCTCTGCCAATTAAGTTAGAAACGTTGTATCTTTATTTGGCTGTTCAGTGCAGGAGATCAAAGAGAAAGTCGGGACAGTTCATGAACAATCCGGGACTGAGGGTTTAGCTGCCAAAATCGGGACTGTCCCACGAAAATGGGACAGTTGGAAGGTAAAATAAAAAGACACAGCCTCAGTTTTAGTACTTTTATACATGGAACACCAAGATGAGTAATATTTTTATATTTTACAACAAGGGTGCATTATTTTTTATGAACATGCATGTTTGAGTAGTCATGTGACACATCTGCTATCACTAAGCGCCAGTTATTATTATATATTTTATTATTCATGGCTCTTGTACTTTATTGTCTGATCTGTCTCTGTTGGGAAATGGGCAGCGGAGGTGGGTTGGTAACTCAGAAGAGAAAGAAATCTGATGATCAGGGTACGGCTCCTGCACGGCTCTGTTTTTTAAAACCCGCACCCAACCCATACATGCTTTCCCCAAGCCTGACCCCTCCTTAGCAACTCCATGAATTTTCACCTGACTTTCTCCAAGCAGTGTTCGTTACACTAACCGGAAGTGACGTCACATTGACAGAGAGTGATGTCACAATGAGTGTTTTTACCCATTAGGACGCTTGGATTTTTTGCTGTTTCCCCTGCATTGGCCACATGTAACCCCCCCCCCCCCCACTGCAGAGGATTGGGTACTTGTGGGGCACCCATACCCTGGGCAAATAATTAATTATATTGCGGGTATTCCGAAAGGTACCTGACACAAAGCAGGACTCTAGCTCCCGTTAGATTTGTGATGGAGCTTTCTCAGACGATTATGGAAATAATACCGAAGGGCTGAAAGGCTATAATCTGTCAATAAATAAATGATTTGTTGTTGAGCTTTACTGTCATCATGAGAAGAGGAGTCTGTATCACACAGAGACGGTTAAAACCTTTGGCACATTCAGCGCCACTTTCATGCCGTAAAGATCATCCCAGAGCCATTTAATTGCACTGACCCCTCTCTGACTACAGAACGTCTGGAACAAACCGGATCAAACTGTAACAGTCCTGGTTGAAATTATAATGGATGTTCACTTAATGTTGTTTAATGTGATTTAAAGGTTATCATGTGATAAGGCAATTAGGCTGGTGAGATGATATTCTGCACTGCAAGCAAAGGTGACACTGCCTATTCAAAGGGTGGTTCACCTTTAAGTTCATTTTTAGTATGTTATAGAATGGCCATTTTTAAGCAACTTTTCAGCTGGTCTTCATTTTATAGTATAGTTATAGTTTTCAAGCTATTTAACTTTTCTAACTTTTTTCATCTTTTAAAGAGGTAGGGTCACTGACCCCTGCAGCCAAGAAACTGTTGTTCGGAGAGGCTACAGTTTTATTGTTACTTTTTATTAGTTATCTTTATATTCAGGCCTCTCCTATTCACATGGGCAATCCTGGGGCTCCTGCCGCACCCCCCACTCCTCGCTCTGCACTTAAAGGGGTTGTTCACCTTTGAATTAACTGTCAGTATGATGTAGAGAGGGATATTCTAAGACAATTTGCAATTGGTTTTCATTTTTTATTATTTGTAGTTTTTAAGTTTTTTAGCTTTATATTTAGCAGCTCTCCAGTTTGCAATTTCACAAATCTGGTTGCTAGGGTCCAATTTACCCTAGCAACCATGCATATACAGGTATATACAGATGCAAATACAGGTATGGGACCTGTTATCCAGAATGCTCGGGACCTGGGGTTTTCCGGATAACGGATCTTTCTGTAATTTGGGTCTTCATGCTTTAAGTCTACTAGAAATTCATTTAAACATTTAATAAACCCAATAGGCTGGTTTTGCTTCCAATAAGGATTAATTATATCTTAGTTGGGATCAAGTACAACTACTGTTTTATTATTACAAAAAGGAAATCACTTTTAAATATTTGGGTAATTTGAATAAAATGGAGTCTATGGGAGACAACCATTCCGCAATTCGGAGCCTTCTGGATATCGGGTTTCCGGATAAGGGATCCTATACCTGTACTGTAAATTAGCTCCACTTAGTGCTTTTGCACTTGTCTCTCGACCCCTATGAATCGGCAGTACTCTTTAATGCCAGAAGAGCTAAATCTGTTTTGAACTACAATTCCCAGTATCCATGCTCAGTTTTGTAGCTCAGCAATAGTTGGAGCAGACACATTGTTAAGCCAATTCGCCAGTATTGTAACACAAGATAATATAATCATCGCTTTATTTGGTTTTCATACTGACAGGGGCCTTAACAACTCACCCAGGACTGTAGGTGCAATGTTCCTATTTGCATTGCTATATAATATGTGATAATATGAACACGACTCCGCTGACACCGCAATTAAACTCGGTAAAACCTACGTAATGAGGGTCACGTGCCCAGTGCATGAGGTTCTGCAACAAGCAGATAATGCCCAGTTATGATTAACTGCTTTTATGGTTCTGTGTTTTCTATATTGTAATGCAAGGAATGTTTATTGTGTTTTACGTGCGTGTTTTTTTCTTTTTTTGTACCCTGAAGTTTAGGCTACATTGCAAAAACAGCTGAGTGTATAGAGCAATATTCCAGTAGGGAAGGTGTTTTTGTGCACACAGACAGATAATGAGGCAAATATAACAAGTCATGCAAATGGGTTTGCTTTGCACCCGCCATCATTGTGCACAACAAGCAGGAAGTGGGGGCTCCAAGAGTTCAGTAAATCTCTGCCGGCATTGGAGATCCGCCAGGGTCTGAACTTGGGGAGTGCAGAAGAGGTATGTGGCCAATGACTCCCAATCATTGTACCCTAGACACGTGCCTCTTATAACTACCCCTAGTTTTGGCTCTGCCCAAATTATTTTATATCCTTTACAAGCAGAGTCGGCTCGTGCCCTAAGCAATCTGGCCCACAACGTTGCCCCCTCCTTGTGCTCACGCATACAGGCCAGCGCTAAAAATATAAAAATACGTCGCCGGTTGGGGGACATAAGGGTCTGAACTTGGGCTAGCTGCAGAAGAGTTTTATGCCTGGTGCCCCTTTACCTTTGTGCCCTAGGCACAAAGGGCCACGTCTATGCGCCGAATTCCCTATTTTGGATTCGGCCGAACCACTGAATCATTTGCGAAAGATTCAGCCAAATACTGAATCGAATCTGAATCCTAATTTGCATATGCAAATTAAGGGTTGGAAGGGGAAAACATTTTTACTTCCTTGTTTTGTGACAAAAAGTCACACGATTTCCCTCCCCGACCCTAATTTTCATATGCAAATTCGGATTCAGTTCGGCTGGGCAGAAGGATTCAATTGAATCCTAATCCTGCTGAAAAAGGGTGAATCCTGGCCGAATCCTGAACCGAATCCTGGATTTGGTGCATCTCTACTAGGCACGTGCCTCTTCTTACTACCCCTAGTTCCGGCCTTGTTTGCAAGGGGCAGAGCACAGCCAGAGCCGGACATCCATGAGTTAACACTAGTGCCTCTGCTTTTGCACCTCTTACTGCTCTTCTGTTCTGGGTCTAATTATATTTATTTTATATTAAAATATAAAATGTTATATTTTATATTATTTATAGGAAGGCCAGTATTATTTCTGGAGATGGTGGCAATACTAGTCAAGACCTATACGCCTGCCCCCTCCATTGATGTCTTCACCCATAACTCATGTAGCTCTACCATTACTGTAGAAGCAGGATTGTCAGGTCTAATTTTTAAAACCAGCCAAAGTCAGGTACAAAACCAGCCCAAATCTAGCCGAGAGGCACTTCAAAAGTAGCCCAAAAATAGCACAATATGTGCAGTGAAAAAAACTTGAATATATGTAGAATACGCCTTTTTCGCAAATTTTTCCATAAAGCAAAATGTGACAGATTCACACGTCATCAGGGGCATAACTACAGAGGGGGGCCCGGGAGGTATAGGGGCCCCATAAGGCCCTAATACATATACAATTTCAATAAATATTTGGTAAAACAGGTCAACCTCTAGACCAGGAGTCCCAATACTTTACTAATGCAAGGTCTACTTTTATTGATATTGTCCCATTATGATCTACATCCATAATAGCATTGTTAAAATATTACTTAAATATTATATTGATTTATTGAATTTATATTACTATATTTAAAAAACAACATTCTTATGTAGCATTAACAGAATAAATATATGAATAAAAAGAATTAAACAGAAGGATAATTTAGTCAAGCGGCTTGTTGACAGTGTTTTAATATCTACTGATCACCAACTAAAGGTCTACTGGTACATCCCAATCTACCTTTTGGACACTCCTGCTCTCGACGTTTTGGTGCCAGTAAATTATCTAAAATTGAGGAAAGTCAGAGCCCAGAATCTGGTAACTCCTGACTTCTACACAAGTCAGTCCAGTTGCATGCTGGGTTTTGTAGTCTTACATTAAACTTGACAGTTGGCAAATTGTTAAACAAAAACGATGCATTGGGAGACACAGGTTTGGCACATTAGGGCAAGAAAAAATGTTGGCTGGTTTCCAAACCAGCCAAAGTAGCCCAAATCAGTACCTTGGCTAATTCATACTTTCAAAACCCGCTTGGGCTTTAAATTAGTAGCCCAATTTGGCTGGAAAACCGCCAACCTCGCAACTCTGTAGAAGGCAGCCCAGTTGAGAAACTCTGGATGAGTTGAAGATTAGGGATCAGGTGCGTCACTTCTTCTAATGTACCTTTAAATCCATCCATTGCTCCTGTGAGGCAGGACTATGTGTCAGGCCCAAGAAAGTCACCCACTTTGCAAATAGAAACTCAGCCTTGAAGCTCCTGCTAAGCAGAAAGTGTCCCGGCACTGTGACTGGTATGGCAGCAACGCGCTCTCCGGCTGTATTCAAAGGGCTGTCGGAATGATGAAACAAAAGTGTAATTACCCAGGTGAAAGTTCAGAGGATATTATCTCACACGGAAACCCACTTACTCCCTCTGCGAATCCTCTTAAATCCATTTATATCCGTCAGAGTCAAATAACCACACTTACAGGCAGAACCTTGAACCCACTTTTAACAGACTGGGCACGAGGCTCATTTTATGGTGCCAGCTTTAGTGACAACTTTATTGCCTTATTAAAAATTACACGTGTAAGGAAAACATTTTTATAAAATGCAATGAAATGTATCCGAGAACTGGCACCCCAGGTGGTCTCCCTGCAGAAGCCTTTTCTTTCTTGTGATTCCTGTGAAAAGAGAAAAGTTTTATTATTCCAGGATTTTGAGCTGCAGTGGAGCCACTGCCAATATCAGTTGGCTTGTCTTCCGCCATAGACCCACCATTTATACAATATTATTGGTACGTCTATGGCCACCTTTAGGCTCTGGCTTTCCCTAAAGACCCTTGATCCAATAAATCTCTGGTGAAAACTTTAGCTACTGTAAATCCAGGAAAATGGATTCTTCTTAGCTGTGAGGCAAAGGAGGGTGTGAAGGCCCTTGGCCCTTTGTGCCTTCTGGCTGGGAAGTTGGGGATAAACGGGTCCCCCTTAGTTTAAGGCCTGAAGACTCAAAACTGCAGAGTCTTCTGGCTGTAGAAATCGGCACTGTTGGGAGTCTCTGTAAGACTAGGGTTGCCACCTTTTATAATTTTTTTTACCGGCTGCTGGGGGCAGGGCCTCAAATGGGCGGGGTGTGATGTCAAAAGGGGCGTGACGACAGAAGGGGCGGGGCCACGCGACGGAGACCCACGGACGCTAGAAGAGGGAAAAAAAAGGTAAGTTGCAGGGGATTGGGGGCAGGCCGAGGGCTCCTTTTGACCGTATTACAAATTTACCGGCAGCTACATTGCCGGTAAATTTGTAATCCCGGCCTTGGCAGGTATTTTACCGGCTAGGCCGGTAAAATACCGGCCAAGTGGCAACCCTATGTAAGACCCGGCCGGGAGATTGTTCAGCCTCTTACCTCCCGGCGCATCTCTCCAAGAATGGCGGTGGAACTCTTCGCCTGACTTCGATTACGTCTTCTCTACAACCCTGCCGGTACCTCACTTACGGTCTTGTTACACACTTCCTTG
Source organism: Xenopus laevis (assembly GCF_017654675.1). Lineage (NCBI taxonomy): Eukaryota > Metazoa > Chordata > Amphibia > Anura > Pipidae > Xenopus > Xenopus laevis. The sequence continues at coordinate 192,938,768 of NC_054372.1, forward strand.
TTGGTTTCCACAGCAGAAAAACCGGGGCCCCAAAAGGGCGTTGGTGAACACCGGAACCCACAGGGTTCACATGTGCTTCCGTAAGGTACAGTCGCCTAATAACGTTCCTGATAATGTAGTCGTTACAGTCTCTTCCTTTAAATGTAAGGTTCATTTTGGCACATGTTGTGCTTGTGCGAGCACTTTAGCAGATATGCACTTTTCTAATTGAAAGCACAACCTCTGCCTTTTACTTTAAAAGTGCCTCAGTGCTAAACAATCCAGCGCTAGGTGCGGAGTGCAGTGCCAACAGAAACAGTTTTGTCCTTACTACTTGCCATAGGCCATTCAGGGCCGGATTTACATATTGGGCGCCCCTAGGCCCACTGCCGTTTGTCGCCCCTGTCCCCTCCCCTTTTTTTGTGCAAATTTTCATCATCTGGACCAATGTGGGTATGGTTGGGCAACATGCCGCCCCCCTTAAATCCTGCCGCCCTAGGCCCGGGCCTAGGTGGCCTTTCCACAAATCCGGGCCTGAGGCCATTGCTTCCTAACTTGCTTCTGAATGAAACACAAGCTAGGGGGGACCCCCTGCCTGCCCCTCGTATATACAGCACTCCCAAATGAAGGCAACACTGTATTCATGGGGGAACAATATGGCAGCTACCAGGATTATATTTCACCTTTAGTGCAGTCCATAAATGATAAGAACAATTGTAAAAATGTATTTCACAACCAAGGAGTGGAGTGATTGTTTTCCCCTGACATTGCTGCAGAGAGAGAATCCTCATGCATTTATTCATAGAGAAAGGAATGAGTTTGCCTGGGCTGCACATTGGAACTTACACTGATATAAGGGAGGAAGGTTCCCTGGGATGTGTGAAATGTAATTATATTTTGTGGATACGAACCCTCCAGGCAGTGCTGTGCATTGCTGTTACTTTTAGGCATTTTGTTTTTTTATTCTTTTGGAAATATCACTCATGGTTATAAACAATAGTTCTCTTAAAATGTAGGTTTCATATTTTTTTATGCATTTCAGATTAGTGTTCAGCAGTTTGCTAACCTCATGGTGTATTACTATCTTCATGTTTTCCTTCAATTAACATCTGCCCCTACTGTTGCCATCTAGAAATACTGTCTTCATCCAGTCCTACTATCTCCACCATGCCCTACTGTCCCCATCAAGTCTCTTTATCTTTATCTTGCCCTACTGTTGCCATCCAGTCCTTTCATCTCCATCATATCCAACTGTTGCCATCAGTCCTTTCATCTCCATCATATCCAACTGTTGCCATCAAGTCCTTTCATCTCCATCATGTCCTACTGTTGCCATCCAGTCCTTTCATCTCCATCATATCCAACTGTTGCCATCAGTCCTTTCATCTCCATCATGTCCTACTGTTGCCATCCAGTCCTTTCATCTCCATCATATCCAACTGTTGCCATCAGTCCTTTCATCTCCATCATATCCAACTGTTGCCATCAAGTCCTTTCATCTCCATCATGTCCTACTGTTGCCATCCAGTCCTTTCATCTCCATCATGTCCTACTGTTGCCATCCAGTCCTTACATCTCCATCATGTCCTACTGTTGCCATCCAGTCCTTTCATCTCCATCATGTCCTACTGTTGCCATCCAGTCCTTTCATCTCCATCATGTCCTACTGTTGCCATCCAGTCCTTCCAGCTCCATCATGCATTACTGTGTCCATCCAGTCCTTTCATCTCCATAATGTCCTACTGTTGCCATCCAGTCCTTTCATCTCTATAATTTCCTACTGTTGCCATCCAGTCCTTTATCTCCATCATGTCCCACAGTCCTTCAATCTCCATCATGCCTTACTGTTGCCATCCAGTCCTTTCATCTCCATCATGTCCTACTGTTGCCATCCAATCCTTTCATCTCCATCATGTCCTACTGTTGCCATCCAATCCTTTCATCTCCATCATGTCCTACTGTTGCCATCCAATCCTTTCATCTCCATCATGTCCTACTGTTGCCATCCAGTCCTTTCATCTCCATCATGTCCTATTGTTGCCATCTAGTCCTTTCATCTCCATCATGTCCTACTGTTGCAATCTAATCCTACCATCTCCACCTTGTCCTACTGTCCCGGTCAAGTCCTTCCATCTTTATCTTGCCTTACCGTTGTCATCTAGTCCTGCTATCCCCATCTTGCCCTACAATCACCATCAACTCATTCTGTCATCTATTGCCCTGCACTTGTTATCTAGCCTTACCAGCTACATATTGCCCTACTGCAATTGTATATAGTAAAGCAAGATGGAGACAGTAGGGCATACTGTCTCCATCTCGCTTTACTATACCTGCAATCCCATGCCTCCTTCCAACAGCTGCTATTGTCCCCATTTGTATCTTTTGGTTCCACCCCAGACAGATGTGATCAACCCTAACTAGTTGGATATTTTAAGTACAAGTACAAGGTTGAGGTCAATTATATTGTGAATGATAAAAACCATTTCAGTGCTGGGAATTCTGCTGCTCCAGTAAGAGGTGATACATCCTTTGCTAACCCTGCAGTGCAGAACTGCTCTATCAGCGACAACAGGCTCATTATCTAAGGGAGAATTGTACCAATTTAAGTCAAAGTTGATTTCTCTCACTCATCGTGTAAACCCGGCAGATTGACTGATTAATTTAACAAAGGAAAATATATTGAAACTATTCCTTAACCACAGTATTTGAAAGGGGAACTTCACCCAAAAAGTCCTTTTTTATAATAATTGTAACAATATAATTTGTCCTTTGTACATTTTATCTATGTAACCCCGCCCCCAATGGGCTCTTCTGATAATAGGAGTATCTGTCCCCTATGTGTAGTTTAACAACAGCCATAGAATTCTGCTTATTACCATTGCCTAACATTTCTATCATTCACGTATATATATATAATATACAATATAATGTTTTACTATCAGTGATTATATTATTCTCATCAAAACTGTTCTACTGAATGTAAAATGATTTGTCATTTGTTGCAGCACTAAATGCAGTTAATGAGATTTTAATAATTCTATTTTTCTTTAGGGTTATCTCTCCGAAGGGCTGGTGACTAAATGGTATCGATCCCCGCGCCTTCTGCTGTCCCCTAACAACTATACCAAGGCTATTGATATGTGGGCAGCTGGGTGTATACTGGCAGAGATGTTAACTGGGAGAATGCTGTTTGCAGGTAAAGCTTATTCCCATTCCCTTTTATTTCTAAAAAAATATACAAAGATACTGTACTGAGTTCCCTGCCTTTATATGGTCACAGAACAACCCCTCAGTGACTTCTAATATCCTTATCATTTACAGTAGGGGGTACATTATCCCTTATAATACATGAGTGATACTCAGAGTTCCCTGTATAACTGCGCCTGCAGCCTTGTGCCTTTATATGGTCACAGAACAACCCCTCAGTGACTTCTAATATCCTTATCATTTACAGTAGGGGGTACATTATCCCTTATAATACATGAGTGATACTCAGAGTTCCCTGTATAACTCAGCCTGCAGCCTTGTGCCTTTATATGGTCACAGAACCCCTCCGTGGCTTCTAATATCCTTATCATTTACAGTAGGGGGTACATTATCCCTTATAATACATGAGTGATACTCAGAGTTCCCTGTATAACTCAGCCTGCAGCCTTGTGCCTTTATATGGTCACAGAACAACCCCTCAGTGATGTCTAATATCCTTATCATTTACAGTAGGGGGTACATTATCCCTTATAATACATGAGTGATACTCAGAGTTCCCTGTATAACTCAGCCTGCAGCCTTGTGCCTTTATATGGTCACAGAACAACCCCTCAGTGACTTCTAATATCCTTATCATTTACAGTAGGGGGTACATTATCCCTTATAATACATGAGTGATACTCAGAGTTCCCTGTATAACTCAGCCTGCAGCCTTGTGCCTTTATATGGTCACAGAACAACTCCTCAGTGACGTCTAATATCCTTATCATTTACAGTAGGAGGTACATTATCCCTTATAATACATGAGTGATACTCAGAGTTCCCTGTATAACTCAGCCTGCAGCCTTGTGTCTTTATATGGTCACAGAACAACCCCTCAGTGACTTCCAATATCCTTATCATTTACAGTAGGGGGTACATTATTTCCTATGTATTTATATAAACTACACAAATTCGGAGGTGACTTTTTTGGTTCTGTTCCCCACTGTGATCAAATATTTGGTCAGATCCTCATTTAACTCATAAAGAGGTGACAGAAAGGGGAAGATAAGAACATTCAGCACAGGCACATGGAGGGATACTCTGCCAAATTAATCAAAATGTGGGTTATTTTTTTTTATTAGAAATGTACAATAAAACTAAGAGGCTTATGTGCTGTGTAAGAAGATCTCGTAGTGGATAAGGAGATTATACATGTATTTCCATGGCTTTTATTTGAGCTACAATATCTCCTAAGTAGTTTATATCCCCCCGCCCAGCCCTTTTATTTTTGTTATATAATTCACAATACTGGATTTATGCATATAAGAGATAGTCACATTCATCTATTTTTATCAAGTGTCAGTGCCGGGGGCAAACAAAGTTGTGCTCAAGGCTACTATGGATCGAACCCCAGACCCCGTAGACTGTAGACTGTTACTAGTAGTATACCCACTCAAATTGTATAAGGTTCAATTGCTCAAAGTACACTTCTGAACATAATTCTTTTTCTTTTAGTTTTCCAGATAGTAGCAACTTTACACTGCTAATATTATACATTTATAACAACAGTAACCCCTGCTATTCTGTCTGGCCAGGGATAGATGTCAAGGGACACCTCTTGCGTCAGGAGTTTCGTGTGGCTTTGACTGAATATCTGGGGGATCAACTGTTCCAGTTTTCATGATTTTAGCAGTGTAAAACATAAAGAAATAATATGTAAATGAAAAAAGTGCTCAGGAGAGAACAATGGGGCATTAAGTTGAGTCCCTTTCCATCATCCAACCCGACTACTGGATTAAAACCGCCATGGCAGATATTGTCCATGATCCCGTCTTTTCAGCAGTCCATCAACCAGATGAATTTGGCTTGTGATGCTGTTCAGCATTTGGATGATAATTGTGAACATGCACAGATAAAATCATTGGGAGAACCTGTAGAAAACCCACGCAGACACAGGGAGAGCATACAAACTCCTTGCAGATAGTGCTTGCCTGGAATTGAACTCAGAACCTTAGAACCAAAGTATATAGAAGCTGTCTGACAAAGTAAAATAGAATTGTGAAACTATCAAACCTTAGGCCATAAATCAAAGAGAAGAGAGAGAGTCTATACTTGGTCTGACCTAGGGATCATTCAGCACATACATTCAAACCAATATTTATGGGCTCCTTAATGGAAACTGGGTCACAGATCTATGTTTGTACATGTCCTATGTATATCTGCTATTGTAGTTATTGATCTTCCATCTGAGACCTTCTGAACTTTTGTTGGTTTGTTAATGTGTGTTCTAGTCAGTTGCTGTTTAAAAGGAGGCATAAGGTTTATTTTTTGCATATGAAAATCTTAGGGACATTTCTCTCATTCATAGGTGTATGCCTGTGGTTCCCAAAACAGTTGTGCTATTAGGCCCCAAAACTTAATGGGAGGAGGTGGCAGTTACTAAGAGGTTCTTGTAGTTTGGGATATACCTGCAACTAGAGTAGGGAGTAGAGTAGTTGAGCTTAAAGGAGAAGGAAAGTCTGTTTGCACTTGGGGGTGCCAAATGTTAGGCAACCCCAAGTGATTGTATTGACTTACCTTAAACCCCGGGCCGGTGCTCCTATCAATAGAAAACTGCACCGGCCCGGGTTTTTCTAGTGAGCACCACATAGAGATCTTCTTCCGGCTTCTTCTTTCTTCAAATTTCCCCCGGGAAAACACATGCGCAGTAGAACGAAATAGCCGACTCTTTAGTTAAAGTTCGGATTTTCGTTCTACTGTGCATGCACAACCGCGCAAAGAAAGAGGAAGCAGAAAGAAGATCTCTCCGTGGTGCTCACTGGTATAACTCCAGGCCGGTGCAGTTTTCTGCTGATAGGAGCACTGGCCCGGGGTTTCAGGTAAGTCAATACAATCACTTGGGGTGCCTCACATTCGGCACCCCCAAATGCACACAGACTTTCCTTCTCGTTTAAGTACAAGCAAATATTGGACCACCAAGAAGGGCCTGAGATCCAAAATTCTGCACACATTGCAGTGCTGGTTGGCCAATATGGTTCCCTAGCAGATGATATTGCTATTGAGAAACAAGGGAGCACTGTGCCTTCACAAATTTGATAGGTTGAGTATTGGTTCTACAAAGGTATTTTGCGTTGTTTTAAAATGGCCGGAGATTGAAAATCCTGGTAGAGATTGCATCAGGCAGCTTGGTTGGCCAACATGGTTCCCGAGCGGATGATTTTAAGGGACTTCACAGATTTGAGAGATTGCGTGTTGGTCCTCAAGATGTAATAAACAACACTTTGGCAGTGCCAGTTGGCCAGTATGGTTTCCCAGAAGATGATATTGCTATTGAGCAACAAATGAGCACTGTGCTGAGTGACTTCACCGATTTGAGTGGTTGAGTATTGGTCCTGCAGCTGTAATAAGCATTGGTTTGGAAGAGCCTGAGATCAAAAATTCTGGTACAGATTGCATCAGGCAGCATTGTTTTGCTAATTTGGTTCTCCAGTAGGTGATATCGCTATTGAGGAGCAAATATGCCCTGTGCTGAGTGACTTCTCAAATTTGAGAAGTCAAGTGTTGCTCCTCAAGAAGAAATAAACAATACTTTGAAAGGGCCAAAGATAAAAAAATTCTGGTAAACATTGCATTAGGCAGATATGGTTGGCCAATATGGTTCCTCATCAGATGAACACGCTTTTGAGGCGCAAGTGAGCACTGTGCTCAGTGATTTTTTACAGATTTGAGAAGCAAAGTGTTGGTCCTAGAGAAGTGTTTTGGAATGGCCCCACCCTGCTGGTCTGTTTCTAAGAAATGATTTGCTTAGTGGGATTTATGAGCATAGAATAACACTAGTTCACCTTGTATTATCTGCATCTCCTGAGATGTTCAGCGATTAACTATTTATACTGCATGGGAGCCTTCCACCATTGTTGGCAAACTCCTATCTCTCTCCATGTCTAACCCATTCAAACAAGTGCTTAAAGGAGTTTGGTAGTTTCCAGCCTACTCATGGGCTCCAAAGATTTCTTTATCTTAAATTTTTAACATACATAAATCTTGTAGCACTTTGGTTCAGGCTCAGCATAGCTTTATCTAGGGAGGCTTCTTATAGGTTCCTTAAATCCATTGTGCCCCAATCTCATCTTTGAAGGTAGCAACTCAATATTGTGCATTCTTGTTGGAAAGGAGTTAAGTTAGAATTACCCCCCCCCCCAGAAGACCTCAGCTATGAAAGAACAAGGCCATGTGGCCTAAAGGCTTAACTTGTCATTAATTCCCTTCCCTTGAACAAAGTTGAAGCCCAAGGGGCAACGGAGAACACTGAATTAATGCAGCACGGGGTGGATTTAGGGTATTTAAACTCTGCACTGAGCATTATACAGTAAAGACCTAATTTAAGGTAGTTGCACAATCACAGAGCATTGACCAGAAATTACCCTCATAGTCGAAAATGATAAAAGATCTAGGAAAGGTGGAATGTATATAACAATATTTTTAATATATAACATTACAGAAATTTAATCAGAACACCTGTATCGTTTTGGACCCAAAGGAAACTCATGCTAAAACCAGTGATCTGCCCATTTGACCTCTGCATCCCAAACAAGTCTTTAATTGTCTTTTCTCATTACAAAACCTTTCCTTACCTCTAAAGCAAACCCCCCTGAGGCTTTCAGCATTCGGAGCAGCTTTGTGCGGAGCCCAACAGTCATTAAATAAATCTCACGGAGCAGATCGGTGTGGGTTTAATTGCTGTGCCACACATGATTAGCCACGGCAGGATAATGAAGTCCCACGTGGCTCATTAAAGGGGAAACAATGTAGGACCAAAGTAGCTGTATTTTGTTCTCTTAATACAACCAATGCAAGTACCTGGTTACTCCCAAACTGCTTGGTATATGCACCACTTTATTACACTTTTATTTGCTCATTTTTGGGCAGAGATCAAAAAGAGATTAAAAAAATTATTAACACTGATAATATAGAATTTCAGGGTTCTACTGCGGGGCAGAAGGATATTAGCCCTGGGGGCATGGGGAGGCCGATTTATCAAAGGTCATATTTCAAATTCATGTGAATTTTTTTCAAATATACTCACAATTCGACTGTGAGGTTTTTTAAGAGAAAATGTGAATGTCTAATATTTGATCGAATGGTTCTGACCATTTCCATTCCATTCATATGAATCGAATTTTTCTCCCGGAAAAAAAAACCTTGAATGCCAGGAAGGCTATTAACATCTCCAAATGACTCAATGGACCTCTGCCATTGACTTCTACATGAACTCGGCAGGTTTTAGGTGGCGAATATTCGAATTAGGACTGTTTCCAGTGTTGAGATGTGATATATCTCATATTCAAATTTACATTTGAATAGGGGGATTAGAACTCGAAAATTCTAATTTACTATTCAACCCTTAATAAATCTGCCCCTTATTTTCGAAAAAAAATGGTTAGTTCTTTTCAGTACCTCATTTACTGATGTGCCTTGACTTTCAGCACTGGAGTCCTAGGTTCAGTTCCAGACAGGTGTCTATCTGCAAGGAAAGAAAGCTAAAGAACCAGGGACCCTAACTTTTCAAACTTTGACCCTGGATAAATCTGCAGTATGATGATGGCGGTGAACCACAAAACCATTTTTTTTCTTTTGCAAATTCAGGAAGCCACGAATTGGAGCAGATGCAGCTGATATTGGACACGATCCCTGTGATTCACGAGGAAGATAAGGAAGAGCTTCTGAAAGTTATGCCATCCTTCATAAACGCCACTTGGGAGGTTAAGAAACCCATGAGAAAACTTCTCCCTGAGATGAACTTGGAGGGTAAATATGATCACGGATCCAGCATGGTGCAAAATTAAATGTCTGCCTCTCATGGGTACATATATATATATATATATATATATATGGCACAGTTATATTTCCCAATATTGATGCACAATATTTGTGTTTTATAAAAGCAATTTCTCTTCCATGAACCAGAGCAGCTGCTGGTTACCAATGAGACCACAACCTACATATATGTCTTACTGGACCCTAACTAGAGTGGGGGAGACAAACATGGGGGGCGCCCTCCACCTTAGAGAACTAATGAAGCACATGCTAGCCAGCACCCCCCCACAAACACACAATTTTAGAAACAGAGGGAGAGACAAAAAGAGTTGCCACGCGTATCACGATGAAATTTCTCTTGACCACACCCATCTGTGTGGCCACACCACCTAATTACCATGTCCATTTTAAAATTTACCAGGTTATGAAAGTTTGAACACATTTTTATTTTTATATGTTCAAACAAGAATTTCCAAGAGTCCAGGAGGGAGTAGGCACAAAACAGCAGTACCCTACATAGAAACCAGGGTCAGGACATGATCTGCCTTCCCACACTTCCCCTCCCCTGTCTCTCTCTCTCTCTCTCTCTCTCTCTCTCTCTCTCTCTCTCTCTCTCTCTCTCTCTCTCTCTCTCTCTCTCTCATAAGGTTAAATGTGCCCCTATGGCTTTAATTCTCTTCATTTCCCTAGTTGCTGGGCAGATTCTCATGTAGCTAGAGATATTTACATAGTTATATTATTGGCCAGGAAGCGCAGTCACCACGTCACACTCTGGTATAGTATAGAGTGAGAAGGGGTGGATCTTCTGCTTTGGCTGCTGGATGCTGATCCAGCTGGGTGTGCCTAGGGGAGCCTGGGTACAGCAAGGCTCAGAAAAGCCATGTGCCTAGAGGGACCGGGTCCTCTAGTGTCTAAGTTGGGGAGCAGGGACCCCGTGAATGAGGCTAGTGAGTGGCAGGGATATATCTGTAATAGACTCTCTAGGAGAGTGAGATAGAGAGTACAGATAGTAAGAGCAGCTTTGTGCTCCAACTAGGAGAGATAGCAAAGAGGTAGCTCTCTCCTCAGCCAGGACTGGCCTGTAAATAGCGACACAGACTAATAGGGAATTAGGGCTAGTGTGTTCCCTGATCCCCTGTGTGAGGATCCAAGTCAGGGTGCTGAGATCCTGAGGGTGTATCTATCCAGGTGTTACACTATCACTATCACCTCAGAGAGTTCCACTGTGCTGTCTCTGTAGGAAAGTACCTGGCATCTACCTTGGGAGCTCTGTGTGAGCGGGTGTGTCTGTATATGATTCCAAATGCCTCTGTACCGCAGTGAGTAAACCTGTCCATCATTTATCTTGGACAAATAAACGTTATTGTGTTATACTGCAGGAATCTCCTGGCGCCCATTATTCTCATTGTTGTTCCACAGTAGCCTGAGAGTTGTAGTTGCACTACACCATTCCTTCTATTCAGCAAAGACCCTAGCCTGGGGTGTTTGAGTCACATGTAACCCATACTCTAAGCACTAGCTGGACATTAGCCCCTTTTTGGTTTGTTTAGCCAAGTTAGCATTACACTTGCTTCCAATCTCCTGGCCCCAACCCCTATGTTCCGCCTCCAGCTCTCCCCCTCCCTGTTTGCCTCCACTCCCCTCCCTCCCCTCACAAGAGAGCCACCCTGAGGCCCACCTGCTGCTGCACCAATGTGCCACACGCTGTCCTTCCTCCTCCTGACTCCACGTGATGTCACCTCCGGGTTTGCGCAGTCACAGGTGGGCAGGCTGGCGTGAAAGGTCCCCTCAGATCCCGGCAGCAGTGGGGACCCTTCAGGACTTGGGGCCTTAGTTACGCCACTGTGAACCCAATGTGTCTTGTTTTTTTTGTATAACCTTAAACTAGTAGTAAAACATAAATAAAGCAAAATTAGTTACCCAGGGGTTAATTCCTCTACATTCTTCTGTGATTCCCATCCCATATTCCCTTTTGGTATCTTCTTCCCCTTCTTTTTTACTCTGCTTTTTCTATTTCACCCCCCACCCCATTTTCTCCTGCCTGCGTATGCCTTTAAGAAACAGAGCAGCCATAACCATCTTGGATGAGCTGATATTGTGCAGAGTTTCTTCCTTTCTGGGGCCCTAAACACAATATTTGGAACTGCCCAGTAAGTGAAGTCATTCGATATCCAAGATGTAGTTGGCCCTGAAGGGTTTCTGATGATGGCTGCTCTTAAGAGCACACCATACTGTGTGTAGACAGGAGGTACAGCTTTGGACCAATTGCATTGAGCTATGGTAAAGGAGGATAAAATAGTGGTGCATGTAAAAATAACTTCATATTTTTTTATACCTAAGAAAAATAAGCTGGGTAAATATGGAAATGTAACTTCAGCAAATGGAACCATCTTGTTAAAGGAGAAGGAAAGGCTAAAACTAAGTAAGCTTTATCAGAAAGGTCTATATAAATACACCAGTAACCCCTCAAAGTAATGCTGCTCTGAGTCCCCTGTCAAAAGAAACACCACATTTCTTTCCTTCTATTGTGTACTCATGGGCTTCTGTATCAGACTTCCTGTTTTCAGCTTAAACCTCCAGGGCTAGGGCTTGAGCATGCTCAGTTTGTTCCTCTCCCCCTCCCTCCTCCCATCCTTGCTGTAATCTGAGCTCAGAGCTGTAAGTGAGCAGGGAGAGACTCAGGCAGGAAGTGATGTCACAGCAAGCTAATATGGCAGCTTCTATCCTAAACAAACAGAGACAGTGTCTAGAGCTGTTTACTCAAGTATGGTAAAGCATTCTACAGAATAAATACATCGTTCTAGCTTGCACTATTGTAGCTAATCTGTTGGCAATAAACTGTCTTGGAGCTTTCCTTCTCCTTTAAAGCAGAACCTGAGACACATTGGCCAGAAGTTTGTCCTAACCAAAGACCAGTGAGACCATTTCCGTACAATGTACAATATTCTGGAGATTACAAAAGCTCTGGCCCTTGGTTTCTGTTAATATAAAAAATTCCAGAGCTTCCATTCCAGCCATAGTGTTGTCACAATTTTCTTTTCCTTGAGCCCAATTTAATTTTCAGTGGTATCGATTTATATAATCCCTTTTTTATTGTCTCATGGCCAGAAGCGGTTTCCTAAGCCTTCAATAAGCAGGGAACTCTTGCTTTGAGGATAAAGGGTACATTCATACTGATGATTTAAAGGGGAAGTGTGTTCTTGTTATAAAGTATTCTCAGGTAGATTGAGATCTGAACTTTGCCCGGGACATTGACCACCTTGGAAAATACATAAAAAAAACTATGTTGGCTACTACCTACCATCTACCCAATGTCTTTGATCTGTTATTGCATTAAGTGTGAATACATGTAAAAAGCACTGTATATTCCATTAACAGAGATGTATACTCCTTCAGTGGTTAACCTGAGAAGTACGTGGCCAAATAAGGCAGGGATCCAGATGGCCAATCATAAATCAGTCAGCTTGGGATGTTTATGTTATTCAAAGTCCTTCATGTTTAATAGTGTGGAATAGTTTGATGGGTTTGTGGTGGAGACATCGGTGAGCAAAAAAAAAGTTGGGTATTGGTTGGTGATGTACAACCTGTTTTCCTTGAGCTGCTGGAGGAGCCCCACCCCAGGCATTAATGGGTTTCAGCGCAATTGAACTGTGAAAAACCTTGAGATTTGAATGTTGATCAGTTCCTCATGCGTAAGATAGATTTAGGGAAAAACCATTATATAAGTTATTATATTTTTTTACCAGCTATCGATTTCTTGGAAAAGATACTGACCTTCAACCCAATGGATCGATTAACTGCTGAGGCTGCTCTACAGCATCCCTACATGAGTCCCTACTCCTGCCCTGACGATGAGCCCATATCTCAACATCCCTTCCGGATAGAGGATGAAATTGATGATATTTTGCTCATGGAATCCAGTCAGAGCCAACTCTCAAACTGGGACAGGTGAGACTTCTACCCACATTTTTTATTTCACCCCTGTCCAACCACTTCCAGGTTTCATGTTGGTATCTTATTGATTGGGGAGCAGGCATGTGCACTCTAGAAGTGCAGAAGCACCTGATTGTCAACCAGAAGTGATATTGTCAGGCTGTGCAATGATACAGGGCAACAATTAGGTCTTCAAACTTCTCAAGGATGTGTTTCAAAGAGAGCCTGGGGGCCAACATAGTGCTATAGTTGGTAAATATCTATTATCAGATCCTAGTTGTAACATGTTAATTAATCATATCGTCTACATAGGTATCAAGTGAGTCTGTCTTCCGACTTGGACTGGAGGTCCGACCTAAGCCGTGGAATGAGCGATGTCCAAAGGGACCCTCGAGCAGGGTCTGAACTGCAAGTAGAAGAAGCTCAAGTGGACCCACGCAAGTATTCCCAAAGCAGCTCAGAGAGATTTTTGGAACAGTCTCACTCTTCTATGGATAGGGTTTTTGAAGGAGATTGTGGAAGGTCCTTCGAATATAAAGTGGGGTCACCTTCCTACCTGGACAAATTGCTCTGGAGAGACAACAAGCCCCACCACTACTCAGAACCCAAGCTAATTATGGACCTCTCTAACTGGAAAAGAACAACAATCCCACCAGCTGATGACTTAACACTGCAAGAGGAGCCATCCAACCTTTTTCTAGAGATAGCTCAGTGGGTGAAGAGCACCCAGGTTGGTCTTGAGTGTCCATCCAACCCACGTTCAGAGACACAAGAACTTAACCCACCTTGCTCTCCTAGACACGAGCTGCCAAGTAGTATCAGCAAAGACGCAGAGTCTCAGTTTGACCTTGATGTTTTTATCACTCGGGCGTTAAAATTATGTACAAGCCAAGAAGACTTGCCGGACAATAAACTGACTGATCTAAATGGAGCCTGTATCTCAGAACGCCCAAACGAAATTGTACAAAAGGAAACATTTCATAAAGACAGATGGTAGAAAGAACATCTTTGAGTAATTATGGGGGTTTTTTTCATAATGTTTTCATAACGAAACACTAGCAGTTTAACAGATGGGCTATTTTATTGAGCATATTTTTTAACCGTAAGACATTTTAAACCTTACCCTTCATATCTCAGAAATGGAGCGTTGCCATAAAATGACGTTGGTTTGTCTTGTGACCCTTTTACACTGAAGATAACAAGCTATTTTTGTCCTCTTTTGTGAATCTTTACAATGAAAGACCAGAATAAATGCTGTAAGTCAATGAATTATTTTTATTAAAAGGTGGGTCTGGATTTAAAGGGACACTGAAAATTTACACAGGAAACTAGTCCTGGAGTTATTAGGGGCATGACTTTTGAAAAAATGTGTTTTCTACAAAATCACTTTATTGCGCTCCTTCCAGTAGCATAACTATAGAGGAAGGGTGGGGGTGGCATTGCTGTGCGCTGGGCCCCACCAATTACTTTTCCTGCAGGGGGCCCGACACACACCACTTACACCACTGGCTCCTCCAGCTAAATACTGCATTGAAACCTGTTTTTCAAAAGAGCAAACAGATTTTTTTATATTTAAATTTGAAATCTTACATGGGGCTAGACATGTTAGTTTCCCAGGGGCCCTCAGCCATGTGACTTGTGCTCTGATAAACTTCAGTTACTCGTTACTGCTGCACTGCAAGTTGGAGTTAAAGTAACCAAATGACGGCTCCCTGACACCTGCACTGCTAAAAATGCTCTCATGCCCCACCTAGTGGTAGATATGAGAACAGCACTCTCTAGTAAAAATCCAAGTCTTACCAAGGTCTCAACTCTTTCAGTTACATTGAGTTGAAGAAACAGTAACTTATCTGAAAGCATTGTAATTCATGACAGAATCCCTTTATATGTATAATTCCATTTATGTGTGTGTGTGTGTGATGCATCATATGATTTACCTTCTGTTTTTGAGCTGGGCATTGGTTGGTGATAACAGGGCAAGCATTATGGCAGTTCTCAATCGTATGTATAAATGCAAATATGCAGGGAAGCTACAATATATTATCATACCTCACTGTGGTCTCAAATCACAGACCTGTGTTTCCTAAAAAGTGGGCAGGGATGGATAAAAAAATATCACATTAACCCTCTGTTTTGTCACTTTAAGACATATTTCTGGGTTTTTTTCTGCTTTCAACAAAAATATTTGGTACTGAGTGCTGAGATTTTTAAATGTTTTTCTTTAATAAATTATCAATGGAGCATCTTTATATCTGAGAAAATTAACTGAAAAATCTTTTTACATTTAGGAGGTTATTTATCAAAATCCGAATTTTTCTAATTATTTTATTTTAAAAAGTCATACCAAACTAGAGTCCACGTTATTTATTATTTAAAAAGCTTGATTTTATCAGATCGTGGAAAAACTTGATAAAATCTATAAAAAAAATCTATAAAAATCTCTTTTGGATTTTTAGCCAAAATAGTCGGATTTTCGGACTAAATCCAGTACAGACCACACAAACTTCTAAATAGAATAGGGACCTCAGCAGGTCAGAGATGGTGGATTTTCGAATTTGGACTTTTTGCATTAAAAAAAACCACAAAAAGATCGGGAAAAACCGAGACTTTTTCAGATTGTCGCACAAAAACCCACAACTTTTTCGGATTTTGTCGCACAAAAGTCAGCAACTTTTTCGGATTGTTGTGCAAAAAATCTGAATTTTTCACATTTGATGCCTGAAAAGTCTGAATTTTCCGTGAAATCTGTGGAATAGTCTGGTACAAAACCAAAAGCAGACTGTAATATCTTCAAATTGCAAATAGTATCTCTGCCACTGACTTCTACAGAACCTTGACAGGTTGAAGATGGAGTATTTTTAGATGTAGACTTCTTGCATCATCGGGGTTTTTACCACTAAAAATTTTTACATTTTTATTTTATAGTAAAAGAAAAAGTTTTTACAAGTTTTTGGCTTTAGGACTTAAAAAAAATAACCCCGTCAGACACCATATACATTAAAAAGATCTATACTATAGTGAAAGAACTGCAGGCATATGAAGGTAAAAAAAATGAAATAAAAAAAATTATATATTGATGTTTTGTGTAAAAAGTCTTGGAAAGAATGAAGACCATGGTTATAAAGGTATACATTTTCATCTACAGGTCTGAAGGAAAACTAGACACACTGCTATTAAATTAAAGGGAAAGTAAAGTGTAAAATAGAATAAGGCTAGAAATGCTGTATTTTGTATACTAAACATAAATATGAACTTACTGCACCACAAGCCTAATCAAACAAATGATTTATGCTTTCAAAGTTGGCCACAGGGGGTCACCATCTTGTAACTGTGTTAAACATCTTTGCAAGACCAAGACTGTGCACATGCTCAGTGTGATCTGGGCTTCTTTGGGACCATCATAAATGATCAAAACCGCACAAGTCAAATAATATCTGCCAGAAGTCGATACAGCAAGACTGATTAATAATCAGAATATACAGACTGCACTGGGTCCTGTGTTGTCATGTAATCTAATGTGGATTTTATAGTTTTTGTATTGTTTAATACAAACTTTCTTCAACTCTGCAGAACCAGTGGCTGCAGCAAAATAATCCTCCAAAATAGAATCCCAGTTTATCTGTTTAAATCTGGCTCCATGATCTTTGTCCCTGCAGCTGGAGTTGGAAACAGTAAAGGGGATGTAAAGGCAAAAATAAAATCCAACTGCTCTACAGGGAAACAAACAAAGCTGCTTGAGTTCTGCATGGCTGGGAAGTAAGGCGGGGGCTCCCCCTGCTGTTCATAAGTATGATTGTTTCCCTGCAGAGCAGTTAGGGACCGTCTAAAAATTCCTATCCACAGCAGTATATGAAGGGAGAATTTCATTGCATGCAGTCAGGTTTCTTATAAAAACAGTACACATTTTTTAATTAAAGTATATTGGAGATTGGTTTCTTTTTCATTAATGAAACTAAAAATGGGATTTTATTTTTTTGCCTTTACATGCCCTTTAAGTATCATGGTCCTTGAAAAAGCTGTTTAGTGTGGGTGGGTTGTTTGGCCCTTTAAAAAGATATTTTTGGTCTGTCATACACATTAATGAGAGAAAACACATTGAAAATGATTGGCTTAGTTGGTTTTCTATTTTATGTAAACTGTTCACTAATTAACATCTCTACAAACAGAACCATGTAAGCCTCTGGGTGCCTTAGATCAGAGACAGACCAAACATGTACCAGAGCCTTATACTCTATTGTTCTAGGTCAGTGATCCCCAACCAGTAGCTCGTGAACAACATGTTGCTCTCCAACTCCTTGGATGTTGCTTCCAGTGGCCTCAAAGCAGGAGCTTATTTTTGAATTCCAGGCTTAGAGGCAAGTTTTGGTTGTATAAAAACCAGGTGTACTTCCAAACAGAGTCTCGATGTAGGTTGACAATCAACATAGGGGCTACCAAATGGCCAATCACAGAACTTATTTGGCACCTGAAGAACGTTTTTTATGCTTGTGTTGCTCCCCAACACCTTTTACTTCTGAATGTTGCTCATGGATTCAAAAGGTTGGGGATCCCTGTTCTAGGTTATATGTAACCATTTGCATAGTGTAAGGCCACTCCTTAAAGGGATGAACCAGTGGAATGAGATTTATCCCAGTAAACAACACCGCCTATAAATGAATGAAAGCCTTGGTCATGACTTTAGGGATGTTCATAGGTTGGATGAAGACCCAGCAAAAGAGAAGAAGCCTGGAAAGTGATGAAAAGAAGGATGACAAACTGCGATGTACCAGTAGGTTCTGAGCTTTTTGGTTCAGCAAATGCACCATGTGACATATATATATATAACTCATTATGTCTCATTTCAGATTCCTAGGTGCCAAGGTTGTACTGGCTGGAATAAAATGGGCACCTTACCCCGGCTGTACCACAATTTCAAAGGATCTCCAAGCAGGACCAAGCTATAGTGGTCCTTGGTGAAGGACCAATTCCATCTTATGTTTCCATCAAAGTCTCTCTAACCTCTAACTAGTTGGCATTGTCTACATCCAGTTGAAAATTGGCCCTGGATTCCAGGTTCTATGAGCTCCAGTCTTGTAGGCGATTGTAGGTACAGCACTAGGTGCTTAAAGGGTCAACTTTTAGTTTGTTATAGAATGGCCAATTCTAAGCAACTTTTCAATTAGTCTTTATTATTTCTATTTTTTAAAGTTTTTTAATTATTTGCTGTATTTTCCAGTTTTCAAATGGGGGGGGGGTCAGTGACCCCATCTAAAAAAAATGCTCTGTACAGCTAAAATTATATTGTTATTGTTACTTTTTATTATTCATCTTTTTAGCCAGACTCTCCCCTATTTATATTACCGTCTCTAATTCAAATCAATGCATGGTCGCTGGGGTAATTTGGACCTAATTGCTGAAACTGCAAACTGGAGAGCTACTAAATAAAAAGCTAAATAACACAAATAATAATAAACGTAAATCAATTGCAAATTGTCTCAGAATGTCTGACTTGCTTGCACCTATATACCGTTGTGTACACTAGTCTAGACTGTGACAATCAGCTGATTACACATAGTGCCGGTCCTCAAGGTGCACATTCCAAAATATGCAGCGCTTGACATTTCCCATTGGAATGCTGGGTACGGCTGTTGCATTGTGGGTAAAGGTGAACTTGCAGACATGGCTGATTATAACAATTTATTCGCCTTTGGCACAATGTTGTTAGATAACCACTTACCTTGTGGATTTGTGAGTAGCAAAATGATCACAATATAAGAATTTATAGAACACAGGGGACCTCAATACAAAATAAAAAAAACTGCTCAGCATTAGTTTATCATAGATAAGTTTATTGGCCCAACAATAAAGAGCATGACATTTGGACCAATCGATCATAGTTATCAGCGGAGCAGTAAGTCTTGTTTGCTTAGTGTGCCGGAAACTTTCTGTTTGCGCAATGTATCAGATTATCAGGGTTCTTTCCGTGTAATTGCTCAATATTGCAAAGCCGCTGGATCGGTGTTGGAACAGGCTGCATAGGCTTGGGTTGCCCTTTTCTTGGAAGCCTAATATCTGAACAATTGATTTTAGATTCTGTGACTTTTGGCAATTCATCACCCAAGTGCGTCATTTGTGCTGCAAATTAAGAGGTGACTTCCCAGAGCCTTGGATAAAATTAAGCTCCTCGGAGTAGCATTGCAGATATGGTTATACCAGTGTAACCCAACCTGCTGCCCTCCAGCTGTTATTGTACCATACCCTTAGCACCTACCCTTAGCAACTGACATATCCCTTATAATACTTACTTCTCTTACCTATATAACTCAGCCTGCAGCCTGTGCCTTTATATGGTCACAGAACAACCCCTCCGTGACTTCTAATATCCTTATCATTTACAGTAGGGGGTACATTATCCCTTATAATCAGGGCCGCCATTAGAAATCACGGGGCCCCGTACAACAAAATTTTTGGGGCCCCCTGGGCCCCGCCCACACTGACGACCAAGCTCCGCCCCATATCCCGCCCACATCGCAGTTAAAAGACCACACAGACATCAGCGCTAAAAAAGTAACCCCCCCCCCCCACACAAGTTGTAAAAAGCTATTGATGGTCAGGGCCCCCTTATAAAAAAAATTGGGGCCCCAAAAAAAAAAAATTAAAATTTTTTTTTTTTTAAAACATTGGTGACAGGGGCCCCCTGTTAAAAAAAACTTGGGGCCCCAACAAAAAAAATGTAAAAAAAACTAAAAAATAAACAAACATTGGTGGCAGGGGCCCCCTTCTAAGTTAAAAACAAATTGGGGCCCCAAAAAAAAATTTGAAAAAAAATTAATTTTTTTTTGAAAAAAAAACAAAACATTGGCGGCAGGGGCCCCCTTATAAGTTAAAAACAAATTGGGGCCCCAAAAAAAAAATTTGGAGAAAAAAAAATTTTTTTGAAAAAAAAAAAAATGGTGGCAGGGGCCCCCTTACAAGTTAAAAACAAATTGGGGCCCCAAAAAAAATTTAAAAAAAAAATAATTTTTTTTTTAAATAAAAAAAAAACTGGTGGCAGGGGCCCCCTTACAAGTTAAAAAAATTTGGGGCCACCAAAAAGAAAATTAATTTTTTTTTTAAAAAAAACCCCAAAAAAAAACAATGGTGGCAAGGGGCCCCTTACGAGTTAAAAAAAAAATTGGGGCCCCAAAAACAAAAGTTTTAAAAAAAAGATTGGTGGCAGGGGCCTATAGAATATTAAAATAATACATTGGTGGCCAGGGGATTAAAAAAAAAAAAAAACAAACTGGTGTTCAGTAGAATTGAACTCATGGCTTCAGTACTTCAACTTCGCCTCCTTTCGTGACTTCGGGTCTTTTCACCGCTTCAGGACTTCGGCTTCGGCTGTTTTCGTGACTTCGGGTCTTTGCGCTGCTTCAGGACTTCGGCTTCGGCTGTTTTCGTGACTTCGGGTCTTTGCGCTGCTTCAGGACTTCGGCTTCGGCTGTTTTCGTGACTTCGGGTCTTTTCGGCGCTTCGTGACTTCGGGACTTCGGCTTTTTCCGTGACTTCGGGTCTTTTCGTCGCATCGGCTTCGGCTTTTCGGCACTTCCGCATTCGGCACTGAAGAGGCAAGACGTACGGCTCGGGCGCTCGTAAGGGGGGCCCGGATCTTCAAAAAAATGCAGCGCTGCCGGGCCCCCCTTCATGCCCGGGCCCGGTACGCTTGTCCCCCCTGTCCCCCCCTGATGGCGGCCCTGCTTATAATACATGAGTGATACTCAGAGTTCCCTGTATAACTCAGCCTGCAGCCTTGTGCCTTTATATGGTCACAGCACAACCCCTCAGTGACTTCTAATATCCTTATCATTTACAGTAGGGGGTACATTATCCCTTATAATACATGAGTGATACTCAGAGTTCCCTGTATAACTCAGCCTGCAGCCTTGTGCCTTTATATGGTCACAGAACAACCCCTCAGTGACTTCTAATATCCTTATCATTTACAGTAGGGAGTACATTATCCCTTATAATACACGAGTGATACTCAGAGTTCCCTGTATAACTCAGCCTGCAGCCTTGTGTCTTTATATGGTCACAGAACAACCCCTCAGTGACTTCTAATATCCTTATCATTTACAGTAGGGGGTACATTATCCCTTATAATACATGAGTGATACTCAGAGTTCCCTGTATAACTCAGCCTGCAGCCTTGTGCCTTTATATGGTCACAGAACAACCCCTCAGTGACTTCTAATATCCTTATCATTTACAGTAGGGGGTACATTATCCCTTATAATACATGAGTGATACTCAGAGTTCCCTGTATAACTCAGCCTGCAGTCTTGTGTCTTTATATGGTCACAGAACAACCCCTCAGTGACTTCTCATATCCTTATTTACAGTAGGGGGTACATTATCCCTTATAATACATGAGGGATACTCCGAGTTTCCTGTATAACTCAGCCTGCAGCCTTGTGCCTTTATATGGTCACAGAACAACCCCTCAGTCACTTCTAATATCCTTATCATTTACAGTAGGGGGTACATTATCCCTTATAATACATGAGTGATACTCAGAATTCCCTGTATAACTCAGCCTGCAGCCTTGTGCCTTTATATGGTCACAGAATCCCTCAGAGACTTCTAATATCCTTATCATTTACAGAAGGGGGTACATTATCCCTTATAATACATGAGTGATACTCAGAATTCCCTGTATAACTCAGCCTGCAGCCTTGTGCCTTTATATGGTCACAGAACAACCCCTCAGTGACTTCTAATATCCTTATCATTTACAGTAGGGGGTACATTATCCCATATAATACATGAGTGATACTCAGAGTTCCCTGTATAACTCAGCCTGCAGCCTTGTGCCTTTATATGGTCACAGAACAACCCCTCAGTGACTTCTAATATCCTTATCATTTACAGTAGGGGGTACATTATCCCTTATAATACATGAGTGATACTCAGAATTCCCTGTATAACTCAGCCTGCAGCCTTGTGCCTTTTTATGGTCACAGAATCCCTCAGAGACTTCTAATATCCTTATCATTTACAGTAGGGGGTACATTATTCCTTATAATACATGAGTGATACTCAGAATCCCCTGAAGCGGCGAAAAGAAACAAAGTCACGAAAGGAGCCGACACTGAAGTCCTGAAGCGGCGACAAGACCCGATGTCACAAAAACAGCTATAATTGAAGTCCTGAAGCCACAAGTTCAATTCTACTGACACCAATGTGGGTTTTTTTTAATCCCCTGCCACCAATTTTAAAAAATATATATTTTATGTGGGGTCCTGGCACCAATGTTTTTGTAAAAAACTATAAAGCACTGCGTATCTTGACAGCGCTATATAAATAAATGATGATGATGATGATGATGATTATGGGGGACCTGGTCACCCTTCCTTTCCTGGATGCTCAAGTTGTGCTTGGTTTCTCTTTATTTGTCCAGGATTGTTGATTTAACCCTATCTCTAAATGAGTCAATATATTTATCCAGTTTGGGATTGAGGCCTGCAGGAGGGATTTGTTTGGATTTCTTTCTTGTGTAGCGTTCCTTTTGTGTGGAGTTGGGTTCTGTGGGTAGCCTGTCATAGAAGAATTCCTTGAGCCGTAGTTTCCTAAAAAATTCTTCCATATCATTACAGAATTCAATTTTGTCTATTGATTTTGTGCCTGTTCAGAGTTCGTATTGCACTCTTTGTGGAGCCGTAGTCTTTGTAGTTTTTTCTTCTTGTTCTTTATTAACAGTCTTTGTAGCTTTTTGTAGTGTAATTGAAGTCTATATTTCACATCCTCTGTCCCTGTAACCTTTCTCAATTCTTTCCTAAGCAGAAGAACATCAGAGCAGCCTCTTTCTTTCTGTTGGAAAAAAAATATTTTATATTAACAGTACATGTATCCCTTAATATCTTGTAATTAAAAGAAAATAAATAATGAATGTAAATGACAAAAGTGCTTAGAATAGCATCCTCATCAATTTTACATTTACTTATTTTAAAGGTTTACTTATCCTTTAAAGGGGTTGTTCACCTTTAAATTAACTTATAGTATGATGCCGAGTCTGAAAGGGATATTCTGAGACAATTTGCAATTGGTTTTAATTTTTTTTATTATTTGTGGTTTTTGGGTTATTTAGCTTTTTATTCAGCAGCTCTCTAATTTGCAAGTTCAGCAGTCTGGTTGCTAGGGTCCCCAGCAACCATGTGCTGATTTAAAAAAAAAAAAGCCTCTTACATAACATTCTCATATCTCTGAGCACTGCCTGGATACAGTATAATATTGATTACTCTGTTACCGCTGCACAGGCGTTTCTTTGATAAATGCACTCATGCGGATAAGAAATATTATGAGCTGCGCTGAGGGTTTTTTTTTACATTCATTTTCAATTTCAGCTCAAGCAATGGAGACCAGCACTGTGGGATTTAAAGGGATACACAGCAGAGCTGTTCCATCTAGAATAGTTCATTCCTTGGGCTCTGCAATATGCTGCCCCCATGTCACCCCCAAATCTAGGGCCATTATAGATGGTTTTAATTGGCAGGCTAAATCAGACTTGTATACTAATGTGGAGGATTCTCATCTTATTACTCTAGGGGCTGGCAGTTCCAGAGTTACTATATAGAAGATGACAGCCTTGGTTATGTAACCCATAGCAGCCAATCAGTGGTTGCTTTCTTGCCTGCACTAGACCAGGAATCCTGCGACTGGTTGCTATGGGTTATGCACTAGGCAAACATTTTCTTCTCATGTTATTGCATAGCCCCTAAAGGCTTCACTTTCTACTGTGGGGGTCACTAAGATCAGTGTAGCTTATTGCACCAACCTTCCAAAGACTTAATATCGGCTCTCTGCTTATCATGTTGGATTGCAAGCTCTTCGGAACAGGGACCTTCTTTCTGTTCCGCATATATGAACTGGAAAAGCCATACTCAGTATATATGCATGTAAAGAAGAGGTGTAACAAGGTGACCAGGTTTATTTTGTACCACTAAGCAATTCTATGCTATGTCTATATATTTACAGACAAGAGATATGTAGATTTCTATGATATATTTGTTTTCTTTCCTTGTAGGACACCTTGTGGTCAGGGTTGGTATTACACTATAAAGTGCAGCGGGGAATTAGTGGTAAAAGGGCCCAGCCCAAATATCCTATTTTGACTGCATTAAACAAACACATAACAAACCAGCAGCTCACCAAGATGATTTTTTTTGTCTGAAAGCCTAGAAGGGTGGGGTTTGTTTATACAGAGGCTTCTCAGTGGACTGTTTTTTTTTATTGTGGTCATGAGAATGAAGAAGTAGCACGCAACTCCCAACATTTGAAAAACACAAAGAGGAACAAAAAGTTGTGCCGCACTTGTGCCGCACGGGGAATGTATTCGACCACGCCCACTTTGTGGCCACACCCTTTAATTACCATGTCAATTTTACAAAATGTGGCAGGTTGTAAAAGTCTGAGCCCATTTCTGGGAATTTTAGTGCAATGTTTTATGTGTTATAACAGTTTTGCTAATGAAGCTGACATTGCCCTTTAAGCTGTGCGTCTCAGTTTCCCAAAGAGACCTGCTTATCTTAAATAGTTACAATTGTTTCTTTGCTTATCTTAAATTGATACAAATGTAAAAGTGCAGCTGCTCAGTGTTCTGGTTCTCTGCCAAAAAGCCTCTTAATTTAATTACATTTCAGGAACTTTGCATCATTTTCTGGTGCCATGGCAGTAGATCAAAGAGAAAGTCAGGGCATTTCAGTAAGAAACCCGAGATCGTGGGATGAGCTGTCAAAATCGGGACTGTCCTGCAGAAAACGGGGCAGTTGGGAGCTATTTTAGCATGTGATTTTTCTTTCAGTTTTAGATTTTGCCCTCTATAGCTCAAGAAATAAATGTAAACATTGTTTATATTTCTTTATGAAAACAATAGGAAAACATATGTTCAGCCCAAACCCTATTCATTGCACTCATGTTAAAGAAGGGGGTCCCTTTAAATCTAGCAAAACCCTCCGCAGGCATAGATATGGTTAGAGATGATGTGAAATCATCAGTATTGCAGTATTGACTTGTATGGTATTAATTAAGGATCAGGACCAGGGTCTCTCCTGCTGCCCTTGTGCCCCAATGGCATCCACAGGGATCTTTTCCGTTTTTCTCCCTCTCTCATCATGTAAACTCCCACTGGTTGTAGCATCCACTCTGTCTGAACACTCTTAATGGTGTTGTTCACCTCCAGTTCAGAAGATCTCCAGTTTGCCATTTGCAGTAACATAATAGCCAGAACACTACTTCAGCTCTCTTGCTTTCCACTGATTGGTTACCAGCCAGTAACCAATCAGAGACTTGAGGGGGGCCACATGGGTCATAACTGTTGATTTTGAATCTGAGCTGAATGCTGAGGATCAATTACAAACTCACTGAACAGTTATGTCCCATGTGGCCCCCCTTATAGTCACTGACTAACTCAGCGTTAGAGAGCTGAAAAGCAGGAAGTAGTGTTCTGGCTATTATGTTACACATCCACTCACTCCAGTCTTTATACATTACATTTTTGCCTAACTAACTATATTAGATACATTATTTATTTTGCACAGCCTATCTATTTACCCAGTTTTTATTTTTATACTAAACGATTCCTGACTTGCTCCTGTTGGCCCTTCCCTGTGAAGGTCCCAGTCCTCTGATTGGCTGCAGGCTGCGGCAGCCCTGTGATTGGTCTGTTCTGTGCTTGGCTGCAGGTTGTTGTAGCTCAGGGAAGGTTCCAATGTTCTGATGGGAATTTGGACTCTCGCCCTTTTCATATTGGTTTTTGGAGTAATCTCCCCTTATCTCCTGCTTGCTGCTGTTGCTGGAAATGTCGTTTTTGATATAGGAGCGATTGTTAAACAATTTCCATGATGTTTATAGGAGCGGGGCTACTGCTTGTGCTACCAAAAACAATTCTTAAATCCCCTGAAGCAGTCCCATGTGCCCATGAGATAGGTGAGTGCCTCTGGCACCTTTACTTCTCCTTTATTCAAACTTCCTAATGGTCCAACAGCAAAGAGTCTCTGGAAATGCTACTGAATTGGCAGCAGCTATAATAACACCCTCACCTATAATGTGCTGCCCCCGGCAGTGACCCCCCTATAAAGCACAAACACACATGTAACAGTGAATGGGCAGAAATGAACATATGGAACATGTGTAAAGGGGGTGTTTCAACGTTAAGTTCCATTTTAGTATGTAGTATAGAATGGCAACTTTTTATAATAGTTGTTTAATTATTTACCTTCTTCTTCTGACTCTTTGCAGCTTCCAAATGAGGGTCACTGACCCCATCCAAAAAACAAATGTTCTATAAGGCTAAAAATGTATTGTTATCACTACTTTGTATTACTGATCCTTCTATTCAGACTCTCTCCTATTCATATTCCAGTCTCTTATTAAAATCAGTGCATGGTTGCTAGGGGAATTTGGACCCTAGCAACCAGATGGCTGAAGCTGCAAACATGAGAGCTGCTGAATAAGAAGCTAAATAATTCAAAAACCACAAATAATAAACCAAATGACGGTCACTGACCCCATCCAAAAACAGATGCTCTGTAAAGCTACAAATGTATTGTTATTGTTACTTTTTATTACTCCTATTTCTATTCAGACCTTCTGCTATTCATATTCCAGTATCTTATTTAAATAATGCATTGTTGCTAGGGTAATTTGGACCCTAGCAACCAGACTACTGAAATTACAAGCTGGAGAGCTGCTGAATAAAAAGCTAAATAACTCAAAAACCACAAATAATAAAAAATGAAAAGCAATTGCAAATTGTCTCACAGTTGATTTAAAGGTGAACAACCCCTTTAATGACTGATGTCAACGTGTGCCAGGTTAAAAGGGTTGTTCACCTTTAAATTAACTGTTGGTCTGGTGTAGGGAGTGATATTCTGAGACAATTTGCAATTGCTTTTTATTTTTTGTGGGTTTTTTTACTTATTTAGCTTTTTATTCAGCAGCTCTCCAGTTTGTAATTTCAGCCATCTAGTTGCTAGGGTCCAAATTCCCGTAGCAACCATGCATTAATTTGAATAAGAGACTGGGATATGAATAGGAGAGGCCTGAATAAAAAGATGAGTAATAAAAAGTAGCAATAACAATACATGTGTGGCCTTACAGAGCATTTGTTTTTTGGATGGGGTCAGTGACCCCCATTTGAAAGCTGGGAAGAGTCAGAAGAAAGAGGCAAATACTTCAAAAACAATAAAAAATACAACATTAAGTCCAAATGAAAAGCTGCTTAGAATTAGCCATTCTATGACATAATAAAAGGTAACTTACAGGTGAAGCTCCCCTGTATTGCTTGGTGAGAGAGGGAAAGTAGTTCTGTGTATTTAATGATTATTATTATAAATGAAGAGACCAGACAAGGACATTTGCACTCAATACAAACACTATAATAACAATCACACACGCATAATATAACTATTACTGATAACCCCTCCCCCAGACACACCCACCAATCACGGCTCGCTGCACATAACGGCCGAAGATATAAGAGTACGCTGCCGATGCGCGCCTTCTGATTGGTTCCCTATTCCGGCCAATGGGCTCTGCGCATCCAGTCCCTGCCCCCTTTCTCCTGTGTCAGTGGCGTTGTAGAACTCGGACAGTGTCGGCTGCAGAGACAGGAGAGTTGCTTGAGGAGCAGGAGGGAGAGGCTGCCTGTGTCCCAGTTATCAGTGTCAGCCCCGTCCTCCCACGCACCGTAAGGCTCGTCTTTTTCCAAGGCCAGGCCCGAGGGAGTGCGGTAGGTGAGCGTAGGACAGCCGTGCTAGTGCCGGGCATGTGTGAGACTCAGCAGGGCTCCCTCTGTCACTTACTCACTGTGTCTGAGGGTCCCCAGACTGTGGCATGCTGGGAATTGTAGTTTAGTACGTGGATTGATTTAGCGCAAGTGATACGCCCCCCTGATCACGTGGTACAGTTCTGCTGATGTGAGGCTCAGGTGTGTCAGTGGGCTGCATGGGATCTGGTCATTAAGGATGAAATCCCACCCTTTGGCCCTTCAACTCCCAGCACCCCTTACAATCAACTTCAAACCCACAGGGCCAGAGATTGGGCAAGGCAGAAATAATCCCAAATAGTGGATTCAGTGCACCCTTACTTGCAATAGTCTGCCTGTGTGCACTGCTGGTTCTGGCTTTTGCACCCCTAGTTACAATAGTCTGCCTGTGTGCACTGCTGGTTCTAGCTTTTGCACCCCTAGTTACAATAGTCTGCCTGTCTGCACTGCTGGTTCTGGCTCTTGCACCCCTAGTTACAATAGTCTGCCTGTGCCTTTCTGCACTGCTGGTTCTGGCTCTTGCAACGCTAGTTACAATAGTCTGCCTGTGCCTTTCTGCACTGCTGGTTCTGTCTCTTGCACCCCTAGTTACAATAGTCTGCCTGTGCCTGTCTGCACTGCTGGTTCTGACTCTTGCACCCCTAGTTACTATAGTCTGCCTTTCTGCACTGCTGGTTCTGGCTCTTGCACCCCTAGTTACCATAGTCTGCCTGTGCCTTTCCGCACTGCTGGTTCTGGCTCTTGCACCCCTAGTTACAATAGTCTGCCTTTCTGCATTGCTGGTTCTGGCTCTTGCACCCCTAGTTACAATAGTCTGCCTGTGCCTTTCTGAACTGCTGTTTCTGGCTCTTGCACCCCTAGTTACAATAGTCTGCCTGTGCCTTTCTGCACTGCTGGTTCTGGAACTTGCACCCCTAGTTACAATAGTCTACCTGTGCCTGTCTGCACTGCTGGTTCTGGCTCTTGCACCCCTAGTGAAAATAGTCTGCCTGTGCCTTTCTGCACTGCTGGTTCTGGCTCTTGCACCCCTAGTTACAATAGTCTGCCTGTGCCTGTCTGCACTGCTGGTTCTGACTCTTGCACCCCTAGTTACTATAGTCTGCCTTTCTGCACTGCTGGTTCTGGCTCTTGCACCCCTAGTTACCATAGTCTGCCTGTGCCTTTCTGCACTGCTGGTTCTGGCTCTTGCACCCCTAGTTACAATAGTCTGCCTTTCTGCACTGCTGGTTCTGGCTCTTGCACCCCTAGTTACAATAGTCTGCCTGTGCCTTTCTGCACTGCTGGTTCTGGCTCTTGCACCCCTGATTACAATAGTCTGCCTGTGCCTGTCTGAACTGCTGTTTCTGGCTCTTGCACCCCTAGTTACAATAGTCTGCCTGTGCCTTTCTGCACTGCTGGTTCTGGAACTTGCACCCCTAGTTACAATAGTCTACCTGTGCCTGTCTGCACTGCTGGTTCTGGCTCTTGCACCCCTAGTTACAATAGTCTGCCTGTGCCTTTCTGCACTGCTGGTTCTTGCTCTTGCACCCCTAGTTACAATAGTGTGCCTGTCTGCACTGCTGGTTCTGGCTCTTGCACCCCTAGTGAAAATAGTCTGCCTGTGCCTTTCTGCACTGCTGGTTCTGGCTCTTGCACCCCTTTTTACAATAGTGTGCCTTTCTGCACTGCTGGTTCTGGCTCTTGCACCCCTAGTTACAATAATCTGCCTGTGCCTGTCTGGCTCTTGCACCCCTAGTTACAATAGTGTGCCTGTCTGCACTGCTGGTTCTGGCTCTTGCACCCCTAGTTACAATAGTCTGCCTGTGCCTTTCTGCACTGCTGGTTCTGGCTCTTGCACCCCTAGTTAAAGGAACAGTTACAAAATTCATTAGTATACAACAAAATAAAAACACAAAGACAAATGAAACTTTGAAATTGCTTAGTTTTTATTAAGAAATAACTTACCGAAACTCTGGTTGCACTCCACCAATCCGTATACATATATGCAGAGAAGGAATGTGCTGTCAGGGCAATAAACTATGCTCAATATTTACATCTTTTCTGCCAAACAAGGTGTTTTTACCTTTTTCCATTTGGTCTTTTCCCCAATGATCCAGATCATGGCAGCAGGGAAGCAGGTGCAGCATTGTAACCCTGAGCCAATAGAATAGGGTCTATGCTATGGGGTTTCATGTGCCTGTGAATATACTCCTATAATACACAAAAGCCATGAATATCCTGTAAATTATATCCTTATAAACGGTGAGTTCTGATGTCATCAGTTATAAACGGTGAGTTCTGATGTCATTTCTGTCACATGACTCACTGAAACTTGTGTATTATAATAAATAAAGTACCCCCAGTTGTAAAATATGAGGATATTAGAAGTTACCTCGGAGTTTCCTGACCTGTATAAAAACACTCGGCCTTCGGCCTCGTGTTTTTATATGGTCATGAAACTCCTCGGTAACTTATAATATCCTTATATTTTACAACTGGGGGTACTTTATTCACTATATATCTAAATATCAACTGTAGCTTCCAGTTACCTTGTCTGTTGTATAGAGATAATATATAGTAACATAGTACGTTAGATTGAACTATCCCTTTAAAGAGGTTGTTTACCCTCCGACACTTTTCTTCAGTTCAGTTGGTTTCAGACAGTCCATCAGAAACAAAGACCCCTTCCAAATACTTTCTATTTTCGACTGCTTTTCTAGTACAGGTATGGGATCCATTATCTGGAAACCCGTTATCCAGAAAGCTCTGAATTACGGAATGCCTGTCTCCCATAGACTCCATTTTATCCAAATATTTAAAAATGATTTCCTTTTTCTCTGTAATATTAACACAGTAGCTTGTACTTGAATGTGATCTTGGCTCGTTAGGCTTTTGTTGCCCTTTATTTGTCAGTTCTGTGGCCGAGTCCGGCTGTATTTATCTGTCATTATCTGACTGTTATATAAACTGCTTCACATTCCTCAGTGGCTACAAGACACTCAAGGTGACTTACCAGTGATTCTTAAATAGCACACGAGCCGGATACTGCTACCGAAAACAAGGATGGCTTCTGCCTATTTGCCCGTAAATATTTATAGTAATGGGCACAGATATTAGTTGCACCTTTTCTTTTACCTGCCCAATATCCCAATAAAATAACCCAGAGTTACTCGGTTAAAGGGGACCTGTAACCCTAATAAATATTTCCAAATTCTATACTATCAAGTTAGTTGAGCAAAATAAACTTTACTTACACTGTATTTATTATTTTAAATTTTGCTTCATTCGGTTTTGGAAGTGTACAATCACAGGAAGCAGACAGGTGCCATTTTGTGGACACTTATTAAAGGGATTCTGATTTTTATGATGTATTTTTTATTTCTAAATGACACTGTTTACACTGCAAATAATTCACTAACCAATATCAAATTTCATTCCTGAGCCAACAAGTGTATTTAGTTATAATATTGGTGTGTAGGTGCATCTCAGGTCATTTTGCCTGGTCATGTGCTTTCAGAAAGAGCCAGCACTTTAGGATGGAACTGCTTTCTGGCAGGCTGTTGTTTCTCCTACTCAATGTAACTGAATGTGTCTCAGTGGGACCTGGATTTTACTATTGAGTGCTGTTCTTAGATCTACCAGGCAGCTGTTATCTTGTGTTAGGGAGCTGCTATCTGGTTACCTTCCCATTGTTCTGTTGTTAGTAGGGATGCACTGAATCCATTATTTTTGATTCGGCCAAACCCCCGAATCGTAAACCAAATACCGAACCAAATCCGAATCCTAATTTGCAAATGCAAATTAGGGGTGGGAAGGGGAAAACATCTTTTACTTCCTTGTTTTGTGACAGTCACTCAATTTCCCTCCCCACCCCTAATTTACATATGCAAATTAGAATTCGGATTCGGTTCGGCCGGGTAGAAGGATTCGGCCAAATCCAAACCCTGGTGAAAAAGGCCGAATCCCAAACCGAATCCTGGATTCGGTGCATCCCTAGTTATTGGGCTGCTGGGGGGGAAAGGGAGGTGGTGATATCACTCCAAGTTGAAGTAAAGCAGTTAAGAGTGACTGAAGTTTATTAGAGCACAAGTCACATGACTGGGGGCAGCTGGGAAATTGACAATATGTCTAGCCCCATGTCAGATTTCAAAACTCAATATAAAAAAATCTGTTTGCTCTTTTGAGAAATGGATTTCAGTGCAGAATTCTGCTGGAGCAGCACTATTAACTGATGTGTTTTGAAAAAAACGTTTTCCCATGACAGTATCCCTTTAAATTGCCTGGGCATTGTTTTTATCTCCTTTCAGACCAGGGTGCAAATGATGCAATTTACAAATCCAGGACCTGGGACTTGAGTGTTGCCGCACTATTGGTTAGGTCCCCACATAGCTGTTTTTTAATTGGTCGAATGAAAGAGGTTTAATGATGTTGTTCTTGTTGTGTCACAGGTTATCAGAATGTTGTCCAGACTGAGGGTCCTCACGCGTCCGTGCATAGTGGGGGGTCGGGCTGTGCACACAAAAGACAAGGGTAAAGCACTTTTGTTAAACCCAAGGACAAATAAGGTAGGATTGTAAGAAAATACAGTTGAATATGGGATCCTAAATAATGCAGTAGCGTTAAAGGAGAAGGAAAAGTAAAAATTAAATAATCTTTATTAGGGATGCACCGAATCCACTATTTTGGATTCGGCCAAACCGCTGATTAATTCGCGAAAGAATCGACCCAATACCGATCCCAAATCCTAATTTGCATGTGCAAATTAGGGGTGGGAAGGGGAACCATTTTTTACTTCCTTGTTTTGTGACAAAGTCACACGATTTCCCTCCCACCCCTAATTTGCATATGCAAATTAGGATTTGGTTCGGTCGGGCAGAAGGATTTGGCCGAACCCCGAACTGAATCCAGGATTCAGTGCATCCCTAATCTTTATCAGAAAGGTCTATATAAATACACCAGTAAACCCTCAATGTAATGCTGCTCTGAGTCCTCTGTCAAAAGAAACAGCACATTTCTTTCCTTCTATTGTGTACTCATGGGCTTCTGTATCAGACTTCCTGTTTTCAGCTTAAACCTCCAGGGCTAGGGCTTGAGCATGCTCAGTTTGCTTCTCTCGCCCTCCCTCCTCCCCTCCCTGCTGTAATCTGAGCCAAGCTAATATGGCAGCTGCTATCCTAAACAAACAGAGAGAGCTTCTAGAGCTGGTTACTCAGGTATGGTAAAGCATTCTGCAGAATAAATATAGTGTTATAGCTTGTACTATTGTGGCAAATCTGTTGGTAATAAACAGCCTTGTTAGCTTTCCTTCTCCTTTAAAGGACAAGGAAAGGCAAAACAATAAAATCCCATTTTTACATTCTTTAATGAAAAATAAACCTTTCTCCAATATACTTTAATTAAAAAATATGTACCGTTTTTATAAGAAACCTGACTGTATGCAGTGAAATTCTCCCTTCATTTACTGCTGTGGATAGGAATTGTCAGACGGTCCCTAACTGCTCTGCAGGGAAACAATCATACTTATGAACAGCAGGGGGAGCTCCCGCCTTACTTCCCAGCCATGCAGAACTCAAGCAGCTTTGTTTATGACGATCCCTAAGCAGCCCAGACCACACTGAGCATGTGCAGGGTCAGGCCAAGATGTATAACAAAGTTACAAGATGGTGACACCCAGTGGCCAACTTTGAAAGCATAAATCATTTGTTTGATTAGGCTTGTGGTGCAGTAAGTTCATGTTTATGTTTAGTATACAAAATACAGTATTTCTAGCCTTAGTCTATTTTACACTTTCCTTGTCCTTTAATATACATATGCACACAGACTTATACTGGTCACTGGTGATGGGACACACAGACAAGGCTGCTATCGGGATTGGAGGCAGATAAGAGCCTTATCAGGGGCCTAATAAACTAGGGGTAGGGAGAGGGCCGGTGCTGGGGGCCCATGGTATCTGATGGTGGCCCTGTATACTGAGACCCTGGAAAAAGTCACATAAGAAACTGAATGCATTGTAGCAGCTGTTCAAACTCCATGGACGATCTTTGATCTTTGATGACTGCTGCTTAGTTGGAGCATTTACATTTAGAAAAGCTACAAATATATTTTACTTTCTCTTAAAATAATTAATTAAAGAGGTTGTTCACCTTTAAATTAACTTTTAGTATGCTATAGAGAGTGATATTCTGAGACAATTTACATTTGGTTTTATTTTTTGAGTTATTTAGCTTTTTATTCAGCAGCTCTCCAGTTTGCTATTTCAGCCATCTGGCTGCTAGGGTCCAAATTCCCCTAGCAACCATGCATTGATTTGAACAAGAGAATTGAATATATATAGGAGAGGCCTGAATTGAAAGGTAAGTACTAAAAAGTGGCAATAAATTGAAGCCTCACAGAGCATTTGTTTCTTAGGTGGAGTCAGTGACCCCCATTTGAAAGCTGTGAAGAGTCAGAAGAAAAAGACAAATAATTAAAAAAAACTATTTTTTATTTAAAAATAAACAATGAAGGCCAATTGAAAAGTTGCTTAGCATTAGCCATTCTATAGCATACTAAAAGTTAACTTAAAGACGAACCACCCCTTTAAAAATTAAAACACACAATGTTTACAGTATATCCAATTTCTGTGCCTGTCATTACATAAAGGTAACAGAATAGAATATGGGTAACAACTGAGTCCAGCAGACTGTGAGTTAACAGCCTTCAGCAGAATAAAGTCACCCTGTAGTTATTGTGCTGAAGAGACACTGTGAGCAGGAAGAGTCCTAAAGCCAAATGGCTTTCTTTGGAAATGAGAATGGGTTTATAAAAGGGTTGTTCACCTTTAAATTAACTCTTGGTATGATGTAGAGAGTGATATTCTGAGACAATCTGCAACTGGTTTTCCTTTTTTTTAATATCTGTGGTTTTTGTGTTATTTAGCTTTTGATTCAGCAGCTCTGCAGTTTGCAGTTTCAGCAATCTGGTTGCTAGGGTCTAAATTAACCAGCAACCATGCACTGATTGGAATGAGAGACTGGATTAGGAGAGGATCTAAACACACACGAGTAATAAAAATTCGCTAATTCAGTGAAATCAAAGCCACAGAACTAATGTTTTTCCTGTATTTAGGGAATGGCATTTACCCTGCAAGAAAGGCAAATCCTCGATCTACAAGGCCTCCTGCCCCCCAAAATAGAGTCTCAAGACATCCAGGCTGCCCGATTTCACCGGAACCTGAGCAGAATTGATGATCCCCTGCAAAAGTAAGTTTTGGTGTGGGATCCGTTATCTGCAAGCCTGTTATCCAGAAGGCTCTAAATTATAGGAAGGACCTCTCCCATGGAGAACCTTGTACTTGATAGTAATTAAACTGCATCAATCCATATAGGGGCAATACAATTCTACTGGGTTTATTTAAAGTACAAGTAAACCTTTAAAATAAGTGAATGTAAAATTGATGAGGGGTTATTCTAAGCACTTTTGTCATTGACATTCATTATTTATTTTCTTTTAATTCCAAGGATACATGTGCTGTTAGTATTAATGAATTTAGTTACAACAGCGCCACCTGCTGGTCAGTTTCCCACCAGTCTGACCACCAAGTAGTCAAGGAAGTTGTCAGGAGAAAGAAAGAGGCTGCTCTGATGTTCTTCTGCTTAGGAAAGAGTTGAGAAAGGTTTCTGATTTTATTCCTAAGCTGAAGAACATCATTAATTTTATATTCGCTTATTTTAAATGTTTACTTATCCTTTAATATCCTTCTTGAGGTATGGTGATCTAAATTACAGAAAATCCCCTATCCAGAAAAGCCCCAGGTCCTAAGCATTCCGGATAATAGATCCCACAACGGTATTCTCCTCATACAATTACCTCCTTTTATAATAATACCATTTTCTTTACACAAACTTTTGAAGTGTATTTAAATATATAGACATAAATGTAATTTCCGTCGTGTTCATTTAATGCTTTGATCTGTTGTACTTGTGCGTTTGTGCTGCAGGTACATCTATTTAATGGGAATTCAGGAGAGGAACGAGAAGCTGTTTTACAGAGTCCTGCTGGATGATATCGAGCACCTCATGCCCATTGTCTACACCCCAACTGTAGGCCTGGCCTGCTCCCAGTATGGTCATATATTCAGGAGACCTAAGTAAGTCAAGGAACCTTTCTAAAGCATTCGAATTATTGAATTTGGACTATAAGTGAATTAAGCAATAAAAATACAGTAGTACTGTATCTGTTATCTACTGTGTATCCTGTGCTTGAATGGCTGCCCCCATGGCTACACAGCAGCTTGTTTATATAAACTATAGTAGTACTTATCTGTTATCTACTGTGTATCCTGTGCTTGAATGGCTGCCCCCATGGCTACACAGCAGCTTGTTTATATAAACTATAGTAGTACTTATCTGTTATCTACTGTGTATCCTGTGCTTGAATGGCTGCCCCCATGGCTACACAGCAGCTTGTTTATATAAACTATAGTAGTACTTATCTGTTATCTACTGTGTATCCTGTGCTTGAATGGCTGCCCCCATGGCTACACAGCAGCTTGTTTATATAAACTATAGTAGTACTTATCTGTTATCTACTGTGTATCCTGTGCTTGAATGGCTGCCCCCATGGCTACACAGCAGCTTGTTTATATAAACTATAGTAGTCTTTCTGAAGCAAACACAACAGTTTTACCTGTGCAGCATAACAGTACATTATATTGTCATTCCTTTAAAATACTTTAATTTTTTTGGTGTTACTGTTGCTATAATTTTTCAATTCTCCCGATTTTATTTATTTTCTGCTTGGTTTTCCAGGGGTCTGTACATTTCCATTTTAGACAGAGGACACATACCATCGATATTGGACCATTGGCCAGAAACAGATGTGAAGGTAAATTAGGTCAAACTTCTGACACTTTCCTTATTTAACAACTTTTTTTTTTTTTTAAAACAAATGACATTAAAAATGCACAGGCTTGATAGAGGGCCTGAAACATTGCCTTATTTTGTATGTTTTAAGCTAAATAAACCTTTTTGCGCAACTACAACTCACACAGTGTGCTGATGATAATTCTTTTTGATACATGGTTATGGCCCCGTCACTGTGGCAGACGTGGGCCCTCAAGTACAGCACCTGACACTAGAGTTCTGCAGCGGGTCGGGTACCCGCAAGTTACCTGCAAAAAAAGCAGGCACCCTGCCGAATGAGGGCAGGATTTTCTGGTGCGGGTATAGATACGGGTCTCATCTAAATGTCTTCTTATATAATATTGTCTATATTTTACTCCTTTTAAAGTTTTACAAAACTTGTTACTGCCCCGCCCACTTTTGATGACGTCATGTCTGGTTAGCAGCACCATCACTTCCTGTTTGATGGTGGTTGCGGGTTGGCTTGTGGATATGGCTGTTGAGGGTCCGGGTCGTGTAGTGGATCAAAGTGGGTAAATATGCAGGTTCGGTTCGCGGGCTGTGGGGTCGTGTCGCGGCCTGCGGGTTTGGGTCGGGTGCGGGTCTTAGAAATTGGTTCCATGCAGGATTCTACCTGACACCACAACTTGGGTGTTTTTTTGGGCGTGTTTGAGCTCTCCATATCCGCCACTTATAAAAGTTCAAAGGTTGAACTTAGAAAAGGTGCTTTCTTATAGCCTGGTGGTTGCTGGACAGTCATGGCCTATAGTGTGCAACAGGAGTCCCCTAATTTTTTTTACTAGTGAGCCACATTCAAATATAAAAAGAGTTGGGGAGCAACATAAGCATGAAAAAAGGTCCCTGGGAATGCCAAATAAGTAGGGATGGGCGAATTATTTCGCCTTGTTGTGCCGAAAAAATGACACCCAAAGACGCGCATCAAAAAAATTTCGGCACAACAATTTATTTGACGCCCATAGACTTTAATGGGCGTCAACGAAACAGGTCAAATTTGCCAATTCCTACAAATAAGGGCTCTGATTGGCCGTTTCCAGCCCCTATGTGGACTGGCAGCCTACAGGAGGCTCTGCTTGGCACTATACTTAGTTGTTATGCAATTAAAACTTGCCTCCAAGCCTGGAATTCAAAAATAAGTCCCTGTTTGAGGACACGGAGAGCAACATCCA
Source organism: Xenopus laevis (assembly GCF_017654675.1). Classification (NCBI taxonomy): domain Eukaryota; kingdom Metazoa; phylum Chordata; class Amphibia; order Anura; family Pipidae; genus Xenopus; species Xenopus laevis. The sequence continues at coordinate 192,976,513 of NC_054372.1, forward strand.
AGGGGTCTGTGAGTAGCATGTTGTTCACGAGCTACTGGTCGGGGATCACTGGTGAAGAACAAGGCAGCAGCCGGAATACTCGTGGCTAATAATATTAGAATCAATCACTTTATGGCTGAGTTGTGCTTTTCTCTTGCAGGCAGTTGTGGTCACAGATGGTGAGAGGATTCTGGGTCTCGGAGACCTTGGTGTTTATGGAATGGGTATCCCAGTTGGGAAGCTGTGTTTATACACTGCCTGTGCAGGAATTCGGCCCCAGACGTGCCTTCCAGTGCTCATCGATGTCGGTACTGATAACCCAGTGAGTTGTTGTGAATGTAAATAATGGTTTCACAATTCAGCTTCCCAAATCTGTGCAAAGGTTTGTGTTACTATAATAACCTTTATTGGGAAGATACACAGGATATTGCATTAACATTTACATATACCAGTCGTTTTCATGTCTGGGATTTTCCTCATAACAGATCTTTCCGTAATTTGGATCATACCTTCATACCTTAAGTCTACTAGAAAATCATGTAAACATTAAATCCAATAAGGATTAATTATATCTCAGTTGGGATCAAGTACAAGCGACTGTTTTATTATTACACAGAAAAAAGGAATAATTTCTAAAACTTTGGATTATTTGGATAAAATGTAGTCTATGGGAGACGCCCTTTACGTAATTCGGAGCTTTCTGGATAATGGGCTTCCGGATAACTACTGATCCTATAGCTGTATCATGAGCAAAGATAGAGACAGTACTTCTAGTGGGTTATTTATCAAATTCAATTTTTTTTCTGATTTTTTTTTTTAATTAAAAAGAGTCTGACCCAACTACAATCCATGACCTAATTTATCATCGAAAAAATTCGATAAAATCAGTTTGGGGAAACACCATTGACTTCTGCAGGACCCCTACAGCTTGGAGATGGAGTCTTATCAGATTCTGACTTTTAGCAGCCTCAGGGTATAATAAATCATGGAAAATTCTAGTTTTTTTTCCCCACTAAAAATTTAGATTTTATAGTAAAAAAAAAACCCAAAAAAAAAACCTAGAATTTTGAATCTGAGTTTTTGTCATTCAGACAGATGGAAGTGGTTCACTTTACTTTTAGTATTTTATAGAATGGCTTATTCTAAGCAACTTTTCAATTTGTCTTAATTTTTTAGAGTTTTTTTTTTTTTTATTTGCCGCTGACCTTATCTAAAAAAGAAAATTGTTGTGATTTTGCTAAACTATTCATATCACCTCTATTCTTCTAGAGGTGACAACTTTGGGCGACTATTGAAAACACATCGCCGCATGTGCATTAGCGCAGGCGATTTTGCGCAGTAACCTATGGGGAAAAAACGCTGAGGCAGTTCGGGGAGATAGTCGCACAAAAGACGTGGCGATTAGTCGCCAGGCGACAAAACCTCCCCGAATCTCCTCGTCTGGCCTTACCCTAAGGCTACAAACGTATTGTTATTACTCATCTTTCTATTCAGGCCTCTCCAATTCATATTGCAGTTCGATAATGTTATATAGTCTCTATGTTGTGGTTACCCTAAATCTGATGTGTTCCTTTCCTGTAGAGTTTACTGAAGGATCCATTCTATATGGGGCTGTATCAGAAGAGAGATCGCACGCAGTTGTATGATGAACTGATTGATGAGTTTATGGATGCAGTTACAGACCGGTATGAGGAACCCCCTTACCCCATGGGCTATAGGGAGAGAATGTATTTATTCAAGAGTATTCTAGATGGGCATTCTATTGTCCTTTAGTGAATAATTAGCAGCAAATTCTTTTTAGAAGGGTTACTATAGTATTATCATTTCCTACTGCACTCCATGCAGGGGAGCCTTATGCTGGAAGACTAATTCCCTTGGCTTCTTGTCATTATAACCCTACAGTCTAATAAGAGGATGCCGGCAGTTTTACAACGGTCACCAAGTGGATGTCACAATGGAGAGAATACATGAAAGCATGGCAACCAGTTGTACATATAAGGGCTGAACCACATGGTGTGTGTCCTCTTCCGATCCGACTGGATGAGATGGATGCGCCGAATATAATGTAATAGGAATGTCGGACCTACAAGCTGCGTGCTTCCGACACAACACCACTGTCGCATGTGAACGCCGCATCTTGCGTCTTCATCCGGCAGTCGTGTCGGATTCACGCAGCTTGTAGGTCCGACATTCCTATTACTTACATTATATTCAGCGCATCCGTCTCGTCGCATCCACTTCCTCTCATTGCGTCGGATCGGAAACAAGCCGCACGTGGAGTTCAGCCCTTAGGATAGTCTGTAATTACCTTGTTATAGCAGAGGGTTTGGAGACCAGGTGCTCCTGAGTCTGGTAATTTAATATGTGGAATAGAAGACTCTTTAAAGGGATTCTGTCATGATTTTTACGGTTTCGTTTTTATTTCTAAATGACACTGTTAACACTGCAAAAAATTTAATTCCTGAACCAGCAAGTGTATTTAGTTGTAATATTGGTGTGTAGGTGCATCTCAGGTCATTTTGCCTGGTCATGTGATTTCAGAAAGAGCCAGCACTTTAGGATGGAACTGCTTTCTGGCAGGCTGTTGTTTTTCCTATTCAATGTAACTGAAGGAGTCGCAGTGGGACTAGGGTTGCCATTTGGCCGGTATTTTACCGGGCTGGCCGGTAAAAATGATGCTCGATGCCAATGTTATTAATAGGAAAAGACGGCAAGAATATAGGAAGGCCGGTATTTTTTTCCAGAAAAGGTGGCAAGCCTAAGTGGGTGGTGGATTTTTATTATTGAGTGTTATTCTCACATGTACCAAGGAGCTGTTATCTTGTGCCATAGAGCCTTTATTTGGTTAACCTTCCCATTGTTCTATTGTTAGGCTGCTGGGGGTGGTTATATCACTCCAACTTGCAGTAGAAATTTAAGTCGCATGACTGGGGGCAGCTAGGAAACTGACAAAATGTCTAGCCCAATGTCAGATTTCAAAATTAAATATAACAAAATCTGTTTGCTTTTTTGATAAACGGACTTCAGTTCAGATTTCTGCTGGAGCAGCACTATTAACTGATGTTTTCCCGTGACAGTATCCATTTAAATAGGGCACCCCTAAACTCCCTGGAGGGCTCAGGTGTCTGAGAGCTTCTTGTTCTCATCTTCATTCCTATAACCCAGAGTATGTATTACCTCCAGTGTATGTAATTCTGACTCCTTCCCTTCAATTTCTAGGTATGGCCAGAACACACTAATCCAGTTTGAAGATTTTGGAAACCACAATGCCTTCCGGTTCCTAAGGAAATACAGAGAAAAATACTGTACATTCAATGATGACATACAGGGTGTGTTGGCTGTTCCTGCCTTATCCTATACAATGACAATGATCAGCTCTGTATATGTTTAATGTGGCTGCTCTGCTGCTTTCTACATTGGAATTTAAAGCACCTGCGATGTTCTTATGGTCCACTCAATTTAAAGGGACGGGTCACAGTTAACTTTTAGTATGCTATAGAATGTCCTATTCCTAGCAACTTTGCATTTGGGCTTCTTTTTTCTCATAGTTTTTTTTACTTATCTGGCTTCCTCTGCTGACGCTTTCCAGCTTTCAAACGGTGATAACTGACCCGGCAGCCCAAAAACTATATTATTGTAATTGCTACTTTTAATTACTTGTCTTTCTATTCAGTGCCTCACCTATTTATATTCTAGTCTCTCATTCAAACCACTTCCTGGTTGTTGCTAGGGTAAATCAGAGAATATAAATATAAATGGACCAGCGCTCGGCAACAGCTTGAGGGTAGACAAGAGGACAGTGACTAATATAGTGTAGTATTTTGAACCTTTAACTGTGCAACTTTGGGTGGTCACACATTTTATGAGGGGAGTGCTCCTTCTCCTTCACCTTTTAAGGTTGTTACCATCACCTTTTATCCAGACAGTGTAAGTACAGTCCAAACAGTGTTTTGGGAATTTCTAGGTAGGTACTTACAAACGTTTAGTATTTTTCTCCAATGCTCCAATAGTTCTATAGGAATGTGCTTAGAATAGTGACTGAGAGAGAGAATAAAGTACCCCCTCTTGTAAAATATAAGGATATTATAAGTTACCGAGGAGTTTCATGACTTCGGCCTCGTGTTTTTATACAGGTCATGGAACTTCGAGGTAACTTCTAATATCCTCATATTTTACAACTGGGGGTACTTTATTTATTATAATACACAAATTTCAGTGAGTCATGTGACAGAAATGACATCAGAACTCACCGTTTTATAACTGATGACATCAGAACTCACCGTTTATAACTGATGACATCAGAACTCACTGTTTATAAGGATATAATTTACAAGCTATTCATGGCTTTTGTGTATTTTATATGTATATACAATGTATTGGCGTATAAAATAAAGTCCCCGTAGTGCCAGTTAACAACAGACTGCATTGTGAAAGGTTCGGACTATGGCACTACGACTTTATTTTATACGCTAATACATTGTGGAAATGTGAGTGCAGTTTTTATTTATCTATATCCACTATATATATATATATATATATATATATATATATATATATATATATATATATATATATATATATATATATATATATACACCGAAACGTCTATGGTTTTAATCTTTTGATAAATAAAGAAACAAAATTTTTTTTAAATTCCGGTGTGCGCTGCTTACAACTGTGGATATTTATATTATTTTTTTTATTATTATTAGAAGATTTTACACTATTTTGAGCACATTCCTATAGAGCTATTGGCGAGTTGGACAGGAACGAGCAGGCTGTCTGTGAAAGCCAACACTTGACGGTCTATAAAAATACTAAACGTTTGTAAGTACCCACCTAGAAATTCCCAAAACACTGTTTGGACTGTACTTACACTGTCTGGATAAAAGGTGATGGTAACAACCTTAAAGGTGAAGGAGAAGGAGCGCTCCCCTCATAAAATGTGTGACCACCCAAAGTTGCACAGTTAAAGGTTAAAAATACTGCACTATATTAGTCACTGTCCTCTTTTGTCTACCCTCAAGCTGTCTGAGCGCTGGTCCATTTATATTTATATTGTCTGATTGTTACATTTGAAGGAGAACTGATATTGGACAGAGGAAGTGGACCGCAGGACCCTAGATCACTTTTTTTTTTTTTCTAGGGTAAATATGAACCTAACAACCAGACAGTTGCTGAAATACCAAAGAGAGCTGCTGAATAAAAACTTAAGTTAACCTAATTGAAAAACCACAAAATGAAGACTAATCGCAAACTGGCTCAGAATTTCAATGTCTACATCATACTAGAAGTTCATTTAAAGGCAAACTCCCTCTTTAACGGGCTTGTTCGCCTTTGAATTAACTTTTAGTATGATGTAGAGAGGGATATTCTTATACTGGATATACCAAGACCTGGATGAATAATACAGGTCGTAGTCGTATTGCCTGATCCTTTATTGCACCTGTGTGTCATATCCACAAGTGCAGGAGCATTGTGTGTGGATCTGAAGCTGCGTGGCTTAGTTTAACCCAATTATATTCCTCTGTCTACAGGCACCGCCTCAGTAGCCCTGGCCGGGATGCTGGCCGCCCAAAAGGCCATAAGGAAACCCATTACAGAACACAGAATTCTTTTCTTGGGAGCTGGAGAGGTATGAAAATACATTCAAAAAGCATAATTTTCAATCAGATTTAGTCGCGAGAATAGAGAATAAGATGAAATCATTTGAAAAATATATTCCATTTTTATAGTGCAAATCTTTAAATGATTCTTCTATCTGGCACCTGAACAAAGCAAAACATGCCTTTCTGCTATACAGGTATAGGACCTGTTATCCAGAATGCTCGGGACCTGGGGTTTTCTGGATAATGGATCTTTCCATAATTTGGATCTTCATACCTTAAGTCTACTAGAAAATCATGTAAACATTAAATAAACCCAATAGGCTGGTTTTGCTTCCAATAAGGATTAATTAAATCTTAGTTGGGATCAAGTACAAGCTACTTTTTTATTATTACACAGAAAAAGGAAATCAATTTTAAAAATCTGGATTGTTGGGATAAAATGGAGTCTATGGGAGACGGCCTTTTTCTGTAATTCAGAGATTTCTGGATAACGGATCCCATACCTGTTCTATTAATTGCACTTTGGGTATTGTGTAATGTTTTGTCATGTTTCTTTGCCAAAGTGTATCCTGATTGGGTCTGAGTGTAATGAATGTCAGAATAATCATTCCTCTGTAGCAACATCCCTCCAGCTTAAACATTATAAAAAGAGATACCAAACAACTATTCTAGACTAGGCATTCCTCTGTATTAAGCATGATTCAGAAGGAACAGCCCCTGGATTAGTTGAAAACCACTACAAAGAGATACTATAGAACAGCCGACATTTCTAGTTATTTCTATGTACTTGACAGACACAGCCGCATGGAAATTTGAAGGTGTAGTACTTCTTTAAATCTTCCTTCCAGGTTATATATCGGTGTTATGTATTGTGTACATTTCAAGGCAAGACCCACAAACTCAAAACAAAAATATCAAAAATAATCCACAAGTTTGAAATGGCTGCCGTGGTTAAAGGGATTCTGTCATGATTTTTATGGTTTCATTTTTCATTTTTAATTCTAAATTATTACACTGTTTATACTGCAAATAATTCACTTTACCATATAACATTTCATTCCTATCCAAACAAGTGTATTTTATTAGTTGTAATATTGGTGTGTAGGTAATTTTGCCTGATCATGTGCTTTCAGAAAGAGCCAGCACTTTAGGATGGAACTGCTTTCTGGCAGGCTGCTGTTTCTCCTACTCAATGTAACTGAATGTGTCTCAGTGGGACCTGGATTTTACTATTGAGTGTTTTTAGACCTACCCGGCAGCTGTTATCTTGTGTTAGGGAGCAGTTATCTGGCTACCATACCATTGTTCTGTTGTTAGGCTGCTGGGTGGCCATACGCAGCCACATTGACGTGGGCGATATCGGGCTGATCCGATCGTGAGCCCTAGGGCCCAATGATTAGATCATAATGCAGCCAATACAGGCAGTTGGATCGCGGGACCGCATCAACAAAGAGATGCAGCCGCAATCCGTTGGAATTTTTAACTCGAATTTTTGAACGACATTTGCCGACTTTCAGCCAGATATCGTTTGGGCAAGCCCGTCTGAGGGCCCCACACATGGGCCAATAAGCGGACGACTCTGTCTGCCAGCAGCGCTTGTCGGCCCGTGTATGGCCAGCTTTAGGCTGCTGGGGGGGGGGGGAAGGGAGGGGGTGATATCACTCCAACTTGCAGTAAAGAGTGACTGAAGTTTATCAGAGCACAAGTCACATGACTGGGGGCACCTGGGAGACTGACAATATGTCTAGCCCCATGTCAGATTTCCAAATTAAATATAAAAAAAATCAGTTTGCTCTTTTGAAAAACGGATTTCAGTGCAGAATTCTGCTGGAGCAGCACTATTAACTGATGTGTTTTGGGGAAAAAAACATGTTTGTCCCATGACAGTATCCCTTTCATAGCATAATTATGCCATTTTACTGGTTTTAAGAACAACCACTATTCAAACATAGGAGAGATGGGGTGGTCTGATATTAAGCTACAAATGTGCAAAGTTCATAGTAGTAAAGTTCCATAAAAGTGATCTGTTTGTTCCCTGTGCCAGGCTGCACTTGGCATTGCCAATCTGATTGTTATGTCAATGATGGAGCATGGGATTTCTTCTGAAGCAGCTCGGGAAAGGATTTGGATGTTTGACCAGTTCGGCCTGCTCATTCAGGTAATACTCGGAGGGAATAAAAATATAAATATAAATTATTTGGGTATTTAACAATAAGAACGTTTAAAACACAAATGAGGTGGAACTAAATCTCAGAGAGGTTGTGTTTATGCAGGGAACATGTAGATGAAGTACTGAAGGGGTAAATAAATACATTTGCTTCTTACTTCAGCTCAGTATAGACTTATGTTTATTGATCACTTTGTAATTGTTGTAGTTTTACCAAATCAACTGAATTGTTGAAATTGCAAACTGGAGAGCTGCTGAATAAAAAGCTAAATAACTCAAAAACCACAAATAAAAAAATAAAAACCAATTACAAATAGTCTCAGAATTTGCAAAGTGATCCCAAATAAAATTAAATACAGGAAGTGATTTAAACCCGACGCTGGGGGTACGCTCTTACTACGCCTTGACAAAGCTATTAATGCGAAACGCGCGTCTGCGTTTGGATTCCTCTTTTAAACTTAATTTTAGAAGGATTTGAGTCTATTGGGTTAACGGAATAGAAGGGGGGAATAGAAGGGGTGGGGAAGATATTCACTTCAACCAGTGCTCGGTAATCTCTCTTTTCTCTGCTACTAAAGTTCACAAGAGCCCGTGGATTTGTGGTTTTTTAGGGTTATTCAGCTCTTCTCAGAATAGGATTTAGATTAATTTACGAGACCACAGTCCCGGATACTCTGCCTCCTTGTCTTTGTGGTGTCCCAGGGATAGCAAACAATTAGGTAGTTTTTGGGACAACTCCACCTCTTCTAATCTCCTTTTCTTGCTAAAACTTTTTAACCTGAGCATCATTTGTACCGTATATACTCGAGTATAAGCCGACCCGAGTATAAGCCGAGGTACCTAATTTTACCTATGAAAAGTGGGAAAACTTATTGACTCGAGTATAAGCCTAGGGTGAGATATGCAGCAGTCACTGGTAACTAAAGCCTACTGTGGTGTACAATGCAAAATTGCAACCAAAATAGAAACTGCCCACATAGGAAAGTATCTAAGAACATGCTGTAAAACACATATAAAATGGTTGTGTTTCAGTGTTAGAATCTACAAGTCAAGACTAAAGCATGTTATTAAATTCTTTCCCATATACAGTATGCAAATTCTATTCTAGACACAATTCCACACCACACACACCACAACAAGCTCCAGTTTTAGATAAAATGCCAGATAAACCTGTTCCATTGCATACCTATACTAGATGGTTTAGCAGTCTGCCCAGGGTGCCATATGTTGTCTGTCCAGTAATCCCTCCAGGTTGCTGTGCAGTTTAATGGAGGCCCCAAGCTCCCTTCCTGCCAGTCTAGGTTGTAGTGTAGGGCTATTGTGGAGCAATGCAGGGCTGTTAGAAGCTGCCAGGGCTGATGGCCTTGTTTGTGTTCACACCTTGGGCCTTCAACTCCCTCTCAGCCCGTTTGTGTGAGGGCCTGAGGCTGCAGGGGGTAAATTGGCAGGAGTGCCCCCTGGGTTTCAGCAGCAGGGGACCTTCCTGCTTGGGGCCCCTCCTGCTGCTCCTTAAGTCACTGTGTTAGATCAACTTGGGCGACAGAGGTCTGGGTGATGTGTGTGAGGGTGCACAATAGACTTACCGCACCAGGTACTGGGCTGCAGGGTAGGGTTGCAAGGGCCTGAAACGGGGCACCCCCAGGGTTCAGGGTTCACTTACCCTATGTAGCACCCTCCAGGGAAGTCCCAGCGGTCCTAGTGCATAGGATTGGGCGCCTTGTGGTTCCGGTGCGGCAGCGGATCAGGCTCGCGTTTACGCGAGTCCCCGGCTTCCTCAACTCTGGTAGGCTGCAACTTGGTTTGGCGCTTCGGCGGCAATGCGTTGCCGGCTTTTTCCCTGGATGCGCTGCGGGTAGTCACTGGGTCTGCCTTGGCTTCATTGGTATGCCTAAAGCCTAGTGTCACACACTAATGGGGGATAATTATGCCAGGGGCCCCAGAAGCGCTGTGAGTATGCGGCTGCTCTGTTATGTGGACGGCTGGACGCCGCATTATTGTTAATCTTCTTAGAGATACTGCGGGCCGGTTTAAATTTAAACATGGGCCGCAATTGGCCCGCAGACCACACTTTGACAATGCTTGTTTTATACTGACTCGAGTATAAGCCGAGGTAGACTTTTTCAGCACATTTTTAGTGCTGAAAAACTCGGCTTATACTCGAGTATATACGGTATTTTTTAAAAGCAATTTATCCCATTAATTGTGGTCCTCACTATATCAACTATTGTATTTTTACCTATTTATCAATATCAATTACTTAGCACTTTTAAGCACTTTACAATAAATTAACCTTGAAGCAATTATGAATTTATGGTAATTGCCATCTAACAGCAATCATATTAGCACTTGAAGCACTTTATTAACCTTAATTAATTATTTGATCAGATTGATTGTGGATGCAAACCTAACGTACCAGATAACACATTGTATCATAAGGTTATTAATTTGTGTGAAAGTAATTAAGCATTTATTAACCTTTAAGTTATATTATAATTAATAGAATGAATTATATTGCACTTGCACTTTAATGTAATTAATTTGGTTAAAATTAAGCACTTTACTTTTTAATCAGTCAGTGGTTGCCATTTGACAATCACAAAACACTTAATAGGTATTCTAATAATTGAGGAACCGCTGAACGAGTGAGAGGCAATTGGGGTTCTTTTTCTCTTCACAGAATTAAATAGTCTCAGAATATCATTCTCTACATCATAGTAAAAGTTAATTTAAAGGTGAACAACCCCTTTAAGTATTAATGAAATTCATGATATTTTTTTTTTCTTAAAGAATAATTCAACCTATTTAAGCAGCATTTGGCTCCTGCTCCCCCACTTCCTAAGTTGCAGGGTTGGTGGTTGCCATGTGCAGCTGCTTTCCAGTTCTCCTGTAGAATCCCCATGCTGCAGCACCATCTGTTAAACTACAGCTCCCACCACCAGTAGTCGCAGCTGAAGAGCATTAGTTGGATATTCAAATTCACATGTAATGCAGTTTGGTGCCTGTGCAGTGAAGACATTATACACAGTGATATGAAAATATATATATATATAATATTTTAATACATCCTGCTATCTGAGCCTTGTCCCTTGCAGCTGCCCTATAAAATCTCTGCACTTGGAGCCAGGAGGCTTAGTCAGGAACGTGGAACCCTCTGACAGTTTCATTGCCGAAAATAGTTCATTATGTATAAATCAAAACTGCCCGTCTCCTGTAAACTTCTCCCCAATCCCTTTAAAGCCACGACTACAAAGATGCATTCGAAAGTGGTACAGGTCAGCCAAAACACCCCAAAACCTCATTAAAAAAAAAACATTTAAATTTTGTATCCTAGGGCCGAGGAGAAGGGATAGACGGCAACCAGGAGTTATTCGCACATTCTGCCCCGGAGAAGCCGGTCAGTAGCTTTCTTGATGCTGTGAAGGTTCTGCAGCCAACTGCCATTATTGGTAAGTTATCATTAAAGGAGAACTAAAGCCTAACTAAAGAATTAGGTAGAAATGTTGTACATGATGTTTTGTGCTTCTGTACCAGCCCAAGGCAACCACAGCCCTTTAGCAGTAAAGATCTGTGTCTCCAAAGATGCCCCAGTAGCTCCCCATCTTCTTTTCTGCTGATTCACTGCACATGCTCTGTGCTGCTGTCACTTACTGAGCTTAGGGACCCACTCACAATATACAGTACACATAGAATAGAAATGTCACAATATAAGGCTGATTAGTAATTAATACAGATAATTACTACATGGCAGCACAGAAACCAGTGCAATTAGCATCAGAATTTAATAATCAGCAAACCTGTAGCATCAGCTTATATTACAGCCAGGGAAGCTCATTTTCTGCTGGATAATTAGTGACGAGCCCTAAGCTTAGCTTCTCAACAGCCAATCAGAGCCCACTGAGCATGTGAGTGTCACAGACACTTTCCAAGATGGTGACCCCCTGTGACAAGTTTGAAGTCCTGGATCATTGCTGCTATTGAGAAGTTGAAACTTTAGCCTCGTGCAGTAAGTTCACTATATAAAGAATGCCATTTTTAGCCATATTCATTTTTAAGGTTTAATTCTCCTTTAACACATTTATACAGCGGCAACATATTCCACAGCACTGTACAACAGAATGGAGTAGAGGTATGGGATTTGTTATCCGGAAACCCGTTCTCCAGAAAGTTCCAAATTACAGAAGGGCAGTCTCCCATAGACTTTATTTTAATCAAATAATCCAAAATGTTTAAACAATTTTCTTTTTCTGTGTAATAATAAAACAGTAACTTGTACTTGATCCCAACTAAGATATAATTAACCCTTATTGGAGGCAAAACCTATTTGGGGTTATTTAATGTTTATATGATTTTGTAGTAGAGTTAAGGTATGAAGATCCAAAATACGTTATCCAAAAACCCCCAGGTCTCAAGCATTCTGGGTAACAGGTCCGAAAAAATGTTTGAGAAATGACCCTACCCCTATATGTAAAATCCCATCTCTATTTATTGTACTTTTTATTTATTCTTTATATACATGTGTATAAAGCACGTGCCTGAGATTGTATTTGGGATAATAACACAACAGGAGGACTATGAGCCAGCCAATGGCAGCTTAGCTCAGTCTAGAACTGCAACTCCATAGAATCCACACGAGAGACTGTTATATAGTCTCTTTCATATTTGCATTAGACAAATACAAATGGAGCAAGAAAACGATGGTATAGTATAGAAATATATCATTATTAAAGATATTAAGAAAAGGACATTTTGGCTCATGTGGAACATAAATGTATATTTCTCCTAATGAACATTCTTCAGTTGTTTCTGGTGGTTGATTTCTCTCTCTCTCTCTCTCTCTCTCTCTCTCTCTCTCTCTCTCTCTCTCTCTCTCTCTCTGTCTGTCTGATCACAGGGGTATCAGGAGCAGGACGGCTGTTTACAGAAGACGTCATCAGAGCAATGGCTTCTATCAATGAAAGACCCATCATCTTTGCTCTGAGTAATCCAACCTTGAAGGCAGAATGCACAGCAGAGGAAGCCTACACTTGGACAGAGGTAGGGCCTTTAATGTAAAATCTGCAACTTCAGCAGTTGCTGAACTTCATTAAAGGGTAACTAATTTAATTTAATACAAGCTTCGGGCATACTGAAATAAGAAACTTTATAAATACATAAAAATTCTGTACTGTTTCTGAAATAATCAAGTTTATCGTTACTATTCCTCTCTCAGCATCTGTTTCTCTTCATTCTCTCTTCGTGCAGCAGTTGGGTGTCAGATATTCATTGACAGTTAGATCCAATATATCTTATAGGAGGGCTCCTTTTGCCTAGAAGATGTATTAGAGCTCACTCAAATAACTGATTCCAGGACAAACAAAATCTAACAAAATAACACAAATCCTGCAACTAGAGAGACATGATGTCTGGCACAAATCCTGCATGTACAGAGACATGATGTCTGGTGAGTTTAATAGAGTGAGCTCTAATACATCTTCTAGGCAAAAGGAGCCCCCCTATAAGATATATTGGATCTAACTGTCAATGAATATCTGACACCCAACTGCTGCATGAAGACAGAATGAAGAGAAACAGATGCTGAGAGAGGGATAGTGAAGATAAACTTGATTATTTAAAAAATAATGCAGTTTTAATAATTGATTGTATATAGAACATTTCTTACTTCAGTATGAGAAATCTTATATTAAAATATTACAGTTCCCTGTAAGGATGATAGGAGTTTCCCTGATTGTTAACCTTTTGTGTTATGTTGCTTTTGCTGTATCTCTTCTTGATAGGGGCAGTGCCTATTTGCTAGCGGAAGTCCATTTGACACCGTCGTGTTCAGTGATGGCCGATCCTTTAAACCAGGGCAGGGGAATAATGCCTACATATTCCCAGGTAAAGCTTTTGCCTTGTTAATATTATTAAACAAATGTCTGCCAATCACAAACACATCCACTGCTTAAAGGATAAGTAAACCTTAAAAATAAGTGAATGTAAAATTGATAAGCACTTTTTTCTAAGCACTTTTGCAATGTACATTCATTTATTTAATTCCAAGATATTAAGGGATACATGTACTGTTAATATGAATGAATGTTGTTCCAACAGCGCCACCTGCTGGTCAGTTTCCCACCAGTCTGACCAGCAAGTAGTCAAGGAAGTTGTCAGGAGAAAGAAAGAGGCTGCTCTGATGTTCTTCTGCTTAGGAAAGATTTGAGAAAGGTTTCTAATTTTATTCCTAAGCAGAAGCCTCTTTCTTTCTCCTGACAACTTCCTTGACTACTTGGTGGTCAGACTGGTGGGAAAATGACCAGCAGGTGGCGCTGTTATCTTGGAATTACAAAAAAAATAAAATCATGAATGTACATTGCAAAAGTGCTTAGAGTAGCACCCTCATCAATTTTACATTTACCTATTTTTAAGGTTCACTTATCCTTTTAATTTTAATAGTTCCAGCCATTCCCTATGTAAACTGCCATCAGTGTGTTATAGTCCAGCCCAGTGCTAACACTCTATTTTCCTGTTTTGCTGTTTCATATAGGAGTTGCTCTGGCGGTTGTTCTGAGTGGAGTTCGACACATAAGTGACCGGGTTTTTCTTGAAGCTGCTAAGGTCAGTTGCTTAACCTGCAATATTATTTAATAAAAAGCATCACATGTGACGTGTAGGCATGTCTCCATGTATGACTCTTGATAATACAGTAGATAACAGACAAGTACTACTATAGTTTATATAAACAAGCTGTGTAGCCATGGGGGCAGACATTCAAGCACAGGATACACAGTAGATAACAGATAAGTACTACTATAGTTTATATAAACAAGCTGCTGTGTAGCCATGGGGGCAGACATTCAAGCACAGGATACACAGTAGATAACAGATAAGTACTACTATAGTTTATATAAACAAGCTGCTGTGTAGCCATGGGGGCAGCCATTCAAGCACAGGATACACAGTAGATAACAGATAAGTACTACTATAGTTTATATAAACAAGCTGCTGTGTAGCCATGTGGGCAGACATTCAAGCACAGGATACACAGTAGATAACAGATAAGTACTACTATAGTTTATATAAACAAGCTGCTGTGTAGCCATGGGGGCAGCCATTCAAGCACAGCATACACAGTAGATAACAGATAAGTACTACTATAGATTATATAAACAAGCTGCTGTGTCGCCATGGGGGCAGCCATTCAAGCACAGGATACACAGTAGATAACAGATAAGTACTACTATAGTTTAAATAAACAAGCTGCTGTGTAGCCATGGGGGCAGCCATTCAAGCACATGATATACACCCTCTCCTATTCATATTCCAGACTTTTATTCAAATCAATGCATGGTTGTTAGGAGAATTTGGACCATAGCAACCAAATTGCTCAAATTGCAAACTGGAGAGCTGCTGAATAAAAAGCTAAATAATAAAAATTGAAAACCAACTGCAAATGTTCTCAGAATATCCCTCTCTACATCATAGCAAAAGTTAATTGAAAGGTGAACAGCCTCTTTAAACATGAAATGTGTATTTTAATAAATGTAGGCGCTTGCTGAGCAATTGACTGTTGAAGAGATGGGACAAGGGAGACTGTATCCGGCATTGTCCAATATCAGAGAGGTGTCGATAAACATTGCTGTTAAGGTAAGTGTCTTGTTTCATGCTCTTTATCCCATAGTCACACTGAACTTGACTGAATCCGATACAGTGATGCTCTAGTCAATGGGGTCACTTGCTAATGATAAAACAGCATATACCAATTTCTCTACAGGGTAAAAGCAAGGCCATACTGTATTTTATATACAGGTATGGGACCCGCTATCCAGAATGCTCCCGACCTGGGGTTTTGTGGATAACAAATCTTTCCGTAATTTGGATGTTCATACCTTAAGTCTACTAGAAAATTATGTAAACATTAAATAAACCCAATAGGCTGGTTTTGCCTCCAATAAGGATTAATTATATCTTAGTTGGGATCAAGTACAAGTTACTGTTTTATTATTACACAGAAAATGGAAATCCTTTTTAAAAATGTGGATTATTTAGATTTAAATGGAGTTTGTGGGAGACGGCCTTTCTGTAATTTTGAGCTTTCTGGATAACAAGTTTCCAGATAACAGATCCCACACCTGCACTGCCAAACAGTCTCCTGCCAATCCACATAGGGGCTACCAAAAAGCCAATCACAGCCCTTAATTTGCACCATCCAGAAACTTTTTTTCATGCATGTGTTCCTCCCCAACTCATATTACATTTGAATGTGGATCATGGGTTAAAAAACGTTGGGGTCCCATGCTCTAGTATTAGATTTACTTGTCGTTTAGGGCACACTGTGACCAACTGCTGAATTTTAGATACAGGTATGGGACCTGGTATTCAGGAACTCGGGTTTTGCGGATAAGGGATCATTCCATAATTTGGATCTCAATAACTTTAGTCTACTAAAAATCATTTAAACATTAACGAAATCCAACTGGATTGTTTTGCTTCCATTAAGGATTAATTATATCTTAGTTGGGATCAAGTACAAGTTACTTGATGCCAACTAAGATATAATTAATCCTCATTGGAAGCAAAACCAACCTATTGGGTTTATTTAGGGCCAAAAAAAATAAATTTCTAGCTATTTTTTGTGTACTTCGACTAGGGAATAGTCCAAATTCGATTCAAATTTGAAAAAAATCTCTTTTTAAAAATTCGACTTGGAAAACCATTCCCCATCTAAAACCTGCCGAATTGCGGTTTTAGCCTATGGGGGACCTCCTAGAACCTATTTGGAGTCAATTGATGGACTTTGAAAAATTAACATTTTTTTTTTTTAATGGAAAAACTCAGAATTGTACGATTCGAATGCGCTATTACTTCGATTCGTATGATTCGAATTCGAACGAATACGGACCTATTCACCCCAAAAGAGTTTTTTGATAAATTTTAATTGGTCTTTTTTATTATTACTTCGAAAATCGACCCTTGATAAATTTGCCTCTTAATCTATAAATGATTTTCTAGTAGACTTAAAGGACCAGTAACATTAACATTTTTTAAAAAAAATTCGTTAGTATACCAGGAAAAAAACCACCAAGACTAAATTTTATAATCGCACAGCCTTTATTAAGAAATAACTAACCAAAGCTCCTCTTTAGAAAAGATGACAGGGCGACGATCCTTCGTGCAGCGCTCAATTTCTCCTGGTTATGTCCTATAAGAACGCAGGGAGGAGAAATCGAGCGCCGCACGATGGATCGCCTGATTGCCTTTTCTGAAGAGGAGCGCAACGGAGTTTGGTAAATTTATTCTTAATAAAGGCTGTGCGATTTTAATGTTTAATTTGTCTTGGGTGTTTTTTTTTTTTAAAAAATTGATGTTACTGGTCCTTTAAGGTATGAAGATCCATATAACGGAAAGACCCATTATTCAGAAACCCTGAGCATTCTGGATAATCTGTCCCATACTTGTATTTGATAAAGTGCAGTTCTATGGGAGACAGCCATCCTGTCATTTGAAGCTTTCTGGATAATGGGTTTCTGGATAACTGATCCCCCACCTGTACTTACTTTACCCATTCTTCTTTAGGTTATGGAGTTTGTGTACAGAAACGGCATGGCTTTCCAGTACCCAGAGCCGGTGGACAAGAAAGCGTATATCAGATCTAAAGTCTGGAACACAGACTATGATTCCTTCCTACCGGATCTCTATGACTGGCCGGAATATGCATCAAAGCCGCACAAAATGTTCTAATTCTACAATCGCCTTTACTTTCTGTTTTGTGTTTGTGATAAAGTGTAACATAATACCGGTAGGGGATCAATTATCCAGAACTGTTGAGAACTGACTGCAATTTTCATATATCTTTATGAAAAATCATCTTCTTTGAATTGGGTCCTAAAATGATTTTGCTGTGGGGCCCAGACTGAATGCTGGGAAAATATGAGGTCATGCTGTATTATGGGGTGTCATGCCTTAAAGGGGTGGTTCATCTTTAAATTAACTTCTAATATATCATAGAATGCCATTCTCCTAACAACTTTACAATCAGTTTTCATTGCTTATTTTTTTAATAGTTTTAGAATGATTAGCCTTTCTCTTTAGCTTCTTTACAGCTTTAAAATGGGGGTCGCTGACCCAGCAGCCAAAAACCATTGCTCTGTGAGGCTCTGATAGCTGCTAAAATACCAAAGGGAAAGCTGCTGAACAAAAGGCTAAATAACCATCAAAAATGAAGACCAATTGCAAATTGTCTCAGCATATCAATGTCTGCATTATATTAAAAGCGAATTTAAAGTGGAAGTACCATTGACGTGTATTTATGCTTCCAGATAATAGATTCCCTGCCGCTATGTAAAAATGAAGCACTTGCAGCTGAAAATCCTGTGCCTTTCTGACATCTTTGATATTCCCAAATATTTATTGCACTGCAATCACCTTATCCCTGCACCCAATTTAGTGCTCCGAAATGCAGCAGTGTATTATATAGTGAATAAAGTATCCTCTCTTGTAAATTATAAGGATATTATAAGTTACCGAGGAGTTTCATGACATTATACAGGTCATGGAACTCCGAGGTAACTTCTAATATCCTCATATTTTACAACTGGGGGAACTTTATTTATTATAATACACAAGTTTCAGTGACTCATGTGACAGCAATTACATCACTACTCACCGTTTATAACTGATGACATCAGAACTCACTGTTTATAAGGATATAATTTACAAGATGGCTTTTGTGTATTATATATTTATATAATATATTTTCAGGCATTTTGTCACAGTTCTGCAAGGTGATTCTGCGTTAGCAACAAAACGCACTTTCAAGAGAACGCTGTCACATTCCAATCATAAATACGTCCAAATATTTGAATTTAAACTCCTCTATTTACCAGTTGCATTGTTAGAGTTTAGAGTGTAGAGGAAAGAACAGTCCAAATTCATTCTGTCCTGTGTTGTTGCGTTAGAATCATTTTCAGATTGTAAAGCGCAATGTTTATATTCATTGGGGCTCATGAATGAACACGGGGCCAATTTGCACCTGGGCAAAAACTTATAGTAACCAATTAGTGATTTTTTTAGGTAGTGCAATAAAAGCAAAGATTAAATTGGTTGCCTTCGAGTAAGGGCACACGCTAAGATTTTGGGAGATCTAGGGCAGAGATACACGGGCTATTTCTGGAGATTAGTTGCCCAGCGACAAATTGCCATCGGATCCCAGGGGTCAGCCCTTATTTTTTTAAAATGGCAATTTTCTATTTATGATTACCCAATGGCACATACTACTAAAGTATATTATTATGAAAATGGTTTATTTACATGAAGCAGGGTTTTACATATGAGCTGTTTTATGCAATATCTTTTTATAGAGACCTACATTGTTTGGGGGGTATAGTTTTCCTTTAAAGGAGAATTAAAGCTTTACTAAAGAAGTAGGTAGAAATGTTGTACATGATATTTTGTGCTTCTGTACCAGCCCAAGGCAACCACAGCAGTAAAGATCTGTGTCTCCAAAGATGCCCCAGTAGCTCCCCATCTTCTTTTCTGCTGATTCACTGCACATGCTCTGTGCTGCTGTCACTTACTGAGCTTAGGGACCCACTCACAATATACAGTACACATAGAATAGAAATGTCACAATATAAGGCTGATTAGTAATTAATACACATAATTACTACATGGCAGCACAGAAACCAGTGCAATTAGCATCAGAATTGAATAATCAGCAAACCTGTAGCATCAGCTTATATTACAGCCAGGGAAGCTCATTTTCTGCTGGATAATTAGTGACGAGCCCTAAGCTTAGCTTCTCAACAGCCAATCAGAGCCCACTGAGCATGTGAGTGTCACAGACACTTTCCAAGATGGTGACCCCCTGTGACAAGTGTGAAGTCCTGGATCATTGCTGCTATTGACAAGCTCAAACTTTAGCCTCGTGCAATAAGTTCACTATATAAAATATGCCATTTTTAGTATCATTAATTTTTAGGGTTTAGTTCTCCTTCAAGGTGGCCATACACAGGCAGATTTAAGATTTGGCAACATATCTGCACATGGATGTGGCCTTTTCGACGGGCCTATCCAACTGATATTGGCCTAAAATCAGCCAGATATCAATCAGGCAAGTTCGAGGACCGCATTGGCTAGTTGATGAGGTCTTCATCCCGAAGGTGTCCATTCCCATTGTTGTAATCCGTTCTTTAGCCCTTGGGCCAAACAATCGGATTAGCCCGATACTGCCTTGCCTTTGGTGGGCATATTGGGGGGAAAATCCACTTGTTTGCTGATCTCACCAGAGGAGCAGATCTTATAGTGTATGGCCCCTTGAGTGTTGCGTTTTTTTCGTGGTCTACTAACAAATTTTTCTTAAATGTTTTTTGATGCTACTGATCATTTAATAGTTAACAATGAAGGGACGGACCATGGAACTCTCTATACTTGCCATAGTTATACCAAAAATGCAAACTCTAACTTTTACCAGCCCACATTTATGATATCTACCCCTTTTGGTGTCACTTTTTTTATTGGGGAGACCATTTGCTCTCACATGGAGGTTAGTAATGAGAGAGAGGAAAAAATTACAGTTCTTAAAGTCAAAGGGAGAAAATAATAAGGGGTAAATAATTAAGATGAACATATATGACCCTTCATGCAAGGAAAAGGGAAATTATCTGAAGTGTTTTTGTGATCCTTATTATTTAATCGGCTGAATGTTTGAAATGTTACTTGGTGCAGTTCAGCCAATGAGATATTATACAGACATATAAGATATTATACACTCATAAGATATTATACAGACATATATATATATATATATATATATATATATATATATATATATATATATATATATATATATTATACAGACTTATATAAGATATTATACAGACACATATATATGATACAGACTTATATAAGATATTATACAGACTTATATAAGATATTATACAGACACATATATATTATACAGACAGGCTGTCTGTATGTACAGGTGTTTCGACTGCCCCAGTACTTGCTGAAGGGAACTAGGGATGCACTGAATCTAGGATTTTCCCTTTTTCAGCAGGATTCGGATTCGGCCAAATCCTTCTGCCCAGCCGAACCGAATTTTGATATGTAAATTAGGGACAGGGAGGGAAATCTGATGACTTTTTGTCACAAAGCAAGGAAATACAAAAAGTTTTCTCCTTCCTACCCCTAATTTGCATATGCAAATTCAGATTTAGTTCGGTATTCGGCCGAATCTTTCGCAAAGGATTCGGAGGTTCGGCCGAATCCAAAATAGTGGATTCGGTGCACCCCTAAAGGGAACCACGGTGTAGAGAAAAACTCGACCCGCACCCAATTTCCCCATTCCATTATAGACTCACCCCGCAGATGACATCACAAAAGGGGCTGGGCAGGTGGGAGTCTATAAAATAGGAAGCTGGTAGAGAGCAGGCAGAAGAGCTCAACATGAACCAACCCACTAGAGGAGCAGCGAGGTCAACCCCACCCGCAAGTCCCGAGGGTATCGAGCCAACCCGCACATCACTACCACAGTGCCATAAAAGGGCCATGGTACTCTGGGCCAAAGTATATTGTAAAAAAAAAAAAAGATAGCATTGATTAAGGAGCCACCACTAATGCACAATTACAGCACACATCAACTTTTCATTGTGTATTTGTTTGCTATTTCCTACTTAAAATATCTCAAGTTGGTTTAAAGGATAAGTAAACCTTTAAATAAGTGAATGTAAAACTGATGAGGGGGCTATTCTAAGCACTTTTGTCATTTACATTCATTATTTTTTTTTTAATTTCAAGATATTAAGGGATACATGTACTATTAATATGAATGAATTTTGTTACAACAGCACCACCTGCTGGTCAGTTTCCCACCAGCAGTGCCGGGCCAGCCCATTCAGGAGCCCCAGGCAGCCTGGCCGGTACGATCGCCCAACATGGCTAAAAACATGCACGTGAGCGCGCAGAAGAACGCATGCACTAGGGACTAGGGACCGCGCACGCATGCGCAAAACCCCTGATTAGGGGGTAATCAAGGACGGGACAAGTGGGGCAGAGGGGCAATCAGGGACAGGACTAGGGGGTAGGAGAGATAGAGAAGGCGCCCCCTCAGCTTTGCGCCCTAGGCAGGTACCTACTCTGCCTACCCCTAATTCATTCATATTAACAGTACATGTATCCCTTAATTTCTTGGAATTAAAAGAAAATAAATAATGAATGTAAATGACAAAATAGCTAGGAATAGCTCCCTCATCAGTTTTATATTCACTTATTTTAAAGGTTTGCTTAACATTTAACATCTCCTCTGAATAAGAATCACACACTTGTGCTTAAACCATGCTTAGAATTCCAGGGTACACTGTTACATTTGATTCTTATCTTAGAAGGATTATGTTCCTGGCTCCTCTCCCACAGCCTCGCTGACGTTAGAGAATTAATGGTCCATAATCCTAGGAAACAAAATATAAAACCTGACAAGATATTCAAGATTCCTTAACATGCGCAGCTTATTAAAATTGAATGGCCTGCCTATATTTCAGCTGTCTCTGCACAGACCCACATGTGTTGTACTTACAGCAAACTGATGGACTGGCTCTGCTTGCAGCTCATAGTCAGGAAAAAGAAATGGTAGAATGTGAGCCTTGCCAAGCAATATCCTTGAAACTGTCTATATATATATATAAAATATTATTTAAATCTGGTCAGTAAAGGAGTAGTCTATTTTGGAATTCAGTTTTAATATCGTGTAGCCTGATATTCGGAGAGAATTTGCAATGGGTCATCGTTTTTTGTGAATTATTTAGCTTTTTGGTCAGCAACTGTCTGGTTGCTAGGGGCCAGTTTCCCCCAGCAACCAGGCAGTGTTTTAAAGGAGAGACTGGATGATAAATATGAAAAGGCCTGAATAGGAAGATAATAGAAAGTTAATTATTAGTAAAAAGTCATACAGTTGTAGCTCTGTTGGTGAAAATCAAGGCATGAATTAAATAATTATTGAAACCAAAATTGTAGCCTTGCGAAGCAGTATTTTTTTTTGGCTACCGGAGTCACTAACCCCCATTTGAAATCTAAATAGAGCTTCAGAAAGAAGGCACACTGGAAAGTTGCTAGGAATAAGTCATTCCTTAACATCATAAAAGGTACAGTAACTGGCACAGGTTTGACCTTGACTGTCAGAAACCGTACATTTGTCTCTTAAAGTGACATGCACTGCTTTATATTTTGTTGTAACACCTTCCATTTACTCTATGCGCCCAAGTTACTGTGACATTGTTACTGGCTCCCATTGCAGTTTAGGCTTGCCTAGGCAGCCATTGCCTCTCAGGCAGACTGAAAACAGGCTCCTTATCAGGCATCCTATTAGTTTTTATAATTCCACTAAAAGCAGGCAGATGGTCATGGCCTAGTAGTTCAAAGGGCGTTGTGTGATGTAATCAGGAATGGTAAGCTAGGGGACACTGTACTTTCCATAACAAAGAGAACGGAGTAGGTTTAGAGCAGGGGCAGCACATGGGCAGAGATTTAGTCGACCAGCGACTAATCGCCTCTTCTTTGGGGCGACAATCTCCCCGAACTGCCTTCCCCCTGCTAAAACAAAAAATCGCCTGCGGCAATGCACTCGCGGTGCTTCGATTTCCAAAGTCGCCCAAAGTTTCCTCGTGAGGCGACTTCGGAAAATGAAGTGCCGCTAGTGCCATTCAGCAGGCGATTTCGCATTCTAGCAGGCGGAAGCCGTTCAGGGGAGATTAGTCGCCCCAAAGAAGAGGCGATTAGTCGCCGGGCGACTAAATCGCCCCAAATCTCCAGGTGTGCCCTTACCCTAAAGAGAATAGTAGCCCTTTAAGTTTAAAAGGGACTATATTTCCCTTTACTGGACAATTATAGAAAATACTAGATATTTTCTTTGATAAATGCCATGTCAGAGGTCTCCATTGGGTCAGGTTCTTGTGGAATACAAGCGGGTTTCAGGATGGAAATCCTTGACCACTTGAAAGATCCACGGATAACCTGTCAGGGTATCTGAGTAAATTGCAGGCTCTATAACTAATCTCACTCTCACTCCCTTTACATTAAAAAATATATTCCCCCTAACCTGGTTGACTTGCCTCTCTAGAGGCTGGGATGAGGTTTTCCCCCTTCAGATCTGAGGAAACGCTCAAAAAGTGGGTAGGCGGGTCTGGGACTGGCATGGGTCCCAGTCCCAACTGGACCTGCAGAAGTTTCTACAGGGGTGGCCAGACTTTGTCACCTTGTGATCTACTCTTGCCACCTGATGTCCATCATGAGATCTACCTTAAAGGAGAAGGAAACCCACTGGGCCCAAACCCCTCCCCCCTCCCCTGTGTTGCCGGCCTCCCTCCTCCCCCCTGGCCTACCTGTCCCCCTGGGCAAATGCCCCTAACTTGTTACTCACCCCTCTGCGCAGGTCCTGTCCACGGAGTTTACAGTCGCCATCTTCTCCCACGCGAGTCTTCTTACTGCTTTGACCAGCATCTTCTGGCGCAGTAGGAACAGTTACCGGTACGGATCTACTGCGTATGCGCCGAATGTCACAAAGTTTTCCAATTTCACTTTGTTACTGTTCATATCAAAAGACATTAAAGGACTTTGCCTTGTTAGTTAGCTAGACAGCTTTGCGCTAGCAAGTTAGTTAGTGAGGCCCTATTGGTACCTGTTAGGAGTGCTGCATGCACTAATTGGCCATTTATTTTAGATAAACTGTTATTCAGTTTAACCAATAGTGTGTGTGTTATTACTGTATTCATAGTGGGGCCACCCGTAGGTGCGTTACCGGATCCCACTAGGTGGAGGCACTGCGCTAGTAAGTACCAGGTACCCAGTCTCTGCCCAAACCACTGCAGAGTGGCTCAGGTTTGTCCCGTGTCATCAGGTAAGCGCCACACGTGGAGTGTAACACCGACAAAGGGGTGTCGCAAGAGTTACACTTAGGCTGAAAAAAGACACACGTCCATCAAGTCAACATTTTAAGTCTATAGATAACCTGCCTAACTGCCAGTTGATCCAGAGGAAGGCAAATAACCCATCTGAAGCCTCTCCAATTTACCTCAGAGGGGGAAAAATTCCTTCCTGACTTCAAAATGCAATGGGACCAGTCCCTGGATCAACTTGTACTATGAGCTATCTCCCATAACCCTATCCAATCTTTTTAAAGTAATTTTGATGTTACTGGTCCTTTAAGTAAGAAGCCAAAAGTCTATGGGGAGGGGGGTTCTTGTAATCCTTCCAGTCCGCATAAGTGTATCTTGAGTATCATAATTGGTTTCTTGAAATAATGTGTTACCCCTCAAAATTTCTGAGTCATGCTGTATTATGAAATGTATAGGTTGTTAAGTGTCAAAGTGGTTGTGGGAGACTATTGATGTATGTCGTCCATGGAGATGGAGAAAAATTTTTGGTGTGTTGTTCTTTATTTGTAGTGGCTTCCAGCCAGTCCATATGAGATATGTGTTGTATTTTTTGTTTAGTAAGTGTGATTGATGGGGCTTCTATTGGGAGCCATTGGTGAAGTATAGCCTTGCGAGATGCTGCCACAAGTCTTTCTGCCAAATGTTTTTCCCCTTTGTCTGGAGTTGAGAAAGATGTTACAATACTGAACAATGCCCAATCTATATTTGGTTGGATCGGTTTATTCACTATATCCATCCAATAAGAGGAATGTTTGTATTTTCGGGCATCCCCACAGCCAGGGTTGCCACCTGGCCGGTATTTTACTGGCCTGGCCGGTAAAAATAATGGTTGATCCCAATGTTATTAATACAGAAAAAAAGATAAATATATAAGAAGGCCGGTATTTTTTTCCAGAAAAGGTGGCAACCCTACCCACAGCATATGCAGGAGATCTGCTTTTGGGGCCGAGCATCGAGTACATTTATCTGAGGGGAGATTTTGAAACGTTTGTCAGGTGTAAGATAGGAGTTGTGGAAGAGTTATAGGGCCATTTCTTGATTCCTGCTTGTTGGCAATAGTTTCATAATGTGTATGTGAGATTTGAAAATATCTGTTTTCGCTATTTGCGGTGTAATAGACGTCCATTGAAATGGGGAGTCTATCTTTATAGTTGTCCGTATTATGTTGCATATTTGTGCGGTTGTGTGTCGTGTTTGTTATGACTCCTGTATCCTTTATTTTGTAAATTGTATTTCTTGCAAAATGTAGTATTTGCATACAAAGGAAAGTGTGTGGGCTTGTGAAAGGGAATTTTTACTTTAGTTTTGCTAGTGAGAGTAGTTCAAGGCGTTCAAACATTGCATAGCCCTTTTTCTTGCCAGATATGTATAATTCAGTTTGATATTCCTATGGGAAATCCCCTATTTGCTTGCCATGTTAAATATGTAAGTGTTGTAAGGGAAGACAATGTTTAAAGGATAAGTAAACCTTTAAAATAAGCAAATGTTAAATTGATGAGGGGGCTATTCTATGTACTTTTGTCATTTACATTCATTGTTTATTTTCTTTTAATTCCAAGATATTAAGGGATACATGTGCTGTTAATATGAATGAATTTTGTTACAACAGCGCCACCTGCTGGTCAGTTTCCCACCAGTCTGACCACCAAGTAGTCAAGGAAGTTGTCAGGAGAAAGAAAGAGGCTGCTCTGATGTTCTTCTTCTTAGGAATAAAATTATAAAATCTTTCCTAAGCAGAAGAACATCAGAGCAGCCTCTTTCTTTCTCCTGACAACTTCCTTGACTACAGGTGGCACTACAGGTGGCGCTGTTGTAACAAAATTCATTCATATTAAAGGGATACTGTCATGGGAGAAACATTTTTTTTCAAAAATCAGTTAATAGTGCTGCTCCAGCAGAATTCTGCACTGAAATCCATTTCTCAAAAGAGCAAACAGACTTTTTTAAATTCAATTTCAAATCTGACATGGGGCTAGACATATTGTCAATTTCCCAGTTGCCCCAAGTCATGTGACTTGTGCTCTGATAAACTTCAATCACTCTTTACTGCTGTACTGCAAGTTGGAGTGATATCACCCCCCTCCCTTTCCCCCCCCCCCAGCAGCCAAACAAAAGAACAATGGGATGGTAACCAGATAGCAGCTCCCTAACACAAGATAACAGCTGCCTGGTAGATCTAAGAATAACACTCAATAGTTAAATCCAAGTCCCATTGAGACACATTCAGTTACATTGAGAAGGAAAAACAGCAGCCTGCCAGAAAGCTTTTCTCTCCTAAAGTGCAGGCACAAGTCACATGACCAGGGGCAGCTGGGAAATTGACAAAATGTCTAGCCCCATGTCAGTTTTCAAAATTGAATATAAAAAAATCGGTTTGCTCTTTTGAGAAATGGATTTCAGTGCAGAATTCTGCTGGAGTAGCTCTATTAACTGATGTGTTTTGAAAAAACATGTTTTCCGATGACAGGATCACTTTAACAGTACATGTATCCCTTACTGTACGGCATATTCTAGATGGGGCCTTACCAGTGCTCTATACAGTGGGACCCCCTCCTCCCGTGAATCTCTGTCCCATTTAATACAAGTCAAGACCTTATTTGCCCTTGATGCTGCTGACTGGCATTGCTTGCTACAGACAAGTTTATTATCTACAAGGACTCCAAGCTCCGTCTCCATTATGGATTTGCCTAGTGTAGTCCCATTAAGGGTATAAGTGGATATTATTACATCCCAGGTTCATGACCACTACTTTTCAGAAAAGGCGACAATCCATTGTGCGACGCTTGATTTCTCCTCCCTGGCTATCTCCTATAAGGAAGGCAGGGAGGAGGAGGAATCGAGCGCAAAACGATGGATCGCCTTTTCTGAAGAGGAGCGCAAGCGGAGTTTCGGTAAGTTACTTCTTAATAAAGACTTTTATACATTCTAAAGTACTTTTATACATTCTAAAGTTTCAATTGTCTTGGTGTTTCTTTTTCAATGTTTCCTAAGGAATTTTTTTCTTTATGTTACTGGTCCTTTAACGGTGATATGGAGTGGGCGGGATCTGGAGATGAGGCTTGGGGTGGGCCCAGTGATTTCTAATGGCGGCCCAGCCCCGGGTACTAGGGAAAGTCTGGTAACGCTTTAGTGGAAGCCCTGCCTGTATCATTTAGTAAGGAGAGATCCGCTACACTGTCACTTCTCCCACAATGCAGCACTACGTCACTCCTTATGTCCCGCCCATTGACGCACGATTCCTTTAATGCCACGCCTCTTTCTGGTACAGTCACGCCTCTTTCCCAAACCAGCTTTTTCCCTTTCTCCTTGCTGCCTCGCCTCCTACTTCCCGCTACACGTCGGCCCCACCCACCTCAGTGCCCCGGATGTAGGCTCAATCGCTGCTGCTGTTGTTGCTGGTGCGCACGCGCGGCCTGTATCTGGGGCTTCTTGTTGTCCGCGGCCTGGGCCGCTGTGGAGCGGGCAGGGGAGGTTGTCGGAAGCAACGGAGGTTTTACTTCACTTTCAATTCGGTAAGGCAATGGGCGGGAAGAAAGATTATGCTGAGGGTTTAGGCCGCAGTCGCCTGGGAGTGTAGTAGTCGGGCCGTGTGAGGAGTATCTGCCCTGCCGCCTGAGGATGGGGAGCGGACGAGCTCCAGGGACACACACACTCCCCAGTCAGTGCATTTGCCTAGTCTTCCCTCCCGAGAACCCATTCTACTTCCTGCTTCAGAGAGACTGATGGGAGTTGTAGTTGAGCAGCCCCTATACAGGAAGCCGTGATACATGCAGCAGGCTGAGAGAGAGAGACTCATGGGAGTTGTAGTTAGAAGCCACAGCCTCTAGTTATTTTCCATCTCCCGCAGCCTTTGCAGAGTGGCACTTAAATGAATGGAGACTGTTATTGCTTGATTGCAAGCTCCCAGGCCAAGGCTGCTCCTGACTGTGGGGTTCAATTCTTTTTGTTATGGCCATTTAAAATGTGATCTAATGCCTTTATTTTCCTATTCAATAACCTTTCTTGTTTCAGATACTTAAAGTGGTAGTTCACCTCTAATTTGACTTTTAGGGCAGAGACACATGCAGCTATTTCTGGAGATTAATTTCCCAGCAACAAATCGCTTCCTCTTAGGGCGACTAATCTCCCCCAACTGCCTCCCGCCGGCTAGAATCTAAATCACCAGCGGGCTGGCACTCTGATCACTTTGGCTTTCCCAAGTCGCCTGAAGTTTCCGCGTGAGGCAACTTCGGACGACTTTGGAAAATGAAGCGCTCAGAGTGCCATTCTAACGGCGATTTACATTCTAGCCTGTGGGAGGCAGTTCGGGAAGATTAGTCGCCCGAAGAAGAAGTGATTTGTCGCTGGGAGATTAATCTCCCGAAATAGCAGCTGCCCTTCTAGTCTCTGCCCTTCTAAGCAACTTTGTTGCCATAATTTTTTTCTTTGTTTGCCTTTTTCCTCTGACTCTATCCAGCTATTAAAAGGGGTCACTGACCCCCATCTAAAAACAAATGCTCTGTAAGGGCAGAGAAACAAGTAGAGATTCGGGGAGATTAGTCGCCCAGCGGGAAGGCAGTTAGGGGAGATTAATCACCCAAAGAAGAGGCGATATTAAGTGACTGAATCTCCACGTGTGTCTCTGCCCTAAGGCTACTAATGTATTGTTATTTTTACTTTTTAATCACTCCTTTATATTCAGGCTTTCGCCTATTTGTATTCTTCTCTTATTCAAATCAATGCATGGTAGCTGGGGTCATTTAGACCCTAGTAACCAGATTACGGAAATTACAAACTGATGAGCTACTGATTAAAAAGCTAAATAACTTAAAAAAAAACACAAATAATAAAAACCTAATGCAAATAGAATATCAATCTTTACATCATACTAAAAGTTAACGTAAATGTGAAGAACCCCTTTAATCACAGCCAAAAAAAATCAGGCATGGCAACTGCAATCCCCGCTGTGTCACTTTCAGTTTATGTATTGGGGTGCTGGGTGGGTTTGGGAACGGGGTACTGTGCAGGGAATCGATGACTATCATGGTTTTACTTCCCCTTTAAAAATAAATGTGAGAAACATTGGTCCATTTCACTGCTCTTCTCGCATAGGGCGGCTTCCTAGCAACCAGTTATATGTTTTACTGTTAGACTGGATATGGTGAGTAGTTTTTATATGACGTACGAGTTCTCTTGCTACAATGTAACAGTTCATTTCCCTCCAAACTTGTTGCTCTGCTTCTGCTACATTGTTTCAGGGGACAGAGGCAACAGAGAATATAAACAGCCAGACAAATAGTGCTTTTAAAATTTTTCCTGATAACTTCTAATCTAAAGACTGTTTTTTTGTGTTTTAATGCTACAATCTATAGTAAAAGGTAAATTATTACTATGTTTTGTAGTAAAGTTATACGATGGAGTAAGTGCTGAGGCTTTTTAAGACCCTTACTCATGTATTATAAGGGATAATGTACCCCCTACTGTAAATGATAAGGATATTAGAAGTCACTGAGGGGTTGTTCTGTGTCCATATAAAGACACAAGGCTGCAGGCTGAGTTATACAGGGAACTCTGAGTATTACTCATGTATTATAAGGTATAATGTACCCCCTACTGTAAATGATAAGGATATTAGAAGTCACTGAGGGGTTGTTCTGTGACCATATAAAGGCACAAGGCTGCAGGCTGAGTTATACAGGGAACTCTTGAGTATCACTCGTGTATTATAAGGGATAATGTACCCCCTACTGTAAATGATAAGGATATTAGAAGTCACTGAGGGGTTGTTCTGTGTCCATATAAAGACACAAGGCTGCAGGCTGAGTTATACAGGGAACTCTGAGTATCACTTGTGTATTATAAGGGATAATGTACCCCCTACTGTAAATGATAAGGATATTAGAAGTCACTGAGGGGTTGTTCTGTGACCATATAAAGGCACAAGGCTGCAGGCTGAGTTATACAGGGAACTCTTGAGTATCACTCATGTATTATAAGGGATAATGTACCCCCTACTGTAAATGATAAGGATATTAGAAGTCACTGAGTGGTTGTTCTGTGACCATATAAAGGCACAAGGCTGCAGGCTGATTTATACAGGGAACTCTGAGTATCACTCATGTATTATAAGGGATAATTTACCCCCTACTGTAAATGATAAGGATATTAGAAGTCACTGAGGGGTTGTTCTGTGACCATATAAAGGCACAAGGCTGCAGGCTGAGTTATACAGGGAACTCTGAGTATCACTGATGTATTATAAGGGATAATGTACCCCCTACTGTAAACTATATGAACATTAGAAGTTACTGAAGAGTGCCTATGAGGAACAACAGTTGTAGTAGCCGAGTGTCACTGAACCCAAAATCATTCTGTCACAAGGCAAAGATGAAGGGGACTGATGTTTGGATGGCTAGTGGTGAGACCCTTTCTGTGTCCTTAGTATGCAATGCAAGTTGCCAGTGGTAGAGATAAGGTTCAGCTTTTCGTGCACCTTAATATGTCTGCATATGAAGTGATGTTATTAGTTGATCGAATTCCGTACATAATGTTCCTTGCTGGAATTCATGATACGAT
This sequence comes from Xenopus laevis, assembly GCF_017654675.1. Lineage (NCBI taxonomy): Eukaryota > Metazoa > Chordata > Amphibia > Anura > Pipidae > Xenopus > Xenopus laevis. The sequence goes on from NC_054372.1 coordinate 193,007,724, forward strand.
TCCCCCCTAATGTGAAACATTATAGCTGGTGCACGGATTTAGTGGCGAGGACTAAGCTGTGTCGATTGACAGTAGTTCAGGAAACAGAGACATAGTCAAAGTCATATTAAATACACGCCAGCCTCATTCTTGAGATGCCAGCGGACGGTCTGTTATCTGATCTATTGTGATTAGATAATACACAATTACTATACTTCTAGGGTGGCATTGGAGACTGACTTTTTATGGGCCTTAGTGCTGTACCTTTGTTTCTTCCTTTCAATGGATATGCAAGATATGTGCTGTATCCACTACTACAGATCAAACCTTATAGGGGAACTATCACGGAAATGAAAATTTAATATAAGCTTCAGCATACTGAAATAAGAAACTTTCTAAATACAATCAATTAAATATTCTGTATTGTTTCTGAAATAATCAAGTTTATATTCACTATCCCTCTCTCAGCATCTGTTTCTCTTCATTCTGTCTTCATTCAGCAGTTGGGTGTCAGATATTAATTGACAGTTAGATCCAATATATCTTATAGGGGGGCTCCTTTTGCCTAGAAGATGTATTAGAACTCACTCTATTAAACTCACCAGACATCATGTCTCTCTACATGCAGGATTTGTGCAAAAGGCAGTTATTTTGTTAGATTTTTTTTGTGCTGGAATCAGTTATTTGAGTGAGCTCTAATAAATCTGCTGGGAAAGGAGCCCCCCTATAAGATATATTGGATCTAACTGTTAGTGAATATCTGACACCCAACTGCTGCATGAAGAGAGAATGAAGAGAAACAGATGCTGAGAGAGGGATAGTGAATATAAACTTGATTATTTCAGAAACAGTACAGAATATTTAATTGATTGTATGTATAAAGTTTCTTATATCAGTATGATGAAGCTTATATTACATTTTTATTTTGTGATAGTTCCAATTAAAAAAAAAAAGATAAGCATAAAATGCATGAAAACCATCCGTGCCTTGGCTTGATTAATGGATTCCTTCCTTTTGCTGTCTGTGCAAAGTCATGGTTTTGACAAATCTGGTCTGTAGACGGCTATAGAAAGTGGCATGTGGCTGATGGTCATATCAGACTCCCTTGGGTCCACAATCCATTAATGTATCAGATTCCATGAAAGGTTTATATTTCTTTAGTTCCATGACGCAGAATTCTTCATTAGCGACGATGCGGTATTTATATTGATCTGTATCTGGTGGTGCCAGAAGGGAAATCGTGGCAGCAGATTGTATGGGTATATGGCATCCTCCCCCCGCGGTAAAGAAAGTCTTCTGATCCAGATGAGTCTTCCTTTGCACAATTGCTTTGCCGACTCCAAACAATTTCCTCTTCTGTTATTTTTGGCATAGACCAAGCTGCAGAGTTTTCCATGTGTGTTCTGTTTGTTTACAGATGAAGGGAAGGTGAAGAATCCGCACACTCCTTTGTGAGCTTGTGGTTCTGCCAAGTGGTTGCTCATGGGCATAGCCCTTTGAAGCATCAGTGTACTATTAAAGGGGATGTAAAGGCAAAAAGATAAAATCCAATTTTTACTTTCTTTAATGAAAAAGAAATCCATCTCCAATATACTTTAGTTAAAAAAATGTCTACTGTTTTTATAATAAACCTGACTGTGTGAAGTGAAATTCCCCCTTCGTTTTACTTGCTCTAACAGCTCGGATTGGAAACTTCAGGCGGTCCCTAACTGCTCTGCAGGGAAACGATCATACTTTCAAATGGCAGGGGTGAGCCCCCGCCTTACTTCCCAAAACTCAAGCATCTTTGTTTGTTTCCCTGTAGAGCAGCCTGAAACTGTGTAGAGATTTGTATCCACAGACCCAGTGCAGTCTGTATATTCTGATCATTAATCAGTCTTGCTGTATCGGCTTCTGGCAGATATTATTTGACTTGTGCTGTTTTAAACATTTATGACAATCCCTAAGCTTAACCTGCCAACTGAAGCCCAGACCACACTGAGCATGTGCATAGTCTTGGTCTTGCAAAGATGTTTAATAAAGTTACTCCTTACTCTCCCCCCTCTGAGCAACCGTCTCTCTTCATTCTGTCTTCATACAATAGGCAGAGTCAGGTTTTGATTGACAGCTAGGTCAAGTACATCCTTTGGGGGGGGTTGCACCCTTATCCTAGGTGCTCCCTTTTTAAAATAACCGTCTCCAATGGAAATCCTGTTTCTCTGTGTTTGAGAACACGAGAGTCTGTTATTGTGTTACCTTTTGTGTGTGCTGGAGTTGGTTATTTGAGTTATTCTGCTAAGAGAGGGAGCCCCCCTAGACGTATTAGACCTACCTGTCATTTAAATGTAAAATTTTATTTAAATTTAAATGAGACCCAGACCTCCGCATGAACAGTGACAGGTTGAGGACAGTGAAATACTGAAGAGTAAATTGATTATTCTTTATAAACAGTGCAGAATTTTGAATGAATGAATTCGCTTTACTGTTTAAAGGGGAACTATTGCGAAAATGAAAATTTAATATAAGCTTCAGCATACTAAAATAAGAAGTTTTCTAAATACAAACAATTAAGTATACTGCATTGGTTCTAAAAGTATATATTCCTCTCTCCGCATCTGTTTCTCTTCATTCTCTCTTCATGCAGCAGATGGGTGTCAGATATTCATTGACCGTTAGATCCAATATATCTTATAGGGGGGGCTCTTTTTGCCTAGAAGATGTATTAGAGCTCACTCTATTAAAATCACCAGACATCATGTCTCTCTACATGCAAGGCCGTTATTTTAAATTTTGTTTGTACTGGAATCCGTTAATTTGAGTGATCTCTAATACATCTGCTATATATATCCACCCCTATAAGATATATTGAATCATTTGTCTGACACCCAACTCCTGCATGAAGACAGAAAGAGGAGAAACAGATGCTGAGAGAGGAATAGTGAATATAAACTTGATTATTTCAGAAACAATGCAGAATTTTTAATTGATTGTATTTATAAAATTTCTTATTTCAGTATGAGTATACATTTTCATCTTCATGATAGTTCCCCTTTAATGTTGACGCCAACTATGTTAAATCCTGTCAAGAAGCAGTAGTAGAATTAAAGGGCATAGTGAATAAGTATGAGACAAGCCGTGGGCACATATTGTAATCTGCTAATCTGCTCTTCTCTGGAAGTGCTAATGCTGCATTAGTGGCTAATCTATATATAATCATCTCTTTCATGTGCTTGTCTACTCGCTACCTTTTGTTTACTTCTCGTAACGTAATGGCTACTGAGCCCAGCGCTGCGACTACTGAGCATTGTAGCTGCCAAGTCTGAGGCAGATTGTTGGGGTGGTGGATGGAGCTAGTAAAGACTGCTAATTAAACTTGCTAATTATTAGGGAACAGGTGGGATAAGTGGGGAAATGGTTGAGGTGAGGCTCTTTGGTGGCAACAACTGTTTGATAGAGGAGAAGGGACGGAATGGTTCAATGGATGTGGTGTTATAATTGAGTACAGGCCTTTTACTTAAAGGGGAACTCCACACAAACACAACTTAAGCTTTTTGAAAAGTAAACATAATTTCAAGCAACTTTGCAATAAACATCCATTAAAAAATATGCAGACTTTAAATGATTTTTAATGGTTTCTGACAGTTCCCTAAGCCTAGCCCCCTGCCGCTCTGTCTGACTACTTTGCGGAGCTGTCTGACTACTGTTACTTTGTAAACAGCCATCAGCCTGCATACTCCAAACCCCACAACTCCCTGCACGCGGGTACGGAACGCATTTTAGGACATCCCCCCGCGAAATACCTGTCCTCCATGCGATGTCCTACAGCTTAGGAATGCCGCATGAGGTGCTTTAACCGTCGCTCATCCTCCAAATCTGCAGTCATACCTCCGTCCTCTACCCTCCCTTCTTAGCCTTATGAACTCAGCCCTCCGTCTTCCGCCCTTTTCCCTTAGTCCTCTGCCTTCAGCTCTCGTCCCTCCCTGCTCACCCCTCTACCCTCAGCACTTAGCCTTCCGCTTTACCTCTTCATCCCTCTGCACTTCGCCAGTATTATTATAGAGATGTTTTAAACACATTTCCACATTCTCGGACTGAAAATGCTCGTTCTCCACTTTAGGAGCTTAGAGAGAAGACTGACAGATGAGTTATGATGGGGGAGGGCGAAGTGCGGAGGGATGAACAGGTAAAGCGGAAGGCTGAGGAAAGAGGATAGAAGGCTGAGCAGGGAGGGAGGAAGACGGAGGGCTGAGGGCGGAGTTCGTATGGCTGACGGCTGAGAAGGGAGTGTAGAGGACGGAGGTATGACTGCAGATTTGGAGCATGAGTGACGGTTAAAGCACCCGATGTGGGATCCCTAAGCCGTGGACATCGCATGGAGGACCGGTATTTGGCAAGAGGATGTCCTAAAATGCGTTCCGTACACGGGATTTCAATAAGGAAAGGAACATCCCAGTGCAATGCATTGTGGGTTATGTAGTTCCTGCATGCTGTCTGTAAACTGTGGAGAAGTTGTTACAATTTGTAACATCAGTGTTTAGTCCCTCCTGCCAGGATTTCAAATGATGCAGAAAGAGAAGAAGTTAGAAACCTTTCTTCAAATCTTTCCTAAGCAGAAGAACATCAGAGCAGCCTCTTTCCTTCTCCTGACAACTTCCTTGACTACTTGGTGGTCAGACTGGTGGGAAACTGACCAGCAGGTGGCGCTGTTGTAACTAAATTCATTCATATTAACAGTACATGTATCCCTTAATATCTTGGAATTGAAAAATAAATAAATAATGAATGTAAATGACAAAAGTTCTATAGAATAGCCCCCTCATCAATTTTACATTCACTTATTTTAAAGGTTTACTTATCCTTTAAGGTAGCAATAAAATTCTAATAAAGACTGACCCTGCACTATAGCTTGTTATGGGCAGTATGTCTATTAAACAGTTCAGTAGTGCAAGGAAATAAGCATCTTTTGGGCTATTTAAAGTACAAATATGACTGCAGGAGTAGTGTGTGACAGTCTGTGTTTTATTTTAAAGAGTTGAACAAACGGTTGGAATCGTAGCATTTGTGCCCATTACAGCGTCTCCGTGGGCAGCAAACTGGATCCCACTGACAATATGTCCATCGCAAACACCCCCACGAGTAACGACGCTTGCTTGAGCATCGTGCACAGTCTGATGTGCCATCGGCAAGGAGGGGAGAGCGAGACATTTGCCAAGCGGGCCATTGAGAGCCTGGTGAAAAAGCTGAAGGAGAAGAAGGATGAACTGGATTCATTGATCACAGCCATAACCACCAACGGGGCACACCCCAGTAAATGTGTCACTATTCAGAGGACATTAGATGGGCGGCTGCAGGCAAGTTCATGGATATTAACCTTATTGGGGACGAACACAAGCACTGGGTTGTCACTGGGTGGTGAGACCTTTTCCCTGGCTTTATGTGATCCTTTCTTGGAGAAGGAAATTATAAAATTAAGCTTTATCAGAAAGGTCTATATAAATACACCAGTAAACACTCAAAGTAATGCTGCTCTGAGTCCTCTGTCAAAAGAAACATCACATTTCTTTCCTTCTATTGTGTACTCATGGGCTTCTGTATCAGACTTCCTGTTTTCAGCTTAAACCTCCAGGGCTTGGGCTTGAGCATGCTCAGTTTGCTCCTTTTTCACTCCCTCCTTCCCCCCCCCCCGGGCAGGTGCCCCTAATTTTTTACTCACCCCTCCGTGCAGATTCTCACCTCGGAGTTCACGGCAGCCATCTTCTTTCTTCGGAAGTTTAGGCGCATGCGCAGTTTGAGTAAATTTCTGCTCCCGAACCACTGCGCATTCGCCGAAAGTCCCGAAAATTTCTGAAAATTCTGAAATTTTCAACATTTTCGTGACTTTCGGCGCATACGCAGTTGTTCGGGACCAGAAATTTACTCCAACTGCACATGCACAGAAAATTACGCCAATACAGGAAGATCACCAGAAAAGAAGATGGCTGCCGTGAACTCTGAGACCAGAATCTGCACGGAGGGGTGAGTAAAAAAATTAGGGGCATTTGCCCAGGGGGGGGGGGCAGGTAGGCTGGTGGGGGGGTCTTCCCAGGGTAGGGGGTAGGTTGGTTTTTTTACGGGTTGAATTCTTCTTTAAACCTCTAGGGCTAGGGCTTGAGCAAGCTCAGTTTGATCCTCTCACCTCCTCCCCTCCCTGCTGTAATCTCAGCCCAGAGCTATGAGTGAGCAGGGAAAGACTCAGGCAGGAAGTGATGTCACAGCAAGCTAATATGGCAGCTGCTATCCTAAACAAACAGAGAGTTTCTAAAACTGTTTACTCAGGTATGGTAAAGCATTCTGCAAAATAAATATAGTGTTCTAGCTTTCACTATTGTGGCTTAATCTATTGGCAATACATTGCTTCAGTAGCTTTCCTTCTCTTTTTAATGGAACCCAGTCAGATACTAGTCTAATATCAGATATAGTATGTCCATCTCATGTTTTTTTATCCATGCTTACAGGTTGCCGGTAGAAAAGGCTTCCCGCATGTCATCTATGCACGCCTGTGGAGGTGGCCAGACCTTCACAAGAATGAACTGAAGCATGTGAAGTACTGTCAATATGCTTTTGATCTGAAATGTGACAGTGTCTGTGTGAATCCCTACCACTACGAGCGTGTCGTATCCCCTGGAATAGGTAAGAGCTGTCTTTCTGTTATATAGTACCCATATATTAGAAGTATCTCTTACTAGCCATAGTTCCCTCTGCTTTTTTAAAGGAGCAGAACACTACTTCCTGGTTTTCAGCTCTCTAACTCTGAGTTAGTAAGTGACTATAAGGGGGGCCACATGGGACATAACTGTCCACTGAGTTTGCAATTGATCCTCAGCATTCAGCTCAGATTCAAAAGCAACAGTTATGATCCATGTGGCCCTCCCTCAAGTCTCTGATTGGTTACTGCCTGATAACCAATCCGTGGAGACCAAGAGAGCTGAAAAGCAGGAAGTAGTGTTCTGGCTATTATGTTAGATATCCAGTTACTCCAGCCTTTATACGTTACATTTTTGGCTAACTAACTATATTAGATACATTTTTTATTTTGCACGGCCTATCAATTTACCCAGTTTTTATACTGAACAAGGTTTCTTCTTTTGGTCTATTAGCAAAACTATTCTAAGCACTTTTGTCAATTACATTTGTTTATTTTCTTTTAATTCCAAGATATTAAGGGATACATGTGTAGTTAATATGAATGAATTTTGTTACAACAGCGCCACCTGCTGGTCAGTTTCCCACCAGTCTGACCAATAAGGAAGAGATTTGAGAACAGTTTCTAATGCTTTTTCCTAAGCAGAAGAACATCAGATTCTTTCTCCTGACAACTTCCTTGACTACTTGGTGGTCAGACTGGTGGGAAACTAATCAGCAGGTGACGCTATTGTAACAAAATTCATCCAAATTTGAACTTTCATTTATAAAATATAAGTAAAGTTAGTTTCCTTGACAAATGCAATAGAAATTAATTTGGAATTATTTCTTTACGTGACAAGTCCTCTTTAAGGACTTGGGTAAAGGGATACTGATACTAACCCTTCTGTTTGCTTTGTAGATCTTTCGGGGCTGACGCTGCAGAGTTCTGGTAGGTAATGATTTCAGGGTTTTTTTTTTCTTCTTTTTTAATGATTTTTCTCAGTAATTGTAATTTAAGGAAACTAATGCTATACATCCTTGTTAGTGATCGCTATAATTTGTTGTGATATTTGTAGGACATAAAGAAGTGTGTTATTCTTTTACGATTACACTAGGAAAGAAACTGGATATATATGTGTAACATACTGGGAATAAAGATAGTTTGCAAGTACATGTGGATGTTGGAGGGGGTGCAACCCAAAATAGAAATGTAATGTAAGGGTGCTTATCATTATGATTGCACCGAATCCACTATTTTGGATTCGGCCAAACCCCCGAATCCTTTGCGAAAGATTTGGCCAATAACGAACCGAAATTAAGGGTGGGAACAGGAACATTTTCTGAACCGAATCTTGGATTCGGTGCATCCCTATTTATCAATAGGCCGTCCCAAAGAGCAGATTTGGCTTAGAATACTGGCACTTTTATTTAAAATGTTCTTTCCTTTTTGTTTTCTAATTGAAGCAAAAATAAAATACATTGGAACAGAGTATTTATTTTAACAGTGCTAGCATAGGTATTGTGCTGCGCCTTAAAGGATAAGTAAACCTTTAAAATAAGTGAATGTAAAATTGATGAGCGGGCTGTTCTAAGTGGTTTTGTTATTAGGCATAGAGGCGGGGCAGCTGATTACTTTCACTTTCCATTCAGCAATTCCTACATGTCACTGCTCTCCTCGCATTTCCCCTTCACTTCTCAGGCTTTATAATTGTGTAGGGCACTGCACATGGTCATTGGGTCCCCCATTCTGGTGCATACACAAGATTTTGGTAGTGATACACAATTTGTCTTAATAACAGTATACAACTTTCTCACCAGTGTTGTGCTGATTGGTTCAAGACAATCACATGTCTGTATCGTGTTCCCTGGCCACGGAACTTCCTCACAGCAACATATATGTAAAGTATTCCGACTTGTAAAGATGAATTAAAGCTTCTTTATTTTTCAAAAGTTAACCGTGCATAATGTAAGGACATTATGCACTAACTTTTGAGAAATAAAGAAGCTTTAATTCATCTTCACAAGTCCGAATACTTTACATATATGTTGTCTTAATAACAGTGTCCACAAAATGGTGCCTGCTCGCTGTAATTGTGTAATTCCAAGACTAAAGGAAACACAATTTAAATAACAAATATAGTGTAAGTAAAGTTTATTTTGCTCAACTAAATTGATAGCAAAGAATTTGGAATTATTTCTTAGGGTGACATGTCCCCTTTAATGACTTGATTGGGAGCTAACTCCATGTGTCCATAAAACGTCACACTGTAGATGATCTGTTTGTGGCTGTTAATGTTTGAAGTGTGGGTTTTTATGATTTATTTTGCATTATCCTTTGTTTTAGCCCCATCCAGCTTATTGGTAAAGGATGAATATGGCCATGACTATGCTGAAGTACAGCAGTCCATTTCTGCAGGGGACGGACATTCAATTCAGACCATTCAGCACCCACCAAGCAGCAGGTCCTCCGCTGAAACTTATAACAACCCATCCCTGCTGGCACCCAGTGAACCCAGCACACCCAATCCCACCAGTTTCTCCAGCATTCCAGTTCCATCAACAAGTAAGACCTTCCTCAGTGATGCATGGAGGCCATTGAACTACATGTAGTGTTTTCATAGCCACGTCATCTTTTTATTATTATTTATTATTATTATATATACATGGTGCCTGTGGTAGAGGAGGTCACAGGGGGGTACCAAAGTATTCGTAAAGTACAGGTATGGGACCTGTTATCCAGAAGGCTCGAGACCTGGGGGTTTCCGGATAAGGGATCTTTCTGTAGTTTGGATCTTCATACATTGAATCTACTAGATAATCATATAAACATTAAATAAACCCAATATGGTGGTTTTGCTTCCAATAAGGATTAATTATATCTTAGTTGGGATCAAGTACAGGCTACTGTTTTATTATTACACAGAAAAAGGGATTCATTTAAAAAAAAAATTTGATTATTAGTTATAATGGAGTCTATGGGAAGACGGCCTTTCTTTAATTCGGAGCTTTCGGGATAACGGTTTACTGGATATACCTCTATTATTATTTGACTGCACCAGTGTGTGTGCTATGAGGGACATTCCTCCTTTTTTATGAATAGGAAACCAGATTGAGACAAAGCAAGGTTAGGACTGCCTTGACTCTATGGGCTATATTTATCAAAGAGTGACTTTAGAGATCTCCACAGTCCTCTACAGTGAAATACTGCCACTGCCAAGAGTATTTATCAATGGGTGAAAGTGAAAATTCACCCTTTGATAAATACGCCTTTCAAAATCCCATAGAAATGAATGGAGAGTGGCAGTATTTCACTGTAGAGGACTGTGGAGATCTCTAAAGGACGCTCTTTGATAAATATACACCGTATGTGAGAGCACCATATTGGTCAAGTGTCCATATATTTGTGTTCATTGTATAAGTGCACTTAGACTGTTATACTGAGGAACAATCCATGTCCTGTCATTATGAACTGTGATTGAGTGAATATGCAACAAACATGTGTTTTCCCTAGGCCAATCAGTGAGTTTACTGGCAGCGACTCACAACGATGGACTGCTCTCCATTGCTCCTGTACCTCCACAAGGGACGCAAAATGGCTTCAGCGCTCAGCCAGCAACATATCATCATAGTAAGTGCTCTGATTGTGGTTGGTGAACTTTAAAAGGGATACTGTGATGGGGAAAATTTTCAAAACGTATCCGTTAATAGAGCTGCTCCAGCTTAATTCTGCACTGAAATCCAATTCTCAAAAGAGCAAACTGATTTTTTTTTAAATGTAATTGTGAAATCTGACATGGGGCTAGACATATTGTCAGTTTCCCAGCTGCCCGCCCCCAGTCATGTGACTTGTGCTCTGATAGACTTCAGTCACTCTTTACTGCCTTACTGTAAGTTGGAGTGATATCACCCTCCCTCATCCTCCAGCAGCCTGAACAATGATAAGGTAAGCAGATAACAGCTTGATAAAGGCTCACTTGTTTGACTTGGTAAACACATTACGAATTGGTGGTATGTAAATGCTCAAAAAAATATAATATTTAATATGTTAATATTCTTGATTCAAATTGATTGTATGAAGTAAATCTGTGGATGCATTTATATTACATAAAGAATTTTTTTTAAGAATACCACTGTGAATATGGTAATGATTGCTTTTGGAGTGTGCACGCCATCTATATCTACAATAGCATATCTGTGGCCACTTTTTGGGAGTAGTCTGGGGCTAATGTTGCTCCTCTTTCAAAAAACATTTTAATTGGAGTGCCCTCCACCCATTGTTGTTTATATAACCAGATAGCTGCTCCCTAACACAAGATAACAGCTGCCTGGTAGATCTAAGAACAGCACTCAACAGTAAAATCCAGGTCCCACTGAGACACATTCAGTTACATTGAGTAGGAGAAACAACAGCCTGCCAGAAAGCAGTTCCATCCTAAAGTGCTGGCTCTTTCTGAAAGCACATGACCAGGCAAAATGACCTGAGATGCACCTACACACCAATATTACAACTAAATACACTTGCTGGTTCAGGAATGAAATTTTATATTGTAGAGTGAATTATTTGCAGTGTAATTTTGAAATAACGACATCATAAAAATCATGACAGAATCCCTTTAACCCAATGGATTATGAGAAATCTCGTATCAGTCAGTATTATTTTTGCATTCTATAAACAAACTTGGCTGCATTTACATTTCTCTCTCATGTCGAAACACCTGAACCCACTGGCTGATGTTTTGGTTTAGCCCTATCATGCCATGATACATCGAAGTAGAGCTTTTATCTTCCATTTGTTGCATGGACACCCATCCCAGCATTATGCTGAGAGCCACACCATCTGTGAGACATATTACTTACCTATGGCAAATAGGGCAGCAATAAGCAAGGGCCAGTGTAGTAACCATCTTCTGTCTGACATTATAGACAGTACTACAACCTGGACTGGAAGTAGAACAGCAGCTTACACACCTAATATGTCTCACCATCCGAACGGACATCTTCAGCATCACCCACCCATGCCCCATCCTGGACATTACTGTAAGTTTATTTTCCAATGTTCTTTTGGCACATGAGCCAGACTCATCCACTCTTTAATAATTCTTTTCATTTCTACATTTCTGGTAGGGACCTACAGTCAAAGCAAGTAGTAATAAGTTCTATATAAAATAGTGTTACTACATTGATTAGTATCTGAATAGCTGAACATATAGGATGTGGGGTAATTGAAGAAATTATTATTTTTCACTTTGTTCACCTTTTTAGTATGATGTAGAGAGGGATATTCTGAGATAATTTGCAATTTCATTTTTTATTATTGAAGGTTTGTGAGTTATTTAACATTTTATTCAGCACCTCCTCAATTTGCATTTTAAGCAATCTGGTAACTAGGGCCCAAATTACCCTAGCAACCATGCATTGATTTAAATAAGTAATACATAGTAACAATAACAATACATTTGTAGCTTTACAGAGCATTTGTTTTTAGAAGGGGACAGCGACTCCCATTTGAAAGCTGCAAAAAATCAGAAGAAAAAGACAAATAACTATAAAACCTAAAAAAAATAAAAAAAAATAATGAAAACCAATTAAGTTGCTTAGAATCGATTGTTCTATAACATACTAAAAGTTACTTTAAAGGATAAGTTAACCTTTAAAATAAGTGAATGTAAAATTGATGAGGGTGCTATTCTATGAACTTTTGCAATTTACATTTATTATTTAGTTGTCAGGAGAAAGAAAGAGGCTGCTCTGATGTTCTTCTGCTTAGGAAAGATTTGAGAAAGGTTTCTAATTTTATTCCTAAGCAGAAGAACATCAGAGCAGCCTTTTTCTTTCTCCTGACAACTTCCTTGACTACTTGGTGGTCAGACTGGTGGGAAACTGACCAGCAGGTGGTGCTGTTGTAACAAAATTAATTCATATTAACAGTACATGTATCCCTTAATATCTTGGAATAAAAAAGAAACTAAATAATGAATGTTAATGACAAAAGTGCTTAGAATAGCACTCTCATCAATTTTGCATTCACTTATTTTAAAGGTTTACTTATCCTTCAAAGGTGCTCTTTCTGCTCTTCAGGAAATGGGTTATACCAAGTCCCTGTGCTTGGCAAGCTTATATATCACAGGTTCTTGTTAAAATTTAGAATGTACCCGAAACGTTAACATTCTTTTTTACACCTTCTAACATCCTATCAATGTTTTCTTTGCAGGGCCTGTTCATAATGAACTTGCATTTCAGCCACCAATCTCAAATCACCCCGGTAAGTTTTGTTAACTAATTCTTGTGTTTTTGGGTCAGGAGCACTTTGACAACAGCACACATTTTATTTATTGTTGGGGGGGGGGGGTGAAATTAGGGATGCAATGAATCTAGGATTCAGTTCGGGATTCGACCTTTTCAGCAGGATTCGAATTCGGTCTAATTCTTCTGCCCGGCGGAACTGAATCCTAATTTGCATATGCAAATTAGGGGCGGGAGGTAAATTGTGTGACTTTTTGTCACAAAACAAGGAAGTAAAAATGTTTCCCCTTTCTCACCCGTAATTTGCATATGCAAATTCGGGTTTGGTTCGGTATTCGGCTGAATCTGTAACAAATGATTCGGGGGTTCGGCTGAATCCATAGTGCATCACTATGTGAAATGCCCAGAAATAGGTGCACATATTTAAAGTACTTTTCATTTTGACAGCTCCTGATTATTGGTGCTCCATTGCCTACTTTGAAATGGACGTTCAAGTGGGAGAGACCTTTAAAGTTCCCGCAAGCTGTCCCATCGTCACAGTTGATGGTTATGTGGACCCATCTGGGGGTGATCGGTTTTGTTTAGGCCAGCTTTCCAATGTTCACAGAACAGAAGCCATTGAGAGGGCAAGGTATGTCATCTTTCTTTTGGACAGTATGTGTTGTCATGCTCAGTGATAATTGTCTTTAAAGGGGAACTATCACAAAAATGAAAATTTAATATAAGCTTCATCATAACGAAGTAAAAGTTTTCTAAATATAATCAATTAAATACCCATTTTTGAAATAATCAAGTTATTAATAATAATCCAGGATTCAGTTCGTGATTCGGGCGAATCCTTCTGCCCAGCTGAACCGAATCTTAATTTGCATATGCAAATTAGGAGCGGGGAGGGAAATTTTGTGGGGGTTTTTTGTCACAAAACAAGGATGTAAAAAATGTTTCCCCTTCCCACCCCTAATTTGCATATGCAGGAAGCCGTCTTCACTGACTGTGACTGGGCCGAAACGTTGAATAAACGACAAATTTATTTTCTCACTCAAGTCCTGTGTGTGCGGACTCTTTTTGCTACTTCCTATATATATATATGTGTGTGTGTGTATATATATGTGTATATATAACAATCCGCAAGTGAGTGCACACTGGGAACCAGTCAGTAGGTTATTTAAAAAAACATCATTCTATTTAAGTTAATTAAAAAACAGGCCGATGTTTCGGTCCCCCTTCTAGAACCTTTATCAAGACTTATATATATGAGATTTAAAATGTCATGGCTTTGTATTACTGATTCAGTTTTTTTTTTTTGTTTTTTTGGTCCTTTCCATGGCCCTATAGGTTACATATAGGAAAAGGTGTTCAGCTGGAATGTAAAGGAGAGGGCGATGTCTGGGTTCGCTGTCTCAGTGATCACGCAGTGTTTGTCCAGAGCTACTACCTAGACAGAGAAGCTGGAAGGGCACCAGGGGATGCTGTGCACAAAATTTATCCCAGCGCATATATTAAGGTAATGGGGAAATTGATAAACCACATGCTTTAAAGGGTTGGTTCACTTTTAAGGTAACTTTTAGTATGTTATAGAATGCCCATTTCTAAGCAAATGTTCAATTGGTCTTCACTTTTTTTTTTTTTAATTATTTGCCTTCTTCTGACATTTTCCAGCTCTCAGATGGGGGTCAGTGACCCCATCTGAAAACAAATGCTCTGTAGGGCTGCACATGTATTGTTACTGCTACTTTTTATTACTCTTCTTTCTGTTCAGGTCTCTCCTATTCATTTTCCAGTCTCTTATTCAAATCAGTGCATGGTTGCTTGGGGAATTTGGACCCTAGTAACCAGATTGCTGAAACGGCAAACTGGAGAGCTACTGAATAAAAAGCTAAATAACTCAAAAAACACAAATAATAAAAAATGAAAACCACTTGCAAGTTGTCTCGGAATATCACTCTACATCAAACTAACAGTTAACTCAAAGGTGAACAACCCCTTTAAGGGACACTTTATTGCTCTGTTCTGCTGAATCTACTCTGTCTGTATGCAGGTTGTAGCCTAATGTGTTTAATATGAAGGTAAAAATATCCTTTATTATCCATGAACCTATTCTGAGCAATTTTCAATTGGTTTCATTATTTACTTTGTATTGTTTTTGACTTGTTAGTTTATAAAATTGATGAGGATACTATTCAACTTTTTGTTCCAAAGCACCACCTGCTGGTCAGTTTCCCACCAGTCTGACCACCAAGTAGTCAAGGAAGTTGTCAGGAGAAAGAGGCTGCTCTGATGTTCTTCTGCTTAGGAATAAAATTACATCTTGCCTAAGCAGAAGAACATCAGAGCAGCAACTTGATTTACTTGGTAGTAAGACTGGTGGGAAACTGACCAGCAGGTGGTGCTTTGGAACAAAATTCATTCATATTAATTGTACATGTACCGTATATACTCGAGTATAAGCTGAGTTTTTCAGCCCCCAAAATATGCTGAAAAACTCTACCTCGGCTTATACTCGGGTCAAGCGCAAAAACGGTCGCCGGCGTCTAAGAATAGTCGCCGGAGCCTAAGAATAGTCGCCGGCGTCCAAGAATAGTCTCCAAGAATATTCGCCGGCATCCAAAAACGAGACGCCGGCACCTCCAATGGGAGCAGAAACCCTCAATTTTTTGATTGAAACTTACCAGAAGCTGCTGCATTTCTCACCCTAGGCTTATACTCGAGTCAATAAGCTTTCCCAGTTTTTGGAGGTAAAATTAGGTACCTCGGCTTATACTCGGGACGGCTTATACTCGAGTATATACGGTATCCTTTATTAGAAAGCTTCTTTTGTTTCCACTGGCTGTGGTGCTTATCCCCTCAATTTTTTCTAACCTGTATGGTCTGTTTCTGTACCTCGTCCTTGGTACTAGCGTTCAATTGAAGATATAGTTGGTGAAACAGTCCAAGGTAGACGCAGAACTTTGCTTCAAAAACTCTTTATTCACACAACATGTTTCGAGCAAAATTGCCCCTTGTCAACTTGACAAGGGGCAATTTTGCTCGAAACATGTGTGAATAAAGAGTTTTTGCAGCAAAGTTCTGCGTCTACCTTGGACTGTTTCACCAACTATATCTTCAAGGTATCCTTTATTATCTTGGAATTCAAAGAAAATAAATATTGAATGTAAATGACAAAAGTTCTTAAAATAGCACCCTTATCAATTTTGCATTCTCTTATTTTAAAGGTTTACTTATCCTTTAAAGGGCGTGTAAGGAAAAAAAATAAAATCCCATTTTTACTTTCTTTAATGAAAAAGAAACCCATCTCCAATATATTTAAATTATGAAATATGTACCGTTTTTATAAGAAACCGGACAGTTGCAGTGAAATTCTCCCTTCATTTACTGCTGTGGATAGGAATTGTCAGACGGTCCCTAACTGCTCTGCAGGGAAACAATCATACTTATGAACAGCAGGGGGAGCCCACGCCTTATTTCCCAGCCATGCAGAACTCAAGCAGCTTTGTTTGTTTCCCTGTAGCGCAGTCGGTGACTGTGTAGAGATTTGTATTGGATTTTATTTTTGCCTTTACATCCCATTTACTGTTTCCAACTCCAGCTGCAGGGACAAAGATCATGGAGCCAGATTTAAACAGATAAACTGGGATTCTATTTGGAGGATTATTTTGCTGGAGCCACTGGTTCTGCAGCGTTGGAGAAAGTTTTTATTAAAAAATACAAAAACTATAAAATCCACATTAGATTACATGACAACACAGGACCCAGTGCAGTCTGTATGTTCTGATTATTAATCAGTCTTGCTGTATCGGCTTCTGGCAGATATTATTTCACTTGTGCTGTTTTGATCATTTATGACGATCCCTAAGCAGCCCAGACTACACTGAGCATGTGCACAGTCTTGTTCTTGCAAAGATGTATAACAAAGTTACAAGATGGTGACCCCCTGTGGCCAACTTTGAAAGCATAAATCATTTGTTTGATTAGGCTTGTGGTGCAGTAAGTTTATGTTTAGTATACAAAATACAACATTTCTAGCCTTATTCTATTTTTCACTTTACTTCCCCTTTAAGGAGCTGCAACCCTGTACAGTGCATAAAAGTACAATATATATAAGCGTATACACTGGGAAGACAAATCACATAATTATACACAGAATGCTGGTTCCTAGAGTAAATACCCCTCTAACAACCTGGTAATTGCTGAGCTTGAGTGATGCAGAACAAACACAAACATTTGCAGATTGCCTTAGAATGTTGCCATGTACACCATGTTGTTTACTGGAAAACACGGTGGCAAAAAAACTCGGTGAAAAGGTTGCAACCATTGTCTGCTTTTATGTGACTAATGCTGTGGTTTCTGCTTCCTGTTTCAGGTGTTTGATTTACGCCAGTGCCACCGGCAAATGCAACAACAAGCTGCAACCGCACAAGCAGCAGCTGCAGCGCAAGCAGCCGCCGTGGCAGGCAACATCCCAGGACCCGGGTCTGTGGGGGGAATAGCCCCGGCTATTAGTAAGTATTGCTGAAGTCCAGACTTTTCAGAGGGTGGAGGTGTATTAAAGGAGAACTAAAGCTTAACTAAAGAAGTAGGTAGAAATGTTGTACATGTTTTGTGCTTCTGTACCAGCCCAAGGCAATCACAGCCCTTTAGCAGTAAAGATCTGTGTCTCCAAAGATGCCCCAGTAGCTCCCCATCTTCTTTTTTGCTGATTCACTGCACATGCTCTGTGCTGCTGTCACTAACTGAGCTTAGGGAGCCACTCAGAATATACAGTACATATAGAATAGAAATGTCACAATATAAGGCTGATTAGTAATTAATACACATAATTACTACATGGCAGCACAGAAACCAGTGCAATTAGCATCAGAATTGAATAATCAGCAAACCTGTAGCATTAGCTTATATTACAGCCAGGGAAGCTCATTTTCTGCTGGATAATTACTGACGAGCCCTAAGCTTAGCTTCTCAACAGCCAATCAGAGCCCACTGAGCATGTGAGTGTCACAGACACTTTCCAAGATGGTGACCCCCTGTGACAAGTTTGAAGTCCTGGATCATTGCTGCTATTAAAGGATAATTCAACCCTTAACTAAAAAAAAACCCTACCCTACGTAGACTCCCCTTCCTCCCTCCTCCTCCCAGCCTAGCTGCAAACCCGGGGAAATGCTCCTAACTTTTTACTTACCCCTCTGCAGATTCAGGGATTGCAGTTCACGGCAGCCATCTTCCAGGTCTTCGTGTCTTCTTCCGGCGCTTCGGCAATTTCCGTCTATTTCTTTGCCGGTCTCAGTCCCTGATTACCGAAGACCCGGAAGATAGCTGCAGTGAACTGTGATCCCTGAATCCCTAAAAAGTTAGGGACATTTCCCCAGGTTAGCAGCTAGGCTGGGGGGGTGGAGTGGGGGTCTACTTAGGGTAGGGGGGTAGGATTTTTTTTATTGAATTCTCATTTAATAAGCTGAAACTTTAGGCTGGTGCATTAAGTCCAGTATATAAAATATGGCATTTTAATCATATTCAGTTTTAGGATTTAGTTCTCCTTTAAAGGTATTATAAGAAAGGCCTGAAAGTTAGGGATTAACAGTAACAACATGGGGTCCAGGTGTACATACCTTATGCTTACAGCTTGAGGAGGGAATCTCCATTCTCCAAAGGATGTATGACTGGCACCCTCAGACAAACCACAAACAGGCAAATATTACTGCAAAAACATTGGGTACAAAAATCACTTTGTGCTTCTCACTTAGGGTAGAACTCCATGGTGCGGCTCGAGCTGACAGGTTGACATGCGACAAAACGAATGCGACGTGCCAGATGTTCTGTAGATACAGGAAGTGACTGATGCACGCGTTTTCATCCGACAGTTGGATAAATGTAGTTCTTACCTGTGATTTCTCCTTTACTTCCTGTATCTACAGAACATCTAACACGTCGCATTCGTTTCGTCGCATGTTGAGCAGTCGGCTTGAGTCGCAATGTGGAGTTCTCCCCTTAATTGTAGCCTTTGATATTGAAATACTGATTGTTCCCCCACCTCCTCGCTTTATTTATTCTCTATAAGTGAAACCTGCTTTACTCTCATCTCTTCAGGTCTGTCAGCGGCAGCAGGAATCGGAGTGGATGATTTGCGCAGGCTGTGTATCTTGAGGATGAGTTTTGTTAAAGGCTGGGGACCCGATTACCCGCGGCAGAGCATTAAGGAGACCCCCTGCTGGATAGAAATTCACCTGCACCGCGCTCTGCAGCTGCTGGACGAAGTCCTCCACACAATGCCCATTGCTGATCCACAGCCTCTGGACTGACCAATCACAGCCAGGCACCATTGCTAATGTAACGAGTACATTAATAGGATGGGAGGACTGTCACATGACCTCTGTAACATGAATATATATAAATATATAAATATACGTATCTTCTTCATCTGCTTACTCGCTCCAACCCAGGGTAAAGTAAATACAAATGTATTATTTCCTCTTTTTATTGAGTCGCAATTCTCCTGTTTACACTGCGCTAGTTTACCCCCTGACCTTTACATGATGCTGTGTATTCCAGGGCATACGGACTATGGGGGCTGGGGTAAATAATTGCCAGAATTTATTCCCTTTTTTTATTTATAAGGCCTGGTTTTGTGCCATTACTATGACATTTGGACTACTATCTGGTTGGTAAAGGGGAAAGTTTAGCTTCATGTTAAACCTTTTGAGTTTCTTCTAAAATATCTATTCTTAGCAACTTTCAACTGGTCTTCCTTTTTATAGTTCTTGAATGATTTGTTTTCCAGTCCTGCTTCTTTCTCACTTGCAATTTACAATGCTGTCTAAACCTGGCCATAGATGCAAAGATCCAATCGTACGAATCATCGTACGATCGGACTTCCCTTTCTCCTGACCTGCCACTAACCAATCAGATCAAAGTCTTACCAGTCGGATCAAATAAAGTAGTTAAAGAACAGATCAGCCAATGTTCTGCCCCTGACAGCAATCGTACGATATCTATGTCCGACAAAGCTGGTGACAGTCTCCCTCTGAAAATCGTACGATCGGCAATACACGCAGAGATATTATCGGCAGCCAACAGAAATTTTCTAACGACTGATCTCTGCCGGACGAAAAATGACGGGTCTCTCCACATGGTCCGAAAATCGTACGAATCCTCGATTCGTACAATCGGATCTTTGCGTCTATGGCCAGCTTAAGACTCGATTCGTACAATCGGATCTTTGCGTCTATGGCCAGCTTAAGACTACTGCTTTTGTTGCATGTACTAAAGGAGAAACAAAACCCCTTATTAAAGGGGTTGTTCACCTTTGATATAACTTTTAGTATGATGTGGAGAGGGATATTCTGAGACAATTTGCAGTTGGCCTTCTTTTTTATTATTGAAGGTTTATTATTTAAGGTTTTTGAGTTAGGGAATTTTGTTACAACAGCGCCACCTGCTGGTCAGTTTCCCACCAGTCTGACCACCAAGTAGTCAAGGAAGTTGTCAGGAGAAAGAAAGAGGCTGCTCTGATGTTTTTCTGCTTAGGAAAGATTTGAGAAAAGTTTCTAATTTTATTCCTAAGCAGAAGAACATCAGAGCAGCCTCTTTCTTTCTCCTGACAACTTCCTTGACTACTTGCTGGTCAGACTGGTGGGAAACTGTTGTAACAATTCATTCATATTAACAGCACATGTATCCCTTAATATCTTGGAATAAAAACAAAATAAATAATGAATGTAAATGACAAAAAGTGCTCATCAGTTTTACATTCACTTATTTTAAAGGTTTTACTATCCTTTAAATACAAGGTTAACTCCACAGTGAACTTCCCCTTTAACCTAACCGATGCTCAGTCTCAATGCCACGTTTGGATGTTTTTTTTTCATGAATTGTTAGCGTTACTGAACTCCGCCCCTTACTTGTAAATTGCTGAATGAATTCTGCATTGCCACCAAATGTATTTTTTTTTTTAAGTTGCCAATTTCGTCTTTAAATTCTTCTTAAAATCTTTCTCATTCAGGTGATTCCTGTGTGTGTAAATGTCACTGAGATTGAAATGCCTCGCTGGGTTGTCCCTCTTGTTTTAATGAATGATGATGGTTAAAGCGTTAGGGGTGATATCTCCTCAGGCCTGTGCCCTTGTACAGACTCTAGTCCATGGTTTTAGCTCGGCCCACAGCTGCTATTATTATATACTGTAAATATATATATGTGTCATGCTTTTTATCTCAATGTTATTCCCATTAATAAAGTGGTGCGCCACTCTTGTAGCAACTCGATTGGTCGACATATAAAGCAGGAAGTGACTTGTGTTCTAACAAATTGCTCATTCTCAATAAACAGCCATCGGTTTGTTACAGTTGGCTCCACCCACCGCTTTATTTTGTTTGCATTAAATGAACACATGATTCTAGTTCCTCGATATATGGTTTTCTACGATCGATCTTCACCCTAATTTATTGACTTCATTTCAGTAGCTTTTAAGTTATACGTAAATGTAATTCCTTCTGGTTCTGTCTTGCTGTTTATCTATTACTGCACTGCTGGTTCTGACTCTTGAATTGGTGTAGTAGAGGTTCAGCTGGTTACCAGATCAGCTGTCAAGTATAAATACAGGTATGGGACCTGTTATCCAGAATGCTCAGGACCAGGGGCTTTCCGAATAACGGATCTTTCCATAATTTGGGTCTTCATACCTTAAAGGGGTGGTTCACCTTTGAGGAAAGTCTTCAATATTTATGTATTATCCTTTTTGAGTTATTTGTCTTTTTCTTCGGACCCTTTCCAGCTTTCAACTGACCCATCTAAAAAACAAATGCTCTGTTGGGCTACAAATGTATTGTTATTGCTACTTTTTATTATTTTTATTTATTATATTCAGGTCTCTCTGATTCATATACCAGTCTCTTATTCAAATCAATGAATGGTTGCTAGGGGAATTTGGACCCTAGCAACCAGACGGCTGAAATTACAAACTGGAGAGCTGCTGAATAAAAAGCTAAAAACCACAAATAATAAATTAAAACCAATTGCAAATGGTCTCAGAATATCAATCTGTACATCATACTTACAGTTAATTTAAAGGTGAACAGCCCCTTTAAGTCTACTAGAAAATCATATAAACATGAAATAAACCCAATAGGCTGGTTTTGCTTCCAATAAGGATTAATTATATCTTAGTTGGGATCAAGTACAAGCTACTGTTTTATTATTACAGAGAAAAAGGAAATCATTTTTAAAAATTTGGATTATGTGGATAAAATGGAGTCTCTGGGAGACAGGCTTTCCGTAATTCAGAGCTTTCTGGACAATGGGTTTTCAGATAACAGATCCCAAACCTGTACAAATGTAATTCATGTGATTTAGTTGTATAAACACAATTTGTTGGCGCTCTATAACTACATGTTAATAATAATACAAAGAAAACAGCTTCTGCACTTGCACCAAGTTCCACTAGATGGCGACACACTTCACAGACAAGAATTCTAAATGTAAGGGCAATGGGATACATAGTTTTGACAAATGCAGACCTCCAAACATTTTGAAAATAAAAAGAGGGACAAAAAAGTTGTCCCAAGGGAACTGTTATCTTCTATTGTTACAATTACTTATTTGCTTATTTTGAAATTGTTACAAAAGTATCTTATCTGCTGCTGTGGCTGTTCTGGGCTCTCTGCCAAAGCCAATTAAGTTAGAAACTTTGTTTCTTTTTCTGGCTGTTCAGTGCAGAGAGAGTCGGGACTTTCCAGCACAAAAGAGGGACTGAGGGTTGAGCTGTCAAAAGAGGGACTGTCCCTCTAAAAACGGGACAGTTGGGAGGTATGCAAATGTGCTGCTTTAAGATGGGAATAAGGATTTTCAAAACACTTCATCATCAACAGCTGCTTTCCAAAACCCCTGGAAGTAATGTGTGGGGCGAGAAAAACTCAACCCTGACCCCCACCCCACCCCCTGAGAACCTGCACCTGACCCACGGGAGAGTGGGAGATTTATTTCCCAAGCCACCCATGGCAGCACTTCACCAATATGAGTATTCCCGCCCCACAGGCCACTGGACAGGAAAGGATTAGCCCCAGCAGATTCTAACATCCGCCCTGCGGATATTATAAGTTACTGAGGAGTTTCATGACTTCTAATATTCATATTTTACAACTGGGGGTACTTTATTTATTATAATACACAAGTTTCAGTGAGTCATGTGACCGAAATGACAT
The DNA here is from genome assembly GCF_017654675.1 of Xenopus laevis. Classification (NCBI taxonomy): domain Eukaryota; kingdom Metazoa; phylum Chordata; class Amphibia; order Anura; family Pipidae; genus Xenopus; species Xenopus laevis. Next base: position 193,030,775 of record NC_054372.1, read on the forward strand.
CAGAACTCACCGTTTATAAGGATATAATTTACAAGATATTCATGGCTTTTGTGTATTATATAGTGAATAAAGTACCCCCTCTTGTAAAATATAAGGATATTATTAGTTACCGAGGAGTTTCATGACCATATAAAAGTACGAGGTTGAAGGCCGAGTGTTTTTATACAGGTCATGGAACTCCGAGGTAACTTCTAATATCCTCATATTTTACAACTGGGGGGACTTTATTCACTATATAATGTGACAGAAATTACATCACTACTCACCGTTTATAAGGATATAATTTACAGGATATTCATGACTTTTATAAGGTGTTATGCCTATTTTAAGAGAGGGGAAGGAGGCTAATTGGATTTATATTTCATTGTAGCCTCTCTGTGTCTGCTGAATTGTCTAAAGCTGAAAGTCGTCCGTCAAGAAAACTTCGACTGAGGCTCAACCTTCTACAGTGATGTTCTTCTGCTTAGGAAAGATTTTAGAAAGGTTTCTAATTTTATTCCTAAGCAGAAGAACATCAGAGCAGCCTCTTTCTTTCTCCTGACAACTTCCTTGACTACTTGGTGGTCAGACTGGTGGGAAACTGACCAGCAGGTGGCACTGTTGTAACAAATTCATTCATATTAACAGCACATGTATCCCTTAATATCTTGGAATTAAAAGAAAATAAATAATGAGTTTACATTACAAAAGTACGTAGAATAGCCCCCCCTCATCCATTTTATATTTACTTATTTTAAAGGTTTACTTATCCTTTAAAATCCTGATGCAGGGCACAGATATTGACTGGATTCACTTTCTATAGAATTGTAGTAGGAGCAAATGCAGCCCTTTGTATTTGTAACTTGCCATGCGTTGCTAATGGAGAAACACCCCAACAGGACAATTGGCCTTTGTCATATGCAAAAGTGGGCAGGGCTTCCTGGGGGCGGGGTTTAGGTGGTAGGGTGATTCAGTAATAAATGACCTCAATAATTCATGGCACCACTACTTGTAGGATAACTACTATTTCTCTATGTTTTCCCTTCTACCCTTGTGGTGTTCAGGAGCCCAAGAACCAGGCAGAGAATCAAGCAGGAACAGTCTGATCATTGGAATGGCTCTGATTTCTCCTGACAGCCATTTTTTAAGGAGGGGACAGGGTGTGATGCATTTTGGTGTGACCACTCTGATCCCTTGCTTTATGTTATGCTTCCCATTTCAAATTTTGGATTGTAAGCTCTTACAGTTTCCTTGATGTTCATTAGATATTCATACCCTTGAGTTTTCCATGCAGGCAGAGCTCATTTACACATGGCAGCCACAAGATAATATTGATGTTTCTGTGAGCCAATGAAACTGCAGAATGAGGGTCTTCACAAGGCACAGGGCTGCCAGAAAAGGGGGGTAAGTTCAAACATGGGTGATTACCCCCAAAGCACAACAGACAGCGGTGATAGATTGCATGTGTCTGGCTGCCGGCACCAATAAAAGGCTCTTTTTTCTGGTAGCCGCATGCTGAGCTGAATAGGCGCTATTCACTGGTGGGAGGTTTCGGCAGAGGGAAGGGGAAATTTCACTTTGTAGGGAGTTGTATAGAGGGGGGGTTCTCACCTGAAATGAACCAATAGGAAAACACAACAATGGCCCTTTAGCTGTTGGTTGGTGCTGAAAGTTGTAGGGCCGCAGGTTGGGAACCATCTCTCTTACTGTCTCCTCTCTTGCCTTACTTTCTCCTCCATTGTCTACTTTACTCTTCCTGCCCTACTATTTCCTCCTTCCCTATTTTTCCATCTTACTTTCTCCATCTTGTCCTACTGTCTCCATCTTGCCCCTCTGTCTCTATCTTACTCTACAGTCTCCATCTTATCCAACCACCTTCATCTTGTCCTACTATCTCCATCTTGCCCTACTGTCTCCATCTTGCTCTACAGTCTTCTTCTTACCCTACTGTTTCCATCTTGCCCTACTATCTCCATCTTTCCCTACTGTCTCCATCTTTCCCTACTGTCTCCATCTTGCTCTACTGTCTCCATCTTGCCCTGTCTCCATCTTACCCAACTGTCTCCATCTTGCCCTACTGTCTCCATCTTGCCCTACTGTCTCCATCTTGCCCAACTGTCTCCATTTTGCCCTACTGTCTCCATCTTGCTCTACTGTCTCCATCTTGACCTGTTTTCATCTTAGTCTACTATAGCAATCTTGCCCTAATGCCTTCCTCTACTGTCTTCATCTTGACCTAATGCCACCATCTTGGTCTTCACCTGCCAGATTTTGTCTCCATCTTGCCCTACTGTTTCCATCTTACTCTGCAGTCTCCATCTTTCTCCACTGTCTCCATCTTGCCCTACCATCTCTATCTTTCTCTACAGTCTTCATCTTGTCCTACTGTCTCCATCTTTCTCTACTGTCTCTATCTTTATCTACAGTCTCCATCTTGCCCTACTATCATCTTGCCCTACTGTCATCATCTTGCCCTACAGTCTTCATCTTTACCTACTGTCTCCATCTTGCCTTACTCTCAGCCTTTTGCCCTACTGTCACATCATTTTCTTTTTTTGCCCTATTGCCCTACTGTTTCCATCTTACTCTACAGTCTCCATCTTACTCTACAGTCTCCATCTTTCTCTACAGTCTCCATCTTGCCCTACTATCTTCATCTTGACTTACTGTCTCCATCTTGCCTTACTCCCTGTCTCTTGCCCTACTGTCACATCTTTTTCAGTTGTTGCCCTACTGTTTCCATGTTGTTCTGTTTTCTTCATCCTTAGTATCATCATCTTACTCTACAATTGTCATATTATCTCCTCCTTCCCTGTCACCATCTTGGCTTTCTGTCATCAAGTTGCCCTTTAATGCCCATGTTGTCCTAATGATATCCCTACTCTTTCTACACGTTCAGCAGTGGGTCAGTGAGTAGTTACCCAAGCTTTACTCCCTACAGGAAAGTATCTAATATAATGCCACATGTTCCCCGGCAGGGAGTCATTTGTGAGCTCATTAAGGAGTAGCTAGTTAGCTAATCACATTCACTGGTCACCTGTTTGAAAGCAAAGGTCTGATTGGTTGTTATGGGACATAGTGCAGGTTTTGTAAGTTAAGACAATAATAGAAAGGCTCCTGTGCAACCGGTAACATAAAGCAACGTGTCCTTTAGCCGCAATTCCTTTATGCGTCATATTTTCCGGTCCTTTTCATCTAAAGATCAACAATTCCTGTTTGTTTTTTTTGTATAGGGAGGGGCAGTCAGGGAACCAGGCGATTGGCATTAACCCTTTCATTCCAAATATGTAATCCCTGTAATTTATATTGTGCTGACACATTTCTGCAGCAGGCGCCCTTTTTTAACACAGTAAGCAGCAGATCCTATCTGAATAACATTGTAAGCAGCAGTCCTGCCCTGCTTTATGGCAGCTGAGATTCTAGCTATCTGTATAACAGAACATTCTGTCCCAGTGGCTGCACAGATCCTATCTGATCCCCATTGTAAGCAGCAGTCCTGCCCTGCTTTATGGCAGCTGAGATTCTAGCTATCTGTATAACAGAGCATTCTGTCCCAGTGGCTGCACAGATCCTATCTGATCCCCATTGTAAGCAGCAGTCCTGCCCTGCTTTATGGCAGTTGAGATTCTAGCTATCTGTATAACAGAACATTCTGTCCCAGTGGCTGCACAGATCCTATCTGATCCCCATTGTAAGCAGCAGTCCTGCCCTGCTTTATGGCAGCTGAGATTCTAGCTATCTGTATAACAGAACATTCTGTCCCAGTCGCTGCACAGATCCTATCTGATCCCCATTGTAAGCAGCAGTCCTGTCCTGCTTTATGGCAGCTGAGATTCTAGCTAGGTACCCGGCCGGGGTACCCACTGCCGGGTGGGTACCCCGGCAGTGGGGTCGGGTTCGCCCCGAGAGAGGGGCCCGCGCATTGGAAAGCGTCGCGGTTCTGGCGGCGTCCGGTGAGCTCTCGCTGGCCCTTGAAAATCCGGGGGAGAGGGTGTAAATCTCGCGCCGGGCCGTACCCATATCCGCAGCAGGTCTCCAAGGTGAACAGCCTCTGGCATGTTAGAACAATGTAGGTAAGGGAAGTCGGCAAGTCAGATCCGTAACTTCGGGATAAGGATTGGCTCTAAGGGCTGGGTCGGTCGGGCTGGGGCACGAGCATTCTGTCCCAGTGGCTGCACAGATCCTATCTGATCCCCATTGGAAGCAGCAGTCCTGTCCTGCTTTATGGCAGCTGAGATTCTAGCTATCTGTATAACAGAGCATTCTGGATCTGACTTGAATTAAGAAATTTTGAAATATTTTGAGGTGGTGGGAACTTACAAAGAAAATAAAGGTGTGGGGGGGGGGGTGGTGAGAGCAAATGAGGAAACAGCCAGAAGTCCCTCCTCACAGAGTGGCCTGATGTCAATTTTCATTGAGGAGGGGTGAAGTCCACGCCCCCTGCCTGGGGGTTACTGCCGGTCATAAGATGCCATTCATTTCCATCATCTTTATATATTTCTATACACACACACCAGACTGGGGTTGTGCTTCTCTCCCTGATATGTTCTCAATTTCCATTCAAATTCCCAATTGAATTATTCTACATTGTGTGAAAATGCTGAGGGAAGTTGATACAATAGACTCGCCCTTTAATTAGTCAGGATCCTATTAATACAATTAGCTGCAAAGGGGCAGCAGTCTAGTAACCCATAGCAACCAGTTATAGATCTGCTTTTATGCTTTGCCATTGGCATTTATCTTTAGGGAACAAAACAGGCTTTGTGGGTTCCCATTATTTAAATAAAATAGGGCTATGGAACTTGAACTGTTATTAACTGGAGGGCCGACACCTCTGCTCCAAACATTTTGTCATTAGGATAAAGGGAGGGTGAAGTTGGAGGTGGGGTAGAATTCTGGGGTAAAGGACAAGCCAACCTGTCCCAAAACTGCATTTTTACCATTAATTTTGTGCATGCAAAATCGACATTTTTCAAGTAACCTGATAACAAAGTTATGGTTTCACTCAGAGCCAAATGATTGCAAGCTTCAGGTCCAGTTCTTCTTACCACTGCCTGCTCCGCTATATGACATTGTACAACTCCAGTGTCCCAGCATGCTTAGCGTGCCAATGACATCTCCCCCAATGCCTCAATAAATTCTTAGCGGTCACAAGAAAATCATATTGTGATTATTATTCACAAAGAGTCAGCTGAGTGTTTGCACACAGTCAAGAACAAGATTGTCCCTGTAAATTCAGGCTTTTCAACTGCCCCTAGGAATTGTGGGAGGTGCAGGAACCTGTTATTATTAAACAAAAAAAAAAAATAGAGATTCCTTAAGTCTATGTGTTGTACAGAACTTGCAGCATTAATGAAATATTTCCCTGTTGGGGGAGGAATTAGTGCAGCACAAGGACAATCTTACAGACCCCTAAGGGGTTAATGGTTTGAATAGATACATGTCACATTCAATCAGGGAACCCAAACTGATGGCTAAATCTTCTATTGCCCCGGGTTGGGAGGTTTTATTCCAAAAAACCTTTGGGAAAACAATATTGCCTTTTAATCTGATAAAACAGAATTGCGTGTTGGATACAGGAGCAGGTGCCTGACTGGATTGGGGGCAGACACAGGGGGATAAAGCAATCAGGAAAGAGAGACTGCTGGGGGTCATTTATAAAGTTTGTGCAGCGCATATTTATTCGCAAATGGTTTCCTGAGCGCTAATGTATTGCCCTGCTCTGCCCGTCTTTCAGGTTTTTGCAAATTCGCATTGTGAATAAATTTTGGCAAATAACTCGCAAATGAGACGGGTGTTTGCGCGAGTGCGCCCACAGTGCGACGTTGTCGTGCCTGAAAATAGCGTTGAGAGTAACTTCAATTTGCAATTCGCGAAACTGTTTGGCGAATATTTTCTTCCGCCATCAAAGTTGTGGCGTAATTCAAACGCAGAGCATGCGCATAAATATTCGCAATTTGTGATTTTTAACATATTTAAAAGACATTGACAGTGTGAAAGTGTGAAAAAAAAATCTCAATTCTGTTTGCACACTTTTATTCAGCTTTAGGGCTCTTATACATGGGCGATTGTTTGCGCGCTCCCCTGCGTAGACGCACTCATTTATTGTCAATGGGGCTGTACTCACACAGACGCATGTAAGCGTCAGACCTGGTTGGGACGCAGCATGTTGCATTTTACCTGCGTTTGGCGCTTATATGCGTCTGTGTGAGTACAGCCCCATTGACAATAAATGAGTGCGTCTACTCCTGCGGCTGAACGGAAGAAAGCGCAACACAGGGGAGCTCGCAAACAAGCGCCCGTGTGTAAGAGCCCTAAAGCTGAATAAGAGTGTGCAAACAGAATTGCGATTTTTTTTTCCACAATGCGAATGTCTATAAGAGCTTTTTAAATAAAAAAAATTCGCAAATTGTGGATATTTATGCCCTGCGCAAGGTTTATAAATGAGCCCCATAAGTAGCAATTTCCAAGGCAGAGAGTAATGTTGTTAATAATATAAAAGCTCTCAATGTCCTTATTTCTGTTCATATAAAGTTCATACAAAACATTCAGGCAAGTTAAATTTGAATATGTTATAAAACGGGTATTTCTAAGCAACTTTTCAATTGGTCTTCTAGCTTCCAAATGGGGGGAGGGGTCATTTGACTCCCACAATCGACATCATACATTCATTATTAGGGGAACAACCCCTTTAACTGTTAACTGTTAACTACCTATTGAGTGTATATATATATATATATATATATATATATATATATGCGCTAGGGACCTTAGACTGTAAGCTCTGCTGGTGCAGGGGCTGCTGGTTAATCTGAGAAGCTCTGCCTATGCTGTGGGATCCCCCAGTTGTACCAATTACCAGGCAGGGCAGCGACCCCTGTGTATGAGCAGTGCCAATCTACTTCTGCTCCTGAGTGCAAGCTCTGCTGCTACACGGGATTCCGCCTGCAGCTCTGCACTTTCCATTCATTCATTGTAGCAGGGCGTGTTGGAGGTGTGACCAATCAGCATCCAGACTCCCCCCATCTGCTGATGTATCACATGACCCTACACATGCCTTTTAATCTACTGCCACCTTACAACTACTCATTCAATCGCTGCATCTCCCCGACCAGCAATCGCTTTTATCCATCTTGTGACCCTGCTGCTTTTATTTATTGAGCCTCTCAAGTCCTTGTCCTTTTTACATTCACTTTTAGCCCAGAAAAAAGTATTTTATAACTGCGTCTCCGCTAATAGAATCGCCGTCGGTCGTTGCTTTGCGTTTGGGGGGTGGGCAAGAAATGAGCATCTCGTTTGGATTGTTGTGGATATGTTTAGTGTCCGTGGTGAGATTGGGGCAGACGTCGCAGCTTGCTGAGGAGGGACTCCTGAAAGGTGAGAAAAACTGATTTTAACATTGATTTTATTTTTTTATTTATTGATCCTACTGCTTTAAAGGGGTTTGTTCATCTCTGTGATGTAGAGAGGGATATTCCGAGACAACTTGGAATTGGTTTTCATTTTTTATTATTTGTGGTTTTTGACTTATTTAGCTTTTTATTCAGCAGCTCTCCAGTTTGCAGTGTCAGCCATCTGGTTGCTGGGGTCCAAATTACCTTAGCAACCGTGCACCGATTTCAATGAGAATATGAACTATTAATAGAGGAGGGTCGGAACAGAAAGATAAGTAATAAAAAGTAGCAATAATAATAGATTTGTAGCTTTTATAGAGCATTTGTTTTTAGACGGGGTCAGTGACCCCCTTTTGAAAGCTGGAAAGAGTCAGGAGAAGAAGGCAAATAATTCATAAAGTATAAAAAATAAATAATGAAGACCAATTGAAAAGTTGCTTAGAATTGGCCATTCTATAACATACTAAACATTAATCTGAAGGTGAACCACCCCTTTAACTTAATTTTCCTTTTACCCTCCCTCCTTATACTGATTTGTGACCCCACTGATTGCCCTGAACATGAGTGGAAGTGTTTCTTATTCTCAGTGATACAATGGAACACCTTCTCATTTCTCTATCCTGATTGGTCGCTTCCTCTAATGAATGGGATGTAGGTGTGACTTTCCCACTAATTATATCCAGGGTTCTCTTATTATGGGAACTTCAATTAACTAGTTCCCCACGTGTGAAATACAAGTCACAGCATCCTCAGCTAGTCATGCATTCATTTGGAGAAAAACCTTAGAAAACTAGGGTTGAATTTATTATATATATCTCTCTCTCTCTCTCTCTATATCTATATCTATATCTATATCTATATCTATATCTATATCTATATATATATATATATCCGATACAATCTAAATATAACTCATATTGGAGGCAGTTTTGCTGAATGAGTCTCTGCCCTGGGATAAATCTTGAGACTAAGTGAGAGACTGGCAATTTACTGTTATATTTACTAAAATGTGGCACTTGCTGGGAGTACAGAAGGGACTTGGAATTTGGGATCTTACTGTACGACTCTGTGGATAAGATTCAGGGCAGGGTTGAAGGGCGAAGCACAGAGATGAATTTAAAATAAACTGCCTGGAAGGAATTCACCCCAGCGGTAACCTGAGTCCTTCTAATTACAGGTTAAGTAACTGGCTCAGCCTATAGGAAACTTCCCCTTGGCCTTGGCAATGTTTCTCTTGTCCGCCCTGGAGAGAAGAGCTGGAAGGGAGGCTTCTTCTACCAACTATGGTTATGGCTCTCCTTAAAGGAGTGGGATAAACTATTAATATTAGTATTTATGCAAAGCTATACTTTACTTTGCCCAACAGACTTGTAAAGTTGTTGCAGGACCACAACTCCCAGCATCTGCAACAGAAAACTTCTAGCAGGTGGAGCAGGTTCAAGATCAGGGGGTGTGGCCTGAGGACAGGGGGAGGAGTTGCTGAATCGTTCCCTGAGATGCGCTATCACTTGGGGTTCGGTTCCTTTACTGTAGAATTGGGTTCTCCCTCTGATGCTGAACTGGGTTTCCCAGAATGTAAAGAAAGGGATGATTGGAGTTGTATTGCAGAGACAGGTGGGCAGATTCTGTTCATTTGTGGTCTGTCGTTAGACTTCCAATCTGCTTAGTGGGTCTGGCACTGTGCATCAGCAACACCTTAAAGGAGAACTAAACCCCCTTGCTTATAAAAACCCCTACCCTCCATAGTCCCTCCACCCTGCACATGTGTTAACATCGGTAAATGCTCCTAAGCCGGTAATTACCCCTTGTTGCAGCACAGAGGAGCTCACAGGCGACATCTTCCGGCGTTTCGGTAATTTTCAGCGCATGCACAGCTATCACCAAGTGGAAAATTGCTCCAACTGCACTGATACTTAACGAAGATTACCGAAGTGCCGGAAGATGGCTGCGGAGATTTTTGCATGCACTTTTAAAGGAATGAGTTGACAACCCTTACTCTACTTCTCCTCCACCCCAAAAAGAAAAAATTAAATAAACCTCCACTTTTTGTGTGTGACATCCATTGTGATTACCTTTTCTCTATGCATTTTGGCCCTTGTTCCTTTTCATAACCTTGCAGCTCTGCACTTGGGCACTTTTCTGGTCCTTTTGGAGATGAATATTTGCACATTAGCCCCCCTACAATCCCTCCTGAGCTTAATGAGCAGCCTGGAGACAAAGCCTGTAAGATTTGAAAATAAGAGGGGAATCAAGGCCATCTGCGTCCCCCATTCATCCAAGCAAAGCCCTATCTGGCAGATGTTCTGCATTCGAGTCGGGTCAGCAGCCTGTAATTTTTGATATTGCTGCTCATGTTCCACTAAAACAAAAAATCCAGCCCTGTATAATGGGACATCTGTCTCCCAACTGTTCTTCATACCCAAGAGTCTGTGCACGTGGCACTCTCTGAGCTGGGTCGGTGCGAATAGAGAGGTTATGTGGGAACCCTGCCAAGGGCAAATCTGCATTAATTAAACGTTTCTGCTTTTTTTCCCTTGATATGCTGAAATTCTCCGCTTTATGCATGCTTCCCTTCCCAACACCCTCCCATCACTTTCAGACCTGATGCATCCTAGATGGCTAATTTGCAACTAATTGCCACGTGCCAGCTTTTGTGCAGCCATGTAATATGCGGAAAAAAGCTGCTTATTAGTTATTCAGCTTATTACTTGCATGACTTTTTTTTTTTTATTTGGTGGGTGGAGGGGCAGTATGTCTTGAAGGACATGATTACCCAGTGTCGGACTGGCCCCCCGGGATACCAGGAAAACTCCAGACGGGCCCCTATTGCTTCTAGTCATTTAGACTGTTTCTTGGTCATTCCCTATTTCTTTATGGGAATAAAAATACTTAATAATGGAAGAATATAGGAAGTAGATATAAAAGTGTAGGAGAATAAAGAGGTTGAGTGAGAAAAGGAGGGATAATAGTTTGAAAAGTGGGCCCACGGTCTATCTAAGGTTTTCTGGTGGCCTCTGGCATCCCAACACTGTTTATACCAACAGGGGCATCTACACTGGGCCTTACAGAAAAATCTCAGCCTGTGGGGGGGGGGATATAGGGAACTAGTGATGTGTGGGTCGGGTTTTTCCCGACCCTAACCCGCCCAAGCCCTACTTCCAACTTCCCTTTATAGACCCGCGCTGACCCGCCATTGGCGTCACAAAAGGGTTGGGACGAGCAGGTGTGCATCTACAAAGCCAGAATCCGGCAGTTGAAGGTGGCATTTGCCCACCACCCACACAGGGGGTGCAAGGTCGGGCCGAACCTGACCGACCCGCGGGTATCGGGCCAGCCCGCACATCACTATAGGGAACTGTATGTAATTGGCAGCTGGGGAGGAGGCAGGGAACATTAGGCTTGATGATACTTTGCATTTGTAACCGACATATAAAGGGCACATAGTCCTTCAAGTTCCTGAATGCAGGAAGAAGGGTTATAGTCTTTTTGTTGCTGTGAACTTAAGTTGATGGGTTTTATTTGTGCCTACAGATGACACCATTGCAAACTTGCTTTCGGACGAGAATGATGTTGCGCCAGACCCACACCCCCACGTTAAGTTTAACTCCCATTTCTCCAAACATGACAGTGGGTGCTTTCTTATTCCTGGCCAGGACGAATGCTTGGGCAACTGCAGCTATAACACGACTGCAAAGACCTTCATTGTTATCCATGGATGGAGTGTAAGTATCTAGAAGCTTTGGATCAGGGTGTAGACCAGTGTGTGGTTGATCTCCCAGGCATTGACCCTATTAACTTGAATGTTTATTCCTCTTCTCAGATGAGTGGCCTGTTCGAGAACTGGTTGCACCAGCTTGTAGAAGCCCTGCAGGAGAGAGAGCAGTATGCCAATGTCATTGTTGTGGATTGGATGAATCTGGCGCATCAACTCTATCCTGATGCTGTGAATAACACCATGCTGGTTGGAAAGGACATTGCTGTGCTTATCGACTGGTTACAGGTATGTACTTGCTGCTTGTAAAGGTATCAGAACCCTTGGACGATTATTTAGTCCTTATGTTTTTGTGGAGTCCACTTAATATCTTCTCATTCTGTTGTGTAGTCTCTTACTCTAACTCAGGTTTTATTAATGTCCCACCAAAACCTCCCTTGAATGACTTTACCAATATTTGTTAAATCTCTTTTCCCAGGACAAGGCAAACCTCTCCCTTGAAAACGTTCATCTCATTGGCTACAGTCTCGGTGCGCACGTTGCTGGCTACGCGGGGAACTTTGTCACTGGAAGAATCGGCCGTATAACAGGTCAGTATCTACAAGACCACCCCATCACCTTGACATGAACCAGCTAATCAAGGGGCCCTCAACCTTTTTACCCGTGAGCCACATTCAAATATAAAAAATGTTGGAGAGAAACCTCAGCATGCAAAAAGTTCCTGGGGATGCCAAATAAGGGCTGTGATTGACTATTTGTTAACCCCTATGAGGACTGGTAGCTTACAGGAGACTTTTGGCAGTACATCTGGTTTTCATCCAACCAAAACTTGCCTACAAGCCTGGAATTCAAAAATAAGCACCTGTTTTGAGTTCACTGGGAGCAACATCCAAGGGGTTGGCGAGCAACATGTTGCTCGCGAGCTACTTGTTGGGGATCACTGATCTGATCACACCATCCTTGTTTCTTATCACACCCTCACTTACAGTGATCATTCAGCTGAATTACACATCAATCATGGCAGAACTCACTAAGATATGAAAGGTCCCTTATAAACTACTATTTATGAGGCCCACCAACATATCCATAAGGGTGTTTGGTCCTGTCTTACAGGGACTCTGTTATATTACCTGTTCCATTGTAGGTCTGGATCCAGCAGGACCCATGTTTGAAGGAGCAGAGGCCCACAAGCGTCTTTCTCCAGATGATGCAGATTTTGTAGATGTTCTCCATACTTACACAAGGGAAGCTCTATGGGTCAGCATTGGAATTCAGATGCCTATTGGGCACATTGATATCTATCCCAATGGTGGAGACTTTCAACCCGGCTGTGGACTGAGTGATGTTCTTGGGGCAATCGCATATGGCAGTAAGTTGTTTTTTGTCTCGCAATCTATACCTTCCTTTTTTTATTTTTTTAAATATTTAATTTTTTTTTGATTGGAGCCTAAATTTCTTTTATAATCTTGCATTTTTACTTTGTCTCAGGCATCGGCGAAGCAGTAAAGTGTGAACATGAGAGATCCGTGCACTTGTTTGTGGATTCCCTCATTCATAAGGACCAAGAGAGCTTCGCTTTCCAGTGCACCGACTCCGACCGCTTCAAGAAGGGCATTTGCCTCAGCTGTCGCAAGAACAGATGCAACGCCATTGGTTATAATTCTAAAAGAATGAGGAGCAAACGCAACAGCAAGATGTTCCTGAAAACCCGGGCACAGATGCCATACAAAGGTGAGCTACCTGGGGTTGGGTCTACAGACCTTTTCATGCATCTTCTTTTCTATATATATTATATTCACACATACATAGTGATAGACTACTAAAAGTTTTTGACCTCATGAAATACTGTTCTTGCCCTTGATGCCCTGCCTCATAGCTTGAACTTAATCTGGAGCTTACACAGTAGTACTACAATGGTTTCCACATCTTTTACAGGTCTAAGCAACAGTAAATAGTTTGAATATTGGGATTCCCCTATAAATCCCATGACCATGGACCTGATTGTTTCTACAACCAAGCTCCGTCTATTGACTTGCCCAACAAAACCTCTGTCTCTAACTCTTGTGTCTAATCTCTCTTACAGTTTTCCATTATCAGATGAAAATGCATATTTTCAATTACAAAAGTGCACTGGAATCCGAGCCCACCTTCTCTGTGAATCTTATGGGAACCTTGAATGATTCTGCCCCTCTACCTCTTGCAGTGTGAGTACCAATTAAAATCTTTGTCTCCAAATAACTGTTGGGTCTCTGCTATGTAATGTCCTATGCGTTTTAGGGTTTGTTGGCATTTAAAGCAGGTGGAGACTTGACTTAATGATTGATCTGTTTTGTTTTGACAGTCCTGGGGAGATCGGATACAATTTTACAAACACATTCCTGGTTTATACAGAAGAAAACATTGGGGATCTCTTAAAGATCCATCTGAAGTGGGAAGGAACCAAACAGTCCTGGTATTCATTTTGGAACTCGTTCCAGAGCTATTGGGCCAAGAATGACGTTATTGACAAAGAACTCCATATCCGCCGCATCCGAGTGAAATCCGGGGAGACCCAGCAAAAGTAAGTAGCAGTAATTAGATGTGAGTTGGATCAGTGGAAGAAGCGACCATGCTACTCTTAAGGACATTCTCGATGAAATCCAACATTTTTTTTTTTTTCTTTAATAGGTTTACGTTCTGTCTTGAAAATCCGGAATCAACCCTTCTAACGCCTGGCAGTGAACTTGTGTTTGTCAAGTGTAGAGACGGTTGGGAAGTCAAACCACGTAAGCGGTAAGAATTCCTTGTCACAGGCCTGACAACTTCTCTGTAAGGGAAAAACAAACTTAGACAGTCAACTTGTAGCAGCTGTTGACCTGCAACCCCAGCATCTGCCTGCTGATTGGTTCTGGGAACTGTAGCTCAACTATAGGTGACAGTAATGATTCTATGATAACAAAGGGCTGGATGGCAATGCTAATATGCCTTGTGTGTGTGCTTGCTGAAGGAAGTATATTTGTCTTTAGTCAAGGTAACCAACCTTTTTTATAACTAGCTTCCTTTTTTTTTCCTCCAGGGTGAACCTGTAACATAACCAGCAAGGGCGCGGTGTCTCCTGCTCCTGACGTGTCTCCTGCTCCTGACATGTCTCCTGCAGCCTTGGTGAAAATGCTTAGGGCAAATACTTGAGAATAAAGCAAGGAAAGGTTCTGTGTATTGCACTGAAGATATTGCTGCTGGGTAGTAGCAGAAGCAAACAAGGTCAGACTGCTGCAGTGGGTCACCTTCAACCAATGAATGACTCGACTGGGCTCTGACTTGCAGCCAAAACCGTAGCACAAACTCCTCGGTGGGGGGTTAAAAGGTTGAAGTCTTGTTGCACAATTTTGTATTCATTAAAAAAAATAAGTTATGGTGGCCCGCCATGTTAACACGTAGCCCTCCAACAGTCCCACCCCCCACACATCTTCAAGAACTGCTGGACCTGGTCTATTGAACTCCTCACCCTCTGTCTATTGCAGATTCCTGCTCTTTTTAAGTGAAGGTAGGGTGGTGGGTGTGCTGGTTGGAGCTAGAGAAGTCTACATGACGCCACCACTGAGGTCAAGTAAAGCCTGTTTACCTACTTTACTCTTCCAATGTCCATTTTTAAAAGAGCAGTAACGTTATGAAACTGTCTTCTATGAAGTACAGTGCAGCAACATATTTGGATGCTTCCAGAGTAGGTCAACAAGTTGCTTTTGTTTTGAAAGAGCGTATGCGATCTCTGGAGCAAAATATGCAAGATGTGCATGTAGTAGTAGTATACTTGATGCTCTATTGCATCTATTACATTGGCCACACCATGTGTTTTTAGTCTGACACACAGAGTTTCCTATAATTATTCTCTGCAAAAAAAAAGCACTTTGTTTTCAACATTACTGTCCCTTTAAAATGCCCCAATCATAATTATGCCAGCCATCTCAACACTTGGTGCTCTTAAGGCTTATACTACGATCAAAGGCAAATTTAGACTGTGGCATTGTAGAAATTCTCATGCTGCTATTTTTTTTTCTTTTTGGTTTGGTTTGAGAAACAAACTACTACTATTCTTGGCTTTAAAGCCAACCACCGCACCTACCCCCCTAAAACCACCGCTCAACCCAAGCATATCCTCTTCTTCCTGCGATTGATTGTAAATATTTGTCATCACCGATGACCAACGAACCTTCTGCTTGGACATCCTTGACTTACATCTAAACACTTATTTCTTCCAGACAAGTTTTCCTTAACCACGTGAGGGTTTCTCTGAAGGTAGACTGTTACACACTGTGTGGTATATTTCTTGCTGTAGACAGTTTCTACTTTAACATAGTTGTTGGTATTGTAATGCTGAAGGCCCTCTGATGTTCTTCCAGTTGGTAAAAGACATTATTTATTGAGACCGGTGTTGCTGCTGCTTGTTTTCTGCCGCTACCATGTCAATACTATCTTGGACACCTTTCCATTTTATCTTAAGGGCTATGATTGGTGTTCTACATGAGAATTGCACAATGATTGACTTGGTGTGGGTCATTTTTAGACATTCACTCATGATCTCAAATCTGTTTTCAGAACCCTGATTGGGTGTTACAGCCCCACGCATTGCCCCATCAACCATGCAGAGATAAAACCATGCAGAGATAAAGCTTCTCCATGATGGCACTTGTAGAATGTTGGCTTTGGCCTTTCTGTCCTTTCTAATTCTTATCTCAAACCTGGTTTAAGTCATGTCATCTGGACCTGTCTGGAATACTCAACATTTGGGAGATGAGTTCCATCTACGTTACTGTATTTAATGGTCATAACCTCTTTAGATCCACCTAGTTTGTGTGTGTCAACTTGAAGTTTACCTGCAACTGAAGAAGACCGGTGTATTTATTGACCTAGATAACATTACATGCAGTATTAAAGAGACGCCGGCAGTTGAAGTTACTTAGTCAAGGAATACCATTCCTATAGTAGAAGATGGCTAATGTTTTACTGTTTTTTGAAAGACGTAGCTGATCAGGGCTGTATGGTCCATGATGTAGCCTCTGCGAAGGTTACTTTTTGGTCATGGGGATGGTAACTGATATGAAACTATGTCTTACTTGTAAAATTAGATTTCAGAGAGTTGTAATATTTGTGCATATTTATATATATATTTGATGCCAACCAAGATGCAGCCTTTTCTGACACCTATAAAGAGAAGAAGCCTCCATTCTTGTCCAGACCATGCTCCTGTTCTACCAGCAAGATTATAAAGGCTGCCCCTGTTTCTCTGTGATGCCTCGATGACATATTTATGAATTTGTACATAACTGCCTTTTGTAAAATGGATATTTATATATGTATATCATGTCGGTGTATTTGTTCATGGCTTAACACTGTTTTCTAGGATATTTAAAAAAGAAAGAGAGCTTTGTAATGTCTTATTTAAATAAAATTAATTTGTGTATGTTTGTTTGTATGCTTCTTTAATGTAACATCCTTAATGAGTTCACTCTGGGTCTTGCATAAACAGCAGGGAAAATAAGTATTGAAAAGTCAATGTTTTTCTCAGTAAATCTATTTCTAATGGGGCTGTCACATGAGATTTACACTAGTGATTGGCAAAATTATTTTTTTTTTTTGATGACGATGATAATTCTGACGCCGGTGACAATTTAATGCACGCCCATTGACTTTAATACAATTGGACAAAACAGGCACACGTCAAATTGTTGCCGGTGTCGGAATTGTCGCCTGAATTTATTTTGACACCCACAAATTGACGCCACCATCAAAAGTCGCATTTCGAAAATTCGCCCATCACTAGTTTACACCATCTGTTGGTGACAACCCAAGTAATCTACATGTACAAAGAATTTAAAACAAATCCATCCATAAATGAAGTTATGTGCAGGTTAGTAACTATAGAAGAAGCAGACTGAAGGGGGCCCAGGAGGTATAGGGGCCCCATGAGGCACTAATTCATATACAGTTTCAATAAATTTTGGTAAAATAATATAAAATTTCATTCCTGCACCAACAAGTGTTTTTTTGTTGTTGTAATATTGGTGTGTAGGTGCATCTCAGGTCATTTTGCCTGGTCATGTGATTTCAGAAAGAGCCAGCACTTTAGGATGGAACTGCTTTCTGGCAGGCTGTTGTTTCTCCTACTCAATGTAACTGAATGTGTCTCAATGGGACCTGGATTTTATTATTGAGTGTTGTTCTTAGATCTACCAGGCAGCTGTTATCTTAGGGAGCTGATATCTGGACTGAAGTTTATCAGAGCACAAGTCACATGACTGGGGGCAGCTGGGAAACTGACAATATGTCTAGCCCTTTGTCAGATTTCAAAATAAGAAATAAAAAAAACTTTGTTTGCTCTTCTGAGAAACGGATTTCAGTGCAGAATTCTGCTGGAGCAGCACTATTAACTGATGTGTTTTGAAAAAAAAACATGTTTTTTACTTAGGTCTCATTAGAAATGTAAGCCTGGCTCAGCTATCTGGGGTGTCTGACCTGTGTTTCCACATTGGGGGCCAGATGGAAGGGAGGGTAACAACCTTCCTACTGAAATGTGGTGGAGTTGGGTTTAATAGTGGTCGGCAATCATTGAAAGGAGGTTTTGGAATTCTGCTAACAGAGCCTTGTACTTTATAACCTCAACAACTCCTTTCAGTTTAGTTCCAGGGTATCCTTGTAAGGTGAGCCCTGACCAGTAAAGGGGGTGACTTAAAAGGGTAGTTCAACTTTAAGTTAACTTTATGGCTAATTCTAAGCAACTTTTCAATTGGCCTTCATTTTTTTTATTTTTTATAGTTTTTGAATGAATTGCTGACCCCATCTAAAAAAAAAGACAAATGCTCTGTAAGGCTACAAATGTATTGTTATTGCTGCTCCTCTTAGTATTCAGGCCCTTGTCGATGCATAATCCAGCCTCTTATTCAAACCACTGCATGGTTTCTGCGGCAATTTTGAACCCTAGCAACCAGATTATTGAAACTGCAAACTGGAGAGCTGCTGAATTAAAAAAGCTAAATAACTCAAAGAACGCAAACAATAAAAAAATTAAACGAATTGCAAAACGTCTCAGAATATCACTCTCTTCATCCTATTAATAGTTAATTTAAAGGTGAACAAACCCTTTAAAAACAAAAGATGCTTTTCTAACAACCAGGGATTATTTTTCTGTACACAGTAAATACAGCAGGTTTAATGCTTCAGCCTTTCTCCCCGCCCTGCTGATCCAAAGGGGAGTGGTTGGTAAATTAACCCTATAGAACTGTTTGTGCTCCAAAATCAGGAAAATCCCCTCTCTCTATTTGCACAAACGTGTTACCGCTCTAAGGGGCAGATTTACTAAAGGGTGAAGTGGTCGTTGCTAGTGAAAATTAGCCAAATCGACACTTCTCAGGGATATTACCAATTTACACCTAACTGGCATAGAGGACAATTCACTAGCGAAAGAGTACATTGCTTACGAAGTTTCGTGCCCTTTCGCCAGGCGAATGATCATTACTCCTTCACCAGGTTATTCCTGATAGTTACATAGTTAGTTATAGATAAATTGGGTTGAAAAAAGACAAAGTCCATCAAGTTCAACCCCTCCAAATGAAAACCCAGCCCCATACACACACCCCTCCCTACTTTTAATTAAATTCTATATACCCATACCTATACTAACTATAGAGTTTAGTATCACAATAGCCTTTGATATTATGTCTGTCCAAAAAATCATCCAAGCCATTCTTAAAGGCATTAACTGAATCAGCATCACAACATCACCCGGCAGTGCATTCCACAACCTCACTGTCCTGACTGTGAAGAACCCCCTACGTTGCTTCAAATGAAAGTTCTTTTCTTCTAGTCTAAAGGGGAGGCCTCTGGTACGGTGATCCACTTTATGGGTAAAAAGGTCCCCTGCTATTTGTCTATAATGTCCTCTAATGTACTTGTAAAGTCTAATCATGTCCCCTCACAAGCGCCTTTTTTCCAGAGAAAACAACCCCAACCTTGTCAGTCTCCCCTCATAATTTAACTCTTCCCTCCCTCTAACCAGTTTAGTTGCACTTAGTCTCTGCACTCTCTCCAGCTCATTTATATCCCTCTTAAGGACTGGAGTCCAAAACTGCCCCCCATACTCCAGATGAGGCCTCACCAGGGACCTATAAAGAGACACAATTATGTTTCATCCCTTGAGTTAATGCCCTTTTTTATACAAGACAGAACTTTATTTGCTTTAGTAGCCACAGAATGACACTGCCCAGAATTAGACAACTTGTTATCTACAAAGACCCCAAGATCCTTCTCATTTAAGGAAACTCCCAACACACTGCCATTTAGTGTATAACTTGCATTTTTATTATATTTGCCAAAAAACATAACCTGCATTTATCAACATTGAACCTCATTTTCCAGTTTGCTGCCCAGTTTTCCAGTTTAGACAAATCACTGTGCAAAGTGTCAGCATCCTGCATGGAACCTATAGTTCTGCACAATTTAGTCTCATCTGCACAAATAGAAACAGTACTTTCAATGGCCACCTCCAGGTCATTAATATACAAGTAAAAAAGCAAGGGACCTAGTACAGAGCCCTGCGGTACTCCACTAATAAGATAAAGTTGAATCCTCCTCAATCTTATGTCAGTGACATTATATCCTTTATCAGGGTGGGAATGGGGCGCACTCGTTTGTGGGTGTGGCAAGTGGAGTGGAGCGGGCGGGGCAAGAGGAAGAGTGGGTGGGGCAAGAGGCGGAGCCAGGCAACCAGGCGGAGGTCAGGAGCGGAGGGAGAGGAGGTCTCACTCTGTGGGGTTTTTTTCCGGAATCCTGCTGGTCCAATCCGATGCTGTCCGTTATGCCGAAAAGTCTTAAAAAAGACAAAAACTTGTTTTTTTCATAATTTCAAGTGGGATTATTTTTAAAAGTTGTAACTGTTAAATATAGTGAATACAGTACCCCTTGTTGTAAATTATATAGTGAATAAAGTACCCCCTCTTGTAAAATATAAGGATATTATAAGTTACCGAGGAGTTTCATGACCATATAAAAGCACGAGGCCAAAGGCCGAGTGTTTTTATACCGGTCATGGAACTCCGAGGTGACTTCTAATATCCTCATATTTTACAACTGGGGGTACTTTATTAATTATAATACACAAATTTTAGTGAGTCATGTGACAGAAATTACATCACTACTCACCGTTTATAACTGATGACATCGGAACTCACCGTTTATAAGGATATAATTTACAGGATATTCGTGGCTTTTGTGTTTTATATATATATATATATATAATACACAAAAGCTATGAATATCTTGTAAATTATATCCTTATAAACGGTGAGTTCCGATGTCATCAGTTATAAACGGTGAGTAGTGATGTAATTTCTGTCACATGACTCACTAAAATTTGTGTATTATAATTAATAAAGTACCCCCAGTTGTAAAATATGAGGATATTAGAAGTTACCTTCGGCTTCGTGTTTTTATATGTACATGAAACTCCTCGGTAACTTGTAATATCCTTATATTTTACAAGAGGGGGTACTTAATTCACTTTATTATTTTTTTTAACCATTTGAGGGGTATGCCACATTTGTTTTAGGGTGGGCTCATGTCTAGGACATTAAAGGATCTATTTTGTCTTTATTTTGCTTCCTTGGACATGTGTAATAATAAGTGGCCACTTCAAGCATTTGCACCAACATCTCTAATAAAGACGTATATATGACCTATATGTACCTGCCCTGTTCCAATTGACCTAAGTGTAAAAGTACTAATGAAGCTTCACTAGGCAGAAACGAACGTTACTGAAAGTTCGCTAGGAAATGCTTGCGCTGACGAATTTACACTAGCGTTCGTATGCCGAGAAGTGTGGCAAAGCGTTCCGAGTAGGGTTGCCACGTTTTAGCTTGATAGAGACCGGGCAGGGGGCGGGTCGTGATGAGGATGGGGCGGGGTCGTGCTGTAAAGGGGTGGAGCTATGACTTGGTGATTGGCCGATCGCCGTGTCAATCATAGGGAATCCTGCCCGGTTTTACTAATTTGACCTGTGCAGTTTTGAGTCCTTCAAAATACCGGGCTGTCCGGGTCAAAACCAGACAGATGACAACCCTAGTTCCGAGGACAAAATACTCACCTAAGTAAATCTGCCCCTAAGTTCCTAAGAGCAGCTCAGGATGTTGTCCTTGCCCGGTGTCCAGCACCAACATATTGTCCTCTCATCCTGGTGCACCTTCTGATGTTCATAAAAAGGACAAAACAGCTTTTTACAGGTCTTTTTCATTATAAAAAAATAAAAACTCACAGCTGCAGTGGAACAAGTCTGGGTTCTGAGCGTTGGGGGCGGCTCTGAAACCTCAGACACGTGGGTTGGAGAGGAAAGTGACTCGAAATGATTTGGGTTTTTACTTTGTTTTGGCAAATCGAACTCGTCATGGGGCAGTAACTGATTGTTTTTCACCAGACCAACATTTAAATGTAGCTGCCATACAGCCCTGTAGCTTAGTTACAATGATTTCCTATGATAACCAGTTATGGTCTGGTGTAGACACGTGTTTTTTTTTAAATACTTTGCTCCACTTAGTTCACTTGCATCCGGGTAAATGAATGTCGGCTTTATCCTACAGCTGCCTTGCCCGGGGCCTGAGGGTTAATTTAAAGGGGTCGTTCACCCTTGAATTAACCTTTAGTAGGATTTAGAGAGTGATATTCTGAGAAAATTTGATTTTGGTTTTAATTTTTTATGCTTTGCGGTTATTTAGCTTTTTATTCAGCAGCTCTCCAGTTTACCGTTTCCGCCGTCTGGTTGCTAGGGTCCAAATTCTCCTAGCAACCATGCATCGATTTGAATAAGAGACTGGAATATGAATAGGAGAGGCCCTGAATAGAAAGAGGAGTAATAAAAAGTAGCAATAACAATATATTTGTAACCGTATCGAGCATTGTTTTTTTTTTTAGATGGGGTCAGTGACCCCCATTTGAAAGCTGGAAAGAGTCTGAAGAAGAAGGCAAATAATTGAAAAACTATAAAAAAGAAAAAATGAAGGCCAATTGAAAACTTGCTTAGAATAAGCCATTCTATAACATACTAAAAATGATCTTAAAGGTGAACTACTACTTTAGACGTACAGGCACCAGTAAGACGCCACTCTGTATAACTCTTAGAACTGCAATGACAGCTGAAGGGGGTGAAGGGGTTTTCCCATCAGCCTAAGCTCAGCTTTGTTTATTAGCATTTAGCAAAGCAAATATCCTGTTTCTCTTCCGATGTTTATACTGGAGCATATATACGCTTCTGTGATTGTTGTTGGCAACTCATAGACTCAGTAGGCGCAGCTTTGTTTGGCCAGGCAGTACTATAACAATGGCTGACAGTTTTGGTTGAGCTCTTACACCTAAGACTTTGCATGTGTCGCCATAGTAACAGTGCTGTTTTCTTTGCAAGTGATTTCTAACACACGATATAAGGAAAAAGCCTAGAAAAAATGTCCCATTACATCCCCAAGGCTACAGCTCTCTCCTCCAGTGAACTAAACAATTAAATATCTTACACTTTCAGGAATGCATGTCTCTTAATTTAAATGTAAGTGCTGTAATATGGGTCATTTTATATACAGTTATAAGGAGCCCCATGAACTATAGCAGGGTGACACCCCAATGTTTCTATATATCTGTAACATTGTTATGAGCTAAGGGGGCCCAGCCTGAAGGTCAGTTAGGGGGAGATTTGGGGTGAGGGCTTATTTGTACCCTGGGTACCCCTGGAACTATAGCAGGGTGACTGTTACCCCAATGTTTCTATATATCTGTAACCTTGTTATGAGCTAAGGGGGCCCAGTCTGAAGGCCAGTTAGGGGGAGATTTGGGGTGAGTGATTATTTGTGCCCTGGGTACCCCTGGAACTATAGCAGGGTGACTGTTACCCCAATGTTTCTATATATCTGTAACCTTGTTATAAGCTAAGGGGGCCCAGTCTGAAGGTCAATTAGGGGGAGATTTGGGGTGAGTGATTATTTGTGCCCTGGGTACCCCTGGAACTATAGCAGGGTGACACCCCAATGTTTCTATATATCTGTAACCTTGTTATGAGCTAAGGGGGCCCAGTCTGAAGGTCAATTAGGGGGAGATTTGGGGTGAGTGATTATTTGTGCCCTGGGTACCCCTGGAACTATAGCAGGGTGACTGTTACCCCAATGTTTCTATATATCTGTAACCTTGTTATGAGCTAAGGGGGCCCAGCCTGAAGGCCAGTTAGGGGGAGATTTGGGGTGAGTGCTTATTTGTAACCTGGCTACCCCTGGAACTATAGCAGAGTGACTGTTACCCCAATGTTTCTATATATCTGTAACCTTGTTATGAGCTAAGGGGGCCCAGCCTGAAGGCTAGTTAAGAGGAGATTTGGGGTGAGTGATTATTTGTACCCTGGGTACCCCTGGAACTATAGCAGGGTGACTGTTACCCCAATGTTTCTATATATCTGTAACCTTGTTATGAGCTAAGGGGGCCCAGTCTGAAGGTCAGTTAGGGGGAGATTTGGGGTGAGTGATTATTTGTACCCTGGGTACCCCTGGAACTATAGCAGGGTGACACCCCAATGTTTCTATATATCTGTAACCTTGTTATGAGCTAAGGGGGCCCAGTCTGAAGGCCAGTTAGGGGGAGATTTGGAGTGAGAGCTTATTTGTGCCCTGGGTATAGATGCCAGACTGAAAATCACAAACTTTATTCAAGAAGTAGGTGAGAAGCCGCACTCAGTTATTTAGGCAGAAACCCAGGAAGTCTCTGTCTCCTCGAACATTCGCATGAAGTCATTGGACATTAACCAAGGTATTTCACTTCACATATTTACAGGAGCTCAGCCCCATTCCCTTTGTCCTGAAATATTAAACTAATTACTAAGAGGGCATGATGGATTCTGATTGGCTCGGCCTACCAAGGAGCGCAGATTTGTTTTCTCTGGCTCAAACCTGACTTGGATGGAGATCAGAGAGAATCAGAGAGAACAAGAGACCAGGCAGGTTTAGTCTGTACCGACACTTACTAGTGTTTTTTTATCAGAAAAACCTCAACAAAGAAACAAAAAGAGACCAGTTTAAAGTCACTTTTATCTCATTCAACCCGTTAGCCATCTGGATAATGGATCTTGCTATAATTTGGATCTTCATATCTTAAGTCTACTAGAAAATCATGTAAACATTAAATAAAGCCAATAGGCTGGTGTTGCCTCCAATAAGGATTAATTATATCTTAGTTGGGATCAATTACAAGCGACTGTTTTATTATTACACAGAGAATAAGAAAATCATTAACAAAAAAAAGAATTATTTGATTAAAATGGAGTCTATGTGAGCTGATCTTTCTGTAATTCTGACCTTTCTGGATAATAGGTTTACAGATAATGCATATATCAGACATGAATGATAACAGGCTGTACAATACAGTGCAATATACAGTAGAGCAATATAGTGAGCAATTGATGAACATTGTTAGTAAACATTTGGCTTTAAAGTGACACAGCCGTATTTGCAGGAAATAAGATTCCCCCTATATGACAGTATATAGAAGGATAATGATCAGTTAAAAATGATCACAGTTATTCAGAGACAAACTCTGTTTCACTTTACTCAATTTCTGCACAGAGTAGGAGATGTACAAAGTACAAAAAGTGGGGGGATAGCAGTATAGGGGAGCAGGTGACAGTAGTGCAACATGGCAACTAGACCAGGCCTTGGGGAGTGTGGCGTGTGCAGCTCATATAGGGTTATATTTATAACTCCCTCAACACAATTTTCACACTAGGTACAATTAACCCTAATTAGGCTGACCCTAATGGTATTACAATTGGCAGCACCCTCCTACAAACTCCTGGCCCCTATATTCATGCTGAGAAAATGTAGAATGGGCACAGGTTACATAATACATAACAGGGGTAACAACTCTTGGCCACCCCCTTTCAGGGCAACTTCGGAAAACGAGTGCCAGCCTGCTGGCGATTTTCATTCTAGCTGGCGGGAAGGCAGTTCGGGTATATTAGTCGCCCCAAAGAAAAGGAGATTTGTTTCCAGGTAATCTCCCTGATTCTCACCCGGCAGTGCATTCCCGTATATTCCGTATATTTCTGCCCTAAATGTTTGTTTTAATCTTTTAATAACACTTTATCTGATTTGATTAAAGGGAATTCCCTGCAGTTTGTGTAATGGGAATGGGATCTTCTGCTAAACCTTCACCTGTTCATTGCGAAACCACATGAAAGGCACCGGCATCCGCCAGCCGGGAAATAGTGACTTATAAAAGCGGCTGCCGTCTGATACACAGGGAGATGCTCCTCTTCTCATACCCACAGGAACATTGTATTTTATCCGGCACTGCATTTGGACTGTCCAAGAGAAACAATATGGCACATCCCAACCACAAACCCAGATAGATTGTTCTGTGCGCACAGTTTTCATTTAATTCTACTCATTAACGGCTGAAACCCTTATTTGTGCCTGGTGTCAGTGTGTCTGTCCCGTCTCCTGTTATAAATTGCTTGTATGTGCTCCTATTGTATTCATGAATAAACCCTAATGTTTCTTCTACAGGAACTCATGGGAATCTGTTTGGGGCAATTATTTCCCTTTAATAAGTTGCACTAGTGCCCTATTTATCACTTTTTTTGACTGTAATTGGAAGAGGCTCTACTGAACTGGCACAAGAAAGTCATTTTCTCCAACCTTTGACTCTTCCAGCCACTTATATATTTAGAAGAACCCCCCCCCCCCAGAAGTACATATTAACAGCAAGTGCTGAGGAAACAGTAAATAGGCCAATATGTTTTTTTATTATGGAAAAATAATGTTCCACTTTGCCTTTTGGTGCTTTGCTGCAAATGAAAGTCAGAGGTGACAGTTTCACTATGAGGCATTTAACCCTTACCGCAAGCTGTAGGATGTAGACTACGTTCTTACTTTTACTCATCACCCAGTCATTCATATACAGACATATATATATATATATATGTAGAGTCACTTTATTATGTAAGCTGATTGGGATTGGGTTTATAGGCAAGAGCAAGTGTAAGTAAATATTATATAACAGAGAAATCATCCCACTCACAGGAAGAGCACTGGTAGTTACACGATTTCTACATTGATGTAACATCTCGTCAGTCACTTTTCCATCCTTCTTGTCTGCTTCTTATTGCCCCTTTACCCTGCTGCTTTACTCACTGCTGCCCTTGTCTATTACACTCCTCTCTCCTTGTCTGAATATTCCATTATTGTTCATTTGCACACAGAGTTGGAGCACAGAAATACTCCCCCCCCGTGCAAGAATGACAGAAAGGAAAACTAGATTTCACTATTTTGCATAATATCGTAAATTTTTCAGACATAAGAAATCATGCAATAATATCACTTAAAGAAGAAGGAAAGCTATGGAGGCATTTTATTACCAATAGATTAGCTGCAATAGTGCAAGCTAGAATGCTATATTTATTCTGTAGAGTGTTTGACCATACCTGAGTAACCAGCTCTAGAAGTTCTCTTTTTGTTAAGGATAGCAGCTGCCATATTAGCTTGGTGTGACATCACTTCCTGCCTGAGTCTCTCCATGCTCACTCATAGCTCTGGGCTCAGATTACAGCAGGGAGGAGGGAGGGAGAGAGGAGCAAACTGAGCATGCTCAAGCCCAAGCCCTGGAGGTTTAAGATGAAAACAGGAAGTCTGATACAGAAGCCCATGAGTACACAATAGAAGGAAAGAAATGTGGTGTTTCTTTTGACAGAGGAGCATTACTTTGAGGGGTTACTGGTGTATTTATATAGACCTTTCTAATAAAGCTTACTTACTTTTAGTCTTCCTTCTCCTTTAAACAATATATATTTGTTGCTGTACAGCTGCACAGAAAAAATTCTAGCTGTTGGGACAATTATAGTGTAGGGACCCCTACTGGGTAATCTGTCTGCAGCTTTAAGGCCCCCACCTTTTTTCTTAGAGTGATCTGCCAGGAGAGAATGACACTCCCCTGCTACACTGCTATATAGTGTGTGTAGGGAGTGGCCACTTCCTCTTTGGCCTGTGGATGGTGATCCAGCTGGGTGTGCTCAGGGGAGCCTGGGTACAGCTAGGCCCAGAAAGGCCCATGTGCTTTGGAAGAAGAAGTCGGGGACCAGGTAACCCCGTGAATGAGGAATAGTTGCACTAGGGCAGACTTGTTATAGTCTCTCTAGGAGAGAAAGGCAGAGAGGTGAGAGAGAAAGAGCAGCTGAAGCTCCAACAAGGATTTGCAGTAAGGGAGTGGCTTCCCAGAGGCTTTATGTGTTGCCTCCAGTCAGGGACCTCAGTGAAGAGGGACTGTAGGGTAGAAGCTGCTTTCCTGACAACTTCCAGGAGGGAATGTGTGTGAATACTGCAAATGCCTAATGGAGACCTTTCCTCTGTGAGAAATGCCTAATGCCTGCAGCTCTGTGTGAGAAATGTGCTATTGCCTCAGCTCCTGTGTGAGTACTAAACCTGTGGTCACTTGCCTCGTGCATAGTTAAACCGTTTTCTGTTTTACTGCAAGAACCTCCTGGCGCCCATCTTTTGTTGTATGCACAGTAGCCTGGGGGGATGTAGTTGCACTACACCATAGAGGGAACACTTCCACATGGCGAAGGCCCTGACCCTGTTGTGTGAAGTCGCGTGTAACCCATGCTTCTACTGCTAGCTGGACAGTTTAACTATTTGTGTGCTATGCAGCCCAAATAGGTGTTACATTTGGCGCCCAACGTGGGGCTCGATTCCCTAAAACCAGGCTGTGCATTGTTTTGTTCGAATCGTACGAATGGATGTACGAATTTGTCGGAGTGTACGAATGGATCGTATGAATTTTTCGAAGTGGATAAACGGAACGTACGAATTCTTCGAATCGTATGGATTTCCTTCGAAGTATTTGGCCGTGGGTTCGGGCTTGGAGGTTCGCCCCGAATTTCACGAAGGCCTGCGGATGTCAGTTGGATGGGAGGAAGATGGATGTCCCGGATGGAGCCATTTCCTGCTCATGTGTGATCCCGGATCATGGATCTGGAAGAGGAGAACCTGGAGGATGGATTCTTCTGATGTTTGCTACAGCTCTTCTATGGACTCCTGCAGAGTGAGATGCCTAGAGTGCTGCTTGCTTGTTTTTTGTGGCTGGAAGGACTGCTGGACTAAGTGGGTTCTAATTCAGGACTATTGATCCCCACCACCATTTCTTCTGCCTTCACCTACTCACTGAGTAGTGTTTCTGCACCCAAGGACTGGCCTGTGTGGACCCTTGGGAGGGGGAGAAGTATTTTTGCTGATGTGTAATAAAGTTGACCAACTGCAATGTTTATTATGCAATTGAAAATGTTTGATACAGTATTGTGCATGCTGTGTTTCCTTTACAGTGACCATTGTTACCAGGTATGCCTTAGGAGAGGATACCAGAAGTGGATGTGATGGTACTGTAAGTTGATATATGTTGGGGATGTTTAAACCATTTTCGGGACGAAATGGGTTTTCCCCCCGGGTGTATGTAGGGACCCCTACTGGGTAATCTGCCCTGCAGCTTTAAGGCCCCCACCTTTTTTCTTAGAGTGATCTGCCAGGAGAGAATGACACTCCCCTGCTACACTGCTATATAGTGTGTGTAGGGAGTGGCCACTTCCTCTTTGGCCTGTGGATGGTGATCCAGCTGGGTGAGCTCAGGGGAGCCTGGGTACAGCTAGGCCCAGAAAGGCCCATGTGCTTTGGAAGAAGAAGTCGGGGACCAGGTAACCCCGTGAATGAGGAATAGTTGCACTAGGGCAGACTTGTTATAGTCTCTCTAGGAGAGAAAGGCAGAGAGGTGAGAGAGAAAGAGCAGCTGAAGCTCCAACAAGGATTTGCAGTAAGGGAGGAGCTTCCCAGAGGCTCTGTGTGTTGCCTCCAGTCAGGGACCTCAGTGAAGAGGGACTGTAGGGTACAAGCTGCTTTCCTGACAACTTCTAGGAGGGAATGTGTGTGAATACTGCAAATGCCTAATGGAGACCTTTCCTCTGTGAGAAATGCCTAATGGCTGCAGCTCTGTGTGAGAAATGTGCTATTGCCTCAGCTCCTGCGTGAGTACTAAACCTGTGGTCACTTGCCTCGTGCATAGTTAAATAAACCGTTTTCTGTTTTACTGCAAGAACCTCCTGGCGCCCATCTTTTGTTGTATGCACAGTAGCCTGGGGGATGTAGTTGCACTACACCATAGAGGGAACACTTCCACATGGCGAAGGCCCTGACCCTGTTGTGTAAGTCGCAGTGTAACCCATGCTTCTACTGCTAGCTGGACAGTTTAACTATTTGTGTGCTATGCAGCCCAAATAGGTGTTACAATAGG
This sequence comes from Xenopus laevis, assembly GCF_017654675.1. Lineage (NCBI taxonomy): Eukaryota > Metazoa > Chordata > Amphibia > Anura > Pipidae > Xenopus > Xenopus laevis. The sequence continues at coordinate 193,060,184 of NC_054372.1, forward strand.
AATGCTTGGGAAAATGGCGGCACCCCGACTTGGGGATACAGAATGGCAGTTTTTACTTATTGTGGTTCATAGCAACCTTTTCTGCTTTCTAGAATGATTAATCACCTTGGGGCAGATTTACTAAAGAGTGAAGTGGCCGTCGCTAGCGATAATTTGCCAGAAATCCCATCCGCAGGGAGATCAATTTACTAAGAGGAAAATTCGCTAGCGAAAGATGACATCGCTAACGAAGTTTCATGCCCTTTCATCAAGAGGATTTTTCTTTCGCCAAATAATTTTACTGAAAATCACTAAAATGTGAATATTCCATTACGTTAACTCTTTCGCCAGAGTTTCCTTCGTCAGCTTAGACCTGGAGAACTGATAAGATGACGTTTTTTTAACCATTTGAGGGTCATGTCACGTTTATTTTGGGGTGGGCTCATGTCTAGGACATTAGAGGATCTCTTTTGTCTTTATTTTGCTTCCTTGGACATGTGTAATAATAAGTGGCCACTTCAAACATAAAGACATATATATGATCTATTCAAATTGACCTAAGCGTAAGAGTACTAACAAAGTTTCGCTAGGCAGAAATGAGCGCTAGCGAATGTTCGCGCTGACAAATTAACGTGAGTAAAACTTCGCCAGCATTTAGCTGCCAAGATGTAACCTCGCATTTTAGTGAATTCATGTAGTGGTAACAAATTAGCGGCTGGTGAACTGACACGAAGTGTAGATGTGAATTTACCCCATGGATGTTTGTCCAACGCGGGGTTAACAGATCCACCTGAGGCATGAGCCCCATTTTCATAACTGGGGGCAATTGCGTTTTCATACGCACACACTAGGGGGCCGGTGTGGAGCAAGGTTGCTGACTGAGTTGCCTAGAACATGGTCCGGCCCTGGTGGGCATTGCTGAAACTGGATTAAAAAGGACATAGACTTTCTATAACACCACCCAAATTCCAGCATACTGGGTTAAAGCAAACTGAGAGGTGTAGTCCCGCAACACTAGTTGATGAAATGTGGATGGTAAGGCTCAAAATAAGAAAGGAATCATGGGGATTTTCTATGGCAGGGCCAGATCTTCTGGTTCTATTTCAGTCCAGTCCAACTGCTTTAGAATTTAATTTAGACTTACTTTGTAAAGGCCCAGGATGCAAACGCTAGAGCGTTAATGGGTACAAAATCACTTATCCACTAAACACTTGTATCCATATGCCTACTTGTTATGCTTTGCACATGGATATGATATGAAGTGCTGGAAGGTGCTCCCTAAATTGTGCATTTAAAATGATGGGATAAAGGCCTGCTCCTCATGAATACAGCACAGCTGAGTGCCAGCAGCAATGTATTCATGGGGAAAGTACAGGTCTTATCTTCGCATTCTGGAGCTGAAAGACCAATGCTGGGGGTGCAAAGGTTGGGACAGGGTGCAAATGTGCAAAAAACATGGCGGTTTTGCATTTGGCACCCTGCACGTCCATTAATAAATGAGGCCCCCTTTGTTAAGTATCAGCAAGATGGCTGACAGCACTGCTAAGCAGAGTTCTCATTGGACAATACACTTGTAGCTATGTGGGCTTGTATTCCATTTAAATCTTGCTTAGCCCCACCCTACATCTCTGAACTCATCTCTATATACTCACCCACGCGCTTACTACGCTCCTCTACTGACCTGCTCCTCAGCTCTTCTCTCATTACCTCCTCACATGCTCACATTCAAGACTTTGCAAGGGCTGCACCCCTCCTCTGGAATTCTCTCCCATGGTCTGTCCCACTTTCTCCCAACCTTTCTGTGTCACATTCGGCTCCTTAAATCCAGAACCAGTTCTAGGCTCCCTGGTCTCGGCTCTTGCTTCTGTCTTTAACAGCCGCCTTTCACCTCGGGAGGAGCCCTCGGCTAATTGGATGCTGCCAGGTCTTACTAAGAGAGGAGCAAAGCTAAAAGTTCTGGACGAGCAAAGGGGCACGATCGTCTCACCAAGGATACTGGATGGAAGAACACCACTAGGAAGGCAGGCAGGCCAGACAACCCAAGCGGAGGTAGAATAATGAGACAGGCTGGAATCAGGATTGGAGAAGAGGTCAGAATAAACAGGCAGGCAAGGGTCAGGATACAGAGTTCAGAATAGGCAGGCAAGACAAGAGTCAATAACCAGAAGATCAATAAGATTCAGTAGAAAATAGCACCAGCAACAAATTAATTGAACCTAACAACGGGCAATGAGTTTTCAGACAAAGTCCCTTTAAATACTTTGAATTTTGCGCCATTGCGCGTGATGACGTCATCACGCAGGTGCATAAACCCAGAAGCGTGCGGCCTAGCACGCCATGGGAGACCTGCCGCTGGATGGGACAGGAGGAATGCCGTGGGCTCCCCCACCTGCCTTACGGTGAGTCACTAGACCACCAGGGTAACTATTCATCACTTTTCAAAACATCTCTTAAACACCCTTATTTAGAGAAGCCTCCCCTCACTCTGTTTAGCTTCCAAATGCAATACCACATACTACATCTCTCACCTGCTTATTTATGGTCTTGCTTATTCCCACCTTGTGTCTCAAATCCTTCCCCTTTTAGATTGTAAGCTCTTTTGCACAAGACCTTCTTCACCTTTTGTATCTGTGATGTTAGCTTTCGGAGACTTGTCAGCAGATTGCTGCTTTCTTTATTAGTCTTTTTCCCGTTCACCAACCAGAGTCAATCGTTTCTTGGTTGCTATGGGACACATGCATAGATCCTGTAGCGTGCAGTATAAATGGATTCCCACACCGAGGGAGCAGCACAACCAAGTGACAAGCCTTAATATTTACATTTCCTCTTATTATGCCTTGGGGGGAAAAATGAAATATTTCTCGTCTTTTAAATCATTATTTTACTTAAGTAACCCAATATCCTTTCATGCAACACAAGTGTAACTCGCCCAACAGCTTTCTGTTACTTAAAGAGACAAGAATGTCCAGAATTGGCCTGTAATATTGTGTAATGTAGAGCAGTGTCAGACAGAAATGTTCTTTTCATTGCACTGCTGCAGAACTTACAGGCACCTTTTATGTTTGCAGGGGGGAATCCATTTCCCGGTACTCGTGTGACTATTTCTGTTTCCTTTCCAGAACCAGCTTCCCACAGTACAAAGCAGGATAAGTTACCCTTTATTACCCTGAATTCCTGCCTGTCAAATCATATTCATCATCAATGCTTGGGCAAAAACCTATATTTTATCTGATGTAAAAAACTGAAACTTGAAGAATGTAAAGGAGGCAGCAGGTTCTGGTTGTCCTAAACTGCCCAGTGCTGGTTGCTGTAAGGTTACCATTAAAGGGTAGTTCACCTTTGATTTAACTTTTAGTATGTTATAGAAGAATGGCTAATTCTATATTCAGGCCACCAGCCCAGGCTTCTCTTTGGGACAATGGATCATTTTGGCAACGCAGTGTTCTCCCCAAATTACAAACTTGGAACATCATTTTATTTTAAGCCAACTAATGATCATCATATATACAGAATCTGGCCAAAGAGATACGGAGATACAGGGAATATATTCAGTGTCGGACTGAGGGGTGCGGGGCCCACTGGGACTGCTGCCTTGTGGCCCCCCACACCCTCAGCTACAAAGCCCCCCAGCCCCCTTGCCCTAGTCGAAATCCCCTCCGACACCCCTGCCAACATATTTTGCAGAGCTGTAAAATAAATGTATATTATACAGGCATGGGACCTGTTATCCAGATTGCTTGGGAACTGGAGCTTTTTGCATAACAGATCATTCTGTAATTTAGAACTTCATATATTGTCTACTAGAAAATTATATAAACATTAAACAAACCCAAAAGGCTGGTTTTTTTGATGGGTCCCAAGGATAATTTATAAATATAGAGACCGCATCTCTGATTTATTACGACCAGTTACCTCGTCCGTATATTATTTGGGCCACTCAGTTTCCACCAAGATATCCTCCGGACTTGGGTTATCCTCTTATATAAAATAGACTTTTCATGAATCTATGGACAGAAACAGGGGCAGGATGGTGACATTATTAGTATAATTGAAGTGCAGCTCTCATAAACCACCAATAGCCAAACAGGGGGCTGTGTCACACCATTTACATTTTGTCTTTTTTTTTTTACCCAAATATGTGTTGTCTTAAATAGGATACATTATTCAAAGTACAAGAAAAAAGCCATTTCTTAATGAAATAAAATATATTTTTTTCAATTTCATTGTTAGCAAATAGGTCCTATAGTGTTGTAATGTGTTGTAAGGATTGCTCTTTTTCATTTTATAGGTTCACAGCACCAGGATTATAATAAGCACCTACTTTATAACTGACTGGCAAGTCCAGGGGTGCTTATCTGTATAGAATCTAAAGCCCCCTCCTGTGTCCAGGCTTAGAGCATGAATAGAAGATCTATGAGCTTCACATAACTGCAGGTATATTGCTATTCACACTGCATATAATGCCACATTAACAGGGTTATTTATCTATGGATTTGATTAAGTGGGAAAAAAACTCGAATTTTTCGTGATTAATTTTAGCCCGAGGATGCAAGTCAGAATCTGAAAATCCGGCATCTCAGTTCTCCCGAGGTTTTATATAATTAAGTGGGAGAGGTCCCTATCCTATTTGGAAGTTTCTATGGTCTGCGCTGGAATTAGTCCAAAAAAGGAGAAAACACTTTTACTTCCTTTTCTGTGACAAAAAGTCACACAATTTCCCTCCCCGCCCATAATTTGCATATGCAAATTAGGATTCGGATTCAGTTTGCAGAATCAGGCAGCAGAATCCTGGCCGAATCCCGAACCGAATCCTGGATTCGGTGCATCCCTACCAAAAATCCAACTATTTTGGGCTTTTTGGGCAAAAAGCCAGAAAAAAATCGTACAATTCTGGAATAAACTTGTACAATTCTGTTTTCACTCGATTTTATCAAGTTTTTCCCTGATCCAATTAAATCGAGCTTTTTTTTAATAATAAATAAGGTCAAATGGTGGATTCTAGTAGGACTTTTTTTTAATAAAGTATCAGAAAAATTCAGATTTTGATAAATAACCCTCAAAGTTTTTATAAGGCCAAAAATGCAACTCCAGGGATAGAGAATCCATTGCACACAGGTAGGGATGCACCGAATCCACTATTTTGGATTTGGCCGAACCCCCGAATCCTTCACGAAAGATTCGGCTGAATCACGAACCGAATCCGAAAACATTTTTTACTTCCTTGTTTTGTGACAAAAAGTCACGCGATTTCCCTCTACACCCCTAATTTGCATAGGCAAATTAGGTTTTGGATCCGGTTCTGCCAGTCAGAAGGATTTGGCCGAATCCTGCTGAAAAAGGCTCAATCCTGGCCGAATCCTGAACCGAATCCTGGATTCGGTGCAACTCTACAAACAGGTAACAAATTCAGGTCAGGACAGGAGTGGCTATGAAGTAAATGCTTTGACCTTTGGAAGAACTGACTTAAGGTGGCCATACACAGGCAGATTTTTTACTTCCAAACGACCAATCTCAGAACGTTCCGATAATATCGGTAAGTTTTCGGATAGTTGATGGTGTACGAACGATCGTCGGACGAACGATCGTCTCAACATTATCGTTCGCAAAATTGATCGGATGAGTTGAAAAATTTTAGTCGTTCAGGAATAAAATCGGCCAGTGAGTGTGAAATACAGACATTTGTCGTAGAACGATCGTTCTTTGCGCATGTCAGGATTGTAGCACAAGCCAACGAAAATATACAGAAGGACCAGAACGTTCTTTGCTTAAGCTTCATTAACCATATGAAGCTATGTAAAGAAAATAAATTGGTGCTCACTACAGAAATATCATCCTATAACCTCATATGTGATAGTTTATTTATAAATTTATATGTCTGCATGGGGCATGGAAGGAGAAACTGACTATATCCTACAGACAATGACACAATGCTGGCACCACTCCTACTGTCTGATGAGGTGAAAACACTGCTACAAGTGTGAAAGTGCAGGGTATACAGTCTGTGTCTGATTGTTAAAAATGCATTTACAACTTTAATCTCAGGTAATCTCTTTATAGATACTGATTTTATCAGATACACAAAAACCAGACAGGTGCTGGACAACAATATCAACCAATACACAACTACACAAAGCAGTCACAGCAGCCAGACAGATGGTGGGCAAGACAAGAGGGGCTGCCACTTGTACAGCACAGACATAAAAACATTATAAACCACATAAAAATCTCTATATGTATTAAAAGCCATATGTATGCAACAGGTAATAGAAATAAAAGCAAGACCAATACTTTTTTTTTTTTTAAAAAAAAAAAATTATTTAAGCTGCACATGCAGCAAGCAACGTGCTATAGCATATTATGTTCATACACTATGCAGCAATTTTTTATAGCATTCAACACTATTAAAAGAATAAAGAATAAAAGATTGGTTGCATTTGAAACACATGCAAAATATTATGTGATAAACATACTTGGGGAAAAAAATGCACAAGATTTTTACAGCAAATTATTCATCAGCATAAGAAACTTTTTTGCATATGTTCTCAAGTGTTGTTTCTAATGAATTTACAGATTTTTTAATGTTTGCCAAGATTTGCTTGCATTTTTCAATATCCCCTAAGATATTTTGTTCTTTTTTTGGATCAGAGTTCTTGGTTGCTGCTGCAATGGAAAACTCTTCTGAAATTTGAACATCTGGCTGTCCCTCTGTATAAAGATACAGTAGTTTTTGTGGTGCAATGTATTCTTCTGTGAAATAAAGTGGAAAATTGTTTTAATATTTTTTTTCTTTTTTTTTTAACAGTGGTGGCTGCTTAGAACTATAATGTGTAACCTACCTGTACTGGTTAATAGAATGCATGGGCTGCTAGGAGATGTGTCACTCAACTCTTCCACTGGATTTTCTGTTGCATCAGAGGTTGCATAGGTTTTGGACTGCTCAAGTGGATCAATGGTCACAGTGTCATCCGAGTCATTATTCTCCTCCCTGTCATCCTTCTCACAATCCTCTGACTCTGGTGGATCAGGCTTGCCCACAGAAGAAGAGGCACTTCCTCTAGAATATTTTCTGGTCCAAAGCAACTTTTTACGCTTTTGTTCTGTAAAAAAAAAAAGAGTAAATAACACGTTTTAGAAACTTAGAACTTCGATATAGTGAAGTACAAAAATACTCACTTTTTTTAATTATCCTTCTAATGCTTAGAAGTTGTTCTCGCTCTCTCAACTTCAAATCTGACCATCTTTTACGAAGCTGGTCTTTTGATCTGGTTACTCCAAACTTCTTGTGAAGCCCTTGGATGACTATGTCCAAGATATTATTTTTCCTTGTATTCGGCCTTGAATACTCTGCCTCTTTGCAGTCATATTCTTTTTTTTCCAGGATGGACACCATGTACACCATCTCCTGTTTGGACATAGCAGTAGCCTTTCTCCTTGCACTGTCTTCCTCAGCAGTAAACTTTCTCCTTGCACTGTCTTCCTCCTTTCTCCTTCCACTGTCTTCCTCATAGATAGGCTTTCTTGTGCTACTGTGTTCCTCCATGGCTTCTCCACTGTGCTGCTGCATCAGAGGAACCTGTGTGATGTCACAACCGGAAGTAGGAGGAGCCAGTGAAATCTACGATAAATACGTTCGTTCATTCGTTTGTTGCGCAGTTTGTGGGACCGAACGAGCTGATCTAGATCGTAGAATTATCCCTTCGTCTTTCTACGAATTTTCTTGCTGCTGTCTACTAACATAATTTGGTAAGTATGCCTTTTATGACATAGTCAATGCAATTACCTGTACACCAGTAGTTATTACTATTAATCATTGTTTTGATTGTTTCCTCAGCTACATTATCAACATGCCAGCAGAAAAATTTACCAACCCAGAATTCCTGAGAGAATTTATTGAATTGTACCGGGCCCTTCCTTGTCTCTGGAAAGTGAAATCGGGAGATTACATGAATAAAATGAAACGAGAAAAGGCATATGAAGAATTGGCAAACCTTTGCAAATCAGTGTGCCCCAAAGCTGATGTTCAATTTGTGAAGACAAAAATTTCCAATGTAAGGACTGTTTTTAAAAAAGAATTAAACAAAGTGCAAGCTTCAAAAAAATCAGGTGCCTCAGCTGATGACTTGTATGTTCCGAAACTATGGTACTATGATCTGCTACTGTTTACAGTGGATCAGGAGGTGGCAAGGGACTCCAGGTCCAACTTTTCAAGTCATGTTGAATCCGAACTGACTCAGGCAAGCCAATCAGAGGATGTAACAGCCGTACAAGCGCATGACATCACAGCTGAACAAGTACTTGAAGAACAAGGGGACCACACAGAACATATGTCCCAGGTAAGTTCATAAAAAACACAATGTATACATTTTAAAGATTATGTTTACTTTATTTTAAAATGAATGCTGACACAATTTAGGTACACATTAACTGCTGAAGCATAAAACCATAGCTGATAGCATTTTAAAACCATAGCTGATAGCATTTTAAAACCATAGCTGATTGCCAATCTACTGCGCCAGTGCCATTGAAGAAATCAACATATTTCTCTCTGCTTAATTTGGCCTCAATAGTAGCATTTCGTGATGTAGCAGCTTGCAGTTCCAAAAGTCCATTTGGCTCACTTCCCCACTCGGCTGATATAACAGTTTGTTGATCGATGTCCTCTCTGTCCACCATATTTCCTGGCATGTAGGAAGCACTGCTTGTGCGGCGTAGAAAGTTATGTAGCACACAGCAGGCCAAAACAACACTATCAATTTTTATTGGGGATAGATTTATGGCTGAATGGAAAATGCGAAATCGATTAGCTAGTATGCCAAAAGCATTTTCTACAACCCTTCTAGCTCGAGAAAGTCGATAATTGTAAATTCTTCTTTCACGTGACAAATTTTTTTGTGGGAAAGGCTTTAAAACTTGTTTATGTAATACAAAAGCTTCATCTGCAACAAAAACATAATTCATCCCTTCTCTTGAATCAGAATTTGATGGTAGGTGTAATTGGTCATTTTTGAGCTGCTGATAAAAAAAGGTTTGTTCCATGGCTCCACCATCTAACACTCTTCCATTTTTCCCCACATCAACCATTAAAAATTCATATTTGGCATTAACTATTGCCAAAAGCACAATGCTGAAATACCCCTTGTAGTTAAAATAATAGGAGCCAGAACTGGAGGGAGGCTGGATCCTCACATGCTTTCCATCAATTGCTCCAAGACAGTTTGGAAAATTCCAGTAATCTTCAAATTGTTTAGCTACTGCTTTCCACTCCACTTCAGTTGAGGGGAACTGCAACAAAAAAAGGGTAAAAAATTATATTCATTGTAATTGATATGTTACATTTCTCACACTTTTTTTATTTTCACAGGCATCACAACACACTAGCAGTACTAGTGCTTCCAGCCTTCCAAACACAGATGGACAAGAAGATAGAATGTCACAAAAAATGCCAAAGGGCAGGAAAAGAAAAATAAAGTAAATTATGAAGAATCAACACAGAAATTAATAAACGAAGCTGCTGCTCTTCTTCACAAGCCATCAGATGAGTTTGATGCATTTGGATTCACGACTGCTTCCAAACTGAGAAGAATGGATGAAGAACAGAGGCTGTTTGCAGAATCAATTATAACTGAAGCCCTGCAAAGAGGCCTAAGAAAAAAACTAAATGACACAACTAGATGCATGGACAATCCATATGAAAGCACTAATAACTCAAACTGGTTTCCTCCACATCAATTTCCTCAGCACATACACAGAATGTCCACACCAAATTCTGTTGTAACATATGACCAACAAACGGCATGGCCATCGATGGTATCTCCTATACCAACAAACAATGGATTTAACAATAATGTTTCTATTTCAGAACAGGAACAACCGCAATATTCTCATCTATAAACCTGTGCACAATTGGATGTTTTTGCTCTTTTTTGTAATATAGTTTATATATTGTTAAATTATAATTCCAGTTATATAGTTTGTATGTATTATTGGTACACCCTGTGCATACTTTATGCAAAATGAATGCACTTTTTTTTATTACACTTCTGTTTATATTTTATTTATGTTTCATTTCAATAAATGTTAAACTTTACAATACTCTGTCTGTCCAATGATGGCTGTGGGAGGTGAACCTGGCAGGGCTTTAATCTGAAAGTTTGTAAACTAAACAAATAGAAATTTTACCTTTAAATATTCTGCATTCAGTGCTTCCACTATGGCATTGCAGGTTTCTGGAATGATACGCCCCAAAGCCTGTGCAGAAATTCCCGCTGAGAATTTTAAATCTTCAAATGACCTTCCTGTTGCAAGATATCGTAGTGTTGCAATTAATCTCTGCTCTGCAGGTATAGCTTGCCTCATGCATGTGTCTTGTTTAGAAATCCGTGGTGCTACTGTTTGTAGAAGAGTGTTAAAACTGCTGTCTGACATCCGTAGGTAGTTTTTGAAATCATCAGGGTTTCTTTCTCTCAGCTCTTTCAATAGACCCATGTGTGAATACTGCTCACGCTTCATAAGCCATCGTTTGCTCCACAATGATCTCTTTTTTTTTTCTTTTGTACTGATGTTAATAAAACTATAGCAAGTGCAGCTCTTTGCTTTGAATCCATAAACGAAGCCATTCCACAGATCGTTTGTTGATCAACGTTCGTCCGTACACGAAGGAACTTTCGCAAACAAACATCCACCGATGACTAATGTTTTACATCACTTCCTGTATGCTGTACATCCTGCTTCCGCCACAAGTTTATATCGCATCGTACGTTGATGTATAATCGTTCTTTTCTTTCGTCAAACGATACGATTATATCTGTTCATATAATCGTTCTCCGTGGATGGCATATCTCATGGTAAAACGATCGTCAGACGATCGTTTAACGATACGGTCGTTCATCGCAGAACGATAAAAGTTTGCCCATGTATGGCCACCTTTACTTCCTATCAAGGATTTGGATTTCAGGTCTGATGCGGTAACAGGTGTCAGGGAGTTGAATAGGGATAAAGCTGGCTATAGACGCAAAGATAAAGTGCCACGGAAATTCATTTTGTGGGATTTTCAGACTGTGTGTCAATTGCCCCAACATTTCGTACCATGGAGATCAGTCATTTAGTCGATAGGACAGGTTAGAAGATTTCTGTCGGCTAATGATAATTTCTCTGCATGAATTGCCTATCTGACTATATCAATGGGTGACTGTCACTTCTATTTCGTCTGATTTGTTCTTTTATTACTTTATTTAATCCGAATGGTTAGTGGCAGCTCTTTTTGGTCATTCCCTATTTCTTTATGGGAACAAAGAGGCTAAATAATGGAAGAATAGAGTACAGTATATAGGGAAAAGAGACTAGGAGAATAAAGAGGGTGAGTGAGGGGAGGAGGTATAATAGTTAAGAAAGTGGGCCCTTTAGCCTAAGGTTTTCTGGTGGGCCCCTGGCACCCCAGTCCAACACTGAGTTGGGGTACAATAACAAGTAAAAGCAGTAAAAAGCAGCCATGTCCCCACCGTAGAAAACACTGCCGCTCCCCTGTGGGAAAAATAAGAAGGTTCAACATCAAAACAGCAATGGGCCATATTCCTTAAGAGTCCCAGTGTCCCTAAACATTTCCATGATGAGTGTTGTTTCTGGTTATTTGGAAAACAATTCCTTGAATAAGTTTCACAAATAGTAATTTGGGAGATGTGAGAACAGGGGTCCCGTGTGCGTCCCGTGTGTTGGTCTGTGACAGTGCGGGAGTGTGTTTTGTGCTGTGTGACACAATGACCTTAAGGAACACAAATACTCTGCCCCTGCAAAGGGCATTTCAGGCCCGGCTGGTGTCCAGTCTCCCTGTGCCGCCAACATTCTGAGCTACAGAGAACACAGAGCCCTGTAATGTACAACTACATGGGGGGACTCAGGCCAAGGACATAAATAACCCCGTGTTGTCATACCCCCTGCCCTCTACTTGATATAAACTCCCAGAATTCTCTGTCACTGCACAAATATTGCTGGAGCTTGTTCAGAACAAAATATCTTGTGTTTGCAGGGACCACAGCAAAAATAACCCATGTGGAACAGGGCAGATGCACCAAATCCACTATTTTGGATTCGGCCAAACCCTCGAATCCTTCGTGAAAGATCTGGCCGAATACCAAACAGAATCCTAATTTGCATATGCAAATTAGTGGTGGGAAGGGGAAACATTTTGATTTTTTAAAAATCCAGAGATTTCCTTCCTGCCCCTAATTTGCATATGTAAATTAGGAATATGCAAATTGGGATTCGGTCGGCCAGGCAGAAGGATTCAGCGGAATCCTAATTTGCATATTCCTAATTTCTGCCAAATCCGAATCCTGCTGAAAAAGGCCGAATCCTGGTGAATACTGAATCCTGGATTCGGTGCATCCCTAATTACAATGTACTTTTCCCAGCGTTTGCTTCTTCTTAAAGGGACTGTATAGATTATAAATTCCCTAATAGAATCCTGACAATTGGAGTAAATATTCTTCGTCACATAATGTTATTTGATCACAAAGTGGAGAGCAGATGCTGTGACACCAACAAGGCTTGTTTTGTAGAACTTATTTCATCCCGATTTAGTGAATGATACATGAAATATACATTATTATTATTTTATGAGATATATATTGCTGATATTATATTATTAAAGGGGTAAACTAAGGCTTTTTTCAATTACTTTTCATCTTTTATTTTTTTTTTTTTTTTTACTGTTTTTCCAAAATTTATGTTTAAAATTGAATGTTCGTGTCTCTGGGGTTTGGGCCTTGCAGCTCAGTGATCCAGGAGCATCTGAACTGTTACAATTTAACAGAATTTAATTAAAACATTTCTCAGCAGCATCTGTGGAATATGAGCAACTATTGTATCAATTCTAACAGCCACTTTTAATAAAACCCAGAGATTCTGCTCAGCAGGGACAAAGATAACAAATGTATCAACTAAATGTATCCACTTATAACAGTTAAATAGTCGGCGACCCCCTTCCCAGAGCTCCAGAATAACTCCTTTAATGAAATAACAATTCTAGAATTATTCAGGTTGCAGATCAATAAGAATATTACACGGAGATCCTGCAAAGGGATACCCAGCATAGCACCCATTGGAACCAGCTCCAAGTTAAAGGCACAACAACTGCAACATTGACCCTGAGTTAATATTTTGCAGTGTTTTCCTTTGGAGAGGGACAGGTGCCTTTGTGTTACTGCTCAGGTGACAGTGTTTGGCTGGGAATTAATCAACTAACTTTCCCTCTGTATAACCCCACGTCTATCTCAGGTGCCCAAGGCATGTGATTCCGTCAGGGAGGTGAAATGCGTGCGGACACTTAGCTCTGCACTCTCGTGTGTCATTAAAGGGCAACTTGTTTTGATACATTCACATGCTTATGTAACACTGTCTTGTGAGCTATTAGTCTGGATTCACTTCAGCTGCTGAACCTTAGGGGCCGATTCACTAACCAGCGAAAATTCGCCAGCGTCCGTTGCTAGCATCAGTCACTTTGCTCTTTAGTAAATCTACCCCTTAGGGGCAAATTCACTAAGCCGCGAAGTGCCGAACGCTAGCGTTAATTCGCTAGCGTTGGGCATTTTCGCTACTGTGGCGTAGTTTCGCTAGTGTTACTTCGCAACCTTACACCAGGCGGATTTTCGCTAGCGACGAAACTACGCAAATTCACTAACTTGCGCAGTGTACTGAACGCTACCTTTTACGCTAGACTTCCTTCGCCACTTCAGACCTGGCGAAGCGCAATAGAGTAGATAGGGATTGTTTAAAAAAAAGTAAATTTTTTTTCTAAGTCCCAAAAAACGCTGGCGTGTTTTCTACATGATGGCTGATAGGCTGAAAAAGATCGAAATTTTTTTGGGGCTCCCCTTCCTCCCCCCTACATTTCCTGACTCATGGCAACTTACCTAGACAGTGGGCACATGTGTAGGGCAAAATAAAATTTTTATTTGCTGATTTGAAGGTTTTCTAGGCATTTGTAGTGCAGATACGTGTTCCTCCATTGAAATTTGAATTTCGCGCCGTATGCAAATTAGCCTTCGCTAGCGTAACTTCGCTTTATATAGCGAATCAACGCTAGCGCAACTCCGCAACCTTACGCTACCCCTGTGCGCAACTTCGGATTTTAGTGAATTTGCGGAGCCCTGGCGAAACTACGCCTGGCGAAGTGCGGCGAAGTTGCGCCTGGCGCAACTTCGCATCTTAGTGAATTTGCCCCTTAGACTCAGCCAGACAAGTCACAACTCCCTGCAACTCCTGGTAGAGCATACATTACATGGGGTCCTCACAAGTGGCTCTCACTGTAATGGTGAAGGAAGGGTTAATCCCACACCAGGTTTGGACTGGGGGCCCCCCACTTGTGCCGCAAAGCCCCATCTGCCCCCCCCACCCCAGTCGCAACGCCCCCTTCCACCGCACATGTGTGTCCCCTTTTTTAGCCTCGACAAGGTCTGGAGGGGGAGGTCGAGGGCAGAAACACCGGATTTGGGCAGGGAGTGGGTCTGGGCTGGTTCCCTCTCAGTTCAACCCTGACATACACAGAAGTTTCCCAATTGTGCCATTTTCTGGGGTACAGCTCCCCCCGCAGTCCCGAGTTTTTATTAAAAGTCCAGAGTTTCTCCTGCACTGACACCAGAAAAAGATACAAAGTTTCTGAAACTTAATTATCATCATCATCATTTATTTATATAGCGCTGTCAAGATACGCAGTGCTTTACTGCAGTTATAGCAAACAGGGAATAAATGGTGGCTAACAGACAAGGATTACAGAGTACAATAGGGTTTACAAACTAAAAGGTTAGGGTACAATTGAGACAAAATTAAAATAAGAGGCTTTTTTGGTTGAAAACCCAAAACACTCAGCAGCTGCACTTGGATATATTTGTACCAATTTAAGATAAGCAAAGATACAATTGTAACTATTTAAGATAAGCAGGTCTCTTGGGAGAACTGAGGCTTAAAGGGAGATTTCACCTTCATTAGCAGAACCGAAAAACACTAAAAACAGAAATGTGTTCACACTTTCCATAATCTGCCAAATTTTGTAAAATGAACGTGGATTTTAGGGGGGGAGGTGGCCACAAAAATGGGCGAGGTCAGAAAATTTCACGTGGTGATTATTTTTGTCCCTCGTTCTGTTTTCCAGATGTCGGGATGTATGGGTTTATAGAGTTTTTAATTGTAGAGTTAAAATATAAAGTAGTATATTAATAGTGCGGGAAGAAGGGCAATTACTCCAGGTGACCAACAGCCAAAAAATTGTTGCTCTGTGAGGCTCCAGTTTTATTGCCATTGCTACTTTTTATTACTTATTTTTCTATTCAGGCCCTCTGCTATTCTTTTCCTAGTCTCTATATTCAAACCACTATCTGGTTGCTAGGGTAAAATGGACCCTAGCAACTTGACAACTGCTAAAATTCCAAACTAAAAAGCAGCTGAATAAAAAGGGACAACAAATATATTTGATGACTAACTGTCTCAGAATATCACTGTCTACACTGCAGCAGATTAATGGTTAAGTTAAAGGCAAACTACCCCTCAGTGACTACTCGCAGGACAAGAATAATTCAACATGACTCATTGGCCAGTGGCCAGCCGAGCAGAACATGGAAGCTCTGATGGTCGGGAGGGCGCTGGGAGTTGTATTTCACAACAGCTCGAGGTTGCAAAACTGACAACAACAATCAATCGTTGCAAAACATGTAAAAGTAACTGAGCATTTGCATCCTGACTGGCTGATCTGAGAGCACGGCAGGCATAGACATTAGTTCCAGGAATAGCCATGACGCAGGAATGCCACAAATGTTTCCATCTGTTCCAGGCGCTATGAACATGTAAGGCAACCGGTGTATACATAACAACTGGTAGATACATCACTGGTAGATACATAACTGTATCTTATGCACACACACAAACCTATGGGGCTTATGTAAGGAATGCCAAGCTTACAGCAGGTCTTGTAACCCACAGTAACCAACCAGCAGCTAGCATTTATGGGACAACTGTGTAAAATCAAATACAGTGTCCTTAAGTTTGGGGCCCTGGCTCTCCCACAACCCCCCCCCCCCCCTCCCCATCCAGCCAACACTCTCAACCTGCATCTTTTTACTATTAATATATTTAAAAATCTTCTTGGGGTTAGTCTTAGCCTCGGCCGCAATGCACTCCTCATTTCTTTTCTTAGCCTTCCGGATTGCTGATTTACAACATTTATTACAGTGTTTATATTCATTAAATGCAGCTTCTGTCCCTACAGATTTGTAGTTTTTAAATGCCTTTCTCTTGTTTCCCATTAACTTCTTTACTCCTGTATTAAGCGACATATTGTGATTCTTAGAACTTCTACGTTTAGTCCTTAAGGGAATAAATTGAGAACAGTAATGATTTAATAACATTTTAAATGACAACCATTTCTGTTCTGTGTTTTTAGCTGAAAACTTAATGCCCCAATCAATGCTCTGTAGGTCAGCCCTCAAGGCACTAAAATTAGCTTTTCCAAAATTCATGGTTTTTGTTGCCCCAGTATATATATTTGTTCTTTGCCCCAGAAATTAAATGATATAACATTATGGTCACTATTACCCAGGGGTTCAATGACTTGCACATTTGCTATAAGTTCTGGGTCATTTGAGATCACTAGATGCAGAATAACATTATTCCTGGTTGGCTCCTCAACAACCTGTGCCATAAAATTGTCATGTAACAGTTTATAGATTTGTTCCCATTAACTGATCTAGCAGTACCGTTGCTCCAGTCAATATCTGGGTAATTAAAATCCCCCATTATCATTACTTTACCTAAACTAGCAGCCTTTTCTATTTGCATCAGGAGCTTCGCCTCCTCCTCCTCACTTACATTAGGGGGTCTATAGCGACCCCTATTAATTAATTTGCTGGACTCTTTACAATTGGTGAAGAACTCCACCCATAAGACTTCTGCCCCCTCATTTTCTAACATAACCTCCTCCTTTATATAAGCTTTTAAATCCTGCCTAACATACAGACATACCCCTCCTCCTTTTCTATTGCCTCTGTCCCTCTGAAACAAGTTATAGCCACTGATATTTACTGCCCAGTCATGTGACTCATTCAGCCATGTTTTGGCCACACCAATCACATCATATTTTCCCTCCAGCAGCTCCAGCTCTCCCATTTTACCAGTCAGACTCGTTGCATTTGCAAACATACATTTAATACTGGCACCATATTGAGCAAATATCCAGGCGGTGGAACTGACTCTACTGTATAGTGTACAGTGGATGGAGCAGATTATTTTTGTTAGACCCATTATTGTATAAATGTAAATATATATATATATATATAATTAAATGCAAATACTTAGATATATTTTAAATATATATATATATGACAGATTTATCTATCCCATAATGGTATGTACAGTAAGTGTAATAGAGTAGAATAAAGGAATTCAGTCACATGGAAACTTTCCATTCAGCTTTCCTCTTGTTTATGCTGTTGGTTTGCTGTTGGCATGACATGGGCTGGTGTAAAGTTACTGGTACAAATCACTTCATTCCAGCACAGGGCACCGTGTCCTATACACGTGTTTGTAATGGGGTTGCCTTCTCATTAATTAATGTCAGCAGCAGTGGTACAAGGGGGCAGGGGAATGTGGAAATAGGGATGGGGTTGGGGCAGATCAATGAGCGGGTTGGTGGATCAGAGGGCTTGGCTGAATGGAGAACATAGGGGTGTAACTGGGGGGATCATGGGTGCAACTGGGTGGGCTGAGCACATACATATATTTTCAGTATTGATGTTCTCATGTTTAGCCCCTCAAGTGGAACCTGATGTAGTATCCCTCACACCAGATACAGAGCAAGTTTGGATGGAGTATATTATGTAAAGGGGAAGCAGGAGCAAATCAAGTTAAATGTTCATTAAGTAGTCGAGGTCCATGGGTCATAGGCTCATTAGTGACTCAGACATATAGGCAGAGCGGTAGATGCCCATTTATCAAAGTCCGAATTTATCTCATTATTTTCTGAAAAATACCCCGACCAACTACGCACAGGTTTTTTCATCTTATTTATCGATACATTTCCCCGAAAATATCCTGTGCCGGAAAAAAACCCGAACAAATTGTGCAAAACACAAAGGGGCACATTTACTATGGGTCGAATATCGAGGGTTAATTAACCCTCGATATTCGACCATCGAAGTTAAATCCTTCGACTTCGAATATCGAAGTCGAAGGATTTACCGCAATTCGAACGATTAGAAGGATTTTAATCCATCGAACGAACGATATTCCTTCGATCAAAAAAAGCTAAGAAAACCTATGGGGATCTTCCCCTCAGGCTAACATTAGTGCTCGGTAGGTTTTAGGTGGCGAAGTAGGTGGTCGAAGTTTTTTTTAAAGAGACAGTACTTCGACTATCAAATGGTCGAATAGTCGAACGATTTTTAGTTCGAATCGTTCAATTCGAAGTCGTAGTCGAAGGTCGAAGTAGCCAATTCAATGGTAGAAGTAGCCAAAAAAAAAGTTTGGAATTCGAAGTATTTTTCATTCTAATCCTTCACTCGAGCTAAGTAAATGTGCCCCATATTGTAAGAATTTTTAGGATTTTCCACCCTGAAAACAGCAAAATCTTCAGATTATTGAACGAAACCCAGCGTAGATCAAGAGATCTTCGGATTTTAAGATTCAGACTTTTTCCATCCTTGGGGTATAAGAAATCCCAAAAAAAAAATAGTTTTTTTTCCACTAAAAATTCAGATTTTATAGTAAAAAAACTAATTTTTTTTTTTGGCATTCAGACTTTAATAAATTACCCCCGTAGTCTGTAATAATTCAATCTTTTACCACTGATGATAAAATAAATGAGTTTTTGCACCTCTGGATGTTACTCCCACATTCCTCCCAGGGAGCCTCGAGTTGTAGTTTTTGTGCCACTAGTCTAGGAAACAGGGTACTGGGTCTGTGGGGGAGCTGAGGATCGAGGGTCAATCAACGCTTTTAAGGGGTCATTTATTTTTCACTGACCCCCTAAATAGCTCTGCATTACTATTAAACCCTTGAGCACGACACATCCTCATATTAATATCTTGCTGATCGTTTCGCCACTTTATTGGTCAAGTGGAGCCTCAAGCTGCCAGTACAGAAATAAACACAAGGGCAGAGCCAAATCCCAGTCATTAATAAACCTGGAAAGAGATGAACATGCGAGGACATGAGGGGACTATTATTCAGCTCATGGTCGATACAGAAGGGAGGTGTGACATGATATTGACCTGATATAGATTTAGGAAACAGTAGACGCTTTGCAGTAGTTCTTCTGGCCAAATAACTAAGGGCACTGTGATTTAGTGAGCATTTATAGCAAGCTAGGCTTTACTTTCCCTTTAATATGTATATACATATAGGACTTAATGGGATGTGTTGTTCATATACAACCTACAGGTATGGGACTATCCAGAATGCTTTGGGCCTGGGGTATTCCGGATAATGGATCTTTCTGTAATTTGCATCTCCATAACTTGAAAGCGTGGTTCTCCTTTAAGTTAACTCTTAGTATGTTATAGAATGGCCAATTCTAAGAAACTTTTCAATTGGTCTTCATTATTTTTTTTTTAATTATTTGTTTTTTTCTTCTGACTTGTTCCAGCTTTCAAATTGAAGTCACTGAACCCATCTAAAAAACAAATGCTACAGATTTATTGTTATAGTGACTTTTTATTACTTTTCTTTCTATTCAGACTCTCTCCTATTCATAGCCCAGTCTCTTTTTCAAATCAAAGCATGGTTGCTAGGTTCATTTGGACCCTAGCAACCAAATTGCTGAAACTGCAAACCGTAGAGCTGCTGAATAAAAAGCTAAATAACTAAAAAAAAAAACAATAATAAAAAATGTAAACCAAATTAAAATCAGAATATTACCCTCTACATCATACTAAAAATTCATTTAAAAGTGAACAAACCTTAAAGTCTACTAGAAAATTATATACATTTTAAATAAACCCAATAAGGATTAATGATATCTTAGTTGGGATCAAGTTCAAGCGACTGTTTTATTATTACACAGAAAAAGGAAATTATTTTTTAAAATTTGGATTATTTGGATAAAACTGAGTCTATGGGAGATGAACTTTCTGTAATTCAGAGCTTTTTGGATAAAGGGTTTCCGGATTACAGATCCAGCCATTCCGGACACAGAATGTTGTTGAAAATAAGATGCCAGTTCACTGGGGGACGGGGGCATTCTATTATTTACTGGAGGGACACTGGAGGCTGTGGAATGTGATAAAACCTAGAAATACTTTGAATAACTTTTTTTCCAATACAGCTATGTGATCCATTATCCAGAAAGTTCCAAATTACAGAAAGACCGTCTCCCATGGACTCCATACAAATAATCCAAATTTTTAAAAATGATTTCCTTTTCTGTATAATAATAAAACAGCTTGTACTTGATCCCAACTAAGTTATAATTAATCCTTATTGGAGGCAAAACCAGCCTATTGGGTTTATTTCATGTTTACATGATTTTCTAGTAGGAAGATCCAATTTACAGAAGAATCCCTTATCTGGAAAACCCGAGATCCAGAGCATTCTGGATAACAGGTCCCTTTGGGGGAGCTGAGCAGACTCACTTTGGGTCATTCCGTTCAATCACCATTACAGTCATACCTGTGCATGGACCAGTTGAAGTCAATGAAGGGGGGGGTTAAAAATTAGGGAAACTACCTTCAAAGGACTTCTTTGACTCTTCCACTACCCACCTGATCCCCCGGAGACTCCAGTGACCAATCAATGAAGCCTCATATGATGTCTATGGACGTATATAATGTGAACCTGCCCAGCCTGGGTGATCGGGTTCAGATGCTGGATTGGATCTATTTGGGCTGCTGAGCAAGGTATTAAGCAGTTGCTTTATTTATAGATTGGCCCAATCCGTGGGACGTACACGGGCAGCGTTACGCCACTAATTCAGATATTAGATGCGGCTAATAAACTGCTGGCGCTGGAATCCACACAGGGAAGCTCTTCAATAGACTTTCCATTGCACCGAGCTGTTTGGTTTCTATGTTTAGTACATTATCAGTATGTGAGGGAGGGAGTTATTTCAGGCATATTCATTCCAGCTCCTTAAATAAGAATATCCCCTTTCCTTTGCACCTGCACCGGCAGATGGTTAACTTTTTACCTCTGACATGATGATATAATGTAACTTGACTTGGTTACTCTGACCCACTTACTGCTGAGCAGAGTCAGATACATCCTTGTACCTTTTTCTCTCTACCCATCCCCCCCCCCACATATATATAGACTGTATATTGACCATATACTGTATATCTGACACACACGACCTTATATACTGTATATTGACACACACCACACACTGTATATACTGTATATTCTATATAGACTGTATATACTGTATATTGACACACACACACATATATAGACTGTATATACTGTATATGCACACACACACATATATAGACTGTATATACTGTATATTGACACACACACATATATATAGACTGTATATACTGTATATGGACTGTATATACTGTATATTGACACACCAACACCACATATATATAGACTGTATATACTGTATATTGACACACCACACACATATATATAGACTGTAATATACTGTATATTTGACACACACATATATAGACTGTATACTGTATATTGACACACACATATATAGACTGTAATATACTGTATATTGACAACACATATATAGACTGTATATACTGCATAGACTGTATATACTGTATATTGACACACTATATATAGACTGTATATACTGTATATTGACACACCACACATATATAGACTGTATATACTGTATATGACACACACACATATATATACTGTATACTGACACACACATATATTATAGACTGTATATACTGTATATTGACACACACACATATATAAGACTGTATATACTGTATATTGACACCACACACATATATATATATAGACTGTATATACTGTATATTGACACACAACACACATATATAGACTGTATATACTGTATAATTGACACACACATATATAGACTGTATATACTGTATATTGACACACACATATATATAGACTGTATATACTGTATATTGACACACACACACATTATATAGACGTGATATACTGTATATTGACACACACACATATATATAGACTGTATATACTGTATATTGACACACACATATATATAGACTGTATATACTGTATATTGACACACACACATATATAGACTGTATATACTGTATATTGACACACACACATATATATATATAGACTGTTACACATACTGTATATTGAACACCACACACAATATAGACTGTATATACTGTATATTGACACACACACACATATATAGACTGTATATACTGTATATTGACACCACACACACATATAATATAGACTGTATATACTGTATATTGACACACACACATATATATAGACTGTATATACGTATATTGACACACACATATATAGACTGTATATACTGTATATTACCTATATATGTATATTGCCACTATACTGTATATAGGACTGTATATACACACACACACAATATATAGACTGTTATATACTTGACACACACCACATATATATAGACTGTATATACGTATATATGACCACACACCGCATATATAGACTGTATATACTGTATATGACACACACACACATATATACTGACTGTATATATACTATGTATATTGACACCACACACATATATATAGACTGTATATACTGTTATATTGACACAACACACACATATATAGGACTGTATATACTGTATATTGACACACACACACCACACTGTATAACTGTATATTGACACACACACACAATATATAGACTGTATATACTGTATATTGACACACACACACATTATATAGACTGTATATACTGACACACACATATATAGACTGACTGTATATTGACAACACACATTATAGACTGTATATACTGTATATTGGACACACACATATATAGACTGTATTACTGTATATGACACACACATATATAGACTGTATATACTGTATATGACACACACACATATATATAGATGTATATACTGTATATTGACACCACACACATTATATATAGACTGTATATACTGTATATTGACACCACACATATATATAGACTGTATATACTGTATATTGGACAACACACAACATATATAGACTGTATATACTGTATATGACACACACCACATATATTATATAGACTCTATATACTGTATATTGACCATATATAGACTGTATATACTGTATATTGACACACACACACATATATAGACGTATATACTGTATATGACACACACACACATATATAGACTGTACATACTGTATTATTGTCACACCACCATATATAGACTGTATATACTGTAGTATTGACACACACACATTATAGACTGTATATACTGTATATTGACACACACACATATATATAGACTGTATATACTGTATATGACACACACACACATATATAGACTGTATATACTGTATATTGACACACACACACATATATAGACTGTATATACTGTATATTGACACACACACACATATATAGACTGTATATACTGTATATTGACACACACACACATATATAGACTGTATATACTGTATATTGACACACACACACATATATATATAGACTGTTATACTGTATATTGACACACACACACATATATTATAGACTGTATATACTTATATGACACACACACACATATATAGACTGTATATACTGTATATTGACACACACATATATAGACTGTATATACTGTATATTGACACACACATATATAGACTGTATATACTGTATATTGACACACACATATATAGACTGTATATACTGTATATTGACACACACATATATATATATATAGACTGTATATACTGTATATTGACACACACACATATATATAGACTGTATATACTGTATATTGACACACACACACATATATAGACTGTATATACTGTATATTGACACACACACATATATAGACTGTATATACTGTATATTGACACACACACATATATAGACTGTATATACTGTATATTGACAAACACACACATATATAGACTGTATATACTGTATATTGACACACACACACATATATAGACTGTATATACTGTATATTGACACACACACACATATATAGACTGTATATACTGTATATTGACACACACACACATATATAGACTGTATATACTGTATATTGACACACACATATATAGACTGTATATACTGTATATTGACACACACATATATAGACTGTATATACTGTATATTGTCACACACACATATATATAGACTGTATATACTGTATATTGACACACACACACATATATAGACTGTATATACTGTATATTGACACACACACACATATATAGACTGTATATACTGTATATTGACACACACACATATATATAGACTGTATATACTGTATATTGACACACACACATATATACAGGGGTGCTCCGCCAATGAGGCGAGTTGAGGCTGTCGCCTCAGGCGGCAGCGCCCCATTAGCTACCAGGGGCAGCAAAAATGCTGCTCCTGGTACTTTAAGAGTGAATTTCCGGGGGAGGGGGGGCAGCAGCAACTGCTGCTGCCTCAGGCGGCGGAGGGGCCAGGATCTCCCCTGCATATATATAGACTGTATATACTGTATATTGACACACACACATATATAGACTGTATATACTGTATATTGACACACACACACATATATAGACTGTATATACTGTATATTGACACACACACCATATATAAGACTGTTTGACACACATTATAGACCTGTATATACTGTATATTGACACACACCACAACATATATAGACTGTATATACTGTATATGACCCACACACACACATATATAGGACTGTATATACTGTATTATTGACACACACAACACATATATAGACTGACTATACTGTATATTGACACACACACACACGAATATAGACTGTATATACTGTATATGGAACACACACACATATATATTTAGACTGTATATACTGTATATTGACACACACACCACATATATATTACTGTATATACTGTATATTGACACACACACACATATATAGACTGTATATACTGTATATTGACACAACACCACACATATATAGACTGTATATACTGTATATTGACCACACACACACAAATATATAGACTGTATATACTGTATATTGAACACCACACACATATATTAACTTGTATATACTGTATATTGACACACACACATATATATAGACTGTATATACTGTATATTGACACACCACACCATATATATAGGACCTGTGATATACGTATATTGGACACACACATAGTATAGACTGTATATACTGTATATGACACACCACATATAGTAGACTGGTATATACTGTATATTGACACACCAATTATAGGACTGTATATACTGTATATTGACACACACATTATATAGACTGATATACTGTATATTGGACCATCACACATATATAGATCTGTATATACTGTTATATTGACACACACATATATATATAGACTGTATATACTGTATATTGACACACACACATATATATAGACTGTATATACTGTATATTGACACCACACAATATATATAGACCTGGTATTATACTGTATATTGACACACACATATATATAGACTGTATATACTGTATATTGACACACACACATATATAGACTGTATATACTGTATATTGAACACACACACATATAAACTGTATAACTGTATATTGACACACACATAATATAGACTGTATATACTGTATATTGCACACACATACTATATATAGACTGTATATACTTATATTGACACACAACACACATATATAGACTGTATATACTGTATATTGACACACACACACATATATATAGACTGTATATACTGTATATTGACACACACATATATATAGACTGTATATACTGTATATTGACACACACAACATATATATAGACTGTATATACTGTATATTGACACACACACATATATATATAATAGACTGTATATACTGTATATTGACACACACACACATTATATAGACTGTATATACTGTATATTACCACACACACACATATATAGACTGTATATACTGTATATTGACACACACACACATTATATAGACTGTATATACTGTATATTGACACACACACATATATATAGACTGTATATACTGTATATTGACACACACACACACATATATAGACTGTAATACTGTATATTGACACCACACACATATATAGACTGTATATACTGTATATGACACCACACACATATATAGACGTACATACTGTTATTGTCACACACATATTATAGACTGTATATACTGTTATATTGACACACACACATATATAGACTGTATATACTGTATATTGACACACACACATATATATAGACTGTATATTACTGTATATTGACACACACCACGCATATATTAGACTGTATATACTGTATAATTGACACACACACACATATATAGACTGTATATACTGTATATTGACACACCACACACATATATAGACTGTATAACTGTATATGGACACACACACATATATATAGACTGTTATATACTGTATATTGACACACACACACACATATATAGACTGTATATACTGTATATTGACACACACACACATATATATATAGACTGTATATGACCACACACACACACTGTAATACTGTATATTGACACACACCACACCATATATAAGACTGTATATATTACTGTATATTGACACACACATATATAGACTGTATATACTGTATATTGACACACACATATATAGACTGTATATACTTATATTGACACACCACATATATAACTGACTGTATAATTGACACACACATATATATAGACTGTATATACTGTATATTGACCACACACACATATATATAGACTGTATATACTGTATATTGACACACACACATATATATAGACGTATATACTGTTATATGACACAAACATATATATAGACTGTATAACTGTATAATTGACACACACACATATAGACTGTATATACTGTATATTGACACACACACATACTATATATATAGACTGTATATACGTATATTGACACACACACACATATATAGACGATATACTGTATATTGACCACACACACTATATATAGACTGTATATACTGTATATTGACACACACACACATATATAGACTGTATATACTGTATATTGACACACACACATATATAGACTGTACATACTGTATATTGTCACACACATATATAGACTGTATATACTGTATATTGACACACACACATATATAGACTGTATATACTGTATATTGACACACACACATATATATAGACTGTATATACTGTATATTGACACACACACACATATATAGACTGTATATACTGTATATTGACACACACACACATATATAGACTGTATATACTGTATATTGACACACACACACATATATAGACTGTATATACTGTATATTGACACACACACACATATATAGACTGTATATACTGTATATTGACACACACACACATATATATATAGACTGTATATACTGTATATTGACACACACACACATATATATAGACTGTATATACTGTATATTGACACACACACACATATATAGACTGTATATACTGTATATTGACACACACATATATAGACTGTATATACTGTATATTGACACACACATATATAGGACTGTTAGGATCTGACACACACATATATAGACTGTATATACTGTATATTGACACACACATATATATATATAGACTGTATATACTGTATATTGACACACACACATATATATAGACTGTATATACTGTATATTGACACACACACACATATATAGACTGTATATACTGTATATTGACACACACACATATATATATAGACTGTATATACTGTATATTGACACACACACATATATATAGACTGTATATACTGTATATTGACACACACATATATATAGACTGTATATACTGTATATTGACACACACACATATATAGACTGTATATACTGTATATTGACACACACACATATATATATATAGACTGTATATACTGTATATTGACACACACACACACATATATAGACTGTATATACTGTATATTGACACACACACACATATATAGACTGTATATACTGTATATTGACACACACACATATATAGACTGTATATACTGTATATTGACACACACACATATATATAGACTGTATATACTGTATATTGACACACACATATATATAGACTGTACATACTGTATATTGT
The DNA here is from genome assembly GCF_017654675.1 of Xenopus laevis. NCBI lineage: Eukaryota > Metazoa > Chordata > Amphibia > Anura > Pipidae > Xenopus > Xenopus laevis. Next base: position 193,088,424 of record NC_054372.1, read on the forward strand.
CACACACATATAAAGACTGTATATACTGTATATTGACACACACACATATATAGACTATATATACTGTATATTGACACACACACATATATATAGACTGTATATACTGTATATTGACACACACACACATATATAGACTGTATATACTGTATATTGACACACACACATATATAGACTGTATATACTGTATATTGACACACACATATATATAGACTGTACCTACTGTATATTGACACACACATATATATAGACTGTACCTACTGTATATTGTCACACACATATATAGACTGTATATACTGTATATTGACACACACACATATATAGACTGTATATACTGTATATTGACACACACACACATATAGACTGTATATACTGTATATTGACACACACACACATATATATAGACTGTATATACTGTATATCGTCACACACACACATATATAGACTGTATATACTGTATATTGACACACACACATATATAGTCTCTATATACTGTATATTGACACACACACATATATAGACTATATATACTGTATATTGTCACACACACATATATAGACTATATATATTAGGGAATATATATATCCACTATTTTGGATTTGGTCGAACCCCCAAATCCTTTGGGAAAGATTCGCCCGAATACCAAACCAAATCCTAATTTGCGTATGCAAATTAGGGGTGGGAAGAGAAAAAAAATGTTACTAGGATTCGGTTTGGCCAGGCAGAAGGATTATGAATCCCAAACCGAATCCTGTATTCGGTGCATCTCTAGTATGTACTGTATATTGACACCCATATAGACTGTATATACTGTATATTGACACACAAACACATTAAGACTGTTGAGGTTTTGAGACAATCTGTGACCACATTAGTCTGTAGGTAGCCATAGGGTTAATGTGCCCCTATGGCTTTAAATCCCTACACTTCCAGATCTCCCTAGTTGCTGGGCAGATGCCCATGTAGCTAGGTGTAATTTACATATCCCAGTTATTGGCCAAGAGGTATAGTGAGTGAGAAGGGGCGGATCTTCCTCTTTGGCTTCTGGTTGATGATCCAGCTGGGTGTTAAGAATGTTTGATTCAAAAAAGGGGCAGTTGTGGGAGCACTCCAAGGCCAAATAAAAATACAAATGAGGTGCAGCTGATCTGGCCAGGATAGTTATAAACATATAAAAAAAAACTGATCACCGCACATTTCTTGGTCCCCTGTTTCACAAATGAATTTAGTATCTAAGCTAATTCATTAAAAAAACATTCATTAAAGGGCTTGTTCAATTCTGAGACAACTTGCAATTGATTTAAATTTTTTATTATTTAAGGGTTTTCAGCTATTTAGCTTTTTATTCAGCAGCTCTTCAATTGGTATTATAAACAATCTGGTAGCTAGGGTCCAACCTAACCTAGCAACCATGCGTTGATTTAAATAAGAGACTGGAATATGAATAGAGGAGGACTTTACTAGAAAGATGAGCAATAAAAAGTAGCAATAATAATAAATGTGTAGCCTTACAGAGCATTTGCTTTTAGATGGGGTCAGCGACACCCATCTGAAAGCTGGGAAGAGTCAGAAGAAAATGCAAATAATTATAAAACTATCAAAAATAAATAATGAAAACCAACGGAAAAGCTGCTTAGGATTGGCCATTCATTACATACTAAAAATTTATTTAAAGGTGAACCACCCCAAGACATGCATTTATGAAGGGAGGTGCCAACCCAGAAAAAACTTGATCAGAGTAAAATAGTTAGGGACCACCATATGTGCGTCCAAGACATGTGTTAAACGGCCATGAAAGGGTTACCGCTAGAATGTGTTAAGGCTTTGCCAAATAAAATATTTGCATTTAAATACGAGCAGTTAACCCTGAGACGGAAGAATCCTAAAGGTCCCCGATAGATACAGTGACCCGTGCGTGTGTAAACCCCAGGTCCCACTCTTAGGTCAACTATTCCTTCTGACACAACTGAGGGTAATAAGCGGGGAGATCACACTCACCAGATGATGAGGGTGGCCGGGTGCATCGCCTGCCTTTGCCTATGACTACCTATTGTGGATACGAAACGCGTCAGGACAATGTTTGCTTTTAACCTGTTGAAATAAAATTCTTTGTTTTAAACTTCTGGGTGGACGTGGAGTTCTAGCCGACTTCTGTTCAATTACCACCACATGTGGTTTACCTTGACATAGTATGGTGGCTTCTCATTTTATGATCATCATTTTGTAACTAAAAGACCCCGTTTAACAAAACACATGTATTAACTGAGATACTAAATTCATTTGTGAAACAGCCAGGGAATGTGAGTTGATCAATTTTTTCTTTTTTGAATGTTTGATTCAAGACTTTAGTCCATTTTGTCAGATGGGGTAGAATTGGCGATTGTTTGGCAGTAGGCGAGAGTCTGATATATAGAGGAGATGAAATATACAGGTTTTGAATTCTGTAAATATATCGGAGCATCTGTACCAGATTGGAGGGTCGTGTGTATGAAACTCGCTATTTGTTGATACCGAAAATATTCAGAAATTGCCAATTGAAATGTACTTGTTCCCACTGAGGTAGGACTTCTTTGGGACAGAAATGGAAGACGAGTATTTTTGCCTTGTTGCCACAGAGGTGTTAGTAGGGACTTTTCAGCTATCAGAGCATATCTCTTTTTTATTCCTATAATGAATAGTAGACAAGAGTGCAATAATCCAAAGAAATAATCCCATGCATGCAGGGCTGGGCCAAGGCAACCAAGTGTCCCAGGCTACCCGGTCAGCCACTGCGTTCCCCCATGTACATGTATGCACCTGACCGTGACCATTCAGAGGGGAGGGAGGGGGGAGCAACAGAGGGAATGGAGGGGAGAGTGACAGAGGGGAGGGAGGAGCAACAGAGGGGAGAGAAGGGAGAGCAAAGGAGGGGAGAGTGACAGAGGGAGGGGAGAGTGACAGAGGAGAGGGACAAGAGAGTGACAGAGGGAGGGAGGGGAGATCGATGGAGGGAGAGTGACAGAAATGAGGAAGGAGAGAGTGACAGAGGGCGGGAGAGCAACAGAGGGGAGGGAGGGGAGAGTGACGGATGGGGAGAGCAACAGAGGGGAGGGTGGGGAGAGTGACAGAGGGGAGAGCAACAGAGGGCAGTGAACCAGAGGGGAGGAAGGGGAGAGTGAAGGAGGGTAGTGTGACAGAAGGGAGGGAAGAGTGACAAAGGGGAGAAACAACGAAGTGACAGAGGGGAAAGCAACAGAGGGGAAGTAGGGGAGAGTCAGAAGGGAGTGGAAAGTGACAGAGGGGAGGGATTAGGGGGCAACAGAGGGGAGGGAGGAGCAATGGAGGGGAGAGCAACAGAGGGGAGGAAGGGAAGAGCGCCAGAGGGGAGGGAGGGGAGAGTGAATTAGGGTAGAGTGACAAAAAAGAGGGAAGCGTGACAAAGGGGAGGGACAAGGGAGCGACAGAGGGGAGGGAGGGGAGAGCAACAGAGGGGAGGGAAACAGAGGGGAGGAAGAGCCCCGGAGGGGAGGGAGGGGAGAGCGGAGGAGGGAAGAGTGACAGAAGGGAGGGAAGAGTGACAGAGGGGAGGGACAAGGGAGCAGCAGAGAGGAGAGCGACAGAGGAGAGGGAGGGGGAATTGTGATGGAGGGAGTGACAGAGGGGATGGAGGAGAGAGCAAAAAAGTCTAGGGGTAGGCAGAATACACTTTAACAGGTACCTGCCAACACCCTCCATTTGTTGTGCCCTATGCAGGTGCCTCTTCTGACTACCTCTAGTTCTGACCCTGCTACAGGACTTGAAATTTTTTACATTTCAGCCTGAGCAATGTGCTGTGTCTATATATACATGTAATGTCTAAATGCAGCCAGGAAACCTTTGTCCCAGTGATCCTTCCTCTGCTTTATCCCCAGCTGAACACAACAGAATCATCTGCCTCCGTACAATCATTCATAGAGTAGATACAGAGATATGGAACGGCGAGCTTCTCTCAATCACTACATTCACTGAAGTTTCTTATTTTAGAATAAAGGGGTCATCTTAAATCAACTTTTTCAAATTTGGGATTTTACCCAAATTTTTTGGGGTTTTTTTTGCACTGAAACTCACAAACTCAGATTACAAGTTCAAATCAAGTATTTAACGAGCTGAAAAAAACCTCAAATATAAAACATTGGCATCTGAAAGCTGACAGTCAGTGGGCAAATGTAAAGCTTTTTTTCCAGTTTTTCGACCCATTGAAAATGTGAAATAGAATACAAATTCAAAGTATTCCATTTTTTTTACAATTTTATTCATATTTGTTTTTTTAAATTTGGATTTTTTTAATAAATAAGCAATCGTTCCAGTTTTTTTTTAAATCAGAATTCATTCGAAGAAGAAAAATATGTCTAACATTACACATTAAAATTTTGCCTCCCCAAGTACCCATTAAACTTTGATAGTTAACAATGGGAATATCCCAATGAATGTTCAGTGCACAATAACTGCTGTACCGGGGTATTTATGTATAATATGTACAATGGCTCAACTGGTCAATGGTGACTTAACTGGAACCTCTACTGGGCAAAGAAGTGAAATACATTCTTATTCTTGCACATCATTTGTATACTTTTTTGTGCAGGGAAATATTACAATTTCCATTATGTTTGTCATATAGTTTTGGCTATGCCATCTTCATTTTTGGTTCCTTTTCCTTCAAGTCAACCCTGTCAGGAGTGCTCTGTTGTGGTTTCAAGATGGCGGCACCCATGGCAGCACACAAATGTCATCAAACCTCATAGTGGCGTTGCGAGGCGTGACGTCATTGCGCCACAGGGACCTCGGATTAATGCGTTCTTCTTGCTAAGAGTTCCTGAGTATTCTAAATTATTTCATTTGATTTGTTTTGGCTTGATCTACCGGTCTCCTTCTTTGTGGGACATTCACTAAGATTCGTAGTTGCGCTCAGGGGTAGCGTAAGGTTGCGAAGTTGCGGTAGCGTTGATTCGCTAAGCGAAGCGAAGTTACGCTAGCGATGGTTAATTTGCATACGGCGCCAAATTCAAGTTTCAATGGAGGAATATGTAGCAGCACTACAAAAGCCTGGGAAACCTTCAAAACATCAAATAAAATTTTAATTTTTGCCCTACACATGTGCCCACTGTATAGTTAAGTTGCCATGAGTTAGGAAATGTAGGGGGGAAGGAGGGGAGCCCCAAAGAAATTTTCGATCTTTTTCAGCCTATCACCCATAATATGGAAAAAACACCAGCGTTTTTTGAGACTTAGAAAAATTTTTAACTTTTTTTGAAGCAATCCCTATCTATTCTATTGCGCTTCGCCTGGTCTGAGGTGGCGAAGGAAGTCTAGCGTAAAAGGTAGCGTTCAGAACAATGCGCGCGTTAGTGAATTTGCGTAGTTACGTCCGTTGCGCAAATTCGCCAGGCGTAAGGGTGCGATGTTACACTAGCGAAGTTACGCCAGCGTCCGTTAGTGAATTTGTGAAGTAACGAAAATGGCCAACGCTAGCGAATTGACGCTAGCGTTAGGCGCTTCGGCGCATAGTGAATTTGCCCCTTTGACTCTGACTTTGTTATTATCCTCCTTCCCTGATCTTTTGCTGGATATTGACTACAAACTCTTATAATCCCTTGGACACGTTGAATTGGATTTTTCATTGTACAGCTTCCTCCTTGGTCGCTACACCAATCTTCCTGAGCCACTAAGCCTGACAACCCCCCCCCCCATTTGTGTTGTTCCCCTTTAATCCTCATGCACGCAAGAAGTCTTCAGTGAAGAGTCACCAAGAATTGTCTCACCAGCAATGATGCTGATTCTGATGCTGTTGCCACTATTTATAGGTTAAGCTGCTATAGTGGAACCCCCACCATAGGTGGATCCACAAAAAGCAATGTAAAATGAGGAAAACTTAAAATTAGAAGTTGTAAAATTAAAGGGGAACTCCGGCTTCCAAACCAAAATTTGATAAAAAAAGCCCACATAACACAGAAACCCCTAATATATCCATCACAGTTACCTGTTTCTTCAAAACATAGGAATAAATGGCATTTTCTATGCTGAAATCCAGCTGTTTAACAGTTCTTCTCTTTCTGCATCATTTGAAATCCTGGCAGGGAAGGAGGGACTAAACACTGATTGTACAACTTCTCCACAGCTTACAGACAACATGCAGGAACTACATAACCCACGATGCATTGCACTGAGATGTTCCTTTCCTTATTGAAATCATGTGTGCAGGGAATTGTGGGGTTTGGAGGATGCAGGCTGAGGACAGATGTACGGAACGCATTTTAGGACATCATCAGGGGAAATCGTTGTCCTGCATGCGCTGTCCTAAGCAAGAGGAATGCGACATGGCATGCTTTTTTACTCACCCATCCTCTGAGGCTGATGTCACACCTCGCTCCTCCCTCATCAGCAGTCAGCTCTTGCTCCTCAGTCCTCCCTCGTCAGCCATCCATCCTGGGTCCTCGCATCTCACTCCTCCCTCGTCAGCCATGCATCCTGTGTCCTCATTCTTCCCTCCTCAGCCATCCATCCTGGGTCCTCGCTTCTCACTCCTCCCTTGTCAGCCATGCATCCTGTGTCCTCATTCTTCCCTCCTCAGCCATCCGTCCTGGGTCCTAGTTTCTCTCTCCTCAGTCATCAGCTCTTGCTCCTCACTCCTCAGGGTGCGCATATTCAGCCCTGTGCCCTGATTATCATTACTTGTTCTTGTTGCCATTTGTTTTAGCCAATAGGCATTTTAGGTTTTTTAATTGCAGCCGTCAAATTCGAGCAACAGCTGATGGCTGAGGAGTGAGGAGCGAGGACCCAGGTCGGATGGCTGAGGAGTGAGGAGCAGGATCTGACAGCTGAGAAGGATTGAGTGAGGTGTTACGTCTGCTTTGAGGACAGGTGAGTGGAAAAGCAGTCGACGTTGCATTCCTCTAGCATAGGAGATCACATACAGGAGATGGATTTCCCTTGACAATGTCCTAATATGCGTTTCGTACAGATGGCTGTTGATACAAAGTAACAGTAGTCAGCCAGCTCAGCAAAGTAGACAGACAGATAAGCATGAGAGCAGGGGGCTAGGCTTAGGGAACTGTTAAAAATCATGAAAAGTCTGCATGTTTTTTAATTGATGTATACTGCAAAGCTGCTTGAAATTATGTTTACGTTTCAAAAAGCTCAAGTTATGTTTGTGTGGAGTTCCCCTTTAAGGTTTCGCTGTAGTTCTGTAGAGGTCTAATTTGGGCCTTGGGTTACAATCCTGTTTTTTATTATTATTTTTATCATGGACTTGTGAATTTTGCTGCTTTTCCACAACCCTAACTTCTTCTGCATTTTCCATTTATTTTCAGACCCTGAGAATTTAACTTCCTTTTTGTGATCTTGAGGGACCTGCTGTAGGTGACAGTTCTACACCCATGTCTGTTCCTGAGTAATGGGGGGCTCAACCCAAAGTCAAATGTGGTTCTACCCAGATATCCTCTATTTAACAGAGCCATCCAAAGGTGTAGGAGATTAGTACACACACTTATTGTTAATGATTTAATTGATAGAGGCCCCTTTACACGTAGCTTAGCATTAAAAGATAAATAGGTCCTTGGTGGAGGAGGAGGACCTTTATTACAATAGGCAACTGTCATGGAATTTGAAGAACCGGAGGCCACTTGAGATATCGCTCCTCAGAACAGCTGTGTGCTGGAAAGTCACTACTGTATCTGTAGCACAAAGAACCTTGGCAGTGAACCCTTATTTCATTTTCAGCAGATCTTCTTTTATGAAAACCCACAACATTCCATCTTGGGCAACGATAACCACAAAAAGATCGTTTTATGTTTCCTGGCCCTGGAGTGCAGTTACAACCTTGAAAAATTAGTACGTTTCGGTTTCTACAGCATCAGGGTGTCAAGTTATCTGCAAGTTCAATATGTTTCAGAACCTCTACATAATAAACTGTAATATAATTTGCCTGTTTAGAGGGGAAATGTTACAGCTAAAAACTGTTTCAACTGTACTTTCATACTTGACCTGTATATATATATATATATATATATATATATCACCACTGATGACGGCACTACACAATCGATCAGGCATAAACAAAAAATCAATCAGACGTTTATTGCTGGGCAAAAATGCCATTATAAACAAAGCTTGTAGTTTTTATTACATTCCCCCCTTATATCTATAATAATGGTCAACTGTCATTTGGGCTCCACTGAGGCCTTATGTATTAGCCTATGGACTCACATTTTACTTCAGGTTAAAAAAAAACCTTAGAAGTAGGTTTCTCCTCATATGTTTTTGGTCCATCTAACATACACTTACACCCTACCACCTTCTATTTGTTTGTATCACATCCAGCTTAGCCTCACTCTTTCTTTTTACAGTTGTACCTGCTCGGCACCTGCCCTGTATGGGCTCATGTGATTCTCTACTTTCCCAGGAGATGCGCTTCTGCCTGGAGTGAGATACTGAGACTGGTTATAGGGTTTCTGAGCATTCTGTCATAATGAGTACCAGGGTCATAACTAGGGGTAGGTACCTCTTGTACCTGTAAGGCCACTTTCCCTTAGCTCAGACCCTTGCACCCCCCACCTCTGGCAACTCTTCTTGAATCTTCGGAGCATTCGTGCGCTCTTCCATGCATATACATGCGCACACTTAATTGTGCTCGGACTCTTGTTGTGTCCCCTACCTCCAGCAATCCTTAATGCTTGTGCTTCTCTGTAGATGCGCATTTACACGCTTGTTCAAACAACCCTTGGCTAACATTACCAGAGATAGACCTTAAATAAGGGACATTTTAAACCATTGTGTGTTTAATCTATGCTCCCTTTAATGTAAAACAAAGAAATTAGGTGAACAGTTGGTCAAACTATCACAGGGAACATGTTTATGGAATTATATTTTGCTTAGAGATGCTTTGCAGATTGATTTAGTAGCAACATCTGGGCTTTATGGGGGCCTGAGAGAAGAAGCCAAGGTGGACAATAAGTTCTTTCAGTGATTTGGATTTGACTGGCTACACAAACCTTAGTCCTGGGGATCTTTTGTTGGACACCCAGTCATCTCAACTCCAGCAGTTTGGAAAGCCCTTGGGGTAAGGGATACGTTACTCTCTACAGTGTGTGAGGTACCATAATATTGTCCTCCATGAAGGGTTTTGACATCACAGCTGTAAGAATAAATCATTATTAATTGTAGGAAATAATCACTTGTTTATTATGTAAAGGGCGTACTTCAAACCGTGCATATCTTGGATACAAACAGGTCTGTACTGGGAGTCAAAATAGGCCCTGGCATTACCAATACAGAGAGGACCAATCAGCTCCCACCAGCCCACTAAATAGATACTTTCTATGGCATCTTATGGCAGCATTTGCCAGAACCCACAGATTGCCAGTCTGGGCATGGATACAAATCAACAATTTAGCACAATCATGGAAATACTGTATGTCTCTTCTGCTTGTTAATGTGTTTTTCGCCAATTACAATACGGGTTTTGGGCTCTCTGGGCTCTAGGTCTTTTTCAGTTCAAGGTGCTTTTGAAGTCATATATTTGGCCACGGCTTCCTTAGCCTTTAGCAAGGTTATAGGTGCATGAAAACATGAGTTGTATCTGCCATTCAGTCATAGCTGCAAGCCAATAAGGTGGCTATATACACACCGACAGTGGCGTTGACTCAGTTCTTCTATACGAACCAGCAGCTTATTGGCCTGTGTGTGTGGGCTATCTGCCAGTCAGGTTATTGGCCAGATCAGTAGACGAGGATAGAGTTGGCCCATTGATGTGGGCTTCTTCAGATAGTCCCACATAGTCAATAGAGTAACTGAGGAACCTCAGGCAGCCATGCAAAAAACTTCATCTATGTCCCCTCACTCTGCCCCCACACCTGGGACATGCGCTGCAAGATTGGGTCTCTGCTGGGCCCTGTGTATAGTCCACTGTGATGTACCAGCAGTGCAAGGGGGAGCAAGGACCATGGTCTGGAACATTCTGGTATTTTCATCACACCTCATGTTCCTTATTCACAATATTTAGATGGTGTATCCAAACAGTATGTATATGTAATTATATGGAAACTGATTTCCATATTGTGTCTGGGATCAGAGCAGGAGAACTAAAGCCTAACTAAAGAAGTAGCTAGAAATGTTGTACATGATGTTTTGTGCTTCTGTACCAGCCCAAGGCAACCACAGCCCTTTAGCAGTAAAGATCTGTGTCTCTAAAGATGCCCCAGTAGCTCCTCATCTTCTTTTCTGCTGATTCACTGCACATGCTCTGTGCTGCTGTCACTTACTGAGCTTAGGGACCCACTCACAATATACAGTACACATAGAATAGAAATGTCACAATATAAGGCTGATTAGTAATTAATACACATAATTACTACATGGCAGCACAGAAACCAGTGCAATTAGCATCAGAATTTAATAATCAGCAAACCTGTAGCATCAGCTTATATTACAGCCAGGGAAGCTCATTTTCTGCTGGATAATTAGTGACGAGCCCTAAGCTTAGCTTCTCAACAGCCAATCAGAGCCCACTGAGCATGTGAGTGTCACAGACACTTTCCAAGATGGTGACCCCCTGTGACAAGTTTGAAGTCCTGGATCATTGCTGCTATTGACAAGCTGAAACTTTAGCCTCGTGCAATAAGTTCACTATATAAAATATTGCATTTTTACACATATTCATTTTTAGGGTTTTGTTCTCCTTTAAAGTGTTTTCTGTGTTGTACATTTGTCACTATGGTTCTATTTTGGTTTAAGGATTATGTTGCCTCTTGTAATGTACATTGAATATGCTTCATTATTCATATATATATATCTTGGTTGTATTGTACCGCTGTGTATCCCAAGGGCAACTAAAGTAATTAATAAACACGATTGTGATAGATTTGGCATCAGCAGTGGTTGGTAATGTCTGTCCATCTATCTGGCAGTCCTACTGTAGATTTGGGTGGAATGTTACACTCCCTGCCTCTCACACTCACTTGTTTTGGGAAATAACTAGGATGGAGTAAGTGCACTGGCTGATCATGTACTGAACATTCACAGCCTCCGCCTGTCTGTCTGTCTCACCCAATGTCCCTGCCGTCCACTCAGCTGTCCTGCTAATAAATACATTGCTCCAGCCCTTTGAATACATTGTGCAATGCAGAGTCACTTCCATGGGTTCTGTAATAAAGGGCTGCATGAGTGGAAATATATTCTTCTATCTCATCCATGTCGTACCTACAGTATTATGACCTGGGTGCAGTCTGCAATTTGCAATAATGCTGCAGTTCTGGGGAAAAAGCTCCAGTTCTGGGGGGAGGGGGGCATGGCGATTACAGCAACAACAGCTCACGGTCTCAACTTCCCTGACCATGGCCAGAACTAGGGGTAGGCATAAGAGGCACATGCCTTAGGCACAAAGAAGAAGTGTTGCCAACTCATACCTCCTCTCCATGGCTGCCTCTAGTTCCTACCTCCTGAAAGGGGCGTCTTTTGCTTCCCCCCCCCCCGCCTGCCACAGGTAAGCAGTAGAAAGAGCTAGTGGTGGGGGTCCATACTAACACACACACACGGGGAGGGGAGGGTGATGAGCGTTCTGTGCCTTGAGCACACTGGTAAGTTGGTCCGGCCCTGTCCCCAGTGAACCCACAGGGCCAGACTCCGAGTAAAATGCAGCCCACATACATGTGCTCTTATGGGTTAATGTAACAAAACTTTGGCCCACATCTAACAATCCATTAGATCTAACAATCCATTACATCTAGCAATCCATTAGGCTAAGGCCACACTAGGCGATAGCGCCGCGATTTGACTCGCGGCGACTTTTCGCCGCGACTTTTAAGCCGCAATCGCTGGGGAAACTTTTGCGCTGGCGTCTATGGGGAATCGCGAAAAATCGCCAGCGTAAAAACACACGCGGCGATCTTTTCTCTACTGTCGCTCGAAATTGCCTCGCTAGGCGATTTCGAGTGACAATAGAAAAAAGATCGCCGCGTGTGTTTTTACGCTGGCGATTTTTCGCGATTCCCCATAGACGCCAGCGCAAAAGTTTCCCCAGCGATTGCGGCTTAAAAGTCGCGGCGAAAAGTCGCCGCGAGTCAAATCGCGGCGCTATCGCCTAGTGTGGCCTTAGCCTTAGATCTAACTGGGGTGTGTTGTCCCCTCATGTGGCAGCCTCAGAGGGCCTAGACCCCCCCCCACCAAGTATGATGCTGGAGAACAACCCCTCTAGCATTTACCAGAACTCACAGCCAATCTGGGCCTGCAAACCCATCACACAGACTGGATGGTACTTCACATAGGTCTGTGTTGGGCTACCTAGGTAGTTGCAGTGCTGAAGCAAGGAGCCCGTGGGCCAACTAGAAGACTTGAATCCAATGACCTACCTGAATCCACCCTACCCCACCCCACACTTAAACCTCCTGATGAACACACCGTGCTGACATGAGGCAGTGGTGGCCCATTGGAATTTCTCCTGGCACCCTGGTGGCCAGTCTGACCCTATGGCCTTAGCCAAGACTTTGCGAGTTTGGCCTTGTGAATTGGTGGGTTGGAGGGTTTTTCTTTGGACTTTTGCCTATGGACAGAGGGATGGACTCTGCGGGCAGGAAGGTGTATGGGTGGGTTTGTGGCTTTTGGATTTGCTAATATTATGTTATATTTTGATGAATTAATGTAAGTGTATTTTTTTTTTTTTTTATAATAAAAATCCCTATGGCCTTAGCCATCAAGAAACTGATGTTACATAGAAAAGGATCACTGGCTCATTTATGAAGTTTTGTGCAAGGTGCAGAGGCGAAAAAGCAAGTGTGAGGCACCTCAAAGGTTGTGCCCAAACATTTCTCTCCTAGAATGGAGCACAAACCATTGTCACGTTGCAGAGCAGCATCCAGAGTGACCGGCACAAGGGTGTCCCCTGGAATGCCCCCTCACTTTCTATATTTCTTCTACAGGCATTGGATCCGTTATCCGGAAACCCAATATCCAGAAAGCTCCGAATTACGGAAAGGCTGTCTCCCATAAACTTTTTTTTTTTGCAAATAATTTACATTTTTAAAAATGATTTCCTTTTTCTCTGTGATATTAAACAGTATCTTGTACTTGATCCCAACTAAGATATAATTAATCCTTAATTTACATGATAGTAGACTCAAGGTATGAAGATCCAAATTACGTAAAGATCCATTATCCGGAAAACCCCAGGTCCCGAGCATTCTCGATAACAGGTCCCATACCTGTACCATTATTTACAGAGAGAGGGGGAGAGAAAAGGAAAGGTAGAATGGAAAAGATGAGTTTAGTCTATACGGAGCCTCCTGTTTCCGCTGTGGAACAATCCATTCAGTGTATGGGAATCTCAGCCCATTCAGTAATATATTTAGCCAACGGCTGGGAATTGGAACTCTGCGCCCCTCGTAAATACACACACATACAGACCAATGTCTTTGCTATTGTCCGACAAGTCAGAGGCTCGTTTGTACACAGGGAAGGAGCAACAGAATGTTCCCATGACCTCTGTAAGAATATTAACCTTCTGCACAAATTGCATCAAATAAAATCCCCACGATGAGAACTGTTATTAAACATAACGGGATTCTCTCTGGTTATAAAATCTGTAGTACAGGAACAGAAACGGATTTTCATCCACAGACACATATTCATTTGGAAATAATGAGAAATAATATTCCAAAAATGTAAGTTCTAATAGTGTTAATTATTTACATCTGTGATCTGGGTCGGACCGAGGTCTTGTTGGAGATTCAATGGCTCTTCAGTAATGTACTAGTGCCCCCCTATATGGATATTTTGTGCACTTACAGACTGTGGCAAAGCCTCACTATTAGTACAGATATGGGACCTATTGTCCGGAATTCCTATAATAGGAAGACCTGCGGTTTTCTGCATAGCAGATCTATCCGTTATTTTCATACCTTAGGCTGATTTTGCCTCCAATAAGGATTAATTATATCTTATTTGGATCAAGTACAATATCCTTATCATATGCAGTAGGGGGTACATTATCCCTTATAATGCACAAGTGATACTCAGAGTTCCCTGTATAACTCAGCCTGCAGCCTTGTGTCTTTATATGGTCACAGAACCCCTGAGTGACTTCTAATATCCTTATCATTTACAGTAGGGGGTACATTATCCCTTATAATACATGAGTGATACTCAGAGTTCCCTGTATAACTCAGCCTGCAGCCTTGTGTCTTTATATGGTCACAGACCAACCCCTCAGTGACTTCTAATATCCTTATCATTTACAGTAGGGGGTACATTATCCCTTATAATACATGAGTGATACTTAGAGTTCCCTGTATAACTCAGCCTGCAGCCTTGTGCCTTTATATGGTCACAGAACAACCCCTCAGTGACTTCTAATATCCTTATCATTTACAGTAGGGGGTACATTATCCCTTATAATACATGAGTGATACTCAGAGTTCCCTGTATAACTCAGCCTGCAGCCTTGTGTCTTTATATGGTCACAGACCAACCCCTCAGTGACTTCTAATATCCTTATCATTTACAGTAGGGGGTACATTATCCCTTATAATACATGAGTGATACTTAGAGTTCCCTGTATAACTCAGCCTGCAGCCTTGTGCCTTTATATGGTCACAGAACAACCCCTCAGGGACTTCTAATATCCTTATTATTTATAGTAGGGGGTACATTATCCCTTATAATACATGAGTGATACTCAGAGTTCCCTGTATAACTCAGCCTGCAGCCTTGTGCCTTTATATGGTCACAGAACAACCCCTCAGTGACTTCTAATATCCTTATCATTTACAGTAGGGGGTACATTATCCCTTATAATACATGAGTGATACTCAGAGTTCCCTGTATAACTCAGCCTGCAGCCTTGTGCCTTTATATGGTCACAGAACAACCCCTGATACTTTGCTGTTCTGGTTTCTGCTATATTTTGCAGTGAGGTCCCCCAAACACAGGAGGGATATAAAGTGCCGCAATGTGCAATTGACTGATGGAATGTTCTGAAGGAGAGGTCTGGGGTCTGTTTCTCTGGCAGCTTTTCAAGACACACACATTTTTATTTGCATAATGAAAGAAAATGTAAATTTTAAGCAACTTTCCAATATAGTTGGGGGTTATTGACCCCGTTGCTCTGCTCCAGCCAAGACTCCCATTCCACAAATGTACTGTATGTTCTGTGTGTTATCACTGATATTGTAGGAACAGAAGTCTTGGCTGGAGGAGAGGTGCCGTCTGTTCTGTTGCTTCTGTCGGCTGAACCTGAGAAGAGAATGGCAGGAAAAAAATTACATTTAAAGTCAAATGCATATACATTTATTAAAAATGTGTAATTTCAAATGCAAGTTGGAACACTGACACCAGAAAATAACCTTTTTTAATATCTATCAGTAATAGTAATAATAGTAGTAGTAGTAATAATATCTGTCAGTATCTGTTTAAGGCCAATGGCACTGAAAAGACAAACTCCCCTGGAAGACAACTGCATTACTTGCGCATCTGTAGAGTATAGGAAGACCAGGTGTATATCATACATCAACATGTCACTGCCCAGATAATTAAAAGCTAATTAAAAGCCCAGTGTGAGCAAGGCTAGAGCTTGTGGTAACTGCGGATATAGGGGCATATTCCCTAACCGGCGAAAATTCGCCAGCGACGGCTCAGCAACCATCGCAACACTTCGTCCAGACGTAAATTCGCTAAGACAATGCTAACTCACTAAAGTGCAAAGTTGCGTCCAGGGCGCGGAACGCTGGCGAATTTTCGCTAGCGTTACTTCGGAAATCAAAGCGAAGATGTGCTAACGTTGCCTAATTTGCATACGGCGGGAAATGATAAAGTTGAATGGACGTATATGTTGCAGCAAATACATTACACTACACAAGTCCAGGGAACATTAATAAATACAATAGAGTTGTTATATTGCCCTACACATGAGCCCACTGTAACGTTAATGTTCCATATGTTAGGAAATGTAGGGGAGAACCCGGTTACCCAAAAAAGAATTTACAGACCTTTGCAGCCTATCACTCTGAAAAAAAGGAAAAGACCCCAGTGACTTTTGGGACTACAATATAAAGAAGATCTATACACTCCAATGCACTTCGTCTGGTCTGAGCTAGCGAAAGGCAAGTCTGGCAAAAGAGGTAACGTTCAGTAAAATCCGCATCTTATTGAATTTGTGGAATAATGTCCATTCGCAACTCTAGTGTCTATTTCCTTTGCTAGCGAAGTGACACCTGCGCCCGTTAGGAAATCGGTGAAGGCCCTAAATGACGTCACGCTGGCGAATTTTCATTAGTCACTTCAACCTTTAGGAAATCTGCCCTTTGGAATCCTTATGTTCTAGGTCTTATAGGATGTCAACAATGGAAGGAAAGTGAAAGAAGTTGTCCAAATACCCAGCAAATATATATAGAGGAGATGCTCTATGTAATTCAAATACTGGACAAGTTCTGACTCCTCTGCAAACATAAGCAGAACGTACAGTGCACTAAGGTAGGATTTGGCAGGTAGGTGTCTGCTGTGGGATGTAAGCATTAAGTCATTAATCTGTTCTGGTCTCCTTGTTGGAGCCTCTGGCTGCTCTACTAACTACCCTCTTCCTGTCTCTCACTACCAGAGAGACTATTACAGTTCTTTCCTTACACTGACCTACCTCCACTTCAGGCTTTTATGGCACAACCAACCTCTCCAGCATGTGGGGTCTAAAGTGACCAAGTTCATGATGATTTTCCTTTTTACAGACTAGAAAACCTGACACCCCTGGCCAATTTCAGAACTTCTGGGAAACTGACCTACAATGGTAACAGCTCCCCCTCCAGCTGCAAAACAGGAGCGGCCCTCAGCTTGCTTAAAGGAAAACTATACCCCCCAAACAATGTAGGTCTCTATTAAAAGATACTGAGTAAAACAGCTCATGTGTAAAACCCTGCTTCATGTAAATGAACCATTATCATAATAATATACTTTTTAAGTAGTATGTGCCATTGGGTAATCATAAATAGAAAATTGCCATTTTAAAAAATAAGGGCCGCCCCCTGAGATCGTAAGATTCACTGTGCTCACATACAAACCACATGTAAGGTCACATGAGCCAATTAACAGACAGAGTTCCGCCTTTTGCTTCCTCACTTCTTCCTGTTACAGTTAGTGTTGTAGTATTTCTGGTCAGGTGATCTCTGAGGCAGCACAGATAGAGTCACCAAATGGTGGTTCAAGGCAAGAGATGTAAAAGGGCAATATTTATGTAAATATATATTCCAGTTTGGTAAGATTCTTTAATATGTCATTCAATTTGATATAAACTATCTGTTGCTTAAGTATTCATTTTGGGGGTATAGTTTTCCTTTAACCCTTATGGAGACTGCCAGGGTTGGATTGGGGCCCTCTCACTACTGCTTCAGGGCCCCCACACTGCCTCCCCTCCCGGGCCGCCCGCCCCAGTGGCGAAGAAGCATCGGCCAGGCCCTCCCCTCTCAGCAGCTGCAAACTCCCTCCAGCCCCCCCCAACGCTTACCTTTTTTCCTGTTTGTGGATGCATCAGGGGAACTGGTTTGGTGGCTCCCCCTGAACTTTTTCCCAGTGTGCCACCATCCCAGTCTGACCGTGGAGACTGCCTGAAGTAATGGTGAGCAACTGTAACCTCCTACATAAACAAATAGACATTTGTTGGTTATACAGGTATGGGATCTGTTATCTGGAAACCCTTTATCCAGAAAGCCCAGAATTACAGAAAGGCTGTCTCCCATAGACCCAATTTTATCCAATTTTAAATCTTTAAAAGCGATTTACTTTTTTCTGTGTAATAATAAAACAGTAACTTGTACTTGGTCCCAACTAAGATATAATTAATCCTTATTGGAGGCAAAATCAGCCTATTGGGTTTATTTCATGTTTATATGATTTTCAGGTAGACTTAAGACCCAAATTATTGAAAGATCCGTTATCCGAAAAACCCCAGGTCACAAGCATTCTGGATAACAGGTTCCATACCTGTATATGTATTTAAACCCTTGCGTCAATACTTGGTAGAACATCTGAATGCGCCTTTATTTTCAAAAAGATTCTTAGCTGTATTGAGATTGGGGCTGTGACTGGGTCACTGTAGGACATTCACCTTTATATTAAAATGTTACTTGGCCTTGTGTTTGGGATCATTGTCGTGCTGAAAGTTCAGTTTTCTCATGGAGAGTCTGTTTATTGCAGAATGGGACAGGTTCTCTTGCAGGATTTCTTTGCACTTTGCACCAGCACCCACTCTTCCTTCTGGTTCAACAAGATGCCCAGTCTCTGCCAATGAAATGCAGCCCTGTTAGTATGATGCCACCACCAAGCTTGTCTGTAGCTACACATATGAAAATTAATTCAGAGTGAGAGGGGAGGGTAGGAGAGAAAAAATTCCATTTACTGCAGGGATCTGAACGACAACAGGAACATACAGTTTACAGGTACTAGAACTGTAATACAGTTTACAGGTACTAGAACAAGGACTGTACTAACAATCATATAACAAACAGCAATCATATAATATATTAGTGTGGCTTATGTAAAATAGTAAATTGTATATCTTGCAGCAGAAATAATCTGTAATCAGCATTAATTGCTGTGCAGCATGTGCACTGATTCTACAGGTGTAACTATCTGATGCTGTGGCTCGCTGCAGGCTGTAGGTGCTGAAGAACTAGTTTGCAGTGGCATATAAACAGTTATTAATAAGTTTGCAAACTGTCATACCTCCCAACAGTTTAAAAATAGAAAGAGGGCCAAAAAGTTTTGTTGCACAGAGCGAGACGGACATTTTGGCCACGCCATTTTATGGCCACACCCCCTAATTACCATGTCCATTTTACAACATTTGGCAGAGTATGGAAGTTTGAAGACATTTCTGTGGTTTTTATGTGTTATTACAGTTTTGCTAATGAAGATGAATTGCCCTTTAAGCTGCAAGTCTCAGTTTCCCCAAGAGACCTGCTTATTTTAAATTGTTACAATTGTTTCTTTGCTTATTTTAAATTGTTACAATTGTTTCTTTGCTTATCTTAAATAGTTACAATTTTTTTTTTTTTTTTTTGCTTATCTTAAATTGTTACAGATGTATCTAAGCACACCTGCCATTTTGGGCTCTCTTCCAAAAGCCAATTAAGTTTTAGAAACTTTGTATCTTTTTCTGGCTGGGAAATCGCCTTTCCATAATTCTGAGCTTTCTGTATACTGTGTTTCCGGATACCTGTCTCTGTACAAAACAACACGGTAGTTGCAGTTTATCAAGTACCTTTAATGGCTACATATTCTTCATAATCTCTTTATTGGCACAGAGTTTCATTTGTGAAGTTTCTGACCCACTTAATCCTTTTATCAGAAAACTTTTGTCCAATGGAGCGGAACTTGCAATGTTGCTAATTAGAGTCATGAATATTCCTCTTTTTACCCCAGAAGAGCCATGAAGTAACACACACTGCCGAATTGCTGTTTTAGCCTATGGGGGACCTCCGAGAACCTATTTGGAGTCATTTGGTGGACTTTTAAAAATATAAGTTTTTTTTGGAAAATACTTCGATTTGAATTCGATCGAATATGATCCGAATTCCAATTGAATTATCAAATACAGCCTATTCACCCGAAGTTAAAAAATTTAATTTTTTAAAATAAGTTTCAGTTGGTCTTTTTTTATTCGAATTTTGAGGTGGTGGGAGGTTAAAAAAAAAATCGCCTCGAAATTTGACCATTGATAAATCTGCCGCTAAAAGTTAACTCAAAGTTGAACAATCCATTAAAGGAGAACTAAACCTATATCATTATTAATATCTGCTGTAGGATAGAGGTAATGCTCGTGGCACAGAATAGTATTTGAACCGCTAATTCATATTTAAGCAGGGTTAACCCTTTATTGCTAATTCCTGCTATATCTTAGGTTTCCCTTCCTGAGGAACCCAGACCATGGCCTGTGTGTATTTATCTCTACTCTTTCACATTCCGCTGTCTTTAAATCTCAAAAACAACATTTTCCCTAATAATATGAAGAATAATACGATGAAGGGAATTTCACAGGCCCATAACAATTCCACTAAACAGGAAGATGAACAATAAGGAGACCCAGAATAACAAGATTTCCTGTTCTTTTCTGCTTCTCTGCTCACTTTGGGGAAACAAAGCAAAATATATAATATTCATTTTTTCATGTTTGATAGAAATTCCATTTCCTTTAGGAATACCCAGCATGCATTGCTCTAGGAGTCTGACTGTTGACTGCTCCGGTATAACAATGTCCCTATAGCAAACAAGCCGTGGACTCCCAGATTCCTTGGGAGGTTTCTAGAGATGGTGTGGGATCCATTTTCTGGAAACCCATTATCTAGAAACTCCAAATTACATGAAGGCCACCTCCCATAGATTCAATTTGAATAAAATAATTCAAATTTATAAAAATGAAAAATAATAAAACAGTAGCTTTTACTTGATCCCAACTAAGATATAATTAATCCTTATTGGAGGCAAAACCAGCCTATTGGGTTTAAGTATTGTTTTAGCAGACTTAAAAGGATACTGTCATGGAAAAACACAGTTTTTTCAAAGCGTATCAGTTAATAGTGCTGCTCCAGCAGAATTCTGCACTGAAATCCAATTCTCAAAAGAACAAACAGATTTTTTATATTCAATTTTGAAATCTGACATGGGGCTAGACATATTGTCAGTTTCCCGGCTGCCCCCAGTCATGTGACTTGTGCCTAGACTTTACGATGGAACTGCTTTCTGGCAGGCTGTTGTTTCTCCTACTCAATGTAACTGAATGTGTCTCAGTGGGACCTGGATTTTACTATTGCGTGTTGTTCTCAGATCTACCAGGCAGCTGCTATCTATTACTTTCCCATTGTTCTTTTCTTAGGCTGCTGGGGGGGGTGAAGGAAGAGGGATGATATCAGTCCAACTTGCAGTACAGTAGTAAAGAGTGACTGAAGTTTATCAGAGCACAATTCACATGACTGGGGGCAGCTGGGAAACTGACAATATATCTAGCCCCATGTCAGATTTCAAAACTGAATATAAAAAAATCTGTTTGCTCTTTTGAGAAATGGATTTCAGTGCAGAATTCTGCTGGAGCAGCTCTATTAACTGATGTGTTTTGAAAAATACATGTTTTCCCATGACAGTATTACATTAAGGTATGTAGATCCAAATTTTGGAAAAACCCAGGTCCCGAGCATTCTGGATAACAGGTCCCAAATCTGTATATGATTCGTTAGCATCCTTTATTAGCAAGAGAGAGAATGAAGTCCTAACAAGAGAAGGAGAGATACTCATGGTCTATGTTCTACCTACTTGGTACTCAGCACTGGGAAAAATACTGATATCCTGTAGTATATCAGAACAATACATGTACATTTATATTGCCCCTATAATATATAAGCTCTGTAGCTCTACTCATACCAATAATGTCTGGGCAGAAGGCAGGTAGGGCAGCTCTGAGCCAAGACTTTCCTGGGATTTGTTTTTTTTAAAAAGTAAATAAAAGAGTTGTTATTTGAGTTGAAGGGGAGGGGCCATTTCCTTTATCAGATCAACAACTTTCCTGGACTTTCCAAATGAAGAAAACATTTATGTGAAGTTGCAATTCATCATCATGCAGACACAACAAGAGGAGACTTTCTATTTAGTACTGTAGGTATTCAGCCTGAAAATAAAAGGGTAAGTTGATAAGCTTGCGTGACTTGTTTAGAATGGAAACTTAATCTTTGAGTCAGGATGTTACAGGGGATGCTGGGAGTTGCGGTGAGTTGGAAAAGTTCAGACCATCAGTTGTGTTAATGGAAGTTGGCACCATAGCAAATCATCATAGGGACCCTTCCCACCAGGGTCGGACTGGCCCATCGAGACACCGGGAAAAAACCTGGTGGGCCACGACCCTCATGAGTCCTCGCCGGGCCAGAACCCCTCTCCCGATATTCGGATTGTACAACGATGGTCGCGCATTTGCGTGCCGCCATACGCACATGCGTGCTGAGCAACGAATTTATGCATGCGCGCCAAGCGGCACATCACAGTAGGGGGGGCAGTCCAGGTGGTCCCGGGCCCTCCAGTCTGACCCTGCTTCCCACAGTCCCTTGTTACACTCTTGCACTGAAAATGAGTCCCAGTCAGGGGCCCCACTGAGCTCTCAATTCTCCAGGGCCTCCCAGAAGCCACTTAGCAGGAAGGTGATTAATTGAATAACCCTAGTGCCAATGCTTCTTTGGTACAGGTATGGGATCCGTTATCAGGAAACCCATTATCCAGAAAGCTCTGAATTACGGAAAGGCCGTCTCCAGTGATGGGCGAATTTATTCTCCAGGCATGGATTTGCAACTAATTTCATAATTTACCCACCTGCGAATTGCTCCGCAAAACTGCTGTGGAAATTCGCTGGCCAAAA
This sequence comes from Xenopus laevis, assembly GCF_017654675.1. Taxonomy (NCBI): domain Eukaryota; kingdom Metazoa; phylum Chordata; class Amphibia; order Anura; family Pipidae; genus Xenopus; species Xenopus laevis. Next base: position 193,110,805 of record NC_054372.1, read on the forward strand.
ATTTCACTGCGACAAAAAAAGTCGCTTGTGTAAAAATTGTCACATCAAAATCATTTTGACGCCCATTGATTTCAATGGAATTTCAATGGAATTTTGAGAATTTTACTGCAAAACGGGACACATTCGTCCATCGCTAGCTGTCTCTAATAGACTCCGTTTAATCCAAATAATCCTAATTTAAAAAAAAATATTTCAGTTTTCTTTGTAAATAATAAAACAGTACCATGTACTTGGCTCCAACTAAGATATAATTAATCCTTATTGGAAGCAAAACCAGCCTATTGGGTTTATTTAATGTTTATATGATTTTTAGTAGACTTAAGGTATGAAAATCCAAATTATGGAAAGATCCATTATCCAAAAAACCCCAGGTCCCGAGCGTTCTGAATAACAGATCCCATACCTGTACTATTGGTTGGTACATAGTCACCTGGATGGATCAGTATTGAACGCACAGCTCAGGGCAACCTGGCAACATTCCTGCTGCAGAGTCTGCTGTCGCCATTTATACTATTGCCAGGGGATTAGTAGTCGTGATAAATCTTCTCATCTAATGGAACCTTGAATAAAGGCATTGCCACATGATAGAACCTTATTAGCTACCAAACTGCTTACTGCTCAATAGAGGAAGGTACCTGAGATAGGGCTACTTCTAGTGACTTCATCTTCCCAACAATGGGCCAATAATGCTTGCCTCGTCCATACTCATCCATACTCGTCCAAACTCGTCCATACTGATCCATACTCGTCCATACTGATCCATACTCGTCCATACTAATCCATACTCATCCATACAGCAGCCAATGTATTGGGCTTTCATCAGGATTTAATATTGTGGGAAGAGGTCGGAAATTCCCATTGGGTGAGTAGATTCCAAAGAATCTGCACAGGATCCTGGGGGGCCAAAAGATCTGAGCGTCTCAATCATCTAATGACTTTGTGGCTGTGCCTGTGTATGAGCAGCTTTACCGGGACTCCTCGAAGGAGTTATTTATAAAAGGAGATATATTATATACTGATTCTGTACGAATATTGCTGACACACTGCAGACTGACAGACATTTTAATAAGAATTAGTATAATTAAAAGAAAATAATGTAAAAAAAACAAAAACAAAAAAAAAACAATAGGTGTTTTGTACATTATTCCCTTTATTCTAGGTGTGTGTATATTTCCCAGTGAATGTGCAACTATTGGGTCGGATGAAGGTTAGTAAAAGCCACATCAGGCCCGGGGGGCACATTCCTACACATGGTGAGTTGGACCAGATCCATTCTTTCCCAATGGCCCCATTGTTCTCTCCTGCAGCTAATGCTCCGCCTTATGTACAACATGCCATTGGGATTAGGTTAATCTTTATTGTATGGACAAGAGGTAAAGGGTTCATTATGTCAGGGATGCATGGTATGGGGGGTTGTGCTTTTAATCATTTAATCTCAGGGGTGCTAAAGTGCCATGGAGACCAACCTTAAAGAAGAAGGAAAGCTACCGGAGCAGTTTATTGCCAATAGATTAGCCACAATAGTGCAAGCTATAACACTATATGTATTCTGCAGAATGTTTTACCATACCTGAGTAAACTGCTGTAGAAACTCTCTGTTTGTTTAGGATAGCAGCTGCCATATTAGCTTGTTGTGACATCACTTCCTGCCTGAGTCTCTCCCTGCTCACTCATAGCTCTGGGCTCAGATTTCAGCAGGGAGGGGAGGAGGGAGAGAGGAACAAACTGAGCATGCTCAAGCCCTAGCCCTGGAGGTTTAAGCTGAAAACAGGAAGTCTGATACAGAAGCCCATGTGTACACAATAGAAGGAGTAGCAGTTGCACTAAGCTTGAAGAAGTCTGAGAGGCAAAATAGTTGGATCAATAAATGGGATCATCATGGTTCAGCAGAACTAGTCTATGTAGCAATGATGCAGCAAATGTCACTGGTGATAATATGACAATTATTTGAATCCCCAGATTGAGGGGGGGGGGGTGCATCACTAGTGCTAGTAATCTCTGCAATAGAAAAGCCAAAATTCCAGAATCTGAATTTCAGCTCTTTAAGTTACCGGCGGCTTCTTTTTGCTGCCCCTGTGGCTGCTTCCACCTGAGGAAAGTTTCTCAACTCTTTCCAGTTCAGTTGTTTTAAGACTGTTCAGCAGAAATCAAGACTTTTTTCAATTACTTGCCATCTTTTATTTTTTACCATTTTTCCAAAATTGAAGATTAATGTTGAATTGTGGTGTCACTGGTGTTTCAGTCTGGCAGCTCAGCGATCCAGGGGCAGAATCTGAACTGTTATAATTTGCTCCATTAGTTGATCCGTTTCTCAGCCGCAGCATCTGTGGGGGAATAGTAGCAACTATTGTATCAAGTCTCACAGCCGCCTTTAAAGGATAAGTACATTTTTAAAATAAATAAATGTAAAACTGATGATGGAATTGTCATTTACATTCATTATTTATTTTCTTTTAATTCCAAGATATTAAGGGATACATGTGCTGTTAATATGAATGAATTTTGTTACAACAGCGCCACCTGCTGGTCAGTTTCCCACCAGTCTGACCACCAAGTAGTCAAGGAAGTTGTCAGGAGAAAGAAAGAGGCTGCTCTGATGTTCTTCTGCTTAGGAATAAAATTAGAAACCTCTCTCAAATCTTTCCTAAGCAGAAGAACATCAGAGCAGCTTCTTTCTTGACTGGTAAGCCCCCAATATGCTTTAACTGACAGTTTCATTTTATGCGCAGAGCAGTCGGAAATCTAGTTTTGGTTTCGCATCTTAAATACAATATATTTAAAAAGCTATTAAAAAAAAAAGAAAAACTGAAGGCCAATTGAAATGTTGCTTAGAATTAGGCATTCTATAACATACTAAGGAGCAGATTTATCAAGAGTCAGATTTCAAAGTATTGGGAGTTTTTTTTTAACTCCCATAACTTCATAATTCAAATTAAAAAAGACCAATCAAAATTTATCAAAAAAAATCTAAATTTTTTTTTTGGGTGAATAGGTCCATTTGAATCATACAAATCAAAGTATTAGCGCATTCGATCAAATTCAATTCAAAGTTTTTCCAAAAAAAACCTTCGATTTTTTTCAAAGTCCACCAATTGACTCCAAATAAGTTCTAGGAGGTCCCCCATAGGCTCAAACAGCAATTCGGCAGGTTTTAGATGCGAATGGTCGAAGTCGAATTTTTAAAGAGACAGTACATGATAAATTTCGATTTTTGAATTTAAAAAAAAATTTCGAATCGAATTTAAACTGGTCCCTAGTCAAAGTACACAAAAATTAGCACGAAATTTGAATTTTTTTAATTCGAATTTTCACTTTGACTTTTGATAAATCTGCCCCTAAAAGTCAACTTAATACATGAGAAATAGCCTACTTTCTACGTTTAGTGTGAGTTGTGACTAGTGCTAAAATGCCTGCTCCGTGCTGGGCTCCATATGGCTTAGGCCAGCTTTAATCTTGTTGGGAGGATATCGTCTCGGAATTGCCCCCCACAATCACATTCCAGGAAAGCTCCCAGGTGGGTGGCATGTTGACAGTAAATGGGAGAAAATAAATGTCACTACAAAAATAGTTTTTAATTACTGTTCGCGAGCCAAGTATCTGCACAATGGAGAATTTTCTTTTTCAAGCCCTTAAGACTTTGTCCATGTGTAAGATATTTATTTCCTAATTAAAACAAGAGTCGTTTCCTTTTTGGCAGCTGTTTGACTTCAGTTCTTCACCAACCTGATGTTTCATGTCTCTCTCATATGTATTCCATGAGCAATATATCAGATCAGGTATAGGGATGTAGCGAACGTCGGAAAAAAAGTTCGCGAACATATTCGCGAACTTGCGCAAAAACGCGAGCGGTTCGCGAACGGTTCGCGAACCCCATAGACTTCAATGGGAAGGCGAACTTTAACATCTAGAAAAGACATTTCTGGCCAGAAAAATGATTTTAAAGTTGTTTAAAGGGTGCAACGACCTGGACAGTGGCATGCCAGAGGGGGATCAAGGGCAAAAATGTATCTGAAAAATCTGCCTGTGTGTGCTTGGAAGAGATAGTGTAGGGGGAGAGCTGTTAGTGATTTCAGGGACAGATGATAGTAAATTTGCTGGCTAGTAATCTGCTTGATACTGCTCTGTATTGGAGGGACAGAAGTCTGCAGGGATTTGAGGGACATTTTAGCTTAGGTAGCTTTGCTGGCTAGTAATCTGCTGTTCTCTTTAAACAACTGCCATACGTTGACCTTGTAGGCATTGTTTGCCCAGTTTTTTTGGCCGCAGCCACTGAAGCACAGAGGCCAGAAAAAATATGCCATATAAATGCTGAAAATAGTCATTTTTTTGGTCGCAGCCACTGAAGCACAGTTGCCAGAAAAATTATGCCATATAAATGCTGAAAATATAAATTTTTTTGGTTGCAGCCACTGAAGCACAGAGGCCAGAAAAATTATGCCATATAAATGCAGAAAATATGCATTTTTTTGGTTGCAGCCACTGAAGCACAGAGGCCAGAAAAATTATGCCATATAAATGCAGAAAATATGCATTTTTTTGGATGCAGCCACTGAAGCACAGTTGCCAGAAAAAATATGCCATATAAATGCTGAAAATAGTCATTTTTTGCCATACGTTGACCTTGTAGACATTGTTTGCCCAGTTTTTTTGGTTGCAGCCACTGAAGCACAGAGGCCAGAAAAAATATGCCATATAAATGCTGAAAATAGTCATTTTTTTGGTCGCAGCCACTGAAGCACAGTTGCCAGAAAAATTATGCCATATAAATGCTGAAAATATAAATTTTTTTGGTTGCAGCCACTGAAGCACAGAGGCCAGAAAAATTATGCCATATAAATGCAGAAAATATGCATTTTTTTGGTCGCAGCCACTGAAGCACAGTTGACAGAAAAATTATGCCATATAAATGCTGAAAATATAAATTTTTTTGGTTGCAGCCACTGAAGCACAGAGGCCAGAAAAATTATGCCATATAAATGCAGAAAATATGCATTTTTTTGGTTGCAGCCACTGAAGCACAGAGGCCAGAAAAAATTAAACCAGTAGGGTTTGCACCCTAGTTTGTAACGGTGGCGGAGGGAGGAGGAGGACGCTAAAGGACAGCTGTGTGTGGAGTCATGAGGCTTGAAGAGAAGGACAGCTGCATAGAAGTCAGAACAAGTCTTCCGGCGTGCAGTAACCCTCCGAGATCCACCCCTCATTCATTTTAATAAAGGTCAGGTAATCAACACTTTTGTGACCTAGGCGAGTTCTCTTCTCAGTTACAATCCCTCCTGCTGCACTGAAGGTCCTTTCTGAGAGCACACTTGAGGCTGGGCAAGACAAGAGGTTCATGGCAAATTGTGACAGCTCTGGCCACAGATCAAGCCTGCGCACCCAGTAGTCCAGGGGTTCATCGCTCCTCAGAGTGTCGATATCTGCAGTTAATGCCAGGTAGTCCGCTACCTGCCGGTCGAGGCGTTCTTTGAGGGTGGATCCAGAAGGGTTGTGGCGCTGCCTTGGACAGAAAAACATTTGCATGTCTGACGTTACAGACTGGCCAAAGGGCTTTGTCCTTGCAGGTGTGCTCGTGGCAGGATTACTGGCACCTCTGCCCTGGAATGTTGATGAGTTCCTGAAGTGACATCACCCTTAAAAGCATTGTACAACATGTTTTGCAGGCTGGTTTGTAAATGCCGCATCTTTTCGGACTTGTGGTATGTTGGTAACATTTCTGACACTTTATGCTTGTACCGAGGGTCTAGTAGCGTTGCGACCCAGTACAGGTCCTTCTCCTTAAGCCTCTTGATACGGGGGTCCTTCAACAGGCATGACAGCATGAAAGACCCCATTCTCACAAGGTTGGATGCAGAGCTATCCATCTCCGCTTCCTCATTATCAAGGACTGCATCATCCACGGTCTCCTCCCCCCAGCCACGTACAAGACCAGGGGTCCCCAAAAGGTCACCACTAGCCCCCTGGGAAGCCTGCTCCTGTTGGTCCTCCTCCTCCTCCTCCACAAAGCCACCTTCCTCCTCTGACTCCACTTCTGGCACCTCTCCCTGCGTTGCAGCAGGTGCCTGGGTTCGTTCTGGTGATTCCGACCAGAAATCGTGCGCTTCCAGCTCCTCGTCACGCTGGTCTACAGCCTCATCTGTCACTCGTCGCACGGCACGCTCCAGGAAGAAAGCGAAGGGTATTAGGTCGCTGATGGTGCCTTCGGTGCGACTGACCATATTTGTCACCTCTTCAAAAGGTCGCATGAGCCTGCAGGCATCGCGCATAAGCACCCAGTAACGGGGGAAAAAAATCCCCAGCTGTGCAGATCCAGTCCTACCACCCAGTTCAAAAAGGTACTCGTTGACGGCCCTTTGTTGTTGCAGCAGACGTTCCAACATAAGGAGCGTTGAATTCCAGCGAGTCTGGCTGTCAGAAATCAAACGCCTGACTGGCATGTTGTAGCGCTGCTGAATGTCAGCAAGGCGTGCCATGGCTGTGTAGGAACGTCTGAAATGGGCCGACACCTTTCTGGACTGGGTGAGAACGTCCTGGAATCCTGGGTACTTGGAGACAAAACGTTGGACTATTAAATTTAACACATGTGCCATGCAGGGCACATGTGTTAAATTGCCTAGTCTCAACGCTGCCAACAGATTGCTTCCATTGTCACACACCACTTTTCCGATCTGCAGTTGGTGTGGGGTCAGCCACCGATCGGCCTGTGACTGCAGAGATGACAGGAGTACAGATCCGGTATGGTTTTTGCTTTCCAGGCACGTCATCCCCAAGACAGCGTGACAACGGCGTACCTGGCACGTCGAATAGCCTAGGGGGAGCTGGGGGTGCACAGGTGTGGAGGAGGAGAAGGAGGACCCAGCAGCAGAGTAAGAAGAAGAAGAAGACGAGGTAGAGAGCGATGGAGGAGTAGAGGTGGTGGCAGAACCGCGTGCAATCCGTGGCGGTGACACCAACTCCACTGTTGTTGTTGAGCTACCCATTCCCTGCTTCCCAGCCATTACCAAGTTCACCCAGTGGGCAGTGTAGGTGACATACCTGCCCTGACCATGCTTGGAGGACCATGCGTCAGTAGTCATATGGACCTTTGGCCCAACACTAAGTGACAGAGATGCGGTAACTTGGCTCTGCACATGTTGGTACAGGTGTGGTATTCCCTTTTTAGAAAAAAAATTGCGGCTGGGTACCTTCCACTGCGGTGTCCCAATTGCTACAAATTTGCGGAAGGCCTCAGAGTCCACCAGCTGGTATGGTAAAAGCTGGCGGGCTAAGAGTGCAGACAAGCCAGCTGTCAGACGCCGGGCAAGGGGGTGACAGTCAGACATTGGCTTCTTACGCTCAAACATGGCCTTCACAGAAACTTGGCTGGTGGCAGATGACTGGGAATGGGAACAGGTGGTCAAGGTGGAAGGCGGAGTGGAGGGTGGTTCAGACGGGTCAAGGAGAGCAGAGGTAGAGCAGTAAGATGCTGGACCAGAAGGAGTGTGGCTTTTAGTTTGCCTGTTGCCTTTGAGGTGTTGCTCCCAAAGTGCTTTGTGCTTGCCGCTCATGTGCCTTCGCATAGAAGTTGTACCTATGTGGCTGTTGGGCTTACCAAGGCTCAGTTTCTGACTGCACTCATTGCAAATTACAATGCTTTTGTCAGAGGCACACACATTAAAAAAATCCCACACTGCTGACTTTTTGGAAGTGTGCGATCTGGCGGTAACAGTAGAAGTTGGCGGAGTTGGCGGTATTGGCGGCAATGGCGGGTGCGTTGGCCGGCTGAACACAGGTGCCGATACATGTTGTTGCCCTGCTGATCCCTGCGGGCTGTCCTCCCTGCTTCTTCTAAGTCTTATTCTCCTACTGCCTCTCTGACTCTCCGTCTCTCCATCTGAACTACCCTCCTCTTGCTCTCTTCTACTAGGCACCCACAAAACATCAATCTCCTCATCATCATTCTCCTCAGATGCATCAATTTCTTCTGACACATCACAGAAGGAAGCAGCAGCGGGGACCTCCTCCTCATCACTCATTATGTCCATCTCTATCGTGTTCTCTGCCAGAATTAAATCTGGTGTAAGGTCCTCATCTCCTTCATCTTCTTCTGGCAATAATGGTTGCGCATTACTCAGTTCAAGAAACTCATTGGAAAATAACTCCTCTGACCCCAGTGAAGAAGGGGCACCGGTGGTGGAGGAAGTGTTACGTGGGGTGGCCATAGCAGTGGAGGATGAGGAGGATGTTGTGGTAAAGTTAGAAACGGTAGAGGATGGGGTGTGCTGTGTAAGCCAGTCAACTACCTCTTCAGCATTTTGGGAGTTCAGGGTCATTGGCTTTTTAAAACTGGGCAATTTGCTAGGGCCACAGGATTGCATAGCAGCACGGCCCCTAGCACGGCCTCTGCGTGGCGGCCTGCCTTTGCCTGGCATTATTTTTAAAAAAACAACAACAACAACAAAAACTCAGTTGGTTTTTCTGGAAACGATAATACACACAGCTAGATGGCGGGTTGAAGAAAACACTGTGCAAATAATGCCTACAAAGTCAACGTATACACTACTACAGCGGTGGATACGGATTACGTAAAATATATGAATGCTGCTTGAAAAAAAGTAACTCAAGTGGTTTTTCTAGAGACGATAATATTATCAAATTTAGACAAAATGTGAACAAGGTCACACAGCTCGATGGCGGGTTGAAGAAAACAGTGTGCAAATAATGCCTACAAGGTCAACGTATACACTACTACAGCGGTGGATACGGATTACGTAAAATATATGAATGCTGCTTGAAAAAAAGTAACTCAAGTGGTTTTTCTAGAGACGATAATATTATCAATATTTAGACAAAATGTGAACAAGCTCACACAGCTCGATGGCGGGTTGAAGAAAACAGTGTGCAAATAATGCCTACAAGGTCAACGTATACACTACTACAGCGGTGGATACGGATTACGTAAAATATATGAATGCTGCTTGAAAAAAAGTAACTCAAGTGGTTTTTCTAGAGACGATAATATTATCAATATTTAGACAAAATGTGAACAAGCTCACACAGCTCGATGGCGGGTTGAAGAAAACACTGTGCAAATAATGCCTACAAGGCCAACGTATACACTACTACAGCGGTGGATACGGATTACGTAAAAATATATGAATGCTGCTTGAAAAAAGTGACTCCGGTGTTTTTTCTGGAGACGGTAATATTATGGATATTTAGACAGAATGGGAACAAGGTCACACAGCTCGATGGCGGGTTGAAGAAAACAGTGTGCAAATAATGCCTACAAGGCCAACGTATACACTACTACAGCGGTGGATACGGATTACGTAAAATATATGAATGCTGCTTGAAAAAAGTGACTCCGGTGTTTTTTCTGGAGACGGTAATATTATGGATATTTAGACAGAATGTGAACAAGGTCACACAGCTCGATGGCGGGTTGAAGAAAACAGTGTGCAAATAATGCCTACAGGGCAAATAATGCCTAAAAGGTCAACTTATACACTACTACAGCGGTAGTAAAATAAAAAAAAGTAAAATAAAAAAAAAAATGAATATTAAAAAAAAAAATGAAAGTTGGTGCTGCTGAACTACTAGGAGCAGCAGATTAGCACACCAGTCCCACTCCCCAACACTGCTAGACTAATAGCACTGGGCTCTTATAGTAGTAGTAGTAGTAGTAAAACAACAAAAAAATAAATAAAAGCAGTCCTTACAAGGACTACTGTTATTGCAGCAGTCAGCAGATGAGATCAGAAGCAGGACAGCTGCCCACTGCAGCTACATACAGAGCACTGCAGTAGAAGGTAGATTACTAGCCAGCAAAGCTACCTAAGCTTAAATGTCCCTCAAACCCCTGCAGACTTCTGTCCCTCCAATAACAGAGCAGTATCAAAACGATTACTAGCCAGCAAACTTTCAACTGTCCCTGAAATCACTAACAGGCAGCAGCTCTCTCCCTACACTATCTCTTCAGCACACACAGGCAGAGTGAAAAAACGCTGCAGGGCTTCGGTTTTTATAGGGAAGGGGAGTGGTCCAGGGGAGAGCTTCCTGATTGGCTGCCATGTACCTGCTGGTCTGGGGTGAGAGGGCAAAAAAAAGCGCCAACAATGGCGAACCCAAAATGGCGAACGTCGCGCGACGTTCGCGAACTTCCGGCGAGCGCGAACACCCGATGTTCGCGCGAACAAGTTCGCCGGCGAACAGTTCGCGACATCTCTAATCAGGTATATCAACAGGTGCCTGAAGGGCAGATCAGTATCTGGATTCTGAGATTTTTGTATGTTATTCTTGATCTGCAGACCGACCTAAAAATATCTTGGTTCTCCTTTAATTCACCTTTGAGTTAACTTTTAGTATAATGTAGGAGTGTCCATACTAATGCACGGTCTACTTTTAGTGATGTTGTCCCTTTATGATCTACACCATAAAAGCATTGTTCGCATTCTGTTCCATGGAAAATATTACTTAACAAGTATGGAATCTGTTATCAGGAAACCCGTTATACAGAATGCTCCGAATTATGAATTGTCTTCCATAGACTCCAGGCCGCAACCCCTTTGGTCGGGAGGGGCGGGAGCACTGGCATAAGGTGCGACTATAAGAAAGTGCGAGGAGCAGCGAGAGACAAAGACATTTTATGAATAGTGTCAGTGTGTGTGACTGATCCTATTTTTGTACAATCGCAGCAGGTACAGTTGTAAAGGGAGTTACATTTTCCCACGGAACAGCTAAAAGGAGACAGTCCCAGTGGCTATTTCTGTACCAGTGATATAAAGGTGAGGAATCTCAGTCCCATGACACTTGTGTTTAATGAGACACTGAGACCTTTCACACAGTTGTGTTACATTATTAACCCATACAGTTCCCTGTGTAACGGGGCAAATTCTTATTGCGCATAGTAATTGTTACTACGTCTCACTGTCTCGCTTCTTGGGAACACGATGGTCTCCTCCTGACTCATAACCACATACCAGAGGATCCATTAAATGCAGAACATTGAGTCGAGTATCAGGTGATCCCATGTGTAACATGCGACACACACACACACACACATACAAACCTACACACACACACCTACACACACAAACACACACACCTACACACACACACACCTACACACACACACCTACACACACACACACCTACACACACACACACACCTACACACCTACACACACACACACCTACACACACACACCTACACACACACACACACACACACACCTACACACACCTACACACACACACACACCTACACACACACACACACACACCTACACACACACACACACCTACACACACACACCTACACACACACCTACACACACACACACACACACACCTACACACACACCTACACACACACACACCTACACACACACACACCTACACACACACACCTACACACACACACCTACACACACACACCTACACACACACACACACCTACACACACACACCTACACACACACACCTACACACACACACACACCTACACACACACACCTACACACACACACCTACACACCTACACACACACACACACCTACACACACACACAAACACACACACACACCCCCAACACACACACACCTACACACACACCTACACACACCTACACACCTACACACACACACACACACACCTACACACACACCTACACACACACACACACCTACACACACACACACACACACACACACACACCTACACACACACACACACACCTACACACACACACACACACACACACACACACACAAACACACACACACACCCCCAACACACACACACCTACACACACACACCTACACACACACACACACACACACCTACACACCTAACACACACACACACCTACACACACACACACCTACACACACCTACACACACTACACACACACACACACACACACATACACACACACACCTACACACACACACACCTACACACATACACACACCACACACACACACACCTACACACACACACACACCTACACACCTACACACACCTACACACACACACACACACACACCTACACACACACCTACACACACACACACACACACACACCTACACACCACACCTACACACACACACACACCTACACACACACACACACACACACACACCTACACACCTACACACACACACACACCTACACACACACACACACACACCTACACACACACCTACACACACACACACACACATACACCCACCCACACACACCTACACACACACACACACACACACCTACACACACACACACACACCTACACACACCACACACCTACACACACACACACACACCTACACACACACCTACACCACACACACAACCTACACACACACACACACTACACACCCACAAACACACACACACACACACACACACCTACACCTACACACACACATACCTACACACACACACACACCTACACACACACCTACACACACACACACCTACACACCTACACACAACACACACACACACACACACAACACCCACCCACCCACCACACACACCTACACACACACACACACACACACAACACACACACCTACACACACACACACCTACACACACACACACACACCTACACACACACCTACACACACACACACACCTACACACCACACACACACACACACACCTACACACACACACACACACACACCTACACACACACACACACACACACACCTACACACACACACACACACACACACCTACACACACACACACCTACACACACACACCTACACACACACACCTACACACACACATACCTACACACACACCTACACACACTCACACACCTACACACACACACACCTACACACCTACACACACACACCTACACACACACACCTACACACACACATACCTACACACACACCTACACACACACACACACACACCTACACACACGCACACACCTACACACACACACACACACGCACACACACCTACACACACGCACACACCTACACACACGCACACACCTACACACACACACACCTACACACACACATACCTACACACACACCTACACACACACACACACACACACACACACCTACACACACACACCTACACACACACACCTACACACACACATACCTACACACACACCTACACACACACACACACACACACACCTACACACACGCACACACCTACACACACACACACACGCACACACACCTACACACACGCACACACCTACACACACACACACACACACACACACCTACACACACACACAAACACACACACCTACACAAACATATTCTCTTACACACTAACAGCAGCAATGGCTGGAATGTCGCATGAACAGGCAGCAGACATACCAGAGTCATACACTTTTTATTAAAATATACAGACAGTAGGGATGGGCGAATCTTTTCGCCGAAAAAATGACGCCCATAGACTTGCATCACACGCGACAACATTATTTTGACGCTCATAGACTTTAATGGGCATCGCGATTTTTTGACAAAATGAAAACGGGTCAAATTTGCCCATCCCTGGACAGCATATTTCATTTTATCGCTTTTTTTCTTGCCCTTCCATTACATGATTGCTAAGGTCATTAAACCCTAGCAACCAGAGTTCCAAACCTGAGAATGGCAGAACAAAAGAAATGAACATATTTCAGAAAAAAAATAAGACCAACTGTAAAATTGGAATACAGGTATGGGAACAGTTATCCTGGGGCTTTCCCGATAAAGGATCCTACCGTCATTTGGATCTTCATACCTAAACTCTGCTAGAAAAATCATGTAAATATTAAATAAACCCAATAAACTGGTTTTGCCTCCAATAAGGATTAATTATATCTTAGTTGGGATCAAGTACAAGCTACTGTTTTATTATTAAACAGAAAAAGGAAATCATTTTTAAACATCTGGATTATTTGGATAAAATGGAATTTATGGGAGACAGCCTTTCCGTAATTCTGAGCTTTCTGCATAATGGGTTTCCAGAATATGGATCCCATACTTATTTGAGAAAATATATAAAATTGTATAAATTATTATTTAAGAATATAAAACATATAACATTATTATATATGTAAACATATTCTGTTAAAAATATAGTACAGGTATGGGACCTGTTATCCAGAATGCTCAGTACCTAAGGTATTCCAGATAAGGGAAGGGAGTGTGACTGTGGGATAGCAGGTATAGTAGGGAGAGATGGTGTCTATAGTAACAGTGGATAATAGTCTCTGGGAAGGGAGTGTGACTGTGGGATAGCAGGTATAGTAGGGAGAGATGGTGCCTATAGTAACAGTGGATAATAGTCTCTGGAAGGGAGTGTGACTGTGGGATAGCAGGTATAGTAGGAAGAGATGGTGCCTATAGTAACAGTGGATAATAGTCTCTGGGAAGGGAGTGTGACTGTGGGATAGCAGGTATAGTAGGGAGAGATGGTGTCTATAGTAACAGTGGATAATAGTCTCTGGGAAGGGAGTGTGACTGTGGGATAGCAGGTATAGTAGGGAGAGATGGTGCCTATAGTAACAGTGGATAATAGTCTCTGGGAAGGGAGTGTGACTGTGGGATAGCAGGTATAGTAGGGAGAGATGGTGTCTATAGTAACAGTGGGATAATAGTCTCTGGGAAGGGAGTGTGACTGTGGGATAGCAGGTATAGTAGGGAGAGATGGTGCCTATAGTAACAGTGGATAATAGTCTCTGGGAAGGGAGTGTGACTGTGGGATAGCAGGTATAGTAGGGAGAGATGGTGCCTATAGTAACAGTGGATAATAGTCTCTGGGAAGGGAGTGTGACTGTGGGATAGCAGGTATAGTAGGGAGAGATGGTGTCTATAGTAACAGTGGATAATAGTCTCTGGGAAGGGAGTGTGACTGTGGGATAGCAGGTATAGTAGGGAGAGATGGTGCCTATAGTAACAGTGGGATAATAGTCTCTGGGAAGGGAGTGTGACTGTGGGATAGCAGGTATAGTAGGGAGAGATGGGGCCTATAGTAACAGTGGGATAATAGTCTCCGGTGAAC
This sequence comes from Xenopus laevis, assembly GCF_017654675.1. Classification (NCBI taxonomy): domain Eukaryota; kingdom Metazoa; phylum Chordata; class Amphibia; order Anura; family Pipidae; genus Xenopus; species Xenopus laevis. The sequence goes on from NC_054372.1 coordinate 193,125,825, forward strand.
TCGGACTTGGAGCCACGTGTTAGAGAAAGCGTTAGACTATTATGGCTATTAAGGGAGTAGTAGGGATACTAAGCAGAAAAAAAAATGTTCTATAAGTGATGATGCAGATGGAGTAGCAGGAGTGAGGGATGAGACTCAGATCATACAGTAGGGAGAAACACATGGGCTCTGAATATTTATGAAACAAGCAGATGTTCCAGGCAATGAGCAGATGTAACTGTCTGAGCTTTCTATCAAAGCAAATGATGTGTTTTAGCAGACAAAATTCCAAGCAATACCCAGACAGGCTGCTCGTAATCAGGATCAAACTTCAAACTGAGACTTTAGAATTACTGAGGGGCCCTGTTTTCTTCAGAGTCATCCTAAGGGACAAGATACTCCTACGAGGGAAAGGTATATAATGAAGTTTTTCTTTCAGCACCAACGTCTGACAGAGGGAACATTATACCTACATGAGTGTAAGTAAAGGCAGACAAGATGGAAATGCTAAAACTGATCCTTGTGTGCAGTAAAACGAGGTACAAAGCAGGGATTGAAAGTCTAAACAGACACTGGTATAAAGTCTTACCCCACCCTGCTCTGCTCTCCTCATTTAATTCCAATGCCTTCATCTTGTACTTTTCCTGCTGCCCCCCTACTCTTCCTCCTTCCATTACTATAATATGGGGACCTATTAAAGGGGACCTGTCACCCAGACATAAAAAGCCTTATAATAAAAATACTTTTCAAATTAAATATGAAACCCAAATTATTTTTATTATTAAAACATCCATAACTGTTATTACCTGGCATGTTGTACACTTGCTGTACGTCTCTGCCCACCATGAACAAGAGCAGGAGGGCACCTTAGAAAATGTGACCTTCTGTAAAGACCATCGGGGGCAAATTTACTAAAGGGCGAAGTGACTAACGCTGGCGAAAATTCACTGGAGTGATGTCATTTCGGAAATTCGCCGATTTACTAACGGTCGCTGGCATAACTTTGCTAGCGAAGGAGATAGACTCTAGCGGTACTTTGCTCCCTAACATATAGTAAATTTTCGCTCTGGCGAATGGACGTAACTACGCAAATTCACTAAGATGCGGATTTTACTGAGCGTTACCTCTTGCGCCAGACTTGCCTTCACCAGCTCAGACCAGGCGAAGTGCAATAGAGTAGAAAGAAGTTCCTAAAAAAATAGTTGAAAATTTTTCGAAGTCTCAAAAAACGCTGGTGACTTTTTATTTTTCAGGGTGCAAAAGAGCTTACATTTTTCTGGGGTAAACAGCTTCCCCCCTACATATGGCACATAAACTATACACTGGGCTCATGTGTAGGGCAATATAACAACTCTTTTATTTTATTAAGGTTCCCTGGACTTGTGTAGTGTAATGTATTTGCTGCAACATATACGTCCATTGAAATTTAACTTCCCGCCTTATGCAAATTAGCCAACGCTAGCGCAACTTCGCTTCGCTTGGTGCAGTAATGCTACCGCAACTTCACCAGCGTTCGGCGCCCTGGACGCAACTTCGGATTGTGTTGCGATGTGAGCAAAGCTGTTGCTGCCAAATTTTTAAGAGGTTAGTGAATGTGCCCCTTGGGTGATATTTTGGATAAGTCCTGCATACAACTAGAAATATATCAGTATGGCTGAACTAATAATGTGTTCATAGAAGCATCATCTAGTTGTGATGGTTCTTGTTTGGTTGTAACACTATTTTGGGCTCAAGGAATCACTCTTAGGCTAGAGACAGCTCTTTATTATATTTCTTCATGGCATTGTCCCTGCCTGTACAACACCACGACTACTATTTAGGCTCCAGGAAAGTCTGCCTAGAGGATGTCTTCTCCAAGACCAAGTGGGTTCTCAGAAGATGAGTAATTCTCCATGGCTAACACTAAACCAAGCGTTTTCTGTCTGATAGAAATGTAATTTCTAATTTGAACATGTTCCTATTTGTATTATTAACAGGCTGTAGTATTTAAATATCCAGCTCTACCATATTTTCTGCTTGGCAGTTGAGTCTTGTTTAGGAATATATTTTGGCACACATTTTTTCTTCTGGTATGGGTTTCTAAAACCTTGAACAAACTTAAGATCTGTAGTTGTACCCCATAAAAGCCAGATATCACTGGATAATGTAACAACTAAAGATCAGGGGATAAATGTACTAAGCGGTGAAAATTCGCCAGCGACAGCTTCGCAGCCAGTGCAACACTTCGCCAGGAGAAAATTCGCTCAGACAACGCTAATTTACTAAAATGTGAAGTTGCGTCCAGGGTGCCAAACGCTGGCGAATTTTCACTAGCGTTACTTTGGCGAGTAAATCAAAGCGAACATGCACTTGTGTTCAATTATGTCTAGCGCAACTTCGCTTAGGCTAATTTGCATACGGCGGGAAATGATAAAGTTGAATGGACGTATATGTTGCAGCAAATACATTACATTACACAAGCCCAGGGAACCTTAATAAAATAAAAGAGTTGTTATATTGCCCTACACATGAGCCCACTGTATAGTTTATGTGTCATATGTTAGAAAAATTTAAGGACTTTTGCAGCCTATCACTTTGAATAAAGGAAAAGATTGTAGCGTTTTTTGGACTTAGAAACTTTTTCCACTAAAAATATGATGTAAGTAACAGAAGAAGGAGGAAGATCTATGGAAGAATAGAGGTTGAGCAAAGAGAGGATGAATAATAGAACTGAGAGTGGCCCATGGTCTCTAAGGTTTTTAGGTGGGTCCCTGGTGTCCCAGTCCGACACTGTTAGCCCCTAACGACTTTAGTGATAAAAAAAAATACTGTAGCCATTCTGTAATGTTCCAGGTGGGTCCTTCTTCTTTAAAAGTTTTATTGGGTTTTATATAAACAAGCAAGATATAACATCGTAATCGGCCGAACAATCAGATTACCCCCGATATAGCCATGCTCGTTAATGGCATATCAGGGAAAGATCCGCTCGTTTGGCGATGTTGCCAAAAGAGCGGATCTTTGTGTCTATGACCACCTTTAGGTGTCTGAGAAGAATGACAATGAGCCATTTGATGATGAAGAATACACCTAAGCTGTAATTAGTGCTAAGTAAGAAAACAAAACATATTAACCTAATAATGCTCAGCTAATCTTGAAAGTTGAACAAGAAAGATGTTATTAAGGATATGCCGGAACATATAAGTGACTAGAAACACCTCACAATTGTAAATAATAATTATAAAATGAGTTACAAACTATAATTATAAATGTAGCAGCCAGGTGGGTCCTCGTCCACTAAGGGGGGAAAAGACCCACAGTCTGGAGATGCCTGAGACTGGGGTAACTGTTTGTCATGGGCATCATAGGGCTCCTAAAAAGCAAAGCAATTATTGGGGGGTTACTTGGAGTTATAGTTGAACAACAGCTGGAGGGCTAGAGGTTAGAACTTTCTGATTTGGGTAATTTCCTCTCATTCTGATGGGATCCCTAGTGTCTTTCATTCCCCATATTCTGTACCTATAACACATGGAAGTCGGTTGATCCCTATGAGCTGATATGAGTGATTAGCAGTGTAAATTCAGTTATATGTTTAACCCACACACACCTGAACTGAATGAATGAATGGGAAGTGGAAGAGAAATAGTTGCAGAGCTCTCTCTCTGCAGGCCACGCGTTTCGCTTTGCACAGGGGCTCAGATTCCAGCACGCAGCCCAGTATATATTCCACCAGCACTTACACTGAACACAATGAAACTATTGTTATTTGGTGTTTTATTTCTGGCCTACGTAATACTAGAATGACTGGGGCTGAGGCCTCTGATTGGCTGAATGGCAACATCTCATACTCTGTACCATTTCTCCGCCTCTGCCATTGTGGAAAGTGGTTTATTTCAGTTCAATGACTCAGAATAACCTCAGGCAAAGGTTTGGACTAACTTTATATTTTTTTTTACGAGGCCCCCTTGTAAGCGTCAGAATGCAGTCCATTAACTCTGGCCACACCCCCAGCGATGCTGTCTCTCTCTCTCTCTCTCTCTCTCTCTCTCTCTCTCTCTCTGCAGGAATGAATGACATAGCAAAGGTTTAAAGTGCTGCATATAAATTGCTTTAGACCTCTGATCTATTGTACTATTTGTGCATTCACTGAATAAACAATGCTTGTAGCAGATTTAAACTAGTGATAAGCGAATTTATTCACCAGGCATGGATTCGCAGTGAAATTCCGCACTTCGCCATTTTTTGTAAAAATGCTGCAAAAATTCAATGCAATAGTCGCCAAGACAAAATTATCATGGAGACAAAAAAGTTGCCATAAGAAAAAAAACGCCTATTGACTTAAAGGGCAGTGGCACACGGGAAAAATTGTCATCCATGATTTTTGAGACACGGCTACAGGCGACAAATCTCCTGAAAATGGCTCTCCATCGCGATTTAGCAATCAGTTGGGCCTACCACCGGCTATTTCAATTACTGGCAATGGAGAGGCATTTTCAGGAGACTTGTCGCCTGCAGTCGCTTCTAAATAATCTTAGGCGACAAATCTTCCCATGTGCCACTGCCCTAATGATTTTGGCAGAGACAAAAAAGTCGCCAGAAGAAAAAACGACCATTGGTTTAAAGGTAAGGGCACATGGGCAGATTCTGAGACATTAGTTGCTCCGGCGACAAATCGCCTCTTCTTCGTGGCGACAAACTCCCCAAACTGCCACCCCATGCTCTCCACCGGCCATAATGAAAAATCACCAGCGGGAGGTCACATCGCATCGTTTCATTTTCCGAAGTCACTCGAAGTTGCCCAGCCTGGGCCACTTCAGAAAACGAAGTGCCTCCCGCTCGCGATTTTTCATTCTAGCCGGCAGGAAGGCAGTTTAGGGAGATTTGTCCCGGGCCGACTAATCTCCCCGAATCTGCATGTGTCCTTACCCCTAATGCATTTGGCCAAAATAGTCTCAGAGGCAAAAAAGTCGCCAAGATAAAATTGTCGCTGAGACAAAAAAAAAGGTCACCATAAGAAAAAACACCCATTAACTTTAATGCATTTGGTCAAAAAAGTCGCCGAGACAAAATTGTCGCTACGACAAAAGAAGTCACAGTAAGAAAAAACGCCCATTGACTTTAATGCATTTTGGAGTGAGAAAAAAGCATTAGAAATTGTTGTGCGTAAAAAAAATTTGACGCCCATTGATCACTGTGTTTTGCAAATTTTTGGCAAAATTTTGGATGAAGCAAAATAGGACAGATTCGCTTATCACTGATTTTAACATGAATTTTAATGTGTTGATGCAGTTCTGTCCCATGCCCACCCCAGAGGTGAATGAGGAGTGCAGCTGTGTAGCACTCCCTGACACCAGCATTAATATGCTAATACTCTCAAGCTCCGCCCATAGCAGCAGAGAGTTGCAGTTCAAGGTGAGCACCCCCCACTCTTTCCCAATCATTAATCAGACTAGGCTGCCCCTTACATGTATCTTATCTGTTTTCAGGAAAATTAAAAAATACACATTCATGCAATGGTCATTGTGTTAATAAGCTGTGGGTTAGATTCTTTATTCTAGGAAAATATATATATTTTTCTACTAGTTGTAAGACGCCCTTAAAAGGGGTTGTTCACCTTTGAGTCGACTTTAAGTATGATGTAAAGAGGGATATTCTGAGGTTATTTGGTTTGGATTTTTTTTATTATTTGTGTATTTTTATTTATTTAGCTTTTTATTCAGCAGCTCTCCAGTTTGCAATTTCAGCCATATGGTTGCTAGGGTCTAAATTACCCCAGCAACCACACACTGATTTGAATAAGAGACTGGGATATGAATAAGAGAGGGACTGAAAAGAAACAAGTAGCAACAACAATACATTTGTAGCGTTACAGAGCATTTGTTTTTTAGATGGGGTCAGTGACCCCCATTTGAAAGCTGGATGAAGAAGAAGAAGGCAAATAATGAAAAAAACTATAAAAAATAAATAAAGACAACAGATCGAAAAAGTTGCTTAGAATTGCCCATTTTAACAAAAGTAAACTTAAGGGCAGAGACACACATTCAGATTCGGGGAGATAAGTCGCCCAACGACAAATCTCCTCTACTTCGGGGGGACTAATCTCCCGAAACTGCCTCCCGCCGGCTAGAATGTAAATCGCCAGCGGGATGGCAACGGTGCGCTTCGTTTTCTAAAGTCGCCCGAAGTTGACTCACGATGAAACTTAGGACGACTTTGGAAAAGAAGCGCTCTAAGTGTCTATGTTAACCCTTCAGTGTTATCTTGCCGGCGATTTAGATTGTAGCTGGCGGGAGGCAGTTCGGGGAGAGGCGATTTATTGCCGAGCGACTGAATTTTCCCGAATCTGAGTGTGTGTCCTGCCCTAAAGGTGAACCAACCCTTTAATTACACAAAACCAATTAATAGACCTTTCTGTGCTCTCCTCATTCAGCGCAGACATTCACCTGTGTCACTTCTCTAACACTCTCTTACTGGGTCTCTTATCTACTGACAGATCCCAGGCAGGACATTTTACAGACTAACGCACCCAAACACAAGCCACGTTTGCTTTGTTGCCTTTGTGCAGAATGACACACATTCACATGTCACTACGGCAGTTGCGTTTCTAGAGTGTCAGAGACTGACTGTCATCAAGGGACTGCGCAGGGCTCTTACTGACGAGCGGTTGTAGCTGCGCTCCCCTGCTTTCCGTTTTTCTGCGTTCAGCCACAGGGGAGCGCAGGAATAGACGCATTACGTTTTTTCCAATGGGGCTGTACTCACACAGGCGCGTGTAGGCGCCAAACGCAGGAAAAATGCAGCATGTTGCGTCTCAACCTGCGTTCGGCGCCTACACGCGCCTGTGTGAGTACAGCCCCATTGGAAAAAACGTAATGCGTCTATTCCTGCGCTCCCCTGCGGCTGAATGCAGAAAAACAGAACGCAGGGGAGCGCAGCTTCAACCGCTCGTCTGTAAGAGCCCTAAATGCCCTGAAGTCAAGTGTTGGCCCCGGCTCAGTCTAGTGATACATATGTAATCCTGGGTGTCACCTGTCCCACCGCTCTCACACTGGGACTCACTCTCTGAAGAAAAGAACCAGTAGCACATCAAGGCTTGATAAATGGCCCTTATTTTGTATGTACATGGGCTAATAAATCCACTTATTTATCACTTCAATCAATGTGCTACTGGTTCTTTTCTACGTTGAATGCAAGATCTGATGGGCAGGTAAATGTCATCCAGATTAAGCACCCGCCACCCATAAGGGTGTATAACAAAAAGGTTGCGCACTCCAAAAACGACAAATACTGGGAGACACTCTCTGCATCCTGATTGGCCAAGTGATTGTCAAGTAATTCAACTAATCGGGTCCACTTAACTCTCTAGACCCTTAAACTGCCACCATCTGGTGTTTCAGAAGCCTCACTATTAACACACTGGACTTGGAATAACTAATTTACCAGCAATGTTCTTAAATTTATGATCCCCTTCTTATTGTTCTGCCCCCAATCCCAGCATTTTTCAGTGCCCCTATTGGCAGCTGTTACCTACATATATCATATAGCTTTGTTTTTTAATAGGGATGCACCAAAGCCACTATTTTGGATTCAGCCGAACCCCTGAATCCTTTGCGAAAGATTCGGCCGAATTCTGCATATGCAAATTAAGTGTGGGAAGGGGAAAACATTTTTACTTCCTTTTTTTGTGACAAAAAGTCACACGATTTCCCTCCCGCCCCTAATTTGCATATGCAAATTAGGATTCAGATTCGGTTCGGCCAGGGACAAGGATTCGGCCGAATCAGAAGCCTTCTGCAAAAGGCCTTATCCCGAACCGAATCCTGGATTCGGTGCATCCATATTTTTTAATGATAAAATAAAGTGCTTCGATCAGGTCAGGTATGTGTAATCCCTAAAGATCCATTTCTAACTTTGCACTGAGAATGATCGGGTGGATTATTGTGTATGAGACACATTAAAGTTGCCTCCAGCAATCAGAGCAGATACAAAGCAATATGGCAGCTTCTCTCTATGTATAGACAGGACATGTAAAAAATGCAGGGAGTGTCCCTAATACTTTATAATCTGGTAACGATATAAAAGGATCTCACTGGCACTGAGATATGATCTTCCTCATGTCACAAAATCTGCCACTTATATAATAAAATGTATTTCTTTTATTTGCTATGGCAGTTATTGTAATACTTTGCTCGCCATCTAGTGGCTACAGTTGGTACTACTGTCAGAATTGTCGGCACAACCAACTTTTGTTGAGCTATAGGGGTGGCTGATTTAACATTAGCAATGTGGATTCTCCCACAACTGATTGGGGATGTTACTTATTTTATCCATGGCACCAAAATGGAACGTCAGTGTTATTGATGGTTGATATTAATAGGATATTATAGGATATTAGAGATGTGAAATAATTCTATGTCATTACGGTATTAGTAACCCACATTGGAAGTATGGGACAAATAGGGGTGGGTCGCTAAACCCAAGTGGGCTTTGCCTGTAGATAGGAGAACCCCAACACAAAGGCTAGGGTTGCCACCTGTTAGGTTTTGACCTGAACAGTTCAGTTTTACTAAGGCCTGTTCAGGTCTCAACTTTCTGTTCTGTTTTCAGTCTTGTGAAATCCAAACAATAATCTGGTCAATAAACAGTGTCGGACTGGCCCACCAGGATACCAGGAAAAGTCCCGGTGGGCCCAGGTGTCAGTGGCCCCTTGTGCTGCTAAACATTTGCCCTATTTCATGGCCATTCCCTATTTATATGAGAACAAAGAGGCTGAATAAATGGAACAATAGATTATAGTATGTAAAGAATACAGACTAAAAGAATAGAGGTTGAGTTAGGAGAGGAAGAATAATAATAGTACTGAGAGTGGGTCACCGCCAATAAATAAAAAACATTAAAATACCAATACCAACCAACCATGTGGTTTGGAACTGGACGTCTGATTTGAAACATTGAGAAAACTGGATAGAAATCCAGCCAGTTGAAGCTAAGTGATGCAATAACCCCGTCCTGGTGTCATAACTCCACAGACATCATCATCATGCCCACTTCTGATGTCATCATGCCCACTTCTGATGTCATCATGCCCACTTCTGATGTCATCATGCCCAGCCCTACATCACTGCCCCTCCCCAATGATATTTGCCACATTTGCCAGCAGCTAAACATAAACAAAGGGGACAGCTAGACCCATACTGATTCCTCGCTCCTCTCGGATAATGAGCAATTAGTGATTGGCGAATTTATTCGCCAGGCTCGAATTCATGGCAAATTTCCACGTTCAAACGCCGGTGAATAAATTAGAGAAAATTTGCCGCATCCAAAAAATTTTCATGCCGGCAACAATTTAACACGTGCCCATTGACTTTAATGCAATTTGACAAAATAGGGAGCGTCAAAATTAACTTTTCATGAATGTTCGGCGTTTCGCGAATTTCGCGGTGAAATTCGCTCATTTTTCAGTGAAACCGAACAAATTCGCCCATCACTATGAGCAATGCATGGGGAGGAGAAGATTAACCATTATCTTCTTCCCTGCTGGAAAAAATGGCAACTGTAACAATGGCCTATTCATGTAAGTGTATTGGACCCTGTACCTGTCAGTCCTGGATACAGAGTTTTCATGGGTGTAAGTCCTGTACTTACTCCGGGATTGTCTCCTTGTACCCAGGGCCGCCATAAGTGGGGCACGGGGGGGACAATTGTCCCAATGGCTTTTATATCTTAAGGGAGGCCGAGCTGTGCGGCATTTTCCTATCCAGGCCCCCTTGAGCTGCCGAAAGAGGAGACAAGTAGTGTCGAAGTAGGAGCCAAGTTGTGCCAAAGTAGAAGCTGAGAAGCGACAAAGTAGGAGCCGAGTTGCCCCGAAGTAGGAGCCAAGCTGAGCCGAAGTATGAACCGAGTTTCACTGAAGTAGAAGCTGAGGTTTTGCTGAGGTAGGAGCCCAGCCGCGCCGAAGAAGCAAACGCCTCCGAAGTAGGAGCTGCCGCCAAAAGGAGCAGAGGAAGAAGAAAGGTAAGTTCCGCTGAACTTTTTTTTTTCTTTTTGTTGGACACTAAATTTTTTTTTTACTTGTTGGGGAGGCCCTGACCACTGATTTTTTTAACTTCGGGGGGGGGGGGGGTCGTGACCACCAGTGATTTTTTTTAACTTGTAGGCAGGCCACACCAGAAATGGATTTTAATTGTATGGGGGCCCAGAAAATTTTGTTGCACGGGGCCCCGCAAATTCTGATGGCAGCCCTGCTTGTACCACTAACATATGGCCAGTCAACATCAGCTCCCTGGCAGACTCCAGAATGAACATCATCTGAATGAAAGAGAGGAGCAAGTATAATAACATAAAGTGATGCAGAGAAACAAGAGCTCCCTATACAGCTGTGTGTAGTTTAAGGACAATAAGACAAACATGAATCCTTATAAAGAGGGAGCACTTGACTTCTCCTTTATAAACTTTTAACATGACCTGCGTTTCCCCCATTTACAAAGAACCCCCTTGGATTTCTGACTCTGATATAGAGGGAAGGGGAGGGAGAGCTCAGCTGCCGGTTATCCCCTCTGGTTAATAATAAAAGCAGGGGGCACAGGGGAAGGGGATGGATATTCTGCGCCTCTTTAATTAAACCAATTTATCACTCAATTCCTTCTGGTTGCCCACACTTCAGGGCAGCAAACTATTGAGAGTCTCTTTCATACTGAGAAATACTCACACAATTCGGCTGGATGATGCCCAGCTCTGCTCACAGGGTGAAATATTGGCATTGCTGAGCAAGTCACAGCTCAGGGTTTCTATTATGTCCATCACTAAGAGACAGCGATCCCCAAGCAGAACAAACATTCCAATGACACAGAGTTATTAATTGCTGCTCGTTGGACCCACACTGAGTCTTCGCTTCTCTCGGATAATGAGCAATGTGTGTGGGGGGTAAGATTAACCATTATCTTCCTCCCTGGCAACACATGTTCACATTTGTCATTTATGCAACTTCCCAATATACATTCATTACTCATTTTTTCTGGTTTCACTGGTATCTGTCGCTTTCTGCCCTCTGCACTGCTGGTCCTGACTGCATATAACTTTCAAACAAAGTAGCAGTATTCAGCTCTCCTGAAGTCAAAGCTCCAGTTCCCAAAATGCCTGGGCTTTAAAGACCTGTGATAAAGCCGGGTCCCAGAAGCATGCAAGGCATTGTGGGAACTGGAGATTTGGGCATGCTGTCTACGCTACATTGTTTTAATAAGCGCATGTAGTCAGAACTAGCAGTGGAGAGAATTGCAGGAGCCAGATAGAGATCAGTTACATTTAGAAATGCTGAAATGTGTAAATGAAAGGTGGCTAAACATGGGAACTGTGCTGAAATAGGAACATTTCCCTAAGTGTCCCTTTACATATATACTTGAATAAAGGCACAAGTAGCCCTTCAGTTGAACGTCAGCAGCGCTCTGTACATATTGCACCCGGCTGAACTTATAACAAAAATAAGGGAATGAGCTTTAATGACAAGTGGAAACCAGAATATTATTTGCTCTACTGTAAGTGCAACCAAGTAACATTAGCACTTCTGGGCAGTTCATATGTGTCTAGATGTCTCTCATGATGGCATTAGCTTCAGAGGATTGCACATGGATAATTCCACTTCTGCTCATTCTAGTGTTGTCCTTAGAGCAACCTACAGTAGGGGCCCCGCAGGACAGAGGAGGAAGAAGAGGGGATAGCAGCTATAGTAGTGCATTAAGGTGGAGACCTAAAATCAGGGAAAAGTGGTGTCAGATGTGTAAGATGGCAACAGATGAGCAAGATGGAAACAGTAGGGCAAGATAGAGACAGTAGGGCAAGATGGAGATAGTAGGGCAAGATGAAGACTGTAGGGCAAGATGAAAACAGTAGGGCAAGATGGAGACAGTAGGGCAAGATGGAGATAGTAGAGCAAGATGAAGACTGTAGGGCAAGATGAAGACTGTAAGTCAAGTTGGAAAATGTAGAGCACAATGGAGTTTGTAGGGCACAATGGAGACAGTAGGACAAGATGGAGACTGTAGGGCAAGATGGAGACTGTAAGGTAAGATGATGACTGTAGGGCAAATTGAAGACTGTAGGGCACAATGGAGATTGTAGGTCAAGATGGAGATGGTAGGGCAAGATGAAGACAGTAGGGCAAGATGGAGACTGTAGGGGAAGATGGAGACTGTAGGCAAGATGGAGACTGTAGGGCAAGTTGAAGACTGTAGAGCACAATAGAGACTGTAGGGCAAGATAGAGACTGAAGAGACAGTAGGGAAAGATGGAGACAGCAGGAGCAGGGCAAGATTGAGACTGTAGAAAAGGGTAATTGGCAGCAATGGGACAAATAGCAATAACTGGGAGAGAAAGATACAGTAGGGAAATATAGAGACAGAAGAGCAATTGGTTAATTTCCTACACCTGGAGCGGGGGATGAGATTGAGAGCACAGCTGCCAAATCCCCAGTCATCCCAATACATTGTCCAAAATTGAGTCATCATTGGTGTCATCAAACCAGCAGCCCTTCAGTTGTTATTAAAGTAAAATTCCCAGCACCATGGCAGCTCCCGACAGGTGGGGGCCACAGGTGAGCCAGTCCTATCTGATATAACTGCAAAAACAAAGATGTCTATAATCGTTGCTCTTAATAACCGCACAAGCTAAAGGGGATTTGCTGACTCCTCCTTTGGCTCAATCCCGTGCCCTCTATCCTTGACACCCACCCACCCTGCAGCTGAGGAGCTGAAACGTGTCTGGCTTCCAACCAATAGTGTATTTAGAAGTGATAGGAAAGGTCACAGGCAGTATTTGTGCAACCCCAGGGTGAGGCCTCTGTCTGCCCTCACTGTGCACTCGTCTCCCCCAGTAAAACTGACTCTGTTCTCTCTGTGTGTGTCAGACTGAAAGTTCTTGGCATCCAGGGAAAAAATACATTGCACCCATTCTAGGCAATAGTGTAAACGAGAGACAATGGAGAAAAGGCCAAAGAGTTGACCAGAGATGGACAGACATAGTCAGGAAGTGCAGAAAAAGGGGGGAAGAGGGCGCACACTCAAAATCACAAGTGTGAGGTGCTAATCCTCAATGCAATGACATTTTTACTATAGACAGATGGGGTGCAATCAGATCACAAGGTGGTCTGGCCAAAATGAGCCCTAGCTAGCGATGAGTGAATTTAGTTGCCGGCCATGGATTTGCGGCAAAATTCCGAATTTCGCCACGTGCAAATTTTTTCATGAAGAATGTCCATAACCAAAAAGCTCATTGACTTTAATGCATTTGGAGAATAAATATCGCAATAAGAAAAAACGCTCATTGACTTTAATGCATTTGGAGAAAAAAAGTCTCCATAAGAAAAAACACCCATTCATTTATTAATGCAGCGCGGCGCAAAAGTGGACGATAAAGAGTGTCTGCGGCATCACGAGCGCGATCGCTTATATATATAACACGAAGCTTTTGCGATTGTTATGTTTCTGCACTTTACACAAAATATTGGGCATTTATGTTGCAAACTATGCCGTGTTTGTGAGGGGCGTGGCTGGGGGCGTGGTTACAATGCGCTTGCACTGCGGCTGTCGCATACTCCAAAACTGGGTTCTGATAAATACACTAAATGGGGCTGCTCTTGGTGGGGATGTTTGTTAACCCCTGTAAAGTGCAGATTAACTATGCCTTCCCCAACATGTTTATATTAACCAAGGTACCAGGTAGGCTAAACACCTTTGTATCCAAACAAATATAAGCACAGACACAAACGCAGATGCGGCACAGTGAACGCAATATGCACGATACATAACGCAACTAATTAAAGCAGCGCATTCATACATGCGCACAACTAATCCTTACCTTTGCGGTATCTTTCTGTGCGCACAATTAATTCTAAGCATTGCGACAGCTGATACGCAGTTTCATGCGTCGCATCCTGGCTGCAACTTTTAAGGTATCATGCGCTACATTATTAAATACTCGCATGCGCTGGGCAAATATCAGGCCTCTGCACTCTTTTAAGCTCTGCGTTAATAAATGAGCCCCATTGACTTAAATGCATTAGGAGAAAAAAGTCGCCGTAATAAAAAACCCCCGTTGACAAATGCATTAGGAGAAAAAAAGTCGCCATAAGAAATAACGCCCATTGACTTTAAGGGCAGATTCGGGGAGATAAGTCTCCCAGCGACAAATTTCCTCTTCTTCAGGCGACTAATCTCCCCGACCTGCTTCCCGCCGGCTAGAATGTAAATCACCGGGGGGGGGGGTGCCAATCGGTGTGCTTCGTTTTCCAAAGTCGCCCAAAGTTTCCTAATGAGGAAACTTCGGGCGACTTCGGAAAATGAAGAGCTCCGAGTGCCATCCTGCCGACGACTAAATCTCCCTGAATCTTCGCGTGTGTCCTCACCCTATGCATTTAGAGAAAAAAAGTCACCATTAGAAAAAACGCTCATTGACTTTAATGCATTATTAGAAAAAAAGTCGCCATAAGAAAAAACAACCATTGAATTTTGCCATTTGGAACAAGAAAAATTGTTGCGCGTTAAAACGCCTATTGATTTCGATGCGTTTCCCAAAATTTCGCAAGATTCGCTCATCACTAGCCCTAGCTGAATTCATGGCCAGACATCTAACAAAGGCAAAGAATAAACATTAGGTAATAAAGGGGAAGCTCATGTGGCCACTGTATACAGAGACGTCAGAGGGAGCGCAGGGCTGAGAATGTTTATCTTAAATAAACAGGATCTGGCACCTTATACATGAGACGAGATATGATATTAAGCAGAACATTAGAAGCTTTGGCAATGGAGGTTGGGAACTGCAATGTCTATAGAGGGGTGCAATTAGGGGGAACTGCCCCCAATATGTGGGATACTGGGTATAGTAACAGAAAACGAGGTCAGGGAAAAGGGGATATAAGAGTGGGCTAGTGAGTACAGTAAGGCAAGTTTAGATATAAGGAGACGCTGCTGTAACTGTAGGACAGTGTATTGTGAGTAGTTTCAGTGTTGCTATAATGTCAAGACTAATGCAGAATAGTGTCAGCAGCAGTTTAGCTCAGGGCTCAGGGCTGTCCACCTTAAAGCCTTTGACTGTCGCTTATCTTCCTACAGGCTTTTAGGGGATGCTGGGATATGTAGTTCAAAGGCAAGCAAATATGCAGGTTGGACAGCTCACCCAGACTAAATTGTACAGGTTTTGTACTTAAAGGATACGTAAACCTGTGAGTAAGTAAGTGAATGTAAAACTGATGAGGGGGCTATTCTAAGCACTTTTGTAATGTACATTCATTATTTATTTTCTTTTAATTCCAAGATATTAAGGGATACATGTACTGTTAATATGAATGAATTTTGTTACAACAGCGCCACCTGCTGGTCAGTTTCCCACCAGTCTGACCAGCAAGTAGTCAAGGAAGTTGTCAGGAGAAAGAAAGAGGCTGATGTTCTTCTGCTTAGGAAAGATTTGAGAAAGGTTTACTATTTTTTTTTCCTAAGCAGAAGAACATCAGAGCAGCCTCTTTCTTTCTCCTGACAACTTCCTTGACTATTTGGTGGTCAGACTGGTGGGAAACTGACCAGCAGGTGGTGCTGTTGTAACAAAATTCATTCCAGTATATGTATCCCTTAATATCTTGGAATAAAAATAAATTAATTAATGGATGGGAATTAAGAAAATACTTAGAATAGCCCCCTCATATAGTCACTTATTTTAAAGGTTTACTTATCCTTTAATCATTTCCATTGTGCTCTTGAACTGGCATAAAGAGATAAAAGCTCATTTAGAATTTCCCATATGAATAAACAGTTATTGACTGTAACATTCTCCCACAGATGGAAACATTCCCATTCTTCTTACAGAAAGATACTGTGTGTATTGTACACCTCTTGTGTCACTGCTATGATGTCACAACTATTGCTTCTTCAGTGTTTATGTTCCAAGCAGCGGATTACGTTATTTCTCTATGGATCAGGCCGGTAATGATTCCATTCCTGGGATAAAAGAAGAGTCGCACTGTTTCCTGTCTCACTGCAGGGAGGGGAGTGATGTTCCCCAGGGATGATTAAGGATAAACCTGTCTCCTTAGCTCTTCCTTGTAATTACCTGTTTGGAAAATGAGTCTTAAGGACAGAACAGAGAGGTTTAAAGTAACAGTAACACCAAAAATCTAAGTATTTTAAATTAATGAAAATATAATATAGTGTCATGCTGCACTGTTAAAACTGACATGTTTTCTTTAGAAACTATACTATATTTTTATATAAACTATAGTAGTACTTATCTGTTATCTACTGTGTATCCTGTGCTTGAATGGCTGCCCCCCATGGCTACACAGCAGCTTGTTTATATAAACTATAGTAGTACTTATCTGTTATCTACTGTGTATCCTGTGCTTGAATGGCTGCCCCCATGGCTACACAGCAGCTTGTTTATATAAACTATAGTAGTACTTATCTGTTATCTACTGTGTATCCTGTGCTTGAATGGCTGCCCCCATGGCTACACAGCAGCTTGTTTATATAAACTATAGTAGTACTTATCTGTTATCTACTGTGTATCCTGTGCTTGAATAGCTGCCCCCATGGCTACACAGCAGCTTGTTTATATAAACTATAGTAGTACTTATTTGTTATCTACTGTGTATCCTGTGCTTGAATGGCTGCCCCCATGGCTACACAGCAGCTTGTTTATATAAACTATAGTAGAACTTATCTGTTATCTACTGTGTATCCTGTGCCTGAATGACTGCCCCCATGGCTACACAGCAGCTTGTTTATATAAACTATAGTAGTACTTATCTGTTATCTACTGTGTATCCTGTGCTTGAATGGCTGCCCCCGTGGCTACACAGCAGCTTGTTTATATAAACTATAGTAGTACTTATCTGTTATCTACTGTGTATCCTGTGCTTGAATGGCTGCCCCCATGGCTACACAGCAGCTTGTTATATAAACTATAGTAGTACTTATCTGTTATCTACTGTGTATCCTGTGCTTGAATGGCTGCCCCCATGGCTACACAGCAGCTTGTTTATATAAACTATAGTAGTACTTATCTGTTATCTACTGTGTATCCTGTGCTTGAATGGCTGCCCCCATGGCTACACAGCAGCTTGTTGTGTATATATATATATATATACGATCTGCACGCAGGAAGTAAAGACAATGTAAATCTGCCACCGGAGCAAAGCACAAAGGAATCCCATGGGTAATTGTATCTATAGACTTGATCATAAAATCCTCATCTCTGGGAGACCTACATTCCTGCAGGCTCCACGCCCACCACCCCTGTAAATGGACAGCCAATTCGGCAGAAAATAAATCTGCTGGTCTGCCAACACCTCGGACTATTCATAAGTTTCCCCAGGGCATGACGTGCTCCCCAGCTCAGATGTCAGGAGTCAGTATAGCGAGATGTGGGCTGACTTGCTGCATCCAATCTGCTCTGCAGTCGGGAGGTGTTGAAACAGCATTTTCCGAGCGTCTCCTCCTTCTAGAGCCAAGAAGTGACATCAATGGCAAAAGTTCATGCAGTGACCCCCCCCCTCGGCTTAACTCTCTGCTCAACTGCCCTTTTGTTCTGCTGCTGAGGAGGATCAGCCCCACTTCTCTCTCTCTCTGCCTTTTTATTCTCTACTGAAAATGTATTATTATTATTATTATTATTATTATTAATAACATGTATTTATATAGCGCCAACATATTGCGTAGCACTGTAAAGTAAATGTGATTATACAACTAAATCACATGAATTACATACATAGAACATATGGAGTTACTTACATCACAATCAATACCGGTACAAAAGGTGAGGAAGGCCCTATGCAGAAAGAGCTTACACTCTAAAGGGAAGGGAGTAATACACAAGGTGTGGGAGTGGGCAAAATCGAATTAAGTGGGTGAGAAATGTGGTACTGTATGTGGTGTTGCGTTTGGTAGTTAAGCAGAGTGAGGGGAGGCTTCTCAAAAGAAGTTTGTTTTCAGAGATTTCTTGAAAGCAGAAAAGTTGGGAGAAAGTCGGACAGACTGTGGGAGAGAGTTCCAGAGGAGGGGTGCAGCCCTTGCAAAGTCTTGAATGCGAGCATGTGGGGAGGTAATGAGAGAAGAGTTGAGGAGCAGGTCAGTAGAGGAGCGTAGTAAGCGGTTAGGTGAGTATATAGAGATGAGTTCAGAGATGAAGGGTGGGGCGGAGTTATGAAGTGCTTTGAAAGTCAGTGTCATTAATTTGAATTTGATTCTGAAAGGTAACGGAAGCCAGTGCAGGGATTGACAGAATGGCGAGGCAGAGGAGGAGCGGTTGCTGAGGTGTATGAGCCTCGCAGCAGTGTTCATTATGGACTGGAGAGGTGACAGTCTTTGGAGGGGGAGGCCAATTAATAGAGAGTTACAGTAGTCTAGACGTGATATGACGAGGGAGTGAATAAGAATTTTGGCAGCATCTTGGGTGATAAATGATGGTATTTTGGATATGTTCCTTAGGTGGAAGTGACATGATTTAATAAGTGACTGGATATGAGGAGTGAATGACAGGGCAGAATCTAGGATAACCCCAAGGCACCGGGCCTGGGGAGAGGGGGTGATAGTGGAATTGTTAACTATGATGGATACTTCTGGGATGTTACTGGTGTTAGTTGGAGGAAAGAGAACCATTTCAGTTTTAGAGAGGTTTAATTTAAGGTAGCGTTGTGACATCCAGGTAGAGATAGCGGACAGGCAGGAGGAGACGCGAGTTAGGAGTTCTGGGTTGAGATCAGGAGATGAGAGATAGATCTGAGTATCGTCAGCATAGAGGTGGTAGTGGAAACCATATGAGTGGATTCATTTGCCGAGGGAGGAAAATATGAATAAATAAATGTATCATTATTTAACCCCCCCCCATGCTGCCATTGTCTCAGGCTGACTGGTCACACTTACTCTGGCCACAGACGCAAAGATCAGATCGTACGAATCCTCGATTTGTACAATTTTCGGATCGTGTGTGGAGAGTCCCGACATCTGTCATGCCGATCGGTCGTTCAGTTGATCAGACAGGTTAGAAGATTTATTTTGGCTGCCGATATCTCTGCGTGTATTGCCGATCTGACGATCTTTAGTGGGAGCTTTTGTCGGACATAACTATCGTACGATTGCTGTAGGGGCAGAACATCGGCTGATCTGTTCTTTTGTATTTTATTTGATCGGAATGATTAGTGGCAGGTCAGGAGATGGGGAAGCCTGATAAGTCCGATCGTTCGAGGATTTGAACGATCGGATCTTTGCGTCTATGGCCAGCTTTATACTGTGTTATAATGGGAGTGAGACCTACTGACCCCTTCCTTACATGTTGCCAAACGTGTAATCTTTGACTGAATTGGTCCAATCAAGTCCTCTGCACTCAACCCATTATCAATAAATTAAAGTGGCGGTTCGCCTTTAGAGCAGAGACACATGCTCAGATTCTGGAAGATTAGTCGCCCAGTGACAAATCTCCTCTTCTTCAGGGCGACTAATCTCCCCGAACTGCCTCCCGCCGGCTACAATATAAATCGCCAGTAGGATGGCACTTGGAGCACTTAGTTTTCCGAAGTCGCCCGAAGTTTCCTCTTGAGGCAACTTCAGGCGACTTTAAAGCACACCGATTGCCATAACGCCGGCAATTTGCATTCTAGCCAGCGGGAGGCAGTTCAGGGAGATTAGTTGCCTGAAGAAGAGGAGATTTGTCGCTGGGCGACTAATCACCCCGAATCTGAGCCTGTGTCTCTGCCCTTAGGGCTATTCTACACGGGGAGATAGCGACGCGTTTGCGGTCGCGGCGACAAAGCGCCGCGACAGTCGCCGCGACCGGCGCAGGCGACAGTTTTGTATGGGCGCCTATGTAAAAACGCCTGTGCTAACCACACGAGGCGATGCGCTTTTCAACAGTCGCCTGAAAATGCCTCGCCAGGCTTTTTCAGGCGACTGTTGAAAAGCGCATCGCCTCGTGTGGTTAGCACAGGCGTTTTTACATAGGCGCCCATACAAAACTGTCGCCTGCGCCGGTCGCGGCGACTGTCGCGGCGCTTTGACGCCGCGACCGCAAACACGTCGCTATCTCCCCGTGTGGACTAGCCCTTAAAGAGATACTGACACCAGAAATTAAACTCTTTTTTTACATCTATCAAAATATTGCCTTTGAAAGCTACTAATAACTTTGCCATAAAGTATTTGCACAATGCTTTTACATTACCTGTCTGGTGCCCCATGTTTCTGTATGAGGGGGCCGCCATATTTGTGCAGCAGGAGTCTGTTAGCATTAGATACTTTAACTGTCAGGCTGAGATGCGACAGTCAGGTTGGCAAAACAGTCCGGTTTAGAAACTTCAGCAAAGAAGAATCCTGCTCTCAAAGGCGCTGTCCTGCAAATCCACAAAGGGACACGGACCACATCTTCACAAAATTTCAGCTTTAATAGGCGCATTTAGTGGTACAATGTAAATAGCGGTGGGTGTCAGGGACTTACACGTTCCTTGCCGCAAATCTCGGCACTTCGTCAGACTCTGAACTTCTTTGCTGAAGTTTAACTTAATTAAACATATGTAAATTAGGGGTAGGAAGGTGAAAAGAGAACCATGTACTGTGCACAATTTTTTTTTTACTTCTTTGTTTGGGTGACAAAAAGTCCAGTGATTTTAAAGATTTAGATTCTGTTCAGCCAGGCACTTAGATTTGACCAAATTCCATCCCTAAAATGTATTGTTATTGCTGCTTTTTATTCCTCATCTTTCTATTCAAGCCTCTCCTATTCATATTCCAGTCTCTTATTCAAATCGGTGCATGGTTGCTAGGGGAATTTGGATCCTAGCAACCAGACTGCGGAAATTACAAACTGGAGAGTTGCTGAATAAAAAGCTAAATAACTCAAAAAAACAAAAAAACACAAATAATAATATAATAATATCACTCTCTACATCATACTAAGAGTTAATTTAAAGGTGAACGACCTCATTGAAGGGATACTGTCATGGGAAAATTATATTTTTTCAAAATGAATCAGTTAATAATGCTGATCCAGCAGAATTCTGCACTGAAATCCATTTCTCAAAAGAGCAAACAGATTTTTTTTATATTCAATTTTGAAATCCGACATGGGGCTAGATATATTGACAGTTTTCCAGCTGCCCCAAGTCATGTGACTTGTGCTCTGATAAACTTTAGTCACTCTTTACTGCTGTACTGCAAGTTGGAGTGATATCACCCCCTCCCTTAGCCCTCCCCAGCAGCCAAACAACAGAACAATGGGAAGGTAACCAGATAGCAGCTCCTTAACACAAGATAACAGCTGCCTGGTAGATCTAAGAACAGCACTCAATAGTAAAATCCAGGTCCCACTGAGACACATTCAGTTACATTGAGAAGGAAAAACAGCAG